>NC_073255.2:169627500-170252500 GCF_029289425.2 Pan paniscus
ATCAACTCATTACAGTAATTCTTGATGATGATGACTAGGGCTTAGAAAGCTTTTTCACACACAGTGGCCCATTTAGTCCTTACCACTGCCCCAGGTCATCCAGTTTTCAATTTGCCCAGTGCCCCCAGTGGCCTGGCTGGCACACCTACCTGTTTGGCATGATTGACACAGTGCATATACTGGGTGGCCAGAGCGGAGCATTTGAGGGTCTGGTGGGTGTTCTCACGGTAACACTGAAGAATTTTGGCCTGCAGATCAGCACAGACTGGATGAGACTCATATCGCCTGAAAACAAACACAGGGACCGCTGAGACCAATGGTCTTCATTCAGAATAAAAATCAAGGTTAAAGAACACATAAAACGCACAGTAAGACACAGATGTTGCAAATGTCGAAAAAGGTTTAAGAGAAAGAATTTCCCTTAAACTTTAAAGATAGCTAAATTTTTCCCATCATAAAAATGACAAAGGGTAAATAAATTCTAAGAAATTAGTTCCACTAATTGACACTACTGTGAGTTAGTCTGGACAATATAACCATCCCTTCCAAACCGAAACCATATCAACATGCCAGAAACTTGGAAGCCCTAAGTTCTCTCTTCCATTCCCATATCCACTTGGTCACAAAGTTGGAGATCCCTATGGCCTGGTCCTCCTGCTCCACACTCACTGTCGTTACATTGCTTCCAAGTGAGCCACATCCTGGATTCAAGAAACAACCTCCCAGCTGGTCTCTCAGCTTTGACACCCTCTACTCCTGCCTGCACACACCTTCCAGAGGGTTCTTTCCCATAGGAAATCGAAGATGATCTCTTTTCCCAGCACTTTCTATACAAAATACAAGGCCAGCCGGCTGGTCCTTCTTGACCAGGTTCCTGCCTACTCTGTTGCCTTCACCCCCCAACCCTGCACACAGCTGAAGCCTGGGCAAACCCAATTCAGGGTTTCGTTCTTACACTTCTCTTCACGTCTAAGCTCATGCTGCTCTTGCTTCTGGAAATGCTCTATGCCCAAACTCCCACCTATGCCTCTATATCTGGAAAAAACATACTCATCCTTTGATACTTCACTCAAGTGTCGGCTTTCATTAGCTCTCCACCCCCTAACCCTGGTACAGTCTATCATTCCCTTTATGGTGACCCCATTGGTCCCGTATTCACTTTTCTTGCCATGCATGTGACACTGACTACACCATAGTCTAATACAATTTAGCAACCTACATTTACTAGAATGTAAATTCCAAGGACTGTGACTTATTTTCTTTGTTACCTCAGCTATTAGACATTGGAACCCTACAGAAGTCATGTAATACATTTACTGAATGAATACAAATCGGTGCAAAGAAAACATTTTAAAGTCCCCTGGGTTAAAATTTTGCTACTTATACTTACAAATCTCAGATTTTAGTCAGATTGCTTCTGTGAATATGAGACCCAATGTAAATGTTTCCAAAAACCTTATAATATATGCTTGAAAAATGATAATAAACCAAATGAGTTATACAAATGAAGGTAAAATATTCTTATTAATACGGCAGGGAAGTTTGGACTGCAAGGACTAAATACATACAGAGAAAAAACCACAATATTACTACTTTTAATCTTGAAATTCATGTTTTTTCAAATTAGTCTTAATACAAGAAGCTTCCAGTCTTATCACTTCTATTTTTGAAATTTAAATTTGTTATTTCCATAGTAATCTTGAAATCACATTATTTAAAATTTAATGGGTTCAAACAAAACCCCTAGAGAACACAGGGGGATTATTTCTCATCAATAAGGAAACCCCTGGGTGACGATTTGTCTCATTATTTTTATCCAGTACACTAAGCTAATATATATTTTGCTAGAATAGAAATGCAAAGCATGTTGGTGGTTCCCTGACTTCCTACTACCCTCTAAAGAACACAGACATACAGAGAAAAAAAAAAATGTTTCAACAATTTTTCTATAACATCACTTTTACTTTTTCATTCATTACCTTACTGCTTTGTCAAATACCTAAGAACAGAATTAAATAGAATCCCAGGAGTTTCCATGCTTTAAGATTTCAAACTTCAGATGTCTGTGAATTTTTCTGGACACACATTTCCCTAATCCTTTACCACGAACATCAGGATTTAAAAGGAATCAGCCGTGCTTCAAAGAGTATAGGCACAGATACCACTAAGTGACTAATTATAGCAAGACCTGCATCTAGATAAATATCGAATAAAATATGATTAAGCATCAGATCAGCTGAACCTAGCAAATACATGACTAATGACTAATAGCTCATAGGAAAGCAGGGTTACATTCTATCCTAGTGTTGACAACTGATCGTGTCTCCAATGTGTCTCAGATTTAAAAGCAGGGGGAAGGCGGTGAGGAGGGAAGGCTAGAACAACCCTGACCAGATATGCAGCCCTTCCTCATTAACATACGGGGAAAGACTGTAAAAATAAGCATCCACACACTGCACGTCATAAAGAAGACAGTGTATTTTTTCCTTTAAAAAGTCTACTCACGATGGGATAATTCACCTCATGTTATGGACTCCTTAGAAAGAGGTAGTTTAAGTTGTAGATAAGCATGTATCCTGGGTTGAGCTATTAGTCATGCAAGTTAAAGTCCATGAGTTATTTATGATTTGAAATGTGTCAAAATATACTTTTATCACCACAAATCAATACTACTCACTTCCAGGACTCTTGATTTCCTGTTTGGTGATCTGTTGTGTGTGTGTGTGTGTGTGTGTGTGTGTGTGTGTGTGTGTGTGCAGTCATCCTCTGAAATTCTTTTTGTACACACTTCAATCTGTATTAATGATTTGATGGTAGAAAGAGGGGAAGAGGAATGGAAATCAGCATAATTGTCCTCCAGCTCCTGGAGTAGACCCTGGGACATTTTCTTGGATTAATCTGTAAGGGTAAAGGTTTGCCTCTGTATTGATCTGTAAAGCTTGTTATACTGCCCTAATGCACTGTTTTCACTTTGGGAAAATGCTAAATGAGATTGCTGTCTAACATTAGAAGGCCATAAAACACAAGCCATGGCACCTTCCATTCAGGATAAAGGTTTCAAAAACATTTCCAATATGCATTATGGTAAACCCTCCATATAATCATAGAGTCAGCAATTGACTTTTATTGACTGCTTTCATTCCTGCTGATGGAAAAAGCCCCTATTAGGCAAAAATAATGAAAGGCAGACTTTCAAGATACCTAGGAAGGAAAATTAAGTCTTAGCAGCAAAGGACGATTAGACAAGTTAATTTCTTTGTATGTAAGGAAGAGGCAAAGAAATGGTGAATGACAATGGTAAGAGAAGGATGAAATATAGATTTGGAAAACTTAAAACACTAATAAAGAAGTGGGAAGATCTAATAGTTAATCAAAAACATGTTTAGCAAGAAGAAATCGGTGGAATAGAGTCAACCTTTGAAAATATACATGTAACAAAAACAAGAAAAAAATCCAGTTTTGTGGTCACTTGAAATTACTGGGAACCTTTCATGGATCCTACCATATGTATGCACATCTCTTTTCTTTTCTTTCTTATACTCTTTTACTCTGCTCTTCCCTTTCTCTCCTCTCATCTCCACAAGCACTAGCAGCCCGCCCTCCCTTTGGCCCTCCCTACCCCACACAGTGGCACCAAAGGCCCAAGGGGTTGCTGACAGTACCAAAGGTAGAACTGGAGTCCCAAAGATTAGACCCCAGAACAAAATCAAAAGAAGCACTTCTGGTAGATATTCTGTAGCCTGTCACCAGTAAAACATTCTTTGGCTAATGTTTAATGTTAATATTCACTTAAAAGGCAACTAAAAATATATATATATCCAAGTATTTTTTCTGCTTATACTAACAGGTCTATTGAAGAAACTTTGGCTGTTTGGCTGTTTCTAATTTTTCACTGCTTAAAAAACATGGTGAAGGACATAAATTATTAACTACCATTTCTGATTATTACCTTAGGAGACTTTCCTATAAGTTAAATTAACTGATCAAAGAGAAATGAAAACAGTTTTAGCAAAAACAAAGCCAAGGGAGTATTCAGAAGTCCCCTCTTAAGACTATAACACAGTTACACTAGGTTATCTGTTTTAAAACTATCTGTTGGTTCCACTGCTGCCTCTGTTTTCAAGTCTTAGAACCTTCTTTGATGTGGGTCTGAGCTTTACATTTCAAGAAAACTACTTACCCATCTTTTTAGTTCTGCTAATATTAATGGTAAGGATAATAAGGTAACTTCAAAGAATGAAAAAATGTGGAGATAACACTCCTCACACCACTCTCCACTCAGAAGGCTAAAAAAATCATGTAATGACAATCAGTTAGCAGCCACAACTCCCAAGACTCTAGAGGACACTGAAGTCACTCATTACGAGTCTAGGCATGCAAAGAAAGGATCCTTTCCCTGTACCTGAACCAGAAGTATGCTGAGAGAGTTCTACAGATACTATGATGAAATACCAGAGAGAGGGAGAAGAGAGGGAACAAGAAGGAAAGAAGGAGGGAGAGACAAAATGAAGATGAGAATGGCTGGTGTTAAAAGGAGAATTCTATTTTTTTTTTTAACAGGTTCTGATAATGCATCCTTCATGGGATCAGGTGGTCTCATAAAACCATATTTTACACTAAAAGCAGACACACAACACAGTCAGGGAATCAAATCTTTAGGTCTAATTCCTATAGCACAATGCAAAAACTTTAATTTTTTCTCTACCAACTTTTCATTAGCTGTTAAACCCAGTGATCAGGATTTCTGCTTTTCTTTTAAAACACAAAACTAAAGCTACTAGGCACATTGCCAATATTTAAAAATATGTAATCATTCACTTTTGTTTCTCTCATCACTTATAATTAATCTATCGTAAAATGCAATATGAAGAAAATATTTATCTGAAATGTACTATATTAACTTTTTATTTTTAATTTTACCTTAAATCTAAATATCCTAATATTTGTTTTCAGAGTAAAATGTAAATAGTCTCTAATTATGCAAGATCTGAAAAATTCAATTTTAAGCTTTTCTGACATTCTTAATAACTGCTAACCATTTTATTAATGACATTTCCATTTGAGCTGTAATCAAATTTCCACAATTACACTTCAGAAGTCCCTCTCTAAAGTGGTCCAAACAGCTCCAAAAGCTGCCTGCTTTGTTTCCATTTGTTTTCATATACAATTTGAGATGCTATTTCTTTTGATTACTAACATGATGAATGTTAACTAATATGTTTTCTACCATCACAACACAAAATGCCAAGCAGCCTCCACTGTTACCAGAGAAAGGAATGCCGACCTGGACATCACCTAGCTCAGCACTTAGCTCAACGAACCAGTCACACTGAGAGCAGACTATGACCTGTAATGAGGGCCATACTATTTAATCAAATAGCTACAGCTTGGGCTTTAAAAGAAAAGGTTAGCTTTGGCTAGCTAGAAAACAGAGCATATAAAATTCTATCCTGTAAACCCAAGGTTTGAAAGAATAGTATCTATCTGAAAATACTTTAAGACTTAACATTTTAATTTTAATCCACTGTTGACTTTGGAAAAAGATGTCAGGTTCACAATTCCACAGTCGGATCTACGGGGGGAACGCGACCTGGAGGGCAGGAGGGGAAAGCACTGCCAGCCTTCCACTCCAGTGTTAGGACCCTGAGTAAAAGCCCTAAACCCAGGAAAATCCAAAAGAGAGGACCTCTGGCCACCTATCCCTGATAAAATGAGCAACACAGTACTCTACATACACAGATACACAGTCCTCATGCCAATAGGCCTCATACACCCTAAACAGATGGGTACAAACATACCAAAATGTAAGGTGAGCAAACAACTTTTCAATTTTGCAATATGTTTCTTATTCAATAATATTGGGTCCTTGGAAATGATGGGGGGCAGGGTGGAAAAACCTAGGAGAGCAGGACTCTAACAACATGTGGCCACGTGACAGCTGGTAGGGGTTGGTGGCTTCTCTGTGGTGCTCAGGGGAGAGTAACACACCCTGACACGATGGGACTCCCCTGCTGCCTGGTTTCTTCTCAAGCCACAGCTCTCATTCTACCCTTCACAGAAAACCCTCTTGGGATCTTGCCAACTGCACCAAACCCTGAGCTGGATCCCACTGTATGGGCTCACCCAGCACAACTGAAGAGCTGGAGAGTTCCTATTCTTCATTAGGGGTCTGAACTTAGGAAACTGGGTCTCCAAAGAATGAGGGTCCCCAGTTTTGTTTAGTTGTTTAACAGGTGGAAGGATTTGGGAAGTCAGACATTTGGTATGAGGTGGAAGAAACAAGCCATTGGCTAATTTTTACTTTCCACCATATCTTGGTGTTCTTGACTTATATTTGGGCTACATATCGCTAAAAAGGGAGATAAAATTTTTACTTAATTCTTACTTAAAAGATACCAGGACTAACGGGCAATAATTGTACAGAGTTTGGTGACTCAACATAACTGATGGCAACATGAACTCAATCTGGAAGGACCCCAAATAAACTTCCAGATCACATGTAATTTAGAACAACCATGTACTCATGGGATGCTATTTTCTCAAGCCTACAAAGTCTTCTCAACAGGCAAAATTCTACAGCTAACAAATTGCGCTTTTGTCTGGGTGGGAAGCCTTTATTTAGAGAGCTATAAGCCATCCCTCCCTCCCTTTCTTTCTTAACAATGCTTGAAATATTGTTATTGCTTAATAAATGTCAAATAATAATGCTGTAATAAAAACAAGCACTAGTGGGTTAACAATGCAGTTTTGTGGCAGCAGTTATATAAAGTATTCTGGGTAGAACTACCTCCTAGCATGCACATAGTGGGAACAGAATAAAATCACAGCCCATAGAAGTAGCCCTTGGTTATAAGAATTGCAAATTTGAAGATTATTCTCTTTGTCCTTTCAAAAGATCCACAGGTATTGGAATGAAACTGTTAAATCCGAATCTCCAAAGGATATATCAATGTGTGAATGAGACCAAGTAATCTTAACACAGATCAAACTTTTTATTTGAATATCTCAATTAGGTTTCAGGGTCAAGAAAAGCATTGTTATTATTACTATCATTAAATAAAGGCATGGCATTTACTCTCTCCTGACTTCGTAAAACAACTGTTTAATTACATAACAGAAATATGTTCATCATGAGCCATATACAATGCATCAATCATAGATTTTTCCTTAAATAACTATTTTCTTAAATATCTATATAATGTATTCTACTTATGCTGATACCCTCGAGGCTTTGTGAGTTATTTCCAATCCCTCATGATGCTACTTTGGAATGTTCATCAAAATTGGTCTTAGGATTAAAAACATGAGGGTTGGTTGGTTCATTTATTCCTTTAACTACTCAGTCACTCCTAAAACAGAAGGAAGACAGGAGGAACTGGGATAAGTTGAGGAAAGCAGAAAGATATTAGGAAGCAAAATAACCTATTGGAACTAGAGGAGAAAGGGAAGGAATCCACTCTTCCCGGTGGTGGGTTGCTGTGCCCAGCCAGTCCCTCTGTTTTTTCTCCACCTGCACGAATCTGGCAGGTGGAGAAAAAACAGAGGGATTGGCTGGGCATAGCAACCCACCCACTGGGAATGACGAGGGAGAGAAATGGGGAGTTCAAGGCTAGGAACTAAAGCAAACTATGACATCTGTCTTCGAAGATAACTTTAATTTCAGGTTCTTGAAGGGGTGGTACTCCCTTTATCACCCATTTTTCCTGCAGAAAACCTCATGTTTAGAAGGTGGATAACTGGAAATAGCCAACACGGGAGTCCCCAATGTAGCCAAGGGACAGGGCACCAGGCCTGGCAATCTACAAGGTTTTTCTGACAAAGGATACTAACAATCAACCTAAGACTTAATGAGAAAACTGAAGGGAACATCAAACATACCCTCCCAGAAATAATCCTTCCCTATTTGGAGAAATACATACTTCATGGACCTTCTTATATCACTTTCCTCAATCTATTATAATAGCTTACAATCACAGACTCTTGCTGTTGGGTAGTATGCAAGCAGCATTCTGTGCAGAAATATAAGTGGGCACACATTCATGCGGAGCTTCTATTTTTAGGTGATTATGATTTTTCACAAAGAATTGCCCTTTGGGATGAATTTTATATGCTCCTTCTCAGCTGAGGGGTGACTCGGGTGGTGCGAAGTTTGGTGAAATTTCATTTGAGTCGTCCATGCATAAAAATACATTCCAGTACCCCTACCTCTTCCCTGCCGTGATCAAATTTAAGAGAGTGCTTTTAATACCAAGAGAAGTCAAGAACAGTTTAATTTTAAAAATTTCAAAACTGTCACATATCTCAATGAGGACTGTGACACATTCTAAAAAACTAGGTTAAGACCAAAATTTAAGTCTGTGGTGAGAGAGCGTGTTACATTACTTTATGTGATACACTTTTTTCTACTACATTTTAAAAGCAAGATCCAAATACCAGATACACACTGGAAGGACTGTGTCTGGCTCCCTTAACTGAAAGAATTGCAAATGTATTTATTTTAGGGACAAGTGAAGAAAAAAAATTATCCATATTGATTTGCCCTTTAAGTGTCAGAGTGCTAAAAATGAAGAGTGGCGGGAGCAGCAGTGGGAGGAGGAGTAGAGTCAAGCCTTTTGTCTGTTTTCCATCCCTATCGGTTACTTGAAGAGGAGAATGCTTAGGCACTGCCACTGGAAGAGGGAAATCCCAAAATGGGGCCAATAGGCCATGCTGCCAAACTTCCTTGGATGCAGTGCTGCGAGGCAGAAAGAATGTCATGTGGATATCAGAGCTGTGCCACTGTGTACAGACTAGGAAGGGGGAGTAAAGGATGTGCAGGAACAAAGGGGAGGGGAGAGAATACTAAATACTCCCCCAAGAAACTTATTTACTGGGGGAGAAACATACACACTCATAAAGGTCACAAGTAACACAAGGCAACTGAAGTGTCAAGGAAACAGTACAGGCAGTATACGCTACAGCTGTTCTGAGGGCATAACCATTCTATTGTGCGTGGACAGTGTGGGGGAAGGGGTAGTCTGGGGGGGTTCCAAGGAAGAGAGGAGATGAGACTTTAAAAAGCCCACAGAGTGAAGGGCAGGACTGTAAGAGTCAGAGGGCGTTTGAGAGGATCTAGGTGAGCTGAGGTCCAGGCTCAATCGAGTCTGGCATATTCAGGGGACTCAGGTTGTAGTAGAGGGTTGGAAGGGTTGGGTAGTGCTAAGAAGGGAGGGGCTGGGATATGGACAGTCTGCCAAGAAGAGACAGCACACCTAGAGTCTATCCTGCAGGTGATGACAAGCCACTGGCCTTTCTAAATGAGAGAGTGAAGTTATAAAGGTACCACCTTGGGAAGGCGGATCCAATGTAAAAATAAATCAGATGGATGGAAGTGGAACTCCATGGCAGAGAGGTCAGTGGAGCAGCACCCAGCTATAAAGATGAAACAAGCTGATGAAGAGAATGATCCGGCAAGAATGGAGGCACTGGAAAGCAAGGATGGAATGATGTGATAACTGAGAGGACATGGAAGTAAAGAAGAGGAAGGACTGAGAGAATCACAGGATGGCTTAGGCCTTGGGGATTTAAAGAATAAACATGCTCAAGTAATGACAGGAAGCTCAAGTGGAAATGACACCTCCTCACCACAATCTAAAGCGTGGAGTTGGAGCTCAGCATGATGGCAGGGCTACAGCTGCAGTGTCGAAATCCCCTGCAAGATGTGGTGGGGAGCATAGAGGCAAAGGACAGAAAGGACAGCAGAAGCTTGGGGAACAGTCCATACCTGGGGGTGACAGGGAAGGAAGATGGAGCAGTAGGGGAACTGACCGTGGAGAGAACTGGTGTAACACAGCATCACAAGGCTGGGGAGACCAGAGTTTCATGACAGAGAAGACAGTCAAAAAGAAGGAAGACTGATAAATGGCCAAGGAATGTGCTCCATAGCAAGCTGGAGAACGAATCTGAGCAGAGAGCGTGAGGCAGAAGCCAGGTAGAAATTGATAAAGAAGAAAGTGGGCAGTGAAGAAGAAATGGAGGTGGCAGGATGAGGTCAATTCCATATCCTTTAGAGTGCCTGTGAGATACCAAGCACTGTGGGACAAGAAAAAAAGACTGAGTCAGGCAGACCTATCTAGCCCATTAAGAACTGCTTTAAAGGGACACATCTGGCAATAGTAAAATACAAAAGGGAAGGATTACATCTGGCTGGAGATGACTAGGAAAAGTTTTAGATGAGATAATGGAATTTCACTAGGGTCTTCAAGAATGGAAAGGGCTTAGGCAGTTAGACATGGGATACAAAGGCATTCTAGACAGACAAGTAAATGAAGGAAAGGCAGCAAAAGAAGAGAGAAGAAAAGGCTAGAGCTGGAGGCAGTGACATCTCTAACAGACTTTTTTTTTGAAGATTCACATGGAAATTTACATACAGATTAAAGAGCCAAAACACTTTCATCAAGGACACATTCTGCAAGCAGACCATGACATTCCCATCAAGTAGAGGAACCAGTAAAAATGTGCTTAAAAGTTAGGATGTCAGGGAAGGTAGTGTGAAAAGGGTGAGTTTTCAATTCTTTGAAAGAAAGACAAAGAAGGGCAGGCAGAAAGGAGGGCATGGTCCTTGCAGACCTGGTGTGGTTAAGGAATAACACTTCGATTTCCTAAGAAGGGTGTCCACAGTGAAGGATATTACAAAATGAGGCTGGTGAGATGGGGAGGAGTGGAAGAAAATGGTTTGCTGGGTGGGAAACCTCACCAGCTGGGTCAGTGCTCTGATAGCAAGAGGGATTCTGGTGAGTAAGCCCACGCATAAGAAAAAAGCAGTACATGAGAAGAAGGTTCTCCTAAAGGAGCTGGACACAGAACAGCAGAGACGGAGTATGAACTTGGGGGAGGCCCCACTGCCTGGCCCTGCAGTGGTACCTGAGCAGGTGTAGGGGACCCCATGATGGGTGATGCTCAACGCTGGCAAGGGATACTCCAGGTCCTCTCTGCCCCCCAGGCTGTACTTTCCACTACAGCATCTAATTTTATATATAAGGTAAGTATATCTAAGGCATGAATATATTTACGCATTTACTGATGGGCTTCACCTCACACTTATACTGAGTGTCCAGTACTTCCAGCCCAAGTCCTTTCTTGCTCTCCAAAACAGATGTGCAGTAAAATGAATGGTTAATGGGTAATGGAAAATGGAATAAGAGTTTATGGATGCTAGACAGCAATGATTACTTATTCTGCATGAGCTCATGATTTCACAAGTTTAATTTAAAATCATATACCATGTATATGCTAACATACACATAAATATATATATATATATATATATATACACTTGACATAAATATCTACACTTGATCTTAGCCAAAAGGCTGAGAAATGATTATAAAATATATCTGAAAAAATACACAATTGCAAATAGCAGTTGCTTCCAAGGAGGCGAGTTGGATAGGTGGCCAAAGAGTTATGAAGGAGATTGACTTTTGCACATAATATTTACATTTTCTATCATGTGCATACATTGCTTATCAAGAAATAACATTCAAAAATATACGGCATTTTATTTATATATATTGTGTCCTCCGAGAAATTGCTGTAATGAAGTTTGCTTTTCCCCTAGATGCCTGGGCACCACAATTCCTAATGGTGATGCCATTTCCACACGTTTTGTGGCACTAAATAGAAAACTGATTGAAAACTTAAAGACGACAGATATGAAATCCCACATGCAAACTCTACACAAAGACCAAAATGTAAGCTGGGAAACAATTCATAATGCCCCCTACATTATCAGCCTTCAGCACAAGTTTGGCACAAACCCTTCTGATTTAGTATCTCAGTAACCTTGTGAGAAAAGACACAGAGAAACCAACACATTATTGAAGTCATGGGGCAAGCCATTGGGTGTGAGGTGTAACACGAGCATTTGGAAAGCCTGGAAGCTTTCTCTATTCATGAAATTGTAAGTTGGCCCCTTCTCTGTCTTTTTAATTGCTCTCTCCCCACCTGCTTTCCACTTTTATTTATAAGTAATTCCCAAAGTTCAGATCTATGTCCCTACTCCTCTTCTACAGTTCCTTGTGAAAGTATTTTCTTTCTTTAGGGGTACTCCTATGACTCTGTTTGTGACTGAAATGGATTTCGAGTCTCTTCACCAGTCAGTAGCTGTGTGATCTTAGGTTTCTTTAGTCTTCAGTTCTTCTATAAAATATACAATCAGTAATCTTAGCCATCTGAAGCCAGGGACTACATCTGACGATCCTTTTAGATTCCTTCTAAGACTCTAAGTATCAACTGGTTATGGTCAATTTATTATTTGTTTTCTTATCCAAACAAGATTTTCCTCCTACTTTTCATCAACAGCAATATTGTTAGCTCATCATCATACATCAATTTTTGGTTCTTTTGTTGTTATTTATTTTCCTTTTTTAAAATTATTATTTTTCTTGAGACAGGATCTCGCTCTATCACCCAGGCTGGAGTGCAGTGCCGTGATCACAGTTCACTGTAGCTTTGACCTCCTGGGCTCAGGTGATCCTCCCACTTCAGCCTCCTGAGTAGCTGGGACTACAGGCGTGTACCACCACACTTGGCTAATTTTTGTGATTTTTTTTTTTTTTTGGCTGAGAGGGGTTTCACCATGTTGCCCAGGCTGGTCTCAAACTTCTGGGCTCAAGTGATCTGCCCTTCTTGGCCTCCCAAAGTACTAGGATATGGCGTAAGCCACAGCACCAGCTAATTCTTTATTTTCAAGAAGTCACTGAGATTGTTAGTTCCTGTTTTAAAATACCTTTCACTTTTAACCTTCCTCAGTTTCCCATATCCTTACCATAGGCTAAGTTATCACTTCAAGCATACACTACTATTACTTAACTTTCAAATAGTCTATCTGCCTCAGCTGCCTCCTTTTTGTGTTCATCAACACGAATTCTAGTGAATGAATAGCCTGCAAAATGCCAATCTTTCCCAGGAGTCAACCAGCATTCTTCCTTCTCCCTCTCCTCCACCTACCAAAGCTAATTTTACTTCCAAAATATTTATCATATCCCCTGCCTCCTCAAAAGGTATTACTTGTGGTGTTGCAAGAAAGAGTACCCACTGAAACTTCTGTTAAACCACTATTACCTATTCTGGCCTCAAAGTGAAGGACAGATGGTGACATTTGCAAGGTTGTTTTCAAACACAATCTAATATGAACCAGTATAACAGCCGAAGAGCGCAACTGCACATATTCCTAATGTCCATTCCCAAGCTATGTTATACAATTATAAAATCATTCTCTGAATTGATTTTATTTTCTTCTCTTGGATAAGGGCACTATCTACAGCAGCGATAAGTTTCCATAGGAACTAAATTCATTTCAAAAGGTTTGAACATAGAGGCTTTAAAAAAAAGTGCTCAAACAACATACGAATTTTGTACATAGTGCCTTGCAGTCTTGAAATCAGAGCATTGTAAATGTTAACCTTTTAATCTCCTGAAAGTCCCTGGAAATGAGAAAATGGTCTCTATTTGGGAAATGGATATGTTTAAGGTAACTGGTAAGGAAAAGAACTTAGAAGGTGAGTTGCTAATTCGTAATATCTCATCTCTAGCATTAAACACAACTAATCACACATGATAACATTATTTACTAATTCTTAGAAAATAAGTGCAGCATGCATCCAAGTAGTTGCTAATATTTTCCTACTTAATACTCCATAAATTAAATATAAAAACTAGAAGAAAATATACCTTCAAAGTATTTTATAGCTAATAAATGTGAGAAGTTTATACGGGTGTATAAGCACACTGAACTGCACGTACCTCTGTGAAACATCCACACGATAACTCTGCAATTTGAAAATTCTAACATGTTTCTCTTTTTGTTCTGATTAAATATTCAGTACTGATGCCATAAGAAGGCATTAAATTCCAACATATCCCTTTGTATTACATAAACGGATTTAAGCATTTTACAGAGGACAGGCAAGATTTAGCAAATTGGCTTAACATTCTAGTCTGCTGCTGAGACTAAAATGAACAAGACCAACTATGAAGTATAGAAAACAACAATCTACCACACAGATTCTCCAAATGATTATGATGAGTCTTATACACGAGTATTTCAGAGGTGGAATCTCAATGATTTCTACGTAAAGGGATAATGATATATTACTGTAGGACCAAATAATGCATTTCTCAATTCATGTCTGGATTGGATTCACCATGCTGAGCTCCATTAGTTTTACATCTCCCTAAGGGTTCCAATTCAGCAGTATTAATATATGCCATTACACACAACCCAACCTAAGAATGGCTGCCTTATGACAGCCCCTTAATACTACTCTCCAGTTGAGTGTGTCTGGAGAAAAATCACAAAACTAGGGAAACTAGAATCACTATAAATTCACAGGCACTAAATCCTGCCACAATGTTATGGCACTTCTTTGGTAAACTCACTCTCCCCCTATTACTAGGATTATTCATGCCATCTGCAGCCTCCTCAAAAATCTCGCCTGGTTCTTTTCCCTTTCCACCCTTGGCTAATGTGCTGGCCTGTTGTTTCATTGAGAAAAAAAAAATAAACCAAAAGATAACTCCCTCATCTTCCCAACATAAGATCTGGATCTGCACCCATCTTCTCCTTTTCTATTGATACTTTGGAGGAAGAGTGTCTCTCTCATCAAAAGAAAGGCAATCCCTATGCATGGATCCAATTCTTACCTTCCCCCCACCCTTGCCTGCTAGTGGGATTTTCTCTCCTGAGATGGTTCTCACCACATTCTGGCATTCTCTAGAACAGTGCTATCCAACAGTGCTTTCTTCAGTGATGGAAATGTACTAAATCTACGCTGTCCCAACATGGTGGTCACACCACCGGTGGCAAGTAAGCACCTGAAATATGACTAGTGCAACAAAGCAAATGCATGTTAAATTTTACTAAATTTTAATACATTTAAACAGTCATAAGTGGCTAGTGGCTACCATGTTGTTGGAAGCACAGCTCTAGCAAATACCTTTTCAATTTCTGCCTCCACTTCCTTACCTTCCATCCATTCTTTTCTATCCATGCCAAAGTGGCTTTCATTCAACTGTTGGATAGAACTGCTCTTGCTAAAATCAGAGGCCTCTAAGTGGTCAAATCCAATGATTTTTAGCAGACATCTTATAGGACCCGATCAGCACAGACTTGTTCCAGTAAATTGCCCCTTTCTTGAAAAGAATTTCTTGGCTTCCATAATAGTACACTCTCCTGTTTTTCCTCCTGGCTCTCTGGCTCATTGTCTTCTAACTGATCCCTCAATGTTGGAGTTCCTTGGAGTGATGGTCCTGGAGGTCTCTTTGCTCTTCTCTCTCCTCTCTCTCCACAGACACCTCAACCATTCTCATGGCTTTAAATACCATCTGTGTGTTGGTCGCTATCTAATTTGTATCTCTAGCCCAGCCCTCTTATAGGTGACTGACTATTGCTAGTTACATGGAAGGCATTACAGGTACCACATGTTTAAAACTGAACTAATTCCCTCCTCTACCTCCAATTTATTTTTTTTCTTCCCCATCTCAGTAAATAGACCCTCCAAGATCAGGGAGTTGTCCTTGATACCTCCCCCTTTCCCCCTTTCATTCCCAATATCCATTCTGTCACGTAGTCTTGTCTAAATTCTAATAGATCTAGAATTGACCACTTCCTTTTTTTCTTTTCTTTCTTTTTTTTTTTTTGAGATGGAGTCTTGCTGTAGCCCAGGCTGGAATGCAGTGGTGCAATCTCAGCTCATTGCAACCTCTGCCTCCTGAGTTCAAGCTGATTCTCCTGCCTCAGCCTCTCCAGTAGCTGGGATTACAGGTGTCCACCACCAAGCCCAGCTATTTTTGTATTTTCAGTAGAGATGGGGTTTCACCATGTTGGCCAGGCTGGTCTCAAACTCTTGACCTCAAGTGCTCTACCCACCTCGGCCTCCCAAAGTGCTGGAATTACAGGCATGAGCCACCGCGCCTGGCCTGGAATGGACCAGTTTGTATTTCCATTGCCATTATCCTAGTCCGAGCCACCATAACCACTTGCCTGGACTATTTCAACAGCCTCCCATGTAGTCCCTCTGTTTCCATTTTTGGTCTCTTACCCTCATCTCTACCACAATTCATTATCAAAACAACAACAACCAGAGTGCCCCTTTTAAACCACAAATCTGGTCTCACAACTTCTAGGTTACAACCCTAACTCTTCAAGATTTCCTACCTCTCTTGGGATACATCCAAAATAGTGATTATGACCTACTAGGTCCTACAAGATGTAACCCCTGCCTCCATCTCTCTCTACGACGCTTTCTCACAATAGGTTTCCCTTCAGAACCCCAAAGGAGCTCAGCTCCTTCCTCAGCATCTTAACATGCATTGGCCCTGCTGCCCTTCCCCTAATGCCTACTATTTTAGCCTTTATATCAGCTTTAAGAGGTTGTCTCCAATGCCTCACAGTCGATTCCCATGGGACATGCTCTCATAGCATTTGACAGCACTTTTCACAATTGCCATTGTCAAGTTATTTGGATGATCAGTTATTTCTCCCATTAGACCAGAAGCTCCAAAAGGGCAGTATTCCCAGTGCTTGTCACATCTGCCAAACACCATCAGCTGCTCAAACCTTTCCCCCTGAGAAGCCACTGGGGTACCTTCTCCACTTCTCATCAGTACCGTATTAGCCAGTGTATATGTGGGGGAACAAGGCAGACCTGTGAGGAAGAGTGGCCAAACTACACATGTTCTTAACATCCCAACTGGAATCGAGAACCAATTTCCCAATAAATACTTAAGTTCTAGAATACAGTCAATACTTATGTTTTAGCCATTTACTGTGATGGTTAAAAACACAGGATCTAGCATCTAAAATATGCATATCCAAAACTGGGGTCTACTTCTTACTTGCAATGGAAGCTTGGGCAAGTTTCTTGATCTCTCTAAGATGCAACTTTTTCCTCAGTTCCTACTGTTTAACATTGTTGTGAAGATTAGTAAGATAACGTTTAAGCTCTCCACACAGTGTCTGGCACTGAGTAAGCCTGTAATAAATGGTAGCTGTTGTTATTATTAATACACATTTATTGTTAATATATTTCTGCAGGTTATTCTGGGAACCTAACCATTAGTTATCATCTTCTTTCCAAAGAAAAACGAGCTGCTATTTTCAAACAGCCGACTTAAAAACCAAGTTTCAGAATACGATACATCTGAGAGTTGGTAACTGCTCATGAAGCTTGAAGGTGCCCACAAAGTGTTCAGGTGGTGGAAAAAGAGGAGGGCTGCTGCATGTGTTTTTGATGAAGGGATTAAAAAGCTGTACTCATGTTAAAAATTACGCCTCCAGCATGGGGTACATAATGAACATAAACCTACATATCTTTTCTTTCCCCAAGTACATGCTCATGGGGAGCAACAGTCCACCCTATGAATAAATGGAATTGTATTTGAAGTAATTACACTTGGCATAGATTTACCCACTGCTGGTGGCAGGGCTGCTACTTGTGACTAAGCAGTGAGGGGAACTCAACAGAATTGATGGCAAACGGCTTTAATTTGCCTTAATAGTAGCAAAATCTCGCCTAAGACAAGTTGGACGTTTCAAGAATAATAAACTCACACAGTTAAAGTTCTACTACTGTTAAACCAGTATTCAGACAGGCCAGAAACTGGTTTTCAGCCTCTTTTCGTGAGTTTTCTGTATCTTTAAGGTCATAAATGTTATTTTGTGAAGCCACACTAGCAGTCTTCTGGAGGAGGCCTAGACATGCTGGTGTTACTAAAATGTTGGGTAACATTTCAGTTTATTCATGCTGTGAGGTCTGTCCCTTCCCCTACCCCATACTCCCAAAAGCTTTAACCACCAAAGGACATTTAGAAATAATAGGGAGAAATGTGAAAGTGCTAATGATGATTTCATTTTCAAATGGTCTTAAATGGACAGGTAATGACAGCACTGCCTGTAATGGCCTTGCAGCCAACTCATAAGCAGGAATGGGGAAGAAGATGGACTAGGAGGATTCTCCTTTCTATAAATGCACCATGGCTGAATGCAAAGAAAACCCAGATAAAATTAAAGGTCTTCCCTGTGCCTGAGTGACTGGCCTTTGTGAAGGATGAGTGAGAAACTGAAGCCTTACACATCATAAAATCACAGTATGTGTGGATTGATTACCATTCAGAAGTTAATTACACATTACTAAATGATTATGTGAAAGGCCTGTAAAATCTGGAGTTTTGTCAAATCAGATCATATGTCATATCATATATCATATCATGGTACTAGAGGTATGTAATGGCTGTGGCTATACAGCAGACCATGAAACCGAAATTTTAGACTTGTTGGCCTAATTTAATCAATGTTAACTGTCAAATAGGAGGATTATGGCCAGCAACTCCAATATGAGCTAGAACTGAAGACCCTGAAAGAGAAAGACTTAAGTACTGCTCAGGATGATAACTTTCGTTTAAGGTCTGAATAACTGGTTTTGTTATCTAAATTGAATAGCGTAATGAGATAATTTTTATCACAACCACATACTGTATAATGAAATAAAGCAATGAGAGCATTTTATCAAGGCATTTCAACGTGATGGCAAATCAATTATAATATTAATTTTTATCAGACACCATCAAATCCGGCCACTTTTAGATCTCCAATATTGGTTATAAGTGCCAACATTTAGACTGAAAGAGCTGTTTAACAGATGGAGCATTTCCTTCTTCCAGTATTTAGGAGTGAGGCCATCTGACTGAAGTCTTATTTCCCTGCTTATAAACTAAGGCCTTTGCCCAGGAGACTATTTCAAAAATGTACCAAAGGTTAATATGTTTGCATATATTACAAATGCTAAGCAAAATGGAATGTTAATATATTCTCTTATTCATTACAAAGGAAATGGCAGGAATGACTGCACATAAAGGACATTTTACCAGTTGTTCTTACTCTGATTACCTTTTAGGTCCCTGCAAATGCCAGTCACAGTTTCACTGGTGCTCAGGTTGCCTGAAATGAGGGAGAAGTAACGAGTTCTCCTACTAGGAGCCATACTGGGACAAGAGGGAACAAAATAAAGAGTCCTGTTTTGTGATATTTCATTTCACCAAACCTGCTGGTAGGAAAAAAAGTGAAAAGAGAACAGAGAAAAGATATGAAAATTGCATATACAGTCCTTTAGGCTTTCGTCCTTCTTTTTTCCTTCTCTCTCTTCCTCCTTTCTCTCCCCTTCCCCAACCAGATCCTTCCTATTTCTGGTTTACGCACTGTCAATCAAGGGGTGAACAAATTTTTATATATGCTTCTAAAGCAGGAGTAGCAAATACAAAGGAAAAATGCCTACTCGTTCAATGCTTAAGCCAGTGACAGACATCACTAATCAATCTTGACATTCTTTCAGGCTGAGTCTGTCATAGCCTCCGAATCCTTTTCAACGAAATACTGCAGGGAGCCACCACGATCAATTGGAGTTGGTGCCTGAAACAAAATTTATTTGCCTTTCCTTGCACTAAACTTTTCCCTAGTGTTCTATCTTTAGCATTGGGCTGGACTTTCTTGGTTCGGCACTTTCTTATGGTCATGTAGTTCAGGCTGGGCATTTTGTCAGGTTGAAATTCATGAGAAGCCTGGCTCTCTTCCAATAAGCACCTTGCCATACAAAATCCACAGTTTCTGAAAATAACAGAGATCAGATAATGCCCCTTTCTGGCTCAATCCACATCCTCTAAAAGGGAAGCAAAGCCAGGAAAAAAAATCATCTGGGCTTAGCAGTCTCTTTCTCCACTTTCTGGAGTAAAAGAGTTGGCCTCTATTAATGTTTGAGCCTTGATCTTAGCTATGTCTGTTTTTAAAGCTGATTTGAGGTTCAGATTTAGCATTTACCCTTTCAAAAAGTATCTGTTTAAAAGAAAGTTTTATGACAGTCACTAGATTGCCTTTATGAGCATTTTAGGAGTACCTTCCCCATATATTAACCCACTGGCTCATTTGGCTTCATAGTTAATTGCACGATCTCTCCAGAAAGTCCTTAATGACACCATCTCACATCCAACCTTCATAATTTGGCTCCCCCGAAATCCGAAAGCAGGGCTTCCCAGGCACCATCTTACTGCCATTGTGGGCCAAATTTGATTCTCCCCAGCTGCTGCTGTGCCTCCTCCTTTATGGCAGGGGCTTGCCTGATCACTCCAAGCCATTCCAGGAACGAGAAGCCTTCCAGGCAAGAAGAGGCTATTAGATGCAACCCGCTTGGGCCAGGGCCATATTCTGCTCCCACCCAGTGATAACTAATGCATGCTTCTGCTGGTATTTTTTCATTCTATTGCTTGAGACGATTGCCTCCCACATTTGCACAAAGGATTTCCCTAGATAAAGAAGATCCGAGAACGGCCGAATCTTGCCAGAATTCAATAAATGGCATACAAAAGCCTGAAAAAAAAACCTGGAATATCAAAATGGAAGTAGGTTCAACTATGACAAATGTGGCTGCCTGAAAAACAGACAAGAGACACAAAGGGCATCCCTGTCTTCTCTGTCTTTACCTGGGAACTAAAAGAAAGATGGCGATTTCTCTGTACACGTGCTGGTCTGTAGCCTCCACAGCTGCCAGCTCTAAAGAAAAGGGCAGCACTCATCCGCTTTATGAAGAGTTGAAAAGATTCATGTAATTTTCCTGGGGTCCCAAGCTTTCTTTCTTTTTTTTTTTTTTTTGGCATTACCCATAATGTATTTGTCCATGGGATAAACTGAGATGCCTTCCCCCAACAATTACATTTGCTTAAAGGAAAACACAGCTGCCTTCCTTGTATATTAAGATGCAACTGGGACTAGTGAGACCAAAGATTTCAAAGGGAAGGAAAGTTTTTATAGCATAAAAGATACTCTATTATATCAAAGTGCATTGAGATTAAAAAAAAAATGAGGCAAAGTGATGACTATTCTCCTTAGGGACAAAAGGTCCAATTGAGAAAGAAGCTCTAGGTGCCACTTTCCAGAAGAGCCACCTGCCACTACTTGGAGCTATTGCAGATATTCAGGAGTCAGAATTTCAGACTCCTGCCACCTCTGGGGTTCATGGGGGAGACTGTGCACACATGTCTCCCCTGAGGCAAAGCCAACAGGTAATTACTCGATCACTGACACCTTGGGATAACTGAACATGAAGTCAATTTCTTAATGGTTCTCTCTTAAAGAACCAGCATCACACTGCTAGCTACTGCACCTGTAGTCCCAGCTACTCAGGAGGCTGAGACAGGAGGTCCACTTGACCCAGGAGGTCAAGGCTGCAGTGAGCTATGATCATGCCACTGTATTCCAGCCTGAGTGACAGAGTGAGACCCTGTCTCAAAAAAAAATAAAAATAAAAATAAAAGAAAGAAAGAAAAAAGGAAAGCTTTGGAGAAATACGTGCTAACCCAAGCAAAAGCAAGTGAGTCACCCATTCCTTTGGGAGTGTATTATATTGCTATGAGGGCCCACCCCAGCCAAACCATGGAAAGTAGCAAGAGACGATGCTGAACCTAATTACCATTAGTTATTATTTGCTATGGTTACAATTGCACCGAATAACGCTGCTGCCAGCAGTGCTGTTTTATGTGATATCTTCTTCATGTGGCAACCTTTTCATAAATCAAAGCAAAAGCCAATACCAGACAGTTTCTTGTACAGCCTGCCTGACAATAAAAGTTAACACTGAACCTTAGCTGTTATCAATCTTCATAAATGTGTCCACGACGTGGCAAGACTGCTCCACATTACAGTGGGGCTGCCACTAATGCATGCAAGGTAGTGACCCACTAGGTTAATGGGACTTGACAATCAGTCCAGTTTTAATTGAGCCAGAAAAGGGAATGGTTCTCTTATCCTTAAAGTACACAGGAATTTTCTCCTCTATGTCTTAGTTTCATCAGTGCTTTGCTCAGAAAATGCCTATAATTAAGTTTAATATAGACTGGTATAACAGACAATAGAAAGCTCATGGGGGAAAGTGGGTGGGTAGGCTTTTATAAGAAGAAAACTTGTTATGAAGTATTTAATTGGTGTTCTTGATAGACAGTTACCTGACCTGAAGATGCTGTGTTTTCAAGTTGAAATTTCAAACTAGAAAAATATATAAATCTGTCTACATGAACAGAAGCAAAAAAAAAAGTCCTTAAAAATAGCAAACGTCAACAAATTTTTAATATCAATAACTTTCCCTTGACAAAAATTCACACTATATAGAAATCTGAACTGAAGGAATTCCCAATTAATGACAAGTCTTAATGTAATAAATACTCCATCATGTTTTGAATTTTGCTATAGTCCTAATTATCCTATTGATACCGTCAAGAGAAAAGCCCAGCTTCTATCTGGCATGTACTAGAGATGAACTCTGGCAATTAGCTAATGTCCAACAAAAATCAGCCCAGTATTAACAGCCTGTAATGAAGACCATTAACAGCCAGATAAATCAAACCATTAGGCCAGACACAGAGATGTCAACATAGCCACAGGCACCTAATTTGCTGAATGCATTTATTTAAATATGTATTATCCAAGCACAGTATATATGCCAGGTGCTTGGGGAGATCGATAAAGAGGATAAAATACAATTCCTGCCCTCAAGAAGGTTTCAGTTCAACTAAGAATGAGATTCACATGCTGTTAACTAGACTATAACCTTGGCAATGGGCCCTTCAAACTCCCAAGTCTATAATTCTTAGTTTTTAGACAACAGTTTCCTCTAGTGTAAATTCAGAGCTATATTAGATCCCTTTCAGAGTAAAAACATTCTTATTTGCACCTGTGAGTGAGTTAGCCCAGGCTTTTAAATCCAGAATGTAGTTTAAATGCACACACACAAGAAAACGCACTTTTTTTTTTTTTGCTTTTTGCTTTTTTTGTTGCCCCTAACCTCTAGTCTTCCATTCTGAACTGCAGGAGTCTAAGTTAAGAAGCATGGACATTTTATAAGAGTTCAATTTAGTAGATGGAAATATTGATACTAATTGAGCACCTGTTAGAGAGAGGCATGCTCCCATCAAGCTGGCTCAGATACAGCTTGTACCTTAAACGGTTCACACTTGAGAAGGGAGACGGGGCACAGGCAACACTGATGCCACTTACATTGTCATAAGGGCTGGAGTTACATAAACACACAGGGAACAATTAATTAATTATGGCTTTTTAGTAGGAAGGGAGGTGTCTAGAAAGACTTTACAGAGAAAGCAGAGGAATTAACACGAGACAGGTCCTAACAAAAGGCTGAGTTTATCGGGAGGAAGGTGGTGAAGGTGAGGTGTGCTGTGGCTGTGCTGTGGGGGCAGCGTGAGCCGGGCCGAAGCGTGAGTGCGGAAGGCCTTCCCTCCCTTCAGTGAATGAACACTGAAGTGCATGAGAAAAGATGGCAAAAGATCAGCCCAGGAGGTATCCAAGGTTATTTTCATAATGTGGTTTAATATTTAAAGTTTTGGCTCTTTGTCCCAACTTCTATATTATGATTTATTAGATAACGTCGATTATGTAACTTTGAAGCGGAAACTTATTTCGCTTTTAATCATTTGGATCAGACTGATGGATGAGCATCTTGTGGTTGCAAGGCAAGCTGTTAAAAAAAAAAAGTTATTATTTGCCACTACTTATCACCGCAAATCAGGATCATCGTAACACTCAACCAAACACATAACTTTGGCTGTTGGGACTGATACGGGACTGCAGCCATCATCCTTGGCCCCTAATTTTTAAATGTTGTATTCATAAAAATAAGCTTCATTGTTCTCTTCACAATGAGCAAAGGTTGTAAGTAAGCTTATAAACTAGAGTAATAGTATTAAGATAGCATATTATCAGTTGTGGGTATTAGGATTCCACTAACTGCTAACAAAAAATGTTTGAAAACAACAGGAGGGACTGGAAGGGAGGGAGGCTTCTCTTTGCTATGGCTTCCGCATCCCTTTCTCACTCTCTATAGGAATCTATCTCCTTTCATAGAAACAAGGCTGCACCTGTGATTGAGTTAGCCCAGGCTTTTAAATCCAGAATGTAGTTTAAACACACATGTATGCACAAACATGGGAAAATGTGCTAGTGTTTTTTTTTTTTTTTTATTGCCCCTAACATCTAGTCTTCTTTTCTGAACTGCAGGGGTTAACCGGGCTTTTGGGGACTAATCTAGACACTTAGCCACACTGTCCTTTTTACTTCTGGAAAAAATATATATATATGGCCCAAATGCTGAGCAAGTGACTACAGAACACGTTAGGAAGAATCTTGTTTGTTCAGTATACACTACCAACCTATCGTTGTCTAGAATCTCAAGTGAAGAAAAATATTCTAAAACTATGACAAGGTTTTAGGTGAGAACTATATCATGAACTAACAATGGCTGCATTTTGTCTGAGCACACCATTGCATATGTATTTCTAACCAAATTATGTAGTTCTCATGTAGCATATTAAAACATAATTATTATTTTGAGTAGTGCTGCTAACTGTTGGTTAATAATTTGACAGAAAGCATTTACCTTTAAACACATGCTTTTAAGAGGCCTGGTATACTCAATTGCAATTTTATTGCGTTCAAGAATTATTCTCTAGGGAAATATATATTAGATCATATGATGAGCATCAATTAAAAAAACACAAAATTCACCCAACAGAAAATTCAACTATTGTGACTACAGTAATTATTAATAGCTCACTATTCACTGCTTAGGATATGCTAAAAACATAAATGGACCTCATTTAATTCCAATATAACAGCTCTGTTATTAACACCATTTCACAGATATAAAATCTAAGACTGTGGGGTTTGGGTGGGGTGGAAAATGAGAAGTAACTTGCTAGAACAGGTCTACTGAATGATGTGAAGAATATCTATAAACATTATATTCAGTAAACATTTTAACATGTGGATACTTATTATTTCATTGTACCTATATTGACATTATGGTGTGGAAAAATGAAGAGAAGTCCTAATAAACTTAAAAAGAAATCAGGAAGACCAGGAACCACAGACGAGAGAAAATAAGCATATTTTCTGGTAGATGCTACAGCAAAACCTGTAGTATATTAAACATTTGCTCTTTCTTAAGTCTACTTCCTAGATACTGTAGCATATAAAGGTAGAATTTTATGACATGAAGTACAAATAGATGTATCATTAATAAGAATGGATCAGCCCTTCTGAAGAACGTGGCCAAAAGCTTAGCACTCAAATCTTTTAAAGATCCCAGCCTAATGCACTTTCTGGAGCAACAATCCTATTTTCTTTGCATCATCAAGTTCTGAGGATGTATTTTTCATTTGTCTTGTCGTCTGTTAGAAAAGGTGAAGATGTGTATACATTTTGGTTTTCAATTCTCCTATTATATCAGCTTCTCAGCGCTTCACTTTCCAAATGTTCAAAAGAGGTATGGATTGACATTTCTGCCAAAGGACAATTTTTTGCTCTGTAGTTTTTCTCAGAGTTAATGGAAAAAGTTCTGCCACTAATCTTTTCAATTCACCTCTAGGGAATTACAAACTAGCAGCAAAAGCTGCAAAGGTTGTGCCAAAATGCAGTATTTTTAAATTATACAAGTCAAAAAAGCCTATAATTTTCACAAAACACGATTTCCTTTTTTTTAATTTAAAAAAAAAGTCTTGGGAGGCCAATTTTTGATTCATATTGTGATACAACTTCTAAGGTTAAATAACCTGGGCCCTGACTCTTAACTACTAGATCCCTAAAAGAAACTGACCTGCATAGAGTTGAGTACCTACTATATGCCCAGAATTTTACCCACATTTCATTAACCCTTATTAACAACCCATGAGGTATTATATGTACATGTCCTATATCAGCAAAAAGAAGATCAAGAGTTAAGTAGCTTAATGCTACACAGTTGGAAGGAACAGTCACAATTCAAACCCCATCCATGTTACGGAAATAAAAGTACCAGTTCCTTAGGGTTTAGGTATGAGTTTGTTTCGCTGCAGCCTTCTTCTGCACTATCCGCCCCCACCGCGCCCCCCACCAAAAAACAAAAAAAAAACAAAAAAAAAAAAACAAAACCAATCACTTGAAAGAAACTTTCAGTAGAGGACTACAGACCAATCCTATGAGGCATGATGCAGCTATTTAGAAGAATGAGTTGGATTTAAAAGAAGGCGTTGAATTTATGTGTTGACCCAGGGGGATGTATCCATAATAAATATAAGTTAAAATACGTATGGTATAGTCTTACATTCTGTGAAAACAAAACAAAATCTATGTTTATTAACATATCTACTCATAGAGATAAACGTGAAAGGCTAAATATCAAACTACAACTTCACATGCTTTACTTTTAAAAGGTTGATCTGGAAAAGAAAAGAGGAGTAAAATTAAATTTCCCTTGTTACAAGAAAAAAAAATACTTCCTTGATAAATTAAAAGAGAAAAAAATCTAATACATTAGTTCCCCTTTATCCATGGGGGATACATTCTAAGATATCTAATGGATGCCTGAAACCATGAATAGTACTTAACTGTAGATAAACTATGTTTTTTCCTACACATACCTCTATGATAAAGTTTAATTTATAACTTAGGCACAGTAACAGACTAACAACAAGAATAATAAAATATAACAATATACTAGAATAAAAGTTATGTGAATGTAGTCTTTCAGTATCTTATTGTACTCTGCAAAAAGCAAAATTGCAGATAAGGGGGGCCACCTGTATTATTTATTAATTTCATATCCTTTTCACTACAGTAAGTCTCCAGGAAGGATATCAAAAGAGAAAAGTTGTTCATAAAATTCAATGGGAAGGAAAGAGAATACTTTAAAAGGCTCATTTAATAATCAAGTGGACTAGCAATAGAAAATTTGCCTAGTAAGTGAGCTAATTTTATCTATTTTGGGCACATTCAATCAGAATTATAGACATAAATTAAAAATTAGACATCCAGATAAAACACATCTGAATAAACCACATACGTTTGTCTCTCACACATTCATTGCAATGACACAAAGAACCTGGTACCATGTGAATTCTTAGGACACCATTCAAAGATATCATAGCTAGGAGTAATGAAAACTAATCATATACCATTTCAATTGGTATGAAAAGATGAGGCTCTTTTTCTGTCTAATGCCCTAGGACTTCCCCAGGCAACATCCTATGAACCCAATCTTTCCTCAACTCTCTCCTCCCCACCTTTTTAATCAGAACTAGTCTTTACTATGTTCTATCCTTTCAAGTCCCTGAACTTTGCTCACAATCAATATGGCAAGCTAATATGTGGTTATTTTTGAGTGGACATTAGTATATTAAGAGTGATAGTCATTAATTTGGTGCAGTAAACTCTAATTATCATATAATAAACGTATACAACATCTATGCACCCAATATTATATTGTATTATTTGATAGAAGACTTCCAGAAACAATGACCAACTCAAAAGGCATAATCCTAGTGGTGACAATTATGGGGACCAGGGATAGGTGAAAGAAAAAAATATTCCCAAGTAGTAGAACTATTTTTTTTTTTTTTTTTTTTTTTTGAGACGGAGTCTCGCTCTGTCTCTCAGGCTGGAGTGCAGTGGCATGATCTTGGCTCACTGCAAGCTATGCCTCCTGGGTTCACGCCATTCTCCTGCCTCAGCCTCCCCAGTAGCTGGGACTACAGGTGCCCGCCACCACGCCAGGCTAATTTTCTGTATTTTTAGTAAAGACAGGGTTTCACCATGTTAGCCAGGATGGTCTCGATTTCCTGACCTTGTGATCTGCCTGCCTCGGCCTCCCAAAGTGCTGGGATTACAGGCATGAGCCACCACGCTCGGCCACCAAGTAGGTAGAACACTTGGTTGAATCTTTATGCCCTATTAACTCTGCCTTTTAAAATACAGCATTTCAAGTTCTTCAAGTCTGACTCCAGTCTTGCTTTGTGGTCTCATATTCCACTAGACCTCTCCCACACTGTTTCAGCCATTTCCACTATTCAATGCCCTCTTCATAGCAAGGCCATTCTCCCTCTTCTTACCTTAAGAAAATCTCAAGATGAGAAGATCCAGCTTATGCCAGTCACCTCTTCATGCAATCCAGATTCCCCTGGGATTCCGAACCTCCTAGTCCTACTGCATTTTATGGTTTGTACCTTCATGTTAGCATTTAACATGTTTTGGTCACTTTTTATATTCCCAACTTATAACAACCATATGGAATGTATAAGATACTCAAAATTTTTCATGAACAAATCTTTTAGTAATAATTCCTGCATCAAGTTTTGATGCTTCTGCAGTCGAGCTAATGATCCCAATGAGTATAAGCCCTCTGAGGGCAGGGACTCAAACTGATATGTCTGTATTTTCAGGGCCCATAGAACATGGAACATCAAAGAGACCCTTGATGAATGTATGTGTTAATACTGAGGATGGTAAGTTCTTCAAAGCAAAATTGTTGCATTAATATCTTTAAAAAAATAGATATATGCCATTGAGCTCACTAGGGGAAGAAACCAAACAAATAAGGACAGGGTGTCGGAATTCACTAACAGAAAAGAACTCCCAAGACACAAGGAGTCAAAATAGGTCTGCTGGCAATATCCAACAACTCAAGTTCAAAGACTTCAAAAACAGCCCCAAACCAACACCCAACTAACCAAACCAAAACCACAAATGATTTAAGTCATGACAAAGCATTTGGTTCCCACTTCTTGTCAATTAACCAGGATGTCTTAAAGATGAATTCTATACCAGCAATGCTAATTTTCTTCATTACACTAGCGTCTTTTGTATTGGAGAAACACTATCAGGAAAAGACAAGAACTGGTTGATTATGAGCAGTATCAAATGAGCTGTAATGGAGGTGTTACGAATGTAAATCAGCGAAGCCTGATGCAGAAAACAGCAGCATCTGGGCATGCAGCTTGCAAAGTAATGAGACTGTGATAATGCACTAGCACCCAGCTTTGATCACTTCATCTTGTTCAAGAGCTCTGCTTGGGAAACAAAGGTGTGAGGCATTGACCTCCTGCCCACAGCTTGCACAAGCACAAAACATGGTAACAGATCAAGGATTGATACCCTTCTCTCTTCTCCTCCTTGCCAACACACCCCTTTTTCAGAACTGATGGCTTCATAGTTGGAGGCCCAGCATAAAGCAGGCCAAGCAAGCTTCTACCATATGAAGCGTCTGTCTGAACATGTCTACTATAATTGGCAATTCATTTTTCATCCTGAAAGCAGGAACAGGTGTATGCTACCTTCGACATTCCAATCATAAACCATGCTGAATGCATCTCTCACATAGTCAGCTTTGTTGAGATCTATGCCAGTGGCTAGCCGGTGGACTTCAGAGTCTGCATAGATGGCTCTGCCTCACAAATGAATAGGCACTTGTGTAATCTCAGATGCTCAAGAGAACAAGAGGAGGAGCAAATGGCAGTGCATAAAAAATTAAAAATCTCACCACACAGCAGCAGCCCTTGGTTTTTCTTGTGTAAATAATGTAATTGGCAAATAGCTTACTTCTTTGTAATTGCAATATCCCTACAATGCATGTTTAACATACTAAAAAAGGAGGTTTTAGTCCTTGAAAAGGAGTATAAAGCCAGATGTATCACTGCACAGTGTTTCTTGCCAGCTTCATCCAGAAACACTAGCTGAGGTGACTTGTGAAACAGAGCCAAGAGCAAGAACTCTCCTTAATGAGCACATTTATCAATTTTCCAGGGACTCGGTTGATTACTAGCATTTAGACATACACACTCACAAAAGGAACACAGCAATTTAACTATTGGCCACTGAATGGGAAAGCACATGAAATAATTTAAGGCAGGCATGTGAGCAAGTTGGGGATGCTTGGCGACACTTTAACATATGAACATGTGTGCTTTCATTTCAACATGTAAGGAAGGGCCAAGACACAAGCTTTTACAAGTTTTCAAGCATTCTGCCAGGACTCAATAAATAGTATGAACAAATTACTGCATATGATTATTATATTGAAAAGTACCAGTGCTACTGTACAAATGTTTCATTCACAAATACTGCCTTTGAAATCCCTTTATCAAAAGTAATTTTCAAACCTTATCCAAGCCTACCTACAAGGTCCTAGGTTGAAGGAGGAGAGTACAACAGGCAAATGTAACTTAATGGGGGGAAAAAAGACTGATTCTTTAAGAAAATAAATAAATGAAATACAAGCAAGATTTATCCCTCTCTATTTCTACAGTAATAAAATACTCTGAATGAACAGCCCTGACTCTGAGATAAGGGATTCAAATTCTAATGAAAAAAATAGGATTATGGATAGGATTAAGAATCCTACATTTAAGACTGTGATTAAATTGAAGAAGCATTTTATCTAGGACAAATTACAGTTAGAAACTGGGAATTCCCAATATTTGGGGTATATTTTTTCTTAATTTAGGGTGTTTTAGGTATAATTAACACACAGGTTGAGTATCCTTTATTTGAAATGCTTGGGAATGGAAGTGTTTTTGAATTTGGGTTCTGGAATTTGGAATATTTGCATATGCATAAAGACATATCTTGGGGATGGGACCCCAACCAAAATATGGAATCCATTTACGTTTCATATATACTATACATAGCCTGAAGGTCATTTTCTTCCTGAGGCACAGTCAACAGACTACATGTTGTGGACCTGCCTTTGACTGTGACCTGTCACATGAGGTCAGGTGTGGAATTTTCAACTTGTGGCATCATGTTGGCATGCAAAAAGTTTCCAATCTTGGAGGATTTGGGGTTTTCAGATTAGGGCTGCTCAGCCTGTATATCACAATGCACCAATCTTCAGTGTTCATATTGTATTAGAAGTTACATACCTGTATATACTTGTAAAACTATCACTCAGAATACAACAGAATATTCCCAAAATCTCAGAAATGCTGCTTGGGTCCCTTTCCAATCAAATCTCCTCTATTCCCACCACAGGCAAATGTTGCCTGTTTTTGAACGTCGTTTAAATGAACCACATAGGAAGTACTGTTTTGCGTCTGGCTTCTTTGTGTGTACCATGATGTTTGAGATCCATCCGTGCTGTTACATGTATCAATAGTTTGCTCTTCTCTACTGCTGAATAGTGTTCTACTGTATGAATATAAAGTAGAAAACTGCGCTTTTTATCCCTATATTCCAATCAGCTTTGCCATCTCTCCTGCCCCTTCCTGCAGGATACCACTGAGTTGAGTGGAATACTGTCTGTTTTGTTTCTCCATTCCCTCAATGATGACCATTCAGATTGTTGCTAGTTTTTGATACTATGAATAAACCTGCTATGAACATAGGTGTACAAGTCTTTTTGTAGATGTATATTTTCATTTCTCTTGGGTAAATACCTAGGACTAGACTTGCTGCATCTTACAGCAAGTGTATGCTTTACATTTATAAGGAACTGCCAACATTTTTTTTCAAAGGACTTTTGCCATTGTATACCCCCACCAGCAAAGTGAGTTCTGGTTTCTCCACAATCTTTCCAAACAATTAGTATTGTCAGTCTTCTTGATTTTTGCCATTCCTATGTTTTAAATGTACAGTTCCCTGGTATCTAATGATGTAGAAACTCCTTTCATGTGCTATTTGGCCATTCTTACATCTTCCTTTGAAGTGTCCAAGTCTTTTGCCCATTAAAAAAATTTTCCTAATGATGTCTTAAGATGGGCAGAATTTTAAAATTTTATAAGGTCCAATCTAACAATTTTTGTATTTTGTTTGCTTATCTCTTAAGAAAAATCAGAAGAGCCAGAAATAAGAATACTTGACAAGACTGAAACCATGAGGGGTGACTTGGTAATTATACATTCAAATGAGCAACAAGAATACAAGTTTAAATACAATGTATCCTGAAAGTTCTGGTTTCAATTTTAGTATGTGGTTTTACCCCAGGCAGAGTGAATGGGCAGCTAAATACATTCATAAGTTAATTATCTGACTGAAACCAGGGAAGGGCTGATAGCATCTGGGATAGGCTTACCAAACTCTGGAGTGATAAGACATAATTAATTTGATGTTATACTATGGCTGAACCTATATAATGTTCCAGAAACTACCCTGAGCTACCATTTTTATGTGTAGATAACTTCTTTGATACAATCTTTAACTGTGCTCAAGTCCTAAGATTGTTAACTTTGCATACCTGACATAAGGACAGAATTTAAATTCTACCTTCTAGAAGTCTTTCTGGATATCTTATAACAGGGCAGGTCAGTCAGACAATTAACTCTTAACTGGGCTTCCTACAAGTTTCACTGTAGCTTAGTTGCACTCAAAACGCAAAATATGTTTTCTTATCTTTGAAAGCATGATTTTTAACTGAAGCCCTTAACAAGTAAATGAATTCTAGTTGGAATTGGCAAGAGGACAAACCTAGTAGTCTCAGTTAGAAATGTCTTTTCCAACTGTGAGCTGTGCAGTTAATTACTCAAGTAAGCAAGGATCAATAAACAAATTCCAAAATATCATGTACCCTAGAACTCAGAATGCTCTCATTTAAAATATTATGATACAAGGAAGGAAATAAGCTATCATTTTGGCAGAATCTTCATTTATCTAACTAACAGTGTGCAATTAATATTTCATATAACCATGTAGGGTATACTAGATTCTTAATGGATCGTATTGATTAAGAAGAAAGTTCAATACTGATGTTCCTGCTGGGGAAGACAGAATGATTTGTTAGCTCACACAGAACGAATCATGAATCCAGGAGTGTATGGCCACAAACCTAAGAGCTGCCACAAGAATGGTTTGATCATTTACATGTTTACACATAAACCACTTATACGAAAGGAAAGAAGATGCTTGGTGCAACACCAACAAACCCCAACTGCCACGGCAAGAACAGAGAAGAATGCTCCAGGTCATGGACTTACGAAGGACGTGGCCAATCTGGCTGCACCATCAGCAGCTTATTTCACCAGCTGAGATTCCTTTACACCCTATGCTGAAGTGATGAAAAAAGTTTCCAAAGTGACCCTTTTGGTCTTGTGACCATGTTCATGAGATGGCTGCAGTTTGCATTGTCTTTTTAGAGAAATTAACAATACTCTCTTGTCCTTGGTGTACACTCCTGCTCCTGCCCTTTTTATCCCTATATTCCCAATCAGCTTTGCCATCTGCCCTGCCCTTTTCTGCAGGATACCACTGAGTTGAGTGGAATACTGTGGCGACCAGTCATGGAGTAGAGAGATAATGCAGATGGAAATCTCTCTTGTTAATGTTTCTTGACATTTACTTCTATTATCTTAGAAAATAGTATTTAGACCAAGTATAGAGATCTCACCCAAGGAACTAAAAAGAAATTAAATAACTAACCAGGCAGATCTGATTTGAAGGGCTCCAATTTTAGAAGGGGGGAAAAAGCATTAATACCGAAGCTTTCTTTGTAAATATAACCAATTCTAAATGGGTATCGTAAGAAATACTGTCAAATATTAGCAAGCTCCAAAGCCAGTCTCACTTTCCTTGGAACTAATTTGTTGCTTGGTGGGAGGTGGACAGACAAACAAACCAGGCAGATTGACAGCTTAGGAGCTGGCACTACCTTACATATCCCCGATGAGATACGGAAGGAGCTGCATCATCTACAACTTTCCTAAAATGGGAGCCACTATCTTGCAGTTGAAGAAAACAACTTACGACCATTTTTTAGATAAGGATCAAAGACAACTTTCTCAGTTAACTTTTAAACTTTCTCAGCTTATATGCCCTACAGAAGGTGACAGTTATAATTTACATTTTACAGATAGAAGACACAAGTCAAAGACATAATAAATAACCTGCCTGAGGAATTTTGTGTTCTAAATAACCGAGTCCATGTGACAGCCAAATGTGTATTTGCCATTAGCTTCATATATAAAGTATATTCATAAGTACATTAACATCTTTCTTCAATTTCAGAAATGAAATCCTCCTCCAGCAGCACATTTGCAAATTCCAGAGGGGACACGATATACTATGGAAGTTGACATAGGTGAGCTGATGTTTTAAAAACAAAAACCAACAAATAACTCGAAACTTCTAAAGATATAATTGTAACCAAGAGGCTTGTGCACAAAGGGTACAGGTATATTTACTTTATCTAGAATTTTGCCTCTTCAATTACTAAGTCTCTTACTGAATAATCAAGATGTTACTTGGCTCCAAGGACCGTGGGGAATAAAATGTCACCACTGCAGCTGCTATATTTCTTGCTCACAGCCCTTCAAATTAAAAAAGGGGGAAAAAAGGCCCAATACAAATGCAGAATTTAATTAGTTAGTAAAAGCCCAAATCCTTGCCTGAAGCCCTGTTCTTCCTGTAATATCGCATTCTTTTCTTCTTGTGTAAACTTTTCATTATGAAGGAGACATCTTTATAATACAATAACTCTAGTTATAATGTAACTGCTGGTAACATAACTCCTGCATTAGAGAAGGCAGCATGTTCAAGTAATGTTGTTTTAATACAATTTGTGTTCAGCAGAAACCAAGTCAACTTGATCATTTAGAATTTGATCAATGTGAATTAGTGTCTTACTGAGATACACCATTTGATCATTTCAAAACTGATCAATGAGAATCAGAGATAAAACATTTATCATGTACATTTGGTATATTAGATCCATTCACACAGCACTAAAGTAGGTTATAAGTAGACATCAATACGTGTTAGAGAAGATGTTCAGGATACCTGTCAGCTGCAGATACAAATACACGTGAAACAGCATATAATTTTAATACTTTTGATAAGGCATGTTACTCAATAAGGGAGCTGGAGTCACTGACAAATTGCAAGAACTCAACTTCAGAGAAACTAGAAAGAGAAGCACAGAACTTAATAGCTCAAACTTTTGAAATAAGTTTTAATTAAAAGTTTAAGAAGAAAGATAAGTAACATAAATTTACCTGATTAAACTTCTAGAAGAATTTTAAGACTATTAATCAGAGTAAACTTTGTACTTTTAGTACAATTAGTTCTATTAATCTAATATTTCCAAAATGAGGTTGCATTGACATTCAGGCTCACTGGCTTATGCATCTAGCAGAATTATAAATTTGCCAGTCAAAACCGTATTTAATTATTTTGCAGCCAATTAAGCAGGATCTTTAAACACCATTGCTTAAAACTGTCCATGATACACATGTGTAATTATACAGAACATGAGAAACACCTGCTGATACTATTGGCGTGTCTTCCTCGGCTTCACCAATTCATCCGTAATATAGCTATTAAAATATTACATCCAAAAAAGAAACTAAACAATATTGCCAGTGAAAGTGCAACCCCTAAAAAAGAAAAAAAAATCAAGGACATTTTAAAGTTAAAGGGTTTTACATTGAAGAAAACCTTTAAAGATGGTAATATTTACAAAATCCATTTTATCTGTATGAGTTCTGCATAGTATTCCTCAGATACTCTAAAATCACCTAAACTACTTTTACAGGGTAACTAATCTTTTAATACTTTATAAGGATAACCTAAGCTTCTTCTATGAGCCTAAATTTATAAGTCACGTTTCAACAACTTCATTCAGGGATAAAAGCGAAAACCCCTCTAAAATCTGGCACACAAAGGAGTATTACTGGTATTCACTTCCGAGTTCATAGACTTGTACTTCTTTAGAAGTGCTTCTTCTTTCACAGAAACTGAAGCCATGTTAAAAAGCTGTACCTCTAATGAAATCATTCCAAAAATATTTTCAATAGATCTATGTCACTTTCCATGCATATTTTTTCTTTCTTTTATGGAAAATAGAAACTCGCCACTTCATTATGTAAAGGACAGAATGAGAATGAAGTATCAATTGTCTGTAAAATGCTTTTCATTTGTTTACTATCACATTGTCTTTACCATGCCTATATTGCCTTTAAAATATTTAACATGTCTTTGATATTTGCTTTACATTTACTTGATATTTGCTTTTCTATTTTAAAAACAATTCACATGCATAAACACTCTGGTAACATCTTCTTTCTATAGGTGTGGCATATCAGCTCCAATGTAGCCACAGAGATCTGATTCTGACATTGACCAAGAAACAGGAGGCCGGCAGCACTCCAGCTACATTGCTGTGAGGCTTCTCTCACATGCTATTCTATCGTGAGTGCTTTATGTGCCGGTCATCCTGGCTAGAGTATGAGCTCCATAAGGGTAAGAACTCCTTCTAATGTGCTAGAGGTTTAGCAGCATCTAGAATTGGTTTAAAAACAAATACAGAGATTTCTCCGATAGCACATAGTTTCATAACTTTTGATAATCAAATGCAGTATTTATTACTTTGTGCTAGGTCTGTGTTAAGAACTACACATGTAACATTATTAAAATAATACTTTGTTTAATTAATTACCTATGAGGTACAGCATAAGGATTAAAATATAATTTGCATTAGGATGAGCTATAACATTACTAGTGCCATATAATAGAAACTAGCACCCTAAGTTGTTATAAAATGCGACATGAAGTGTTGACAATTACTGTTTTAGTTGGATTGAGAAAAGAAAAGGTATTCCTTTTGAATTAAGGTTACATGTAAGAAGAATGCTGGATTTGCTCAGTGATTTAGGTTTTAGAGCTAAAATTTTAAATCTATTGTGGGAAAATAAACAGTCCAAATTATCTTCGAATCCCTTAGTTCCCACTGAAATCATGGTAAGTAATATTTTTAATAACTTGATATGCATTGGAAATGTAATCACCCCAAAAGAGGAGAACTAACTTTGAATTTTTTAAAAAGATCATCATTTAAAAAGTTTGTCTTCCTTTTGTTTTTCTCTGATGAACTCTGAGTTCCACACTAGTAATAAGATCCTGGCCTGTTTTCTTAGTTGTATATTCAGGCTTGGCTTGTCACACAGGGGCTCTATGAATGAATGATGGGTGGATAAAGTAGGAGAAACAATCCATTAATTCTCAAAGTATTTTACTGCCAAAACTATACATTGAGGGGCTGAAGTATGAGTTAATATTTTAAGCATCCCTAAAATAATTCCATTAGCTATCCTGGTAGGTTACATTAATGTGCTGGTGTTAGTCATGGGCAGCTTCAAATGCTCTTAGCTTTCTTTCTCTTTACAGTGATTTGTATGACCCCTGATCAGGTATATAATATTGCCCTTGACACTGCACTTTAAAAAGCTTCTATCTCCTGTAACCAAGATGCACATAAATGAATCCTACTTTCATCAGATACAATTAACTAAATTCTCCTCAAAGTCCTTCAGAACTTGTTGCCTAAGAGGAACTGTTGAGTTCAGATTCAGGTTCAAGATAGAGCTCCTCAAGGTGATGCTTACAGGTGCTAAGCTGGTCATACAGATAGGAGCCAGTGAAAATAATCTGACCAGGCGAAAAACCCCTGTCATGCAATGCAAATATTATATATTGTCTTACAAAAGTCCTGATTATCTGAGATGGCCAAATTTCTAAAAAGAAATAGCAGTCTACTAAGTAATCTCTGTGCCTTCAAAGATGGTAAGCATCTCCTATACCCAATGTACTATCACTTCCTAGGTGTGAAGCTAATGAACTCACTGCAAATCAAAATACAACATTCTAGGAAGCTCAGCCTAGCAGGAAGTAGCTGGGAGAAAAAACGATATAATGAAAGCCACTCCCTAAAAAACTAGCTATTAGAATTTCTTCACAGTGTGTTAAAACCTAGGTTTTGTGTGCAATGGAGTTAGTCAAAACGCAAAAATCCAAGGGCACAGTCCCCAAGATTGCTCTCACTTCTGACACATCAACAGCAAGTTTGCAGGGTGGGGGAGGGAGGGTCCAAACCACCCAAAATTCAATGGTTCAATAATTCACTGAAAGAACTCAGAACTCACTGTAAGCTGTTAAACTCAGTTATGGTTTACTATAGGGCAATGATACAGAAAATCAGCCAAAGGAAGAGATGCATAGGACTGAGCCTGGGGGTTTCCAAATGCAAAGCTTCCAATGTCCTTAGGACCTGCTGCCCTCCTGGTATTAATGTGTGACAGTGCCCATGGAGTCCTGTCAACCAGGAAAGCTCACCTGAGCAGCACTGTTCAGAGTTTTATTGGAGCCTCATTAAACTACTTGACTGATGGTCCACATGATAAACTCACCTCCCCAGAGGCTGAACTGATACCACATGGTCCAAGGGGCCCAGCAAGAATAGCAATTTCTTTTTTTTCCTCTCTTTTATTTATTTATTTATTTATTTATTTATTTATTTATTTAGAGCCAGGCTGGAAGGCAGTGGTGCTATCTTGGCTCACTGCAACCTTTGCCTCCTAGGCTCAGGTGATCCTCCCACCTGAGCCTCCCTCCCCAGTAGCTGGGACTATAGGCATGCGCCACCACACCTGGTTAATTTTTGTATTTTTTTTTGTAAAGACAGGGATTCACCATGTTGGACAGGCTGGTCTCAAAATCCTGGGCTCAAGCAATCCGCCCGCCTCGGCCTCCCTAAGTGCTGGGATTACAGGCATGAGCCACCTCGCCTGGCTGAGAATAACAATTTCTATCACTAGGAAATTCGAAGGATTTAGAATTTCTCAGGAGCTTGGTCCAAAATCCAGACCTCTCTTTGGCCAAGGCCAATTTCTTACTACACAGTTTGGCTATATTATTAATTATTCTTGAATAATATTTAATAGGTAAGACAGAATGATGCTGTTGAGGTTCTGTTTAAAACAAAGCCTAACTTACAGGGCCCTGCTGACTTGCAGGAGGTCAGCCATCATGATGTCAACGTTGTGCTTCCCGTGGCCTCCCGCACTCCAAACCTAGTTCAGGCTGAATGACATGGCAGCTGGGCAGAGATTCAGGACAGAGATTTTTCCATCTAAAATCCAGACCTATCTTTCTCTATGAAATCCACTCTCCACTGATTTTCCAATCTGCTAACCTCATAATTCTGGTTCTTTTGCCCCTTTTATCTAAATGTTAGGGGATGAATTGTGTGCCCTGAAAATTCCTAAGCCCACTGCTCAGTACCTCAGAATGTGACTGTATTTGGGGTGAGGGTCTTTGAGGAGATAATTAAATTGTAGTGAGGTCACAAGGGAGGGTTTTAGTCTAATATGACTGGTATTCTTGTAAGAAAAGCAGATTAGCATGTAGACACAAGAGGAAAGACTGTGTCAAGACACAGGGAGCAGATGGCCATCTATAAGCCAAGGAGAGAGGCCTAGAAGCAACCAGCCCTGGCGTCACCTTGACCTTAGACTTCTAGCCTCCAGAACTGTGAGAAAATACCTTTCTGTTATTTAAGCCACCCGGTCTGTGGTACTTTGCAGTACTGGCAAACTAATACACCAACCAATCACAAATTCATGTGTCTGATTTTTTTTTTTTTAGACAGAGTCTTGCTCTGTTGCCCAGGCTAAAGTGCAATGGCATGATCTCAGCTCACTGCAACCTTTGCCTCTCAGATTCAAGCGGTTCTCCTGCCTTAGCCTTAGCTACCTCAGTAGCTGGGATTACAGGCATGCACCACCATGCCCAGCTAATTTTTGTATTTTTAGTAGAGATGGAGTTTTGCCACGTTGCCCAGGCTGATCTTGAACTCCTGGCCTCAAGTGATCTGCCTGCCTCAGTCTCCCAAAGTGCTGGGATTACAGGTGTGAGCCATCACGCCTGGCGCCATGTCTAAACTTTCAACAACTTTTTTTTTTCTCTTGCACTTGTAGAGACTTCCCATCTGATTGTTTTTTCTTTTTCTTCTTTTAAGACATAATCTCGCTCTGTGACTGGAGCGCAATGGCACAATCATAGCTCACTGCAGTCCTGGGTTCAAGCAGTCCGCCACTTCAGCCTCTCCAATAGCTGGGACCACCAGTATATGCCCCTACAACTGGCTAATTTTTAAGTTGTTCTTTTGTAGATACAGGGTCTCACTATGTTGACCAGGCTGGTTTTGAACTTCAGGCCTCAAGCGATCCTCCTGCCTCAGCCTCTCAAAATGCTGGGATTACAGGTGTGAACCACCACAGCTGACCTTATCTCATTCTTCGAGTTCTTATTTTTCATGTCTCCAACTAAACCTCACATCCACTGCCAGGTTACTTTTCCTTCAGGAGCCCAGAAATCAGAGCGCTCACCTGGTCAAACATCTTCCCATGACTCATTGCTCAATGAAGACCAAACTTCACAGCCCAGCAGCTAATGACCCACTGACCTTTCCAGTTTTATCTTGCACTAGTCTTTCTGACTCAAGTCACTGCTTTGTCACCCACCAACTACAGAGCACAGTTTTCCTTCTGAATATCTTTCCCGTCCACCTACTCAATACTCTTCTTAAAGGCTCAACTAAAAAGTCATCTTCTTTATGAAAACTTCACAGATCACTCTAGTCAAAATTGATCTCTAATGTATCCTAAATTTAGCTGTTTTTATAGCTATTGTCTTAGAATAAAGAAATATTCGGGGAGCCAACTCGAAGGTTCTCATGGGATAGAGACAAAAAAAGGTTTACCACCTAAAAAAAAGTCATTATATAATTAGGGAGAAAAATAAACACCTAACTTAAAATAATATATGTAGAGTAACTTAAAAAATCTATAACCAGTTCTATTAATATGTCTAAATTCTTAAGCTCTCACATTAATCTCTAATAGTGAGACTTGTGGCCCATCCTTGGAAGGTCTCTCTCTGCTGCCTCTAAAGAGATAGTTCACTACAGAAGGCTGAAGGGCTTTGGCTCTTTAAATAAACCTCAAACTACCTTTAATTTTTAAAAAATTTTATTTTAATCCACATTACAATAACACTAATATCCATTAACACACAAATTGTACTGTAGCAGAAAGCAGTAATTCCACCTTAGGGTTTAATCATTTTATCAAATGCTTGTAAACATGTGCAAGGAAGGAGGTCAGAGCCCGATGCAATCTTTCAACTAAAGCTGTCACAACAACTTTTTTTGCTTCACTAATTTGCGCATGTGCTACTAATAGAGGTTACACAATAGGACTATTTATATACTCAGAAAAATTCTGAATGATGTCTTCTTACCTAATGTGAGAACTGGCAGCAAAGGGAAAGTACAAAGCTATGGGTCATGGACACTTTGATCCATCAATTACAGAACATTCATTTAAACACTCCAAGGATTAAGAGAAGTAGCAATTTAACATCACCTTCATAATCAAGGGCCAGGTAAAGTCTATGATTTAAAGCCTTTCAAGGTACATGTGAAGAAATGAAAACAGCCTAACCACGAGAAAGGCAGATACCCAAATTTGGACATGCCCATCATTTTATTATACAAAAGTGAATGGTTTCTATGTTTCCCTTAATACAGTAGCAATTTAACATGACCTTCATAATCAAGAGCATTCTATTTTATATATTATTACAAATGATAATACTATTACCATTGCTTTCAATTTCCCCCTAGTTCATAAAATACATGGATTTGTAACAAGCTTTTATCAAATGCCTTTGTCTTGGCATCTGAATTCCAGTATAGCAGATAACATGTCCCCCATCTCAACCACCCCAAAACTCTTCCAAGTATTCTAGAGTGCTATATAACAAACTATGATCTGTGCAAAAAGCACTAAAACTGTGCTTTCATCTTGTTAAGAATAGTAAATAATTATAATACTATTAAAAACTTACTTGAACTTTGCTTCCACCTCTTCAGCAGCTTTCTGATATTGTTCAGTGGTGACTCTGTAGAACTCTGAGCTCTGTGGACAAAGATTGATAGCAAAGGTTTCACTATCCAAGATGACAAAATGTGTGGAAGATTTACAACTTCAAAAAACACATAAAACCTTGTTTCAGCCACTCAAGCAGTAGAATGCTTTCTTGTATAGGTGGCATGGATACTTATAAAACACATGTAAAGCTACTCGTTTAAATAACAGTAGAGTTGTTGGTATGCGGATTATAATTACAGAGTAAACGTTCACAGTTACAATTCCTTATCATTTGATCCTTTGGAGAAAATTCCTAACATTTTGGAAAGATTCTTTAGATTGCCATTATTTGGAATCTACCCTTGTAAGATCAAAGGATGCCTGAGATCAAAAACTGAAATTCACACACATTCGTATTTATATATTATTCCATTGGTGTTCCTACTAGGATATTAAAGATCATTTCTTTCTACACAATATTTTTGTCATCAAGATGGTATGGCTCATGCCTATAATCCCAGCACTTTGGGAGGCCGAGGTGGACGGATCACCTGAGGTCAGGAGTTCAAGACCAGCCTGACCAATATGGAGAAACCATGTCTCTACTTTAAAAAAAAAAAAAAAAAAATTAGCTGGGCGTGGTGGCGCATGCCTGTAATCCCAGCTAATCAGGAGGCTGAGGCAGGAGAATCGCTTGAACCCGGGAGGTGGAGGTTGCGGTGAGCGGAGATGGAGCCATTGCACTCCAGTCTGGACAACAAGAGCAAAATTCCATCTCAAAAAAAAAAAAAGTTTTCTTTATGGAGCTTAAGTTGTTCTATCATTTCACGTGACCACAAGAACAGCAACATTTATAACTAATCAGTAGGACCAAGGGGGCAGATTTAGATAATTTTAATAACAAAAAATGCTTCCACTATGAACAGGAATGGACACATAAACAACATAAACCAAGATGCAGTGGCAAAGTAATGCCTTTCCTGGGGCAGCAAAATTTATCCATACTGACTAGCTACACTGAAACTGGTCTTATTGCAGGAGATGGCCTAAATGACCCCATGAGCCCTAAGACTCAATGAAATATCCTGCAAAATGCACTGCATTAAAAAACAACAACAACAAAACACCACCACAATACGGTAGTCTATTGTGTACCTTTCATTCTCTAATCACTCAGGTTTCAAATGCATGGCTTGCAATCATTTATTTTTTAATAAATCATTGTTGGTTGGTGAAAAAATGAAAGTGAAATCCTCTTCACACCAGTGACCCCTTTGCATTTAACAATCTTGGTTGTCCAATGACAGTCACATCCAGGATTCTTGGATGTAGATAAAATCAATAGGTATGTGATTAGATAGCAGACTCAGGGTGGCTAGAGCCATAGACAGGTCACCATTTGAGATGATGAATGGCTTTCTATCAACCTATAGTCCCCTATGATGCTAACATTTACTATAATCTTATTTGGGCTACGATTTATCTTTCTTGCACCTGATCAATAAAGATGAACAGAACAGTTGTAAGGATCGATTGTAATTTTTTATCATTTTCAAGCACAAAGGTGCATTTCTGACATGAAGACAATATTCTAAGTGTACTGCTGCTGCATTTTATAAAATTGCAATTTGAGTGATCAACTGCAATTGTCTATATGCCGAGAGGTTTTAATTCCTCTGTAGGTCTCAAGCTATCAAAAAACCATTTGTCATCTCAGATACTTAACTTAAGGTTATGTCACACCTTCCTATCTGTTTCACTTATAAGATTTTCTTCCCTTAAAATACACACCAGTCACAACAGGCTCTTTTGCAATGTTTGGTGTAATCTTTCTTTTGAACCCTTCTAACAAAGAATGTAGCAAAAAGGCAGTTACTAATCACTAACAATAGTTACTCTCACTAAAGATGAGAAACTCCCAAATTACTCTAATGAACTGTTGAGTGGGTATTATGTTACTGAACTATCTATTAAAATGCTGGCTAAGCAATAACATCTTAATTAATACTTTTGCTTAGTTTAAGCACTGGAACTGTAATATCTGGACAGAGACAGGACTAAGCTGAAAGATCTGGTTTCTGGTTCTGTTCTGTGACCTTGAGCAGGTCTTTAATCTCCCCCAGCTTCCCTTCCAGTGTTCCTAACCCGTCGAGTATGGATGATAATATTAGCCCTGCTTATTTCTGCCAAAGCTGTTGAAGAAATCAAATAAGATAGGCAAGAGAGCTGTGAAATCTGTTAAATGTTTTCACAGAGTACATCAACATCTCAATAAAATAATTTTGGAAGAAAATAATTAGGGTAATTCCATTCTAGGTATAGATTCTAAATGGTAAAAAGTAAGTATTACTTGTTTTATTAACAATGTGCACAAAAGCAACAGTTTGCCATAATACAAATTAGTCAGTTCCTCTCTGCTTTGCCATGCCAAATGCAGGTAAAATTATTACTAATTTTGTTAACTTTCCTATAGGATGTTAAAACACACACACACAATCACACACACGCAATCACACACAAAACCCAGTACCTGTGTTGCTTGAAAACTTAGCACATAGTTCTCAAATTAAAGCTTTAGGCTTTACGTATGCTCCATACTTCCACCTCAGCAACCAGTTTCCCATATTGCATAAATCTTTCCAACAAAGAAAAGTCCCCAGGAGGTAACATCATGTAACAACCAAGGGAATAAACACAAGTATTCTCAAGATCTATGTGTAGACAGTGTTTAATTCATTATTTAAGTATTCACTTATTTGTGAAAGAAAATTAAATTCTTACTGTCCTAATAACATCCATCTTTGGGAATCAGACGCTCAAGAAGCTTTCCATCTGACATGGGAGAAAAGAACAATTATTATCATGGAAAGTCACAAATGCCGAGTTAAAAGTCATAGATAAGTGTTACTGGAGTTCAGAAAGAGTAGAGATCTCCTTTGGCCTCAGAAGACACTTTTACAAACGGACAGAACTCATTCAAAAAAAAAAAAAACAAACAACAACAAAAAAACAACAACCAACCCAACAAAAAACACTCATTCTGTTTTCCAATGAGAGAACGGATAACTACTGGGTATTCGTACAGTGAAAATCTACAAAGTAAAGGAATGAATTAGACAAACATGCAGAGCAAAAAAGTGGTAGATCTGATCAGTACGATGCACCTTATGCCAAGATTGGAAAAGTGAAAAATAATGAACAAGAATAGTAAACACCAAGTTCCACTGATGATCTCCGAGTGGCAGCAGTCATGTGGTGTGGTGGAAGTGCACAAAAGGAGCAGGATGCCACAAAGTATGGGAACACGGGCTTTGCTGGGTTGCTATATTTTTAAAAACGAGGTGTGGGCGTGCAGCTAGTCATTACATTGGCTTAAAATATTTTATAGGCCGGGCACGGTGGCTCATGCCTGTAATCCCAGCACTTTGGGAGGCAGAGGCGGGCATATCACAAGGTCAGGAGTTCGAGACCAGCCTGGCCAACATGGTGAAACCCAGTCTCTACTAAAAATACAAAAAATTAGCCAGGCGTGGTGGCTCATGCCTGTAATCCCAGCTACTCAGGAGGCTGAAGCAGGAGAATCACTTGAACCCAGGAGGTGGAGGTTGCAGTGAGCCAAGATTGCGCCATTGCATTCCAGCCTGGGCGACAGAGCAAGACTCCATCTCGAGAAAAAAAAAAATTTTTTTTTAAATATTTTATAATACAGACAAAAATTTTATTACTCCCACCTCCCTCCAAAGGGGTTAACAATACAAGATTTTGTTTGGCTAGAATATAAAAGTGTATTGGGCAGGGCGGGCACATCCTGAAAAGGGTGGCTAAGTGGGGATTTTATATATTCTTGAATACTAAACTGTTGCAGTGTATACACAATACTAAGCAAATATACTCTCTTCATTTTTATTGTGAAAAAATTTTAAAGTTACAGAAAATAGGCAAAAGATTCCCATCTATCCTTCACCTAGGTTCCCCTTATGTCCACATCTTAGATAATTATAATACAATTATCAAAGGTAATGATTTAACAATGTTACAATAGTAGTAACTGAACTACAGACTTAATTCAGCTATTTCCAGTTTTCCCACTAATGTTCGTTTTCTGTTTCAGGACTTAATCTTGGATCCTATGTTGTATTAATTGCCATGGCTCCTTAGTCCCCTCTCATCTGTAACAGTTCCTCAGTCTTCCTTCTCTGTTATGACCTTGACACTTCTGAAGAATACTGGTCAGATATTTTGTAGAGTGACTCGTGATTTGGGCTCACCTGGCGTTTTCTCATGGTTAAGAATGCACTACTGGGAAGAATTCTACAGAAGCAATATGCCTTTCTCCTGCCTGATTTCAGGGGCTACCTTATGGCAACAGATCTTTTTATTGATGTTGACCTTGATTACCTGATTAAAGTGGTGTCTGCGGGGATTCTCCACAACAAAGCTACCATTTTTCCTTCCTGTAATTGATATCTTGCAGGAGATACTTTGAGACTATACAAACGGTCTGTTTCTTCTCAAAGTTTTGTCCATCACCTTTTGGTATCCACTGGCGAGTCCTGCCTGCAGCAATGATTACTGTAGTGTTCTGATGGTACATCGATTTCTTTCGTTTTTGTTTGTTTGTTTTAAGATGGAATCTCACTCTTTCGCCCAGGCTGGAGTCCAGTGGCACAATCTCGGCTCACTGCAACCTCTGCCTCCCAGGTTCAAGTGATTCTCCTGCCTCAGCCTCCCGAGTAGCTAGGATCACAGGGGCACATCCACCACACCCAGCTAATTTTTGTTGTGAGCGCTTGGTTCAAGGTCTATGGACCACCTGCTTCAGAGTCACTTATGGAGCTTATTAAACAGTAGAGTCTTGGGCCACATCCTGAATCTCTGGGGATGGGGCCAGGAAGCTGCATTATTTACAAGCAGCTTGGGTGATTCTGAATACACACACTAAATTTGTAAACTACGGGGTTTCTAGAACAATGCGAGAATAATATAGTATTTAGCTTGCCATTCAAAGTGAAAAAAAATCAGTGTTTTTGAAGAATGATGGCAAATAACCACTTTTCATAATTAAATATAGCTATAATCTTTACAAAGGTACTCCAAATTAGTGATTCTGCCAATGTTGTTGGCAGATCACTGGTGGACCCCAAACTGCTCCAAGAACTCTGTCTTCACACATTGCCTAGCAACACCACAATGTTCCTACCCTGAATGGGTACTGAGAGGTAGGAGCACAACTATTTTCAGAAAGGTTGCTTTTGTTATCTCTGTTGTCTTGAGATGGTAATAGGTTGCACATGCTGCTATCTTGTTTATTAATTATAGATGACTGTTACTTTAATGTCATCTGTTTTCTTTGGTTAACCCTGCAGTTTGTAGTAGGATATAAATCAATTTGTCTGATCATTTACTAATAGCTGAATTGTAAGACTTGTATGATCTGTGCTCAAATAAGGAACAACCACATTCCTATTTCCAAAGAAGATGTGTACATTCCCTCCCAAATTTGTTAAGAGTAATTACTTATAGTATATGGAATGGGGAAGAAATCCGTTAAGATGACCTCAAAAAGATAAATAAAGAGAACAAACGGGCCGGGCGAAGTGGCTCACGCCTGTAATCCCAACACCTTGGGAAGCTAAGGCGGGCGGATCACTTGAGGCCAGGAATTCAAGACCAGCCAGGATAACGTGGTGAAACCTCATCTCTACTAAAAATACAAATTAGCCAGCTGTGGTTGCGGGTACCTGTAGTCCCTGCTACTCGGCTGGCTGAGGTATGAGAATTGCTTGAACCCAGGAGTCAGAGGTTGCAGTGAGCCAAGATTGTGCCACTGCACTCCAGCCTTGGCAACAGAGCAAGACCTGTCTCAAAAAAAACAAAAAAATGTGGAGAAAGAAAGATGTCCATGATCTTACAAGGTGGTCTAAGGTGGTCTTCTAATGAATAATCATTTTTTTGTGTGTAACAACATATCACTTCTGTGCCTATAAGGTCCTTTACAGCCTAAACTAAAAACTATCTTCATTCATATTCACTCTGCATATTGTCCTGCCCCATAAACAGCAGAAAAAATACTTGACATGATTTGTCCAATGGTACGGTTAATGTAAATTTGTGGCAGGTAAATGTGATTTAATTCAAATATCAAAGGTGTGATTTAATAATTTCTTTCTTTAAAACAGAAAGTCTTATTGTTTGATATAAGCATAAAACATGTTTTCCATCAAGACTCTTTGAGAAGGTAGATCTCATAAATTTAAAGTAGAATGACAGTACCTCTTAGATGTGTTAGCACTATCAACCATCTGATAAAGACTTGCACATCCTTGTCAAAGATAAGCCAAGTAAGCTCCTAGGAGGTAAACTATATCTAAAACAACAATATCATTCTCTATATTTGGAAGATATTTCTGTCACCTATTTTAATAGACAAGGCATCATTGGAAACAATAGGTATTTTGATTTTCTGTATTAAAACACATTCCAATCTAAGGCACCATGGATCAATTACTGAAAACATGGGCAACAAACTGTGTGGGGAGACTGAATGCTCCATTGTACATACTTTTTAATACGTTTCCTGTAAAACCTATGCATATGTCGTCCACAGAACTCCGCACTTAGGTGGGCGATTCTTAGCAGTACAGCATGGTGGTTAAGAACATGGACTTTGGAGCCAGATGGCCAAATCATGGCCCTACCCTTGTGAAACTGAGTAAGTTACTTAACCTCAACAGTTACTTTTCCTCTGTAAAACAGGAATAGTGTAACAATGATTACCTAATAGGATTCTCTGGGGATTAAATAAGGTAATATATGTAAAACTCTTTGTAGCACCAGGGACTTAGGAATGGGACCTATTATTAAAAATTATTTGAACAGGGGAAAAAAACTGTATAGTGTGGGGTGGGGTGGTTTTTTAAAAAAGCCATTTTAATAAAAATTTAAATCTTTAAAACAAAAGCCTATTCTTCCATTAACCAGACATTGGTGAATGTTGCTCACACTGCTTACCTGTTCTGTTTTTCTGTTCCTTAAGATGGATGGGAAATATGAAGACAATAGTGGACCAGTGTCAGGAGCGTTAATAGCTACGGAATTAACTAACCAGCCCATATAAAAAAATCAAACCAATAACATTTGACCTTATCACTAATGAAATCCAATTAACTACATTAAACAGCCAAAGTACTTTAATGCCAAGACTTCCCAAGGCCTTGCTTTTTACTCTATATGTGAATCTCTAAGATGAGAACTACTGTTCATGACTCTCAAACTGATTTGCTCATGGAGCATCTTGAGGGAAGAGAATCTCCTAAAATGGTCCATGAGAAACGCCAGATTAAAGAAAAGTCCAACCACATGTCAATCCTGTACTTTCCGGCATGCAACTTTTCTTTTCTCAAAGCGGCATTTTCTTATGGGTTATTTTTTAAACTGATGTTCAAAAGGTAATTGGCAATATTGAAAAATGATTCCACAACTGATGAAGATTGATGGTATCACCTTTTATTCAGTACTAATAAAGAAGGGCATGCTATTATCTTGAATTTTAAAAATCTGAGATGAAATCCTCTAAGAAAATTATTGCTATACCCTCCCCTGTTCTCTCAGAACCCAGTGGTAGATGGCAAAAATGGCCACCATGCTTTACTCTTTTCTATATCCGTGACCCCAGCAACATGACTTCACAGCTTCTCTCATGATGAGAGTATGGAGTTTACTTCCCCATCCCTTCAGTCTGGGCTGTGTTTGTGTCTTGCTCTGGGCACCAGAATATGACAACAGTGATGGTGTACCAGTTTCAAACCTGGGCCTCTCTCTTGCAACCCTGCACAGGGCCATGTCAATCACCCCAGGCTAGCCTGCAAGCGGGAGAGAGACTACAAGCTATCTATGGTGAGGACAGCCTAGAGCAGCCAAACCTCAGCCAACTCAGCAGGAGTGAGCCCAGCTGATAACAGTCCAAATTGGTAACCTGCAGAATCAGGATGTGAGTAAAATGGTAGCTGTTTTAAGCCACTAAGTTTGTGGTAGTTCATTATATAGTAAAAGCTAACTGATTATGCTCCTTCTCTGTGTTCTTACAAAGAAGAGACTTTTATAACTTACCACACTGTACCAACATGTATTTCTGTGTGGTCCCCACCTAGTCCATAAGCTCCCATAAGCATACCTAGGAGTAGGTATCTTGTCCTATTCATCATTATACCTAGAGCACTCAGCAAACTACATGACACACAAACTCACAGAAATAATGTTAGAGTGACACCTGCAATTCTAAACAGCACTTCAACTGTTGCTCATATTTAAAACAGGATGGGACAGAGACAAGTCTAAAGTAAATGAAATAATGTTATAATGAGGATGAAAAGAAATACTACCTTTATTATATCTACTACAAATTGACAAACACTTCAGCCTGCAATGCTACCACAAAAAGGAAATGTATATCACTTAAGATGTGTTCAACTACAATAATAGTACAGTAACAGTTGAAGCTCGAAACAGTAGCTTAAACAAGTAAGGGGTTTATTTTTCTCGTGTAATAAGAAATCTGGATGGGAAACTCAGGGTTGATATAACTATGCAAGTGTATCAACAAATAACTAGGCCCCCTCTTCTGTCTTCCCTTGTAGCCACCCCGAGCAGTTGACTTCTGTCTTCATGGTTCAAGGTAGCTACTGCACCTGCAGTTATTATGCCCATGTCCTCAGGGTGGAGGAAGGGGGAGGTCCAGAGATTTGTACTTCCACCCCTTCGGCTACAATTATATCATGCAAAGGAGGCTGGGAATCCCAGCTGCAAAGGAGGCTAGGAAATTGATTATTTTTGTTTTCTCACTTCTAGGGTAAAGAAGAAGGAAGAAAGAATTTGGAATGGGTGTTTACTGAGCGAATTTATTGTACCTGCCACAGAGAGCTGAGGTGACAGCACAAAATCAAGTACAAAACAAAGTGGTTGATTTTAGATGCAAGTATTCCAATATTTCTTTCCAATCTCTCCTTAAACTAATTTGGGGTATGGGGGGGATTTACCCATCTGGTATCTTCATCCCCAAGAACAAAGTTTCTAGACCGTACGGAAGGAAACGAGAATCAACAAGAGTGGGCATCATTCCCAAGTTTCTCTGGGCTGGCCGTGGCCCAGGATTTTGAATGTGCGATACACTGCCATTTTCCATTTTCAGAAAGTCTCACTTTTAAAAGTGTATATTAAAATGCACATGCACAGATACACATTATTGCTCGATTTGAAAACTATCTGTTTTCAAGTTCTAAATTTGATCAAAAGAAAACATGCACACACACACACAGTATTCGTGCAATATTTTCTCAGATTCTGAATCTTGTTTTATTATAACTAGTATGATCATACCCGTCGCATGTACAAAAAGAACAAATCAAAGAGGTCATAAGAAAAATGTAACTGGCTCTTGTCAGTTCTTTTATAGAATGCTTCATATGGAGATTAGGGCATGACTATGTAACACATGAGGGCTGAAGTACAATTTAAATTCTGGTGGCCTGACACTATTTCCCGGAAAAGAACAACAAGACGATTGCCTGTCCATTCAAGGATGGTGGCAACTCCACAGATCCTCAGCACCAAGAGAATGATGGCAGAAACAAGTCTGGTCCTGTACCTTCAAGGTACAATACCACACTGGCTGAAGGTGAGACTGTCCTGTGTCTAAACTGGTCTATAGTTACTGCTAACAACTGCAGGCCTCTTCTTCCTCCTACAACACAAGCAAACACAAGTGTCACTCTAGGTGGCAGCCAATTCCAACAAAGAGGTCCAGGGTGCCACAAACACCAATGTCAAATAACGGCAGTTCCCATTGTTGAGTAGCCAGATTCAAAAGTCTTAATTATAGTTTTTGTTATAATCCTCACCCAGGAACTATGATACATAATCAGCTAGATGTAGGCAAGTATGTTTTCCCAAAGGTGAGAATTAAGCACTTGGGGACCCAATTTAATGCTGCATTAATTGCTGCGCAGATACAATTCCAGGCACAGAAGCTCTAAAACAGTTATTTACTCAGTGGCATCAGGTGTTCAGAAGGAGTTCATGACTTGTCAACCATTCTGTCTTTTTACAGAATTACACAGAATCAAGAGATTGACTTTGCAATGAACTACATTTTCTACCAGAACTTTAAAAGCTATGGTTTTTTTTTAATCAGTAATAGTCCAAATTTAGTTTATCTAGAAGTTTTAAAATTTCTTCTATCAGAAAACCTAATGACTGGTTTGAATTCTGCCTTTCTTGTGTGTATACTCTGAAGTCTGTTATAGGTGGGCAGAAAAGCAGAAGGAATTTGAAATTCTTGGTAAGAAAAGCAGCCCTCCAATAGAGTAGCTGGCACCTTAAAGAATATTTTATTACTGAAACTTCTTAAACCTATGGCCTTGAGTCCACTTCACTGGACTCTCTCCTTTTATCCCCTACCCTCCGTCTTTACTCAATGCCCCCAGGAGAATGCTGTCCTCAGACAGAAAAATCAAAGCTAATTTAAATAGATTGCAAATTGCCAACATCGGTTCAGATTCACAGTATATCAGATCCAGTATTCTGTTTCTGAAAGGTACACTAAGGAATGGTTTGGGTTATTTAAACTGAGTCTCGCTTTTTAACATCTAAGATGAGGACTTTATCTTTCAGGATGACTGTATCAGTGGGACTATGTAAGTTCAGTACTTGGCATAGGGCCTGGTTTCTCCTTGTGGAAGGCAGTGGTTCTCCATCACAATACCATTCTTGCCAGCAACCCTTGGCTCCCTAGGTAATCCAAAGAGCCTGGATTTCCATTCATTTAGCTACGCAACTATGCATGAACCTGAACAACAATCATCAAGCAGAGGGATTCAAACTGCATCTCCATGTATCTAACATTCAGCATTGCTATTTGTTTTATGTAAGCACTGAACTCAAAAACCTAGTTATTTATCCTAAGTATCCCTAGATTTCTGCTAATAATCATTTGTGTATATGGATGAGTGAATCATAATTTGTCTCAGCCCTATTTCTTTTTCAAATCCATATCACTAGTCATCAATAATAAATAACCAAGTTAGCAGTTTCTAATCAATCAAAAATCCTATTACATTCCACAGTTAAGCCAAATTAAGATTCCCTATGGAAACAAGACTCTCACTGGTTTATCTTAAAATCTCTCCTTCCTCCTTAGATAACCCTAGTTTTAAGCTAGATATATGGTAAACAAAACTAGAATTCCAAGCTTGCTGCCAGTGAGGCTGAGCCGTAAGCAGAAGTGTTATATGGAACTTCCCAGTAGGCTGCTTAAAGGTAGTTGATCTAAGCTGACAGAGGATCTCTTCAGCCCTTTATCTCAGCCTGCAATGTTGATGTGATGGCCAGAGCTCCAGCAGCCATCTTGGGACATAAGCTGACCTTAAAGAGCAAAGGCCTGTGTTAGGGTGCTGCAATGGAATAATAGGTGCCTGGGGCTCTGATGACACTGAAGCCACCATGCCAGCCTTTTATTAAGCAAGAGAAAAATCTACTTCTTATGTCAGCCATTCTATTTTTATGATAGACAGGGTGAAAGTAATCAGGAATAGACCTCTGTAAGCCCTAAGATGTTTGCTTTTTGTACACCTCATGAATAACTTCAATAAAGTCAAATGCAATGACACACTGGAAGCAACTTTCTCCTTTGTGGTAATGCTTCACTTCTACTTGTCAGGAATCTCCATTTCCTTCTGCCTCTCTCCTTTTCCAACAAAGAACAGGAAGAATTAAAAAATGTCAAAGCCATGTTGAACTCTAGCATCAAATCTTACCATCTCTGAGAAGTCACATTTCCTGAAAACCCCATTATCTCCTGGGTGCCTTGGCAAAATTAATAAACTGCTTTTATAATTACCCTTTCGTTCCATCTTTACTATTTCTTATATAAAGAAACAGAGCTATTTAGAGCTGCTTCTGGAATTTCTAGTTTTATTCCAGGAGCTTTAGAAACTTCATTAATTAGAGTCTCAGGTTTTTTTTTGTTTGTTTGTTTGTTTTTCTTGATTTGGTTTTCCAATTAGAATAGGAATCCTAGATTCATTGACAGCCCTGCCACTACACAAGGAAAACCTTAGTTACATTACCTCATGCCTCAGTTTCTTCATCTGGGGAATTAAAATAAACAACTGCACCAAAAACTCATTTGGCATTCTAAGTTTCCTTTTATTTGTTCACTTTTTTACTTCTATTAATACTAAAGGTCTGTGCCAGACACTGGGCCAAGAACTTGGAATATGATGGTGAGCAAACAGATGAATGGCCCTGCTTTTATGAAACTTAACGTTATCATGAAGGAGACGGACATAAATTTAAAAATCACATAAATACATAATTAGTAAAGAATTACAGTGCTACTGGATCACTATGTGGAAATTTTTTATTTCTAGGAAGTGGTTTTTGTAATGAGTCTCTAAAGCCCTATATTTCTCTGAAGCATCTACCTTCATATTCAGTTCTTAAGTTAGTTGTGATCTTATTTCCTTTAAATTTCTCTAGCTATTTGTGTCAGACAATGCAAGCTTCATTTCTCTACTTGTAAAAGTTTATTCTGACCCCTTTAGGAATAAGAGGAACCTACCAGTTTTGATATGGAAAGAGGTCTAAGAAGAAAACAGAAAGGTACAAAACACTTTGAATAGTTTATTTTATAAAATGATAAGCAAAAATACATGCACCCACATACCCAGAAATGTTCTGCAAGGAGCAGTTGTTACAGATGTGAGAAGATACTTTTCTTTCTTTTATCGCCTTCTATAACAATTTAAGGTTTTAGCCTGGGCATGTACAATTTTTATTAGAAAAATATGCCTTCATTTCCAGTAGGTATTAAGTAAATTCTCATCATGCATGAAAGTTATCTAAATATTACTGGGAAAGTGACTCTGATCCTTTCTCTGTTTTCCATGCTTAGATTGGGACTTCTCATTTATCGCAAATATAAGGTATTAATTTTTCTATTATTCTTTTTAATAATAATGCCAATAAAAGGTCTCAAATCCTTCCATTATTGTAGCTCTTCTCCCTGTGATAAAGCAGTATCAGCCATCTACACTCACCTTTTGGACTTCTATATTACACACCTGAGACCTTTCTGCTTTTGACATGGTTGTATGTCTCACTGTTTATTCTACAAGGGTGAGACAAAGCAATTTCACAGTTATCAGAAGGGTTATCACAAGAATTTACCGTGATGTCTTGCAAGACCTCTAGAGTAACTGTTAAATTATTTCATGGAACCAGCACAGGAACCTCCCATTCTCTCAAGGGCTGTGTGATGTGACACAGTCACTCTCCAGGTCATAAGTTTTCCTTGGGAAGTGCTCAATGAGGTGATGCCACGTGCACATTTAATAGCACATCCACTGGATGGCTTTATACAGAACGTGTCACATTCGTATTGCCAACACATCTCAGGCTTGCACTCCATTTTACCCCTGGTCTCATATCATCTCCTATGACTAGGAACTCTATAAAACTAACAAACTCTCTTGTGCTTGCTCAGCTACAGGAGGAGCACATGCACACAGAGTCCTCTTGAAAACTGTGGGCCAAGACGAAAGCCATAAATGATCAGCCTTACCGTAGATGAAGCAGACAAACATTAGCTCCTTTAACAGCAACACTCTTTAGCCCTGCATTCATTCATAATTTTATATTAATAATCTGAAGGATTTATAACAGATGCTGATTTGGATGATACTGGCTTACCATTCCACCTTCTTCTCCAGCCCTCAGAGAAGCCAACCTAAAATTCATTCATTCAAGAAGCACTACTGCTGAAGAGCTAATATGGGCCAGGCCAGGGGTAAGTCCTAGGAATGGAAGGCTGAAGATCCCTTGAAAGGCTATTGGACAGAGAGCTCCAAACAGCTAACCAATTACAGTACACAGAGATAACCAGGTTCAGTTTTGCTGTCTTTCTCGTCTTCAAGAGCTCCATATTATAGTGTCAATGCCATGGGAGGGAGGTATTTTTGTCATCCAACCTAGTGTTTCTCAAATTTGTAAGGTCCATCCTATTGACCGAAAATATGATTATAGTAATCACAGAAATAACCACAGGACAGAGAAAACAAATTTTAAAGATTCTCATAAACAATCAGAAGACCTTGAATTATTATTTCTTTGGAATCCAGGTTGACAGAAAAACTGAGTGAATCCAGTTATTACCCTTCAGCTAATTATCAATTAACTACAGAGACTCATAACCAACAGGTGGGAACAAGAATGCTTTCCAGAACAAAAGTTAAGTGTACAGACTACAGAAGGAGTCCTGTGAGGAAGGAGAAGTGTTGGTGGAGAAAGGAATCCTGAGGAGAGTAGCTGGAGAGGCGAAGACAAAGTTTGCCTTCCTCCCACTTTTGCCTAGAACCTGACTTTTTAAAATAAGATTGCATCAAATCTCTAGCAAGAAAAGATAGACACATTCTAATAGAGGCCAACATAAATAATTCATTCTGATTCAGAAAATCTACCTAAGAAAAACTTTCCTGAAGATTGAGCAAACCTCTGAACTCTTTCACAGGCATGATACTTGCTGTGCTCCTCAGCACCAGCTGAGCTGTAATTCCAGCAGAATCAAATCTATTTGCTCAAAAGTAATACCTTTCCAGCACCACAGAAAATACGCACCTCTCATAAAGGATGAGTGCCACAAACAACCTCAGTATCCCAGACTGTGCACATCTCTCTAAGTGAATAAGAAGATGAAACAACTCCGACTGACCGCTGCAGAGTGACAAGCAAAAGCCTTAATGAGGAGGTGCTCTGATGGTGTACGCAAGGCAAAGCATCCTTAAGCTCAAAGAATCACTATGCTCAGGAAGTTATCTGTGTCACCTTTTGACATATAAAAGGTGACACAAATGAGTAAGACAGATTTACTCATTAAGAACTACGGTGTAATCCCAGCACTCTGGGAGGGCCAAGGTGGGCAGATCACCTGAGGTCAGGAGTTCGAGACCATCCTAGCCAACATGGTGAAACCCCGTCTCTACTAAAAAATACAAAAATTACCCGGGCGTGGTGGCACACACCTGTAATCCCAGCTACTCGGGAGGCTGAGGCTGGAGAATCACTTGAACCTGGGAGGCGGAGGTTGTAGGGAGCTGAGATCGCGCCACTGCACTCCAGCCTGGGCGACAGAGCGATATTCTGTCTCAAAAAAATAAAAATAAAAAGAACTACAATGCTCACTCTTTTAACACACACACTTAATATCTATATTCAATGAAGACAGTCTTGGGATTGGTGCAGGCAAGGGGTATAGAATTACTATCCAAGACAGTGTCTCATTGTAATCTACTTTTATCACTGGCATCATGCACTCTCAGAAGTCTAGGATGAATTGTATTATATTCTAAGCTGAGATTTCACCTAACAGAAAATACCATTCTTTCAAGTCTCCTGACTGGGGAGTAGGACAGGGAAGGGCTAGACTGCAGGTGTCTAGCACATACATTTCCTTGATAGTAGCATTTGAAAAACTTGAAAGACAAAGATTGGTAAAATCATTTGATTTTACCCTATCAAACTGGCTGTCTTACTTGCTTTCTTTCATTTCACAGATGCATTAAGTGTCAATGAGTAAATGAGGAAATGGGTTCCCTCATCATTTGCTAGTAAGAGTATAAATTGGTACAATTTACGGCAACATGTTTCAAATGCCTTTCGAATGTACTCTGACTCAAAGGCTTCATGTCTGGAAATATGTGAAATAATCATGAATGTATATAAAAATTTAGCTAAAAATTTGTTCATTGTGGAGTTCATCATACTGAAAAATGAAAAACAAGTATTTAGCCACAGAAAATAGCTAAAGTAACTAATAGATTATTCATATAATGGAATGATAGGGCTGCTTAGACTTTGGTTTGTTTTTTCCCCCTTTCCCCAAGAGAAAAAAGGAGAGAAGAAATGTTTAAATTCCTTTAAGTTTTAGCCCTTGGTGAACAGATATAAGAATAAGGACAGTTACGCAACAGTTTCTTATGATTTTCCAAACTGTACCAACTCTCCTCTAGAACAAAAAAGTAAAAACAAAAATCTACCATTTTGGCACAGTACAAACCTATGCAACCACAAGGTCAATACAGATGAGAGAGTGGGGATTAATTTTCAAAAGGGGGTTGGGGGACAAACCAATTTTAAATTATGAAGGTTAAAGCCCTATTTATTATTGGTATCTCTGAAATTCTTCTGCCATTTGTTAAGTGGGTCAATGTCCATTTTTTATTCACTCAAGTATTTACTGAATGCAACTTCTACAGAGTAAGGTCCTAGGACCTGAATTAGATTTTTTTTTTTAATTTAGTTATGTGATTCCACCGCTTATGATCTACTGAGATGTACTCTAACATTCATATTCAAAAGTCTCTGGAAAGAAGGGAGGCTCTGGAGATTCTTCCTATACAAGGGAACACAATTCTAACAGGGCAAGAGTTGAAAGCATAGGAGAGCTGGTTGAGTCTTGGACTGTCCAAAAGCAAATATTGTTAGGAATCAAGTATTTCCTATGTTCATATCGTTTGATTTTATGATAAAAACCAGCCAAGAAGGAAGTAAAGTTAGGGGCCACTATCTTTATTTTACCTACCAGGAATGGTGTGTTTAAACAAGGTCACACATTTGCTGGTGTTCCATAAGATATTAAGTGCCAGAAATAAATCAGTCCCTAAGTCCAGAGCTAGAAGGCCTTTGGTCTTGAGGTTTAAAATATTATAGTTCCTTCAGTACAAAGCAGTAGATGGTACCCTACAGAGTACTTCACTACGTCATGCCTTTTGTTGACCATGGAGGGTTTACATTTATTTCTTAACCAAACCACAATACCCAAGAAAAAGAAGATCCAATGCAGATGATACACATATCTGAAGTTTAATTTCTTTTCATCAATTTTAGCACAAACTGAGATGTTAATGATAACTGTGACATGGTTTTCTCTAGTGCTAGCAACACACGTAAAGTTACACAGGTGAACAGAAAAGTCAGTCTTAAGGGTTAATAATCTCAGATATGAATTGGAGAAAGCTCAAAAGTGGCAAAGGATCATCAATCTATTTCAAAGATGTGTTTATCTTTTTGTATTTCAAAGGAAAGGCCTTTTTGAAAGACTTGGCAGAGAAATATGCATGTGAATAGAGGCACATTGAAAAGTCTTAGCTTGCAGGTATAATGGCTCTCCCTCAGAAGGCAGTGTGCAGGATTCCGGAGTCTCTAAGGTGTATTTTATATGCTACCAAGTACACTAAGAGCCCTGCAGTATTGCCTGCGTCCAGCTTCTATTTGGTGGCTCCTTAACATTTTCCTGCATTAAACTCTACCTAAAAGTTTTACCCCTCAACTGCAGAAAAGTAGTTCATTCATGTGGTACTGAAATACACCAGAATGTGTCATATTTGTTTAAAAAAAAAAAAGAAAGAAAAAAAAGAAGAGGGTGGGTGGGATGGGGAGAAAAAGATAGCTATAGAGGACCAGTAAACAAGTCTGATAGTCTTCTAGAAATATTCATGAAAATCTGTCCCTGAAAACTGCTGGTATTTAGTAGCCAATCTTTGCCACGTGACTTTTCTGAGAATTGTTCTTAGAAAGATCCCACCAAGGGGTGATAATAAAATGCATTTCATCAAATGATCTTTCAGTCTGGCATGATGTCACTTTCTCACATCTTCCATGTGGGCTGCAAGTCTCCTTCCAAGGCCCATCTCATTTACTGTGTATTCTGCCTAGTGTAGGTCCAAGTCCTTCCAAACAAGACCTATAAGCAAGAATGCACCCATCCATGAGAGACAAAGCATATGCATTCTGTTAGTTCCCACAAAGGCAGACACTGGGGATTTAGGGAGCTGAGGTCTACAAAACTCTTTAAAGAACAGCATATTCACTCTACACAAAAGAGGTTCTTGTGTGACCCTTGTGATCTGAACACATTTCAAGAGAAAGAGACTAGATCTTTACTTTGAAAAAGATTTTTATTATAAAGACAAATGTGAAACATAAATGGAATCGGGGTGAATAATGTGAATTAGGCTCTGAAATGATTCCTTTTCATAGTACACACTCATAGACATTACAGGGCAAAGAAAAGTCTGCAATAACCAGGCTGTGTCTGAATGTCGCCTTATTGCTCAGTGTGACCCAAATGTAACCAGACCAAATCCATCAGCAGCTGAATGTAAATGGCCTTGTGCTAGGCTTAGTTTCAACAGGCATTCTCTTTGCCTGGTGAAGCCCTCTCTCCAACTAGAGGCCAAGTTACTAGGAAATTGTTTGTCATCTTAGATTGAATTGATCATTTGTTTCCCTGAATTCTTTCTCTCATCATTTACTCATTACACGCCTCCTCCTGATAGAAGTAGACATTTATTAGCTTCTGCATTCATTGCAATGGCAAACAGAAACATTCTGCTGCATTTCCTGGGGGTTCACTCATTTATCTACTGGATAAGAGACTGAAGTTTTCTACAGGGCAAAAAAATTAAAATATCAGTCAGGTTGACAGCTGGGAAAATGAGGGTCTCTCTGCGACAAGCTTGCTGGAGTTTTTGGTTTAGTGAGGAGCTGCAATGTTATTTCACCACACCACCACTTCATATGTAACTAGAATTGTGGGCTATCATCTGGTGAACTAATATTTCACAAGAATAATACACATGGTGCACTGTAAAGTACCTGCGATGCAAAGCTAATTGCTATTTTAAATAGAACATAAAACAAAAGGCTTTCAAAGATCCATTTCTAAAAGGAGCTAGGAAGAGAGGCTGTCTTATTAAATCCATGAAACTGGAGCTAGAATCATTGAACTTTAATGTGTAAAGACCTTCCAGGTCATCAAATCCTTTTCCAAGAATCTTCTTTACAGTATCCCCGACAAGTGATTGTTCTCATTGTGCCTGAAACACTACTGGTGACAGGGAGACTGGCAAATCTCAGAAGGCAGCCTATTTTATATATTTATTTTTTTGAGACGGAGTTCTGCTCTTGTTGCCCAGGCTGGAGTCCAATGGTGTGGTCTTGGCTCACTGCAACCTCAGCCTCCCAGGTTCAAGCGATTCTCCTGCCTCAGCCTTCTGAATAGTTGGGATGACAGACACCCGCCACCACCCCCGGCTAATTTTTGTATTTTTAATAGAGATGGGGTTTCACCATGTTGGCCAGGCTGGTCTCAAACTCCTGACCTCAGGTGATCAGCCTGCCTTGGCGTCCCAAAGTGCTGGGATTACAGGCATGAGCCGCTGCGCCTGGCCTAGGCAGCCTATTTTAGAGCTGAAGATTTCTGGATGGGAGGGGGCACTTCCTAACAGGGGCCTGACTGCTTGTGACCTTGGGCAAGCCACTCAATCCCACTGGGTCTGGTTTTAGAAATTAGATACCCCTGTGTTGAAAGAATCGGAGCTGAAGGAGAGTAAAGTCATTTAGAGGCTCAACTACTTTAGTCCAGCCAAAAGCCTATTTGGCCTAGCAGGTCACAGGATAACTCCCGTCTTCTGGGACAGTGCCTCTCCACAAGAAGAACTGGCACACTTGTCTGTATTCCTCTATGCTGAGACGCATTTGAGCTCATTCAGAGTAGGGCTTTCTTCGATTCTTTTTCAATTCTTTCTTCACTTTGTTGTTGTTGAGACTGAGTCTCACTCTGTTGCCCAGGCTAGAGTGCAGTGGTACGATCTCAGCTCACTGCAACCTCAGCCTCACAGGTTCAAGCAATTCGCCTGCCTCAGCCTCCCGAGTAGCTAGGACTACAGGCATGCTCCACCAAGCCTGGCTGATTTTTGAATTTTCAGTAGAGATGGGGTTTCACCACATTGACCAGGCTGGTCTTGAACTCCAGACCTCAGGTGATCCACCTGCTTCAGCCTCCCAAAGTGCTGGGATTACAGGCATGAGCACCTGGCATCTTCACTTTTTTCCTCTTTTCTCTTTAGTTTCACTTCTCTTGAGCCAACTTTTATTATATACCTTTCGTTCTTTACAAAAAACAAAAGTAATGATGCAATGGAAAGTTCTGCACAGCCACTAACACAACCCCTCAAGCAGATGGCGTGTGCCAGCCCTTGCCCCAATCATCCTAATTCTCTGATATCAACTTGCTGAGTTTTAGCCCTCAGTTCAACAAAGCATGAATAGCCTAGTATTGTGCCAGGTACTGGTTATACAAAGAAAAATAAATTTTTAGTCTTTAGCTCTCTGAGAGTTTGTATGTTAGAAAACTAAAGCCTTCCTGATTTAATATTGTTTAGAATATTGCCCATATCCCATCAAATCACTCTGAGGACAAGAAAGGTATAAATGCTAATAATAATATCTTTACAAATCAGTGGCGTATTTTAGCTAAGTGTTAATACAGACATTTTTTCTAAATAGTTCTTAAATCTGATCCCAGAACATGCGCTTTACATAGATTGTCTCATGCAAACCTGACAATAACTCCATCAGGTTGGTACAATTATCCCCATTTTCCAGATGAGAAAACTAAGGCCCTCCAAAATGAAATAATTTACCAGGTCATTTGAGCTTGTCTGTGGCACTGCCAGGGTCAAATCCAAGCAGCCGAGCTCCAGAGGTAATATGCTTAACAGCTACAATACAGTGATTTGCAAATCACTATATTAACGTACTGATTTCCAGATCACTATATTGAATGCCTTATGAAAAGAGATCACCATCTATACAAAACAATTAGAAGGCTTTGTGTAGGAGGTTGCATTTAGCCTCTAATTGAATACTATTACCTTCCCTGAACCTACAATGAGATATTTAAAAGTTATTATATATTAAAAATTCTAATTATGTATTTTACTTAGTGTAAGGGGGATGAGATTTAAGCCCATTTTAATTACAAACAAAAGCAGATCCACATGTCAGCTGTCTGTGATGCCTTTGTGGATATCCAGACACTTGTTCTTAAATCTGTATATTACAAACTGAAACAACAACAACAAAACCAGAAGAAAAGTAACACAGGAAAAATTGGCTAACAAGTCAATGAACCTGTGACTTTACTGATACAGCAATTATAAAGGTCAAAGCTTATTTTCACCCTATGTAAATTAAATTTAAATGAACTCCTAAACTATATATTACAAGATCCAGAATTAAATTTAGATTAGCCAGAGGCTTTGTTTGTAGAAGACGCTCTTAATAATCTTTGGCTTTCGTCCAGCCCAGATTCCCACTTCCTCTAAAGATGATGGAGAACTGCTTCCCTGGATAAATTAGCACAACTCCTGCCTCCTTCCCCTTCAGTCCCTGTGGAGGAATTCCACTGGACTCTTGTCTTCCCTTAAGAAGTAACCCCCAGTTCAGACCTCAGGGCTGTTCAAGGTCCACTTTTCTCCTTGACCTACACTTGGTCTCTTAGCGAAGCTCTTCCAGTCTCATGGCTTTAAACTCCCCTCATGGGCTGACAACTCCCAGATCTATATACCCAGCCCAGACCTTGCCTCTGATTCCATACTCAATGGTCCCAATGTTTTATTGAAATCAATTGTATCAGAAACACCTCAAATTTAAATTGATTAAAACACAGGGCTCGGCTCGGTGGCTCACGCCTGTAATCCCAGCATTTTGGGAAGTCAATGAGGCAGATTGCTTGGGCCCGGGAGTTCAAGACCAGCCTAGGTAACATGGCAAAACCATGTCTACACAAAAAAATACAAAAAATTAGCCAGGGGTGATGGCGCGCATCTGTAGTCCCAGCTACTCTGGAGGCTGAGGCAAGAAGATCAATTGAGCCCAGGAGGTTGCGGCGAGCCAAAATTGTGCCACTGCACTCCAGTCTGGGTGATGGAGTGAGACTCGATCTCAAAAATAAACAGATTTTTTTTATAGATAGATAGATAGAGAAAGAGAGAGAGAGAGAGAGAGAACACAATCCCACATTGTTTTTTGTTTGTTTCAATGAACAAACTTATTCCTCTTGGTCTTCCTAGACTCAGTAACTGGTTCTATCTTTCACACATTTGCTGAAGCCAGAGATACAGGAATCATCTTTCTTTCTTACACCATCTTATATCCAGTCCAGCACATCCGACAATCCCTATGTTCAGGCCTTATTGGCTTCCTTTCTTCTTTAACAGGCATGTAATGGGTTTGGATTTTATTCTAATGGCTATGGAAAAGCATGGATGGTTTTCAGCAAAGAAACGATATAATCTGACTCAAGTTTTTTTTTTTTTGAGACAGAGTCTCACTCTGTTGCCCAGGCTGGTGGGCAGTGACGCAATCTCAGCTCATTGCAACCTCCACCTCCTGGGTTCAAGAGATTCTCCTGCCTCAGCCTCCCAAATAGATGCGATTACAGGTGCATGCCACACCTGGCTAATTTTTGTATTTTTAGTAGAGACAAGGTTTCACCATGTTGCCTGGGCTGGTCTCAAACTCCTGACCTCAAGTGATCCACCCACCTCAGCCTCCCAAAGTGCTGGGAATACAGGCGTGAGCCACCACTCCTGGCCCAGACTCAAGTTCTTAAAAAACCATAGCTCTTGGCTGGAAAATAGACAGTGGTGGAGGGAACAGAAGATGGACTAGACAGACAAAGGAGTGATTACAAGAGTTCAGCTAAGGGAGATGGAGGCTTGGTTTATGGTGGTAATAGACTTTAAAAATAGACAAAATTGAACTATGTTTTGGAAGTAGAATCAACAGAACTTCCTGATGAATTGGAGAGGAAGGAGGGAATGTGAGGAAAAGTGAGAACCAAAAATGTGTCGTAGATTGTGAGCTTCAGCCACTGAGTAGGTAATGGTGCCATTTCCCGAGGAAAACTGGAGGAAGACTGGTGGCTGGAGCACTCAGGACCGCTACCTCTGCTATTCTTTGGAGTGTGAGTGTGTGCTTCCTAAGCGTTTCGTCGTTAGATCACCTCATCTGAAAACCCCTCTCCTATTTTCTCTCACTGTATTCATGTTTCTTTCATCACACTTTTCATGATCAATTTTGGCTCATTTTGTTCGCTGTATTGTATTCCACTCGCTAGACTCTGAGCTCTGTGATGGTGGGAAACAGGTTCTCCTTGTTTGTTGCTTTTTCCTGTGTCCCTAGCCCATGTCTTGGAACATAGTTGGATGTGTCCACAATCAATTATCCTCAGGAACTTCTAGGGGAAAAAAGATGTCTAAAGCAGGAGGTGACAAACTTTTGCCATAAAAGGCCAGAGAGTAAATATTTGAAGCTTTATGGGTCACATGGTCTCTGTCAAAGCTACTCAACTCTGTTGTAGTACGAAAGTAGCCACGGACAATACACACATAAATGAGCATGGCTGTCTTCCAATAAAACTATTTATGGACACTAAAATTTGAATTTCATAGAATTGTTGTGTCATAAAATTATTCTTTTGAATTTTTTCCCCAACCATTTAAAAATGTACAAATTATTATCAGTTTGCTGATGCCTGGTCTATCCAAATTTTAAGCAGCAGGTGTCAAGGAATAGAAAGGTAAGAAAATGTTAAACTGGATGATTAGTGTAAATTGTATTAAAGAACTTATACTACCATAAAATAATCCCTATATTCCTTCCCACTAACCTACTGTACCTTAAGAAAAAGGAATCATGTCTATGAATCTTGAAATCCAGCACTTAATGTTTGCTGATGGATGGATGGATGGATGGATGAAATGAAGGAAGGAAGGAGGGAAGAAAGAAAGGAGGGAAAGAAGAAACGAATGAAATAAGGCAAGGGAGGGGAGGGAAAGAAGGGAGAGGAACAGAGAGAGAGAGATGGAGAAACGAGGGGAGAGAAAGAGGAAGGAAATACTTTTATTTTACAACCACCATATCACTGGAATAGGAAAACTGAATACAGGCATACTTTGGAGATACTGCAGGTTTGGTTTCACACTATCACAATAAAGTGAGTCATGCAAACTTTTTGGTTTCCCAGTGCGTATAAAAGTCATGTTTATACTACACTGTAGTCTGTTAAGCGTGCAATAGCATTAAGTCAAAAAAAGTACATAATCTTAATTTAAAAATACTTTATCACTAAAAAATGCTAACAATCATCTGAGCCTTCAGCAAGTCACACTGGTGGAGGGTCTTATCTCAATATTGATGGCTGTGGTGGTGGCCAAATGGCATGGCTATGATAATTTCTTAAATAAGACAACAATGAAGTTTGCCACATCAATTCATTCTCAGGGGAGAGTTTTCAGTAGCATGTGATGCTGTTTAATAGCATTTACATAGAGTAAAACTTCTTTCAAAATTCAAAATTATCTCAAACTCTGCTGCTGCTTTACCAATTAAGTTCATGTATTATAATATTCTTAGTTCTTTCCTGTCATTTCAGCAATATTCACATCATCTTTACCAACAGTAGACTCTATCTCAAGAAACCACTTTCTTTGCTCATCATCTGTTCAAGTTTGCTCCTCAAACGTTAAAAGTTTCATCATGAGATTGCTGCAATTCAGTTCCATCTTTGGGCTCCACTTCTAATTCGAGTTCTGTTGCTATTTCCACCACATCTGCAACTCCTTCCTCCACTGAAGTGTTGAACCCTTTCAAGCCATCCATAATTGGAATTAACTTCTTCCAAACTCCTGTTAACTGATATTTTGACCTCTTCCCATGAATCACGAATGTTCTTAATGGCATCTAGAATGGTAACTCTTGCCCGGAAGGTTTTCAATGTACTTTTCCCAGATCATTCAAGAGAAATCACTATCTATGGCAGATATGGCCTTATAATATGTATTTCTTAAATAGTAAGACTTGAAGGTCAAAATTACTCCTTGATCCACAGGCTGTAGAATGGACATTAGCAGGCATGAAATTATTAATCTCCCTGTACATCTCCATCAGAGCTCTTGGGTGACTAGGTACACTGTCAATGAGCAGTAATACTTTAAATGGAAAATGTTTTTTGTGAGAGGTAGATCTCAACAGTAGGCTTAAAATATTCAGTAAACCAGGCTGTAAACAGACGTGCTACCATCCAGGCTTTGGTGTTCCATTTATAGCACATGGGCAGAGTCGACTTAGCATAATTCTGCAGGACCCTAGGATTTTTGGAATGGTAAGTGGGCACTGGCTTCAACTTCAAGTCATCAGCTGCATTAGCACCTAACAAGAGTCAGCCTGTCCTTTGGGGCTTTGAAGCCAGGCCCTGACTTCTCCTCTCTAGCTAAGAAAAGTTCTAGACAGAATCTTCTTCCGATAGAAGGCTGTTTCACCTTCATTGAAAATCTGTTGTTCAGTGTAGTCACCTTCATCAATGATAGTAGGCAGATTTTCTGGATACCTTGCTCCAGCTTCCACATCAGCACCTAGTGCTTTATCTTGCATTTTTATGTTATGGAGATGGCTGCTTTCCATAAACCTCATGACCAACCTGTGATAGCTTCCAATGCTTCCTCTGAAGCTTCCTTGCCTCTTTCAGCCTTCGTAGAACTTAAGAAAATTAGGGTCTTACTCTAGATTAGGCTGTGGCTTAAGGGAATGTTGTGGCTGGTCTGATATTCCACCAAACCACGAATCTTTCTCCACAGCAGTAATAAAGCTGTTTCACTTTCTTATCATTGATGTGTTCACTGGAGTAGCACTTTTAATTTCCTTCAAGAACACTTCCTTTGCATTCACAACTTGGCCAATTGTTTGGTGCAAAAGGCACAGCTTTTAGCTTACCTAGGCTTTGCACACATCCTTCTCATTAAGCTTAATCATTTCTAGCTTTTGATTTAAAGAAAGATGTGTGACTCTTCCTTTCACTTGAACACTCAGAGGTCATTGTAGGGTTATTAATTGGCCTAATTTTAGTATTGTTGCGTCTCAGGGAATAAGGAGGCCTCTCAGGGGAGGGAAAAGAGATGGGGAAATGGCTGATGGGTGGAGGAGTCAGAACACACACGTAACAGTTATCAGTTAAGTTCAGCTTTTTATATGGGTGTGGTCTGTGGTGTCCCAAAACAATTACAATAGTAACATCAAAGATCACATCATAGATCACCATAGCATATATAACAACAAAGAAAAAGTTTGAAATATTATGAGAACTACCAAAATGTGGCACAGAGACACTAAGTGAGCACATACTTTGGGAAAAATGGCACTAATCAACTTCCTTAATGCAGGGTTGCCACAAACTTTAAATTTGTATTTTTTTAAAAAGGCAAATGAAGTATGTCTGTACTGTGATTTGTCCATCTGGCACCTCTTGGACAAATAAGAGAAATGTACCCCAAGTCTAAAACAAAGATAAAAACTTACATTCTCTGGATACTTGTTGAGGAACCAGAATACCATCCTCTTTCCATGCCGAGATACATACCAATTTTTTTAAAAAATAAATGGCAATATGATGAACCTGGATTTCCAACTAAAACAGTGATTCAACACATTGCAAAGACCCTAAATAAAATATAAAAACTTCTGAAAACTCTTGTATTATCCTGCATAACATCCTTCCCAGAATAAACACTATTTTCAAATACAATGTCAGCACGATCTCTACTCATTGCAAAGATGAGCTCCAACCATAGACCCCATTCATTAAAACTTCATAGGGTAAAAGAAACCATTAAAATGAATTTTAATTTGTCAGATAAGGAGGATTATGGTACAAAGATGCTTTAAATACCTAATAAAATTATGCCAAACATACTGGAAAGCAGTATTGTGTACCTGGGGGTCTAAACCTGAGAAATAATTATATGGCGTGAGAAAAACAAGTGATGACCCATGCTAAGGATGAGGAGTGAACATATGTTCCAAAGCTCCAGAAGAGTTACTTGAACTTTTTTAGCTGTACCTAACTGCTGCCATCTCGGCAGACTGTCCACAGTAGAGAAACCTTCAGATAACAAAGGCTTTTCCTGTTTTAATCATGGGGAAGAGGTTGGAGGACAGCAGGGGGACTGGAAACCTAAAACCAGGAAGGAGAATTCACCCCAAGGTGGTGGTTGGGGGGAACACCACAAAAACTGGGGACTCAGTGCAAAGATGACAGGTGCAAATAACAGCAATCAGGCCTTCTCTGTTTTAATAGGGGAACAGATTAACAAAAGCAAGAAAGGGACCATGGAGGTGGTGAATACAGATCCATCCATGGCCGACTGCCATGGTTACTATTTTGAGATCGTCATTACAGCAGTTACTATTGTTACTGCTTGAGACCATCATTACAAGACTGAACGAAGGGAGGAACCTAGAAATGAAAACTTAAGACAAAAGAAACTGTTTTAAAGGAAGGGGAACCAGGGAAGAAGAAGAGAGCTTCCTGCTTCTAACGAGCAAAGGCAGCCCCCGAGCTTCTACCACTGTTCCTATTTATTGGGTAGCAAGAGCAGGGAGGAGGAGGTAACGATTGGTTAGCTGCTTAATTGATCACAGGTTCAGATTATTGCTAACAGACTTCAGATGTGCCTAATCACAAGAAACACTTGTGCCTGGGTCGTGACTGCCCTCAGCATTCCTTCTGGGTAGCACAGTTTGTCTTGCCAACATCCTGCTTTCATGAGAACAGTTTGCTGTTTACTCATATAGCCTCCAGTGGTATAGTGAGTTGATCACGACCCCTCATTCTTTCGGCCTGTAACAACCATCAAGTGCACAACCTTGTGGACAGAAACCATTTCCAATCTATGGACAACGTTAAAGGAGGAACTTTCACCCAATTCATATTAAAACATTTATGTGGCCCATGCACATATTATTTAACTTTGGTAGAACACTGAACCAGAGGGCCCACTCAGCCCCTTTCTGGCTAATGCAATCCCATTCCAAGTACAACCTCTCAAAAAGTCTGTGTTGTGTGGCTTAGAGAGTATGTGAGCTTAGACTGCCAGGGTTCACTTCCTGGTTTTGCCACTTACTATTCCCGCGACCTTGGATAAAGTACACACCCTTACTGTGTCTCACTGTACTTGTCTAAAACATGAGGATAACACTCCTAGAAAGCTGGAAAGGTTTAATTAAATAACTCAGTATTGCAGTGCTAGCAAACACATTGACATACATACAAGAAAACTTGCAATAAATGTTACTCTTCATTTTGAATAGCTTGGTAGGATTGTTAGTGTTGACTTGGGTTTGGGATAGGCTTGAGGAAAGGTGTGCAAAGTCACAGAGAGAATCATGGATGCATTTTCACTGGATAAGGAATTTTTAAAATACTTCAATACTCACTGACCAGATTCATAAGGCTTATTTACTATTCCTCTAGGAGAAAAAGAATTAGAGTCACTCTTGAAACCAGAGTGTCATTTGAACTCAACATAGAACTGATCTGCTAACAAAGTACAGACCAAAATAAGCACTGTCTGCCAGACTTGGCAAGACAGATACTGTACTTGAAAAGCAAACCTGGCACTTTCTGAAAAGATAGTGAATACACTAGAGCAATAAATGACATGGAGCCAATGCAAGAGATTTAGGTAACGAGTGTTCAACAGGATCTGCCAGCAGGCTTCTCCCCCAGGTAGATGAAACACATGGCTCTTTTGGGTCCCTGCTCACGTAGCATCTAATCGGAGGCCTCGCTATCCAAAACAGCATCACGCACACCTACCCACCATACACATACCATCATTTTCTCTCCTCTTATTGAGTCATTTTTCTTCATAGAACCCATCACCACTTGACATAAAATATATTTGTTATTGACTACCTCACATTAATGAATTGTCAGCTCTACAGAACCAGAGGAATTTCTGTCTGCTTTGCTCTCTGCTATATCCCCAGAACCTAAAATGGAGCTTGCCACATAGTAGGTTCTAAATAAATATTTATGAAATGAACAACTACTAGTGCCAAAAATAACACTAAAAAATAAAAAGACATTTGGCAAAAGTCTTAAACTGTTAGAAACAAGGGTATTAAATTACATTAAAATATTGTTAAAGTCATACCTTTTAAAACCTTAAAGCCTTAAAAGGTATTACTTTTTAAAGCTTTATAAAAGTCCAAAAAATTATTTGAAAGTATTCTAAATTACAGGTGAGACTAAGAAATTAGAGAATAGTTATTCTTGAATTCAGCAAAACTTACAGAACTTACAGAGGTAGGTTTTTGAGAAAATATGGTTTAGAATTTTTATTTCAGTTGCTGATTGTTGATTGAAATCAGCAAACCCTTCTCTCTCCTTAAAACGTCCACAGATAAAGAAAGTTACTAATACAATAATAGAAATACATTAAAGTCAATATTCCAGGTTACTTAAAATATGTATCATGCACATACAGAATTTTATTGCTTTTACTAATTTTAGAGTAAATGAATGATGAGAAAGTATAAGGCAGAAAGACTTATACCAATACCCTGTTATGCTATGTGGATAAACTTCAAAAGAAAAAATTTTCTCAAAAGAAAAATGATTTTCTCTGGATAATGAGGGGATCCAGAAAGTACATTATATAAAATAGGCTATGGGAAATGTTTTAACTGCAGAGTGGGTGTTCACAGTGGCAAGTTAGCAGGTATTTTTACCATATTTCGTACCACAGAGAAAATGAGAAAGAAAAACAATTTAAAACAGTTGTTATGCCTTTATCTTTACACTGTAGCATATTCCAATAAAAAAGACGTTCACCCACAATTGACAAGCTAGGTTTAATCCTTATAATGCCCATAATTTTATACTGTAACAACTGCATACTTCAGTCATGAACACAATACACTTTGACTTAAGGGATTAAAAATACAAATAAGATCCACAAATATAAAAAATAATTTAAAAGGCCTAACTAACCAATATTCGTTGCTTTTTGCTTTTTAGGTAGAAGCAGCAAAGCTGACGGGAAGTTGTGGGAGGAACATAAAAATGAATTTAAATTACAAGAGAAAAAAATTATTAGATGTTTATACAGATCTTTTTGAAAAGTTATTGCTTGATGACTTAAAGACTGGAGTTTTTTGTCATTTAATTTTAATGAAATTAAAATTTCAACAAGATTAGGCATTCTCTAAACTCAGAATGCCTTTTGAGTAATTTAGTCCAAAAAATTACATTCTTAAAAAAGGTAACACAGCTGTCTGTGAAGGTTTTCTGAGCTGGCCAACATATGCTGAGACCTTTAGTTTTATAACGAAAAGGGCTTTTTGGTGATTTTGCTCTTTGGTGAGTACTTTTAATAGACTCCTGCATAAGTTGCACAAAATGATGAGATGTGCCAGAATTAAGTCTGACCCAGTACATTTTTCTTTAGAAATGAAAATTTCATTTCTAAAGAAAATTGATATAAACATCCCAATGTCATTTTGCCAAAGCCAAGACCCCAGAATTGTTTTGTGCCTCTGGAATAGAATCCAAATGAAAAGCTTGGTTTTCAAGAAAAGACCTTTTAACCAGGACTATTCACAATTGTGAACACTGTCCCACAAAGCTCAGTGGCTGTCGGAGAGTAACTGCTGTGCGACTTTCCCCAGGGCTCCTTGCTCTTGCCCACCACAGCCTGGTGACCCACCCTCACCCAAGCTTTCATGTTTGCTTCCTCTTGTTGTCCATTTCATCTTAATGGAGAAGATGGAAAATATAACTCAGTCTGTACTTACTCGATGTTAACAACAACAACAAAAAACTGACCCAAAATGCATCACGAAAAAGCAAATCCTTGTTCTGCACTGATATCCTAAGTCAGACACTTCTGATGGAACATTCAAACACAAAACTAAAAATTCCAGAAGACATGCTCACATTATATTATTAGAGGGCACCTGTATAGCATTTCCTCTGATGCTAAGGTCTCCTACAGTCCCACAGTCCCCACACCCTGGCTACTTCCTTAACACTGCCATCCCCAAATGTCACAACCACAACCTCTAGAACCTGGTTTCTTCTCTGTGTACCTACTTCCTTGGTCTGGAAGAGCTAGACTGCAATATTACAATACCATAAAATTTAATAAACATACCAAAGGATTGAATATGCAGAAGTGAAAGCTCAACCAGCTCTGTTCTTTTTTTAAATTTCCCACTCATTAGCTAGGGTGATTCAACAAAACAGATGCAGATTCAAACCAGCCTCTGCTCAAAAGATGACAGAAAGACCTAAGCTTATGTGCACTAAATTATCAGACTTCTAACTTTGATATACACAATTTGCCAAATTCGAAAGCAAATATATATATAAGATAAATCTGCTGCCCCCACCCCCCATGACTTGCTTTAGAGTCAGGATCTTGCTCTGTTGCCCAGGCTGGAGTGCAGCGACATAATGGCTCACTGCAGCCTTGACCTTCTGGGCTCAGCTGATCCTCCTCCTTCAGTTTCCTGAGTAGCTGGGACCACAGGCACACACCACCATGCTTGGCAATTTTTTTTATTTTTTGTAGAGGCAAGGTCTCGCTTTGTTGCCCAAGCTTGTCTCAAACTTCTGGGCTCAGCGAGCCTCCTGCCTCAGCCTCCCAAAGTGCTGGGATTATAGGCATGAGCCACCATGCCTGGCAGAGAAATCCCATTTCATCAAATAAAATGATATGCATGAAAGAGTTCTGAAAAACCTGAAAGATTATGTAAGCTTAACTGTAGGTTTAATTATTGTATCTATATTATAAAAACAGTTTTATGGTTGAGCCAATAATTCCATTCCTTCTGGCAAAATTCAATATAACATTTCAATATAACAAAATAATGGCCGGGCACAGGGACTCATGCCTGTAATCCCAGCACTTCGGGAGGCCAAAGTGGGCAGATTGCTTGAGCTCACAAGTTTGAGACCAGCTTGGGCAACATGGCAAAACCCCGTCTCTAAAAAAATACAAAAATTAGCCCGGTGTGATGGCACATGCATGTAGTCTCAGGTACTCAGGAAGCTGAAGTGGGAGGATTGCTTGAGCCTGGGAGGCAGAGGTTGAGGTGAACAGAGATCACGCCACTGTACTCCAGCCTGGGTGACAGTGCGAGACCTATCTCACCAAAAAAAAAAAAGATAAATACTTCAAATAGAATTCAACCTGTGTTTCCAGATTCAATCCCTCTACTCTATTCTAGGGCTTTCTCCCCGCAACAAGCTACCTCAAACAGCTGTATAATTATCAACCTCCTAGAGACTGGTGCTGATAACTGATATTTATCCTAATTTAGTATGTATAAATTAACACATAATATTTTATTTAATCTCCACACCCCCAAGGAAGTACAATATGAAGGCCACTTTACAGATGAGGGATCTGAGGGTCAAACAGGTTACATGATTTATCTAAGAATAAATAGCCAATAACTAGGAGGTCTAATATATGAATCCATATCCACTTGTCTATATTTGGGAGGGCCACCCCAACACAAATCAATTGCAGGAACCTAAACAGACAAACACCCACTCACTTGCCTAGAACTCATCTGATGAGATAATCATAACTAGGTAAATAGTGCCACCATTCCCTTTCCCAACTACGTAAAAACAATTTTCAAGCCTCTAGGTTTCTGTTTCATTGCTTGAAAAAAGTGTAATTTTATACTAGATGAATGCTAACGTTTCAAGGAGCAGTATACTTTTGTGTATCTATAAAATATTCCATTTCACTGACATATTATCCAGGTTGTTGTATCAATATTAGTTTTAATGATATAGGCTTAAAATATCAGCAGTCTTGTTTTATTGTCTGGCAAGACTTGAAGCACAGAATTTCATCATAATTACAGTGTCCATTTGGCTATTTCTAGAGGAATATTCGTTCAAAACTATCTTTTGCATAATTACTCTTAAATAGCTAGAGTCTAACTGATATTTCCATAAATTTAGTTACTTTATATAACTTGAGCCTCTATTTAGACTAAAATATACTTTTGTCTTTCTGGCATTAATCTTTTGGGAAATGAGTTCAGGGTCAAATCCAAATGATACATAATATAATTTCTTAATGTACCCAACAGCAAAATGGCAGTCTCTGTCTTTAATTACATACTATTGAATTTTAACAAATAGTTCTAGGGACGTCTGCCAAATTTCCACAATTTAGAGTAACTACACCATGAGAGAATAGACAGTTCACAATTTATTATGGGTTATTTTTCTTGAGCTACAGAAGTGCTCGTTGTAGTTCTAGTTACATTTTCATTTTAATGATAATGAGGATAAACAGATAAGCAGACAAATCTTCTCAACACGTGGACTGCTTGCCCAAGGAGACAACCCCTCAGTCAGTGCTACTCCGTTCTCACTTCTATTTCTGCTGCCCACGTCACATCACAGATCGTCCATGAAGGCAAGGTGGAAACTACACTATGATTAAGTTCTAGAAATTCTAATATTAGGAAGTAACAAGCAAGGAGGAGTGATGAGATGTTACAGGTAAACTGTGTCTGCTTCAGTGACTGTGTGTCACAGGTACCTACCATGCATAATATCTGCACACACAGTAGATGCTCAACATCCCCTCATCACCTACAACTCATCACAAGTATTATAAACAAAATGTGACTATAATCAAGAGAGGTATAAAGCATTATGGATGTATTTGTCAATTATACAAAACAAACAAAAATAAAGTTGGGGGAAAAAAAGTAAAAATAAGGGGATGCCCAACACAGGCAGAGCAATCTGCAGAGAGAACGCAAGCATGGAGATCTCCTAGGAAGGAATGCTGTGGCAGGAGATGGACAAGAATCTGCCATCGAGGAAGGTTAAAAGTAGGGCTGGCTTGAGGGTAGTTAATTGAGTGGTACATGTACTGAAGGTCATTAATTACTAAAGTTAATTTTGAGGCAGAGCCTGGGGAAGTTGAAGTTCAAATAGTTCTAGGATAGGAGAAACATCTCTGACCTGAAACGAGAGAGTTGAAACAAGTGCACACTCAGTCTTAGAATGGAAAGTGACAGTAAACTTGTGTGACTAAACCTAAACTTGCAGGAAGTTGTGCCCCAGGATTCCACAGGTACAATCCGCATAGCAAGCTAAGCGTGCTGGGCTGCTGTGGACACCATGGTTCAAGGCTACTTAAGAGCTACTAGTTGCCATCACAGAAAGTGTCATCACCTTTACCTGGGCTGATTTGGCTTCGCTTGTGACTTCAATTTCTGGTTATATTTCCCCACAGTACAGGGCCAGCTTCTTTTCTCTGCATCCCCTCAGAGGAATAAGACCCAGTTCACAGATCCTTTACAATTTCCTTACTTTCAGCACCTTTCCTATCAATTTAGCCTATACACTATAGCCGTACTAATTAACTGTATCTAATCATGCCCTGTAATAAAGCTGGTTCAACTTCTCTTTAAACAAGATTCACTATTAAATAAAACAATGGGCGCTTAGCTTATGGAAGAAAACCAAGTAGGAATGTTGCTGAGGGAAACTCAGTTGAGAATCTGTTACTTGACTCTAGTGGTTCTAAACAAAAAATGTCAGGCCCACCTCCACCAAAAATCTTTTTAAAGAGGGGGAGGGCCGGACTCGGTGGCTTATGCCTGTAATCTCAGCACTTAGGGAGGCCGAGGCAGGTAGATCACTTGAGGTCAGCTCAACATCAGCCGGGCCGACATGGTGAAACCCCATCTCTACAAATTAGCCAGTCGTGGTGGTGCATGCTTGTAATCCCAGCTACTCGGGAGGCTGAGGCAGCAGAATCCTGAACTCAGGAGATGGAGGTTGCAGTGAGCCGAGATCGCACCACTGCACTCCAGCCTGGGCGACAGAGAGAGATTCTGTCTCAAAAATTAAATAAATAAATAAAAATGAAGAGGGGGAGGATGAAAAGGGGAGTGGAATCATATGAGACCGAAAGTGAAAATTTAATAGTCCACCACTGGTGACACAGAGGGAGAGGCCATTGGTGAGGAGGAAGACAGAGGCCTGGGTGCACCAGCTAAGAATCCCAGGTCAAGTTACTCAATGTCTTTCAGACTCAACAAATCAATTGGTTGCCTGGCAAAGAAATACCTTCCCCTAATGGTTTGTTCTAGGGATAGAATACAGTATTATGTTAACTAATTTCAAGCACTGCCTAGCTTATAATAAACCCTCAATTCATGGTAAATTTTTTTTTTTTTTTGAGACGGAGTCTCGCTGTGTCACCCAGGCTGGAGTGCAGTGGCACAATCTCGGCTCCCTGAAACCTCTGCCTCCCAGGTTCAAGTGATTCTCCTGCTTCAGCCTCTCGAATAGCTGGGACTACAGGCGGGTGCCGATGGTGGATGTTTTAATGATGACGTTGATGGTACTGACACTGATATTACTATTTCTTTCCCAACAATCTTGGAACAAGGATGTACACAATGCATAGTACCCAGGGGCACTCTGTCACTCAAAACCAGGTTTTGGGATAATATATGAAGTTGGGCATTCTATTTAGGTTAAAGATTGTGGATAAAATTGATATCATCATCATCATCATCATCATTATTCACCTTCTCCCCAGTCATGTAAAAGTAATGGATAAGAACATCACTTAGACAAATAATTTAATTTATTTCAAAAGTTTGCTTGAGGAGTAGTAATTACACTGATGTTTAATTTTACATAAATAAGGTATGTTGTTGCATTAATAGCAGAAGTTAGCATGACTGGAGCAAAAGGACCCTTACCTAAATTTCAGAAAACCTGCAGAATAAGGTCTAACTTGAGACGAGCTGCCCACTAAGCAACCTGGAAGATGCATCTCTAGGCTACGTGGACATTTTTGACTCGCTGAAAATGCCTTCATCATTCATTTGACAAATATTTAACAAGCACCTGCTAAGTGCCAAGTACTGGTCTAGGTAATAGGGATACAGCAGGGAACAGACAAGGTCCCTGCTTTTATAGAGTTTATACAAACACTACAAGTCACAAGGGGACAGTGTGGTGATCATGCCATTCTCTCTGAACTCCAGTTCTAAACGTTTTACGAAGACAAATTAAATTACAGAGCATGTGATTACTGACCATGATCAAACTTATTCTCCAGATACAAAGGCGCACTTTCTACCCTATGTAAGTAAACCTTACTGCTTCCTCACAAAAGAATAGCAAGTCCTATAGATTCTTTCTAGAGGGTCACAGAAACCTTGAGGCCCTGATGGAACAGAAGATGTTGATATCTCTTTCACTTGCTCCTTCAGCACCATATCTTGGCAACACTTGCGGGAAGATTTGTAAAGATCCACAGGAGTAATTTATCCAATTTAATTACCTTCCTACTTCATTTCATAAAAGGGAAGAATATTCTGGTTCAGACTTTCCATTGGTGGCATTCTACTGAAACCTGCGCCTGGTTCTTCAGGCAAGTATGTACAACTCTTGGGTTAATGGGCATGGTGCTGAATCTTGACATGGGAAGATCAAGGAGAAACCCCACTACCCATTGCTCCCAATTCTGAGGAGGTTGGAATAATGCAAGCTTGAATCAATGGACACCTAAACACAAAAATTAGATACCTTGGGCTACAGTTTTCTCAAAGACTCTTGGAAAGGGTGAGGATTAGGAAGAGAATTCAGAGAGAAAGAACACCCTATCCCAGAGCACCGCACCTTTAGGACCCTGAGACAGCCTCTTCTCATTGACCTATGCTTTTGGAACATGGTGCAAAGGGCGGCAATCCCAGGGTGCTTTCAGGTCCTCAGAAGCCTTCAGATTAGGAATTCCAACAGTGAAATTCTACGGCTACTCTACTTTTACATCCTAGGATGCAAGCTAAGAAGGACTAAAAAAAATGTAGGTACTAGCATTATTCAGGGCACAGAAATCTCAGGTGATATACTGGGATAAATTCACAGATACATCTCAGAACAATTCCATGTTTTGGGTATAATGCTGAAACACATCATGCAGCATCCTCATCCTGGAGGCTCTAAGTGTACGTAACTTCTGAGAAGGCCTGTAGAAAATAAATCTGTTCAGCTTCGTGAAACCTAACATTCCTCAAAATTATTTGGCCATGGAACCCACCCCATTCCTGGACGAACACATTAATTTTAAAAAAATTTATCCAAGGCTTATTATGTGCCAGGCACTATCACAGTGATCAAAGGGGAATGAGTTCCAGTCTTCAAAGGAACTTACCTATTTAATGTTTATTTTCAGAAAGAACTACTTGAGGCAACCAATGTATTGGAGTGTTCATCTGATAATTTAACCTGATGGATCTCTCTAACCTACTAACTTTCCCCCCAAATCTCATGATCTTTAGCTCTTGAAGGGACAAAGGTAGTAAAAAGGTAGTGTTCTTCACAAAACACACAGCCTCCATGGGCCCATTGCGCCACTGTGTCAACTGAAAGCTCCGTGCCAGATACCAATGGGCTTTTGTGCCATTTGTATTCATCATTATATCTTTGAATAGAGCCTGGCTCACTGTAGGAGATTAATAAATGTGTTTTTGAATGAGTGGTGAATGCCAAGGACTCCCTCTAGTCCCCAAAATTCTGATAAGAATGACCAAAGTTAAAATCCTATCTTAGTCTACACGGACAAATTGGATTTAGGTTCCCTTCATTAAATGCCAACCTTACTGTGCAAACTTGCTTTATATGCCAAATTCAGATGTGGGCACTTCTATTTGATGATGTTATGAGCTAATATTATTTGCAAATGTTTTAATGACCAAATATATCTTTTTAACTGAAGCTAATGTGTTGAAACGTAATCCTTACAGACGCACAGCTGTCTCATGGTCTGAACATAAAACTGGGATTGAAGAGCACTTTCTAACAGAAGCACTGCAATTTCCTTTAAAAAATTTAATATTCATGTACTTTAATTTTTCAGTCAGTAAAATAGGAAAATACGCATTGGCTGGTCTGCCTAAATGAAGTACATTTGAAATTTATAAATAAGCAAGATGTCAAGAAGCAAAACAATCACTAACTTTGAAATTGGATGTGAAGAAAATTCAAAGGATTTAGCCAATTTCAATCTCATACGCAGGAAACATAATGATTTCCTGGCTGTAATATTCTTATCAATAGCAAGAAAGGAGCTCAAAGAAAGTAAAGTGAGTAAATAATTGTTTTTCAAATAAAACAGCCTGCTGAGCCTTCCTAAAATGTAAAGAATCTTTAAAAGTGGAATTAATTTTCCCTTGATTTCACAATGCTTTATTTCTTACCCTGTCTTTACACATTCAAGTGGCATATCATTTTTTAAAACCATCAGGGTAAACAGAATCTAATTATTTTATTGTGTAGCCTTTCAAAAGGTAAAGGAAATGTGAAGAGTTGAGAAAGTATGCAACCCATATTGTTGGCATCTCAGCACTTATGATCATTACAAGCACTCACAAAAAAGCAATACTGGGCTTTAAAGCTGAACTGTATATTTTCTCTTTCTCAGAGCCCTGGGGCTATCACTGCAAAGCACAGTAGTCCATTCTAAGCTCTGAAAAAAGAAAAGGAAGAGATCATTAAATTATAATTTCCATGCACAATTGGTACAAGTATTTCCTACCAACAGGATTAATATGAAAGCAAGATCCCAGAATAAAGCTGCTCAGCAGACAGGATGGCAGTTTAGTGTCTTGTAAATTTGATTTTACTGAAAGCCCTGACACATCATAATAGTGAAATCCTATTTACTGTAGCAAGCAGGATGGATAATGCTATTTAATACCGCTGTACTGTATGCCATCAACTCACAGCTTTGTACTCCATGTTCTCATCTTACCTTAAGGTTAATACTTCTTGACAGCCTACATGGTAAATAGAGCCCCAAATTAAGTGCTGATCCCATGATTTGCAAATCTTTCCTCTAAAGTTAGACATAGAAAAACTGACTCCAGTTAAAGGGATCATTTTACCTGGATGCACTTTTAACAGCTCACCCTAGAAAAAAATAAGTCTCATATCCCTAAAGCCAGATTTGAAAAGCAGCTCAAGGTTACCTAAACCACATTTCCCATTCGAAATTTCAGAGAGGTTAACAGAAAAGCCAACGCATTTTGAGGATTTGTTGAATAATGAATTAAGGATAAGACCCTCATATCCTACTACACTGTATTGATATTTTTCCCCAGAGCACAAACTAGGGAAAAAAAAAATCTTGCTTGCTACTTTTGGAATATCTGCAATAATAAACTTCCTTTAGGAAAGCAGGTAGATTGTAAAATGGTTCCATCTTTGCACCTAAGTTATAAATGTGTCAATTATGTTAACAAAAGATATGCTGATACCGGGCCTTATTCATTTTTCTACAGAACAATTAACATCTAAGTGCATTTACTTAAACTATCATTACTTGTTGATGATAAAAAAAATTGAGAGTAACTCAATGTACACAATCCAAGCCACTTTAATAAAACCTCTGTTGCTTGTGACATTACAATTAAAAGTGGTGTAGGCTTCTATTAACTTCAACATCCAAACCTGTGGACTACAGAACCTCATCTCTGTTTGTGTAGCTCTCGGTAACTATAGAAACCACAGGGAATCTGCCCTGATCTCCACATGAATGAAGAAGCCAGTACAAAATTTCCCAGTGTCAAAGGAATAGTCTATCTCTCTAGGTTGACAAGTGCAAACTAGTATAACCCACGTAGGCACATCTACCAGGAAGTTACATTTTTAACTATCATGTTAAATTTACTCTGTCACATCGCAGGGCCAAAATGAGTTAACCACATCACCTAAAATCATTGGCAACTGTTTAGAAAGCACGTCGCAGGGGGGAATATCAAATGGTTTCTTAATCCCATAAACCAAGTTTAAGTTATCTCCCCATCTCCAAAAAACGACTGTTTATATTTTAGTATCTCAGATGTCAGTAGTCTAATTGTGAATCCATCCTGCATTAATCCCTTGAAAAGGTTGATCCAGCTTCACTCACTGAAATATTTTACAATGACAGACTTCACCTGGTAGTAAAAATACATAATTTCTTCCCATAAGAAGCACTCTGGGCTGACAATAACCTGTTCTGTTGTCATTTCTCATTATTATCATTGTTGGCGTTATTTTTTCCCCAAGCTTCACACAAAGGAGCACAGAAGCAAAGGTACTAATTGAGAAAGAAGAAGTCACACAATCAAAAGCCAATTAATCATACAGATGAGCCCAACACTTTATGATGCAATAAAAGACATGTCATCTGCCATAAGTGAGAGACTTTTAAAAATTGCTCATTTGATGTAAGCATGACCTTAGAATTTAATTAGCAACTCTCTCCACAGGTGACAAACTAGTAATATACTTTTCTTCTTAATGGCAATTTATTTTTCACCATTCTCTTTGTATTATTCTCTTTTGCCCAGCTTATCTAATTCTCTCTCCCTTTTAATTCTGTGAGATTTCCTGCAGTCTGTATGCAAATTGCTGCTGAAATCCAGAGGTGTCTGAAAACTGAAAGCAATCCATGCCACACTGGCATTTATGATTCACCAGATAAGGGATTCAGGCGTGTCTAAGACAAAGTTTCTGCCTTCGTGGAACTTCTACTGGATGACTGGGAAGGCAGTCATGAACAAGTTAACAAATAATGAATAAACTAATTATAGATCTGGAAGAGTGCTTTCAAACAAATAAATAGGTTGATATGACAGTTAGAGACAGGGTTCAGAAGTCTAGTTTCTGATAGTCATTAGGAAAGCCTAAAACTTGTAAGGGAGTCAGAGACAGCTATTCAGAGGTGGGAAACAGCATCCCAGGGAACAACAAAGGCAAAGATCCTGACATGGGAAAGAATTTTGAAGGATGGTATACACTTAGCAGATCTTCAATATAGTAAGCACATGATGAATAATAGGTAATATGTTTATAGACAAGGAGGCATCTATTTGATTATATGCCATGGAAAACTAACCTAATAAAATTAGTCTTCCATTTTTTACATACAGCACATAGAATAATATTTTAAGTGGCCCATCTTACAAACATATCTTCATATTTAAGAATGCAAATAAATTGTAAATGCAGTGGGGGGAGGTGTAGGGAGGAGTTCTCAAAGAACAAATGCATGCCACATCACTGGGTTACTCAACATTGTATTATACCTAACTAAATTTTCTGATTTCCCTCAGCTCCTCAAGCCAAGAGGGCTTCATGCTGAGCCAAACCCCTTCATTCTTAGGAAAGCCAAGAGCAAAGTGGATGCCATAGAGCAAATCAATTCAAATTCATAATGGAGAAGTTATACATGCAAAACACATTATCAAAGAGCTCAAGTCTTCAACATGTCCTGGGGAGACAAGGCCCTTCATCCTGGAAGACCCATGGGAGACTGTGGCTTCTGCCCTCTATGACACGATAACCACGGTCCTACCCCTCGCTTCCCTCCCACAGGACCAACAGACTCCTGAAAAATACACATTTTCCTGAAGAACACACAACGATCCAGACTCTGATGAAATAACTATCAGAACACTTTGTCAAAAGTAAAAAAAAAAAAAAAAAAAAAAAAGGTTTGCTTTCTTTCCAGAAGATGGAAAGAGATGAAAAGATGGAAGGCAGTATTATCAAAGTATGAGCAAGTGAATGAAGATCTCAAGAAGAAATTTTTAAGCTGCTTTAATGACTATAAATTTCTTATTTCAACGTGAAAGAAGCACAACTATATATTAAAATAACTCTTAGGGGTATCATGCTGTAATCGCTAGGTAATAAGACCTTACTCATTCTTTTTTGGTCAAATTTTCCCAGGAAATGTCAAATTCTGGGAGAAAATTATGCATTTTTGAATGCTTAACACTTTTAGGTTATGAGGTAGCATTAATCAAATCATAACATCAGGACCCAAAAAGTTGTATTAGAAGCTGGTAAGAGCTAACTTACCACCCAAAGAACTAATGCTACAATCAGCAGGATTTACATACAGAATGAACATCTTCAAGTTGGTACTAGACAGCAGCTAAATGCTTAAGCATGGAACCTGGCTCAAATCCAGATCTATCATATTTTGGCTGTATGTTCTTAGATGAATTACTTTAAGCCTTCACCTAAACAATAGGGCGCACAGCCACACAGGGTTGTTGGTAAGTATAAAATGAGACAATCCATGCAAAGTGCCAATCACAATGTAAATGCTCAGTAAATGTTATCATCAGCATGTTAATAAGGATGCTATAAACAATAACAAAATATTCAAAGTTAAACTTGACTTTCTCCCAGGATAGAATTAAATTATGAATTTAAATGGCTAGTGAAAAAGATATTAAACATTTGTGTGTATTTTAAAACTATATACTAATTGCATAAACATAACTTCATAGTATAAGCTTAGAAAATCTAGGATTCATTCACTGTGCTATTTGTAGAAAATACAGAAATATGCAAGTTATGGAACCTCAAAAACAAAAGAAAAAAATAGAAAATACAGAAATATGAAAATTAGCTCTGTGTCCTCAGGAGTGTACAAGATAAACACACATAACTAATCACAAGTATTATAAACAAAATGTGGCTATCATAAAGAGGTATAAAGCATTATGGACATATTTGTCAATTATACAACAAACAAAAATAAAGTTGGGAAAACAAAAAAAACAGAATTCCCTGCGAGACTTGGAGACTACTTCGTAGAAACACTTAAGAACCTTCTCTTTGAAAGCTGTTCTCAACTTCCTCTCATGAAATCACCAACCAGGAATTAATACTATCTATGTCTCTTATACCAATAATCAGGAATTAATACTCTCTAAGTATCTTTCAATTAGGCAAGACGCCTAAATGTGATATCTCTAATGTTCACAGAGATGCCATTGATAACTTAGCAACATTTGAGTATGAAATAAGGACTTAAAAAATCTTTTCAAATGGCTTTGACCTTCTCTCTCAGTAAAGTGTTGCTGCTTTTGAAAACTCATTCTAAAAAGGGTGAAATCAGTGTCCAGTTAAATTACACTTATTACTCCTAACAAGTTAGTGAAAGAAGAAAATTATCTCAGACTCCTGGGTGGAGTGGCCAATATAAATACCTGGGTAGAGGGAGTTCCATTCACACATGGGAATTATCTAATTAACAAGCAGTTTATTCAAATAGATCCAAGAGGCAAATCAAGCTGTATTACAGAACTAAATGTACTTCACATGTTCAGTGCACTTTGATTCATACTCTCAAAAGAAATCTGCATCAAGCCAATATAAATGAATAGTTCAAGTCATCAAAAAGTGATAACGTGTACAATTGCTGTGTTAATCTAGTTGATGCGCAGATGGTAAGGTTATCTCAGGAATCTCCCTCAGAATGATTCTGTAAAAGACTCGTTGATGCCACATCCCTCTCCATTAGTGATACACCATCTGGTATCTACTTTATAGTTTCATCACTTCATTTAGTTAAAAGAGGAAAAGATATGTGCTTATGTCCACTTTTTAAACCACAGGCAACCTGGATTTCCTAGTAAGTTAGATGATTCTGCAAGTTATATTAATATTAGAATCATTTCTTACAATACGAATTAATGGATTCAGCATTTTTACACTGTCTAATACAAAAGTGTGTGCAGAATTCCTAATAGAAATAGTTAGACATTGTAATTCTCACTGCCATCACAATACAAAAGAAAATCTCTTTACAATCTTTTGCATTACGCCTAGAAAATACTTCATCATTAGAGACCTAAATGTCTCTCACATATTCCTGGAAGAAATCCAAAGTGACAAAATTCAACTTGAGTACTTTGAGAATGACAGTAACAAAAACAGGACTGTACAGAAATGTGCAAAAGACACAAGGAAGTTGAATAATATTAATTCTATGATTATCGTTATCTTATACACAATGGAAAGTAAGCAAATATTCTTTCATGGCAACAGCTGATATTTGTTAAGCTCTTTCCAGCTTTCAAGGGGCTTTTACACACTCATCTGATCTACCCCCAATCACCATGAAGATGAGCAAGGAACAGAGTATATCCCCATTTTGCAGATAAAGAACCAGACACCACAAGGGATTAGGTGAATTGCCGAACAGCCAGATGACAAAAGCATACCTTCTGACTCCTTGTCTAACATTCTTTCTTTTACTTAATGTGGAGTTATCGAGTATTAAGTAACAGCAGTGTATATATTCCACCTTAGCTTTCTAAGCTCACTGGTGCTTCTCAGATTTCAGTTTCAACTGTAGGATGACCACTTCCCAGGCTGATCTTCAAAAAGGAAAACAATATATTCTATATATATATATATATTCACAATAATTTGATCTTATCATATCGTGTCTATCTAATCTTCTACCACTTGTTCTACTTGGTGCCAAAAAGCCTAACAGTTTATTTGTTGAGCAGTTGTTGAGCAGATAAGTTCAATCTGCCAGAAACAAATCTTCTCAGACGTTTGTACCAATCAAATTGGTGAGTCTATGAGAAATGGGAGAATATTTTTCAGTGCCTTTTCTTGAACCTGACAATAATTAAAGGCAAGTTTATAAGGTACCTAACATATTAAAACCTGATGACAAAGAAAACTGTCATTGGGTGAGGAAAAGCAGGTGCCAAGTATATCACCTCAAAAACTTTCACTTTCACTCATTTAACATTTACTAACTCTGATATGGTTTGGCTCCGTGTCTGCACCCAAATCTCATCTTGCATTGTGATACCCACATGTTGAGGGAGGGACCTGGTGGGAGGTAACTGGATCATGGGTGTGGTTTCCCCAGGCTGTTCTTCTGATAAGTGAGAGAGTTCTCAGATCTGATGGTTTAAAAGTAGTTTCCCCTGCACGCTCTCTCTCTCCTGCCACCGTGTGAAAAAGGTGCCTGCTTCCCTTTCACCTTCTGCCGTACTTGTAAGTTTCCTGAGGCCTCCCTAGCCATGGAGAACTGTGGGTCAATTAAACTTCTTCCCTTCATAAATTATCCAGTCTCAAGCAGCTCATTATAGCAGTGAGAAAACAGACTAATACAAACTCTAAGCCATGTACAATGCTCTAGGTATAGAAGTAAAACAATTAGTGGGTGAATGGTTACTCTGTGCTACATACTATTACAGGTGCTTTATGAGTATTAGCTCATTTAACAAGTGAGGTAAGTACTATTAAATCATCACTTAATATATGAAACAACTGAGAGGAAAAATAAGATGCTCCACATTACACAGCAGGGAAATGCCAGGTCAGAAATTTGAATCCAAGGCATCTGACATCAGAGCCTTGTGCTCTAAATCAGAGTTCTGCCCACTACAACGAGGGAGCCAAATCAGGCCCAGTACCTGTTTTTGGTTTTACATTTTTAAGTGGTTGGAAAAAAATTTTAGCAAAATTTTGTGATGTGTGAAAACTATATGAGCTTCATACTTCAGGGTCTTTCAATTAGAACAGAGCCACACTCATTCATTTACAGTTGGCTTTCTCTGATTCCACATTACAAAGGCAGAGGTGGGGAGCTGCACAGAAACCAAATGTGGTGTGCAAAGCCTAAAATATTTACTATCCGGCCCTTTACAGGAAAAATTACTGACATTCTCTAAACCATTTCACTTTATGCCTATTCAACATCTCTACTTCAATGTCTTAAGTGTCCTGAGCTTAACATATCCACAATCAAACTCCTGATTTCCTCCACCACCAACATCCCAATCCATATCTTAAGAATCTTCACCTGTGGAAAAACCTTCTAGTTATAAAAGCCATAAACCTAGAGTTTATTCTTTCTTCACTCATGTTCAAAGCCATCAGCAAATCTGGTCAGCTCTACCTTTAAAATACCGAACCACATTTCATTACTTCCCCTGTCGGCACTCAGACCCACACCAGTCATCCCTTTTCCGAATTACTGCCATAATTTCTTACTAATTCTCTGTTGCTTCAACTCTTGCCCAACACAGCAGCCCAGAGGGCTCATCTGCTCCCAAACCCCCCAGCCTTCCCAAACATGCCAAGTTCACGCCTGCTTCACGGTTTTGGCAATGGCTTGCTTCCCTATTACCATAGGCCTCTTCCCAAATGTCATCTCAACAGAGAGTTCTTCCCTCTCTACCCAACTCCATGCCTAAACCCCAGCCCTGGGACTCTCTTTTCCCATTTTATTCCTCCCGAAATTATCATAACCTGCCATACAATATGTATTCTGGTTTTAACTGAATTTAAGCTCCATGAAGACAGATGTTTACCTCATTTTCTTCACTAGTACATAGCTGCTGGCACAAGACCAGGGTGCTTAAGTAAATATCTGCTAAATGAATGAGAAAATGCTCCCTACATTCAAGAGGTACTCAGTTCGGTAACATACGGAGACAGCAAACATGTTTAACATATACATAACTGTACTGAGTGAGGGTTAATAGTGTATTTCTTATTTTTTCCTATTTTCTTATCAAATAACATTTTCAACAAATAAAATTTGGAGGGTTTCATTCAAAAGAGAGAGAGCTCACTCTGCAACCTCATGGTCTATGTATGAAATTAATCTAGATAACCAATCTACTTTATTGAAAAGGGCACTGATAAGGTGCTCAAACTCTCATTCTTAAACTCACTGCCTTCTTTTGTCCATCTCTGTCCAATTCTAGACCCATGCTGACTTGACGCCGTATCTCTTTTCCTTCTCCTAACTCATGTTTAACTTCTGCTATTCAGCTCCTATCTACCTCTCCTGAAGGAGACATTCATTTCTAAACTACAAATGCAGTGAAACTGAGTTTTCAGAAAGAAGATATATCCTGCCAGTTGCAGTGGCTCATGCCTGTAATCCTAGCACTTTGGGAGGCTGAGGGAGGCAGATGACTTGAGGCCAGGAGCTCAAGACCAGCATGGCCAACATGGTGAAACCCTATCTCTAATAAAAATACAAAAATCAGCCAGGCATGGTGGTGCATGCCTGTAATTCCAGCTACTCAGGAGGCTAAGGCATAAGAATCGCTTGAACCTGGTAGGTGGAGGTTGCAGTGAACCAAGATCACGCCACTAGACTCCAGTCTGGGCGACAGAGTGAGATTCCATTTCAAAAAGAAAAAAGCAAAAAAAGAAAAGATAAAAGAAGATAAATATATCCTTTAAAACACTACCATTTTTAAGAGTGTACTAAAGTTTAGTCAATGTCTGGGAGAGATAAGAGTAGCAGTGTACTGTCTGACCTGGAGGCTATGTAGATTCTAAACATATAAGAAAAGTATTTGCGGTAGGTCCCAAGTGGTAAAACGCATCAGTGAACAAACAACGCAACCATTCCAAAGTGACCAAAGAAAAAATGACATTGTTACAGAGGATGAACTAACTACCTGCTTTGCTTCTTCACTTCCTGGCCACCTTACAACCAGGAAAAGCAGTTGAAGTTCTAATTTATTAATTTTTAAATAAATATACAAGAAAACAGCAGATGTGGTAATAGAATCAATGATAAAAAACAGTCATACCCTCTCCTCCAGTCTAGCCAGCTGTTCTTTGTAGAATGCATCCTGCTTCTTTAGCACTCGGTCTTTCTCTTCCAGCTGCCTAGCCTAAAAAAAGAAATGAGGAATATACTATATCAAGAAAAAGCAGCAACAGCAAAGCAAAAGTCAAGAATAAATTGCATTAGAAATAAGAATACAAATCTGAAGATTTTTGCAATCTATTAGGTCTCTGCCATAGAAAAACATTAAGATGATGATTGCTGTATTTAAATGTAAAGAAGAAGTCCGCATTGTATTTTTTTTTCCACTGTAACAGCTGTGTCCTATTTTGTCCAAATATATTTGGAAACGTCAGAATACAGCACATAACAGACTCTTATTTAACTTCCCTATCAAAGAGTAATTTCAAGGATTAATATTTTGTACAACGAAACTTTAATTTTATCCTGGGCATAAGATACATGGCTCTTTTTTGAACAAAAAAGTAATGCCTAAATAACATTTTGTACATAAATCTTGTGTTTAAGAACAGTTAATTACCTGCAAATAAATACATACATTGTTCTATTTCCCTTTATGTAAAGAATTAATTGTTATGGAAGAGTGGAAACAAAAACTACCATAATTGTTTATTTCAATAATTCAAAATAATCATAATAAATAACCATATTTAAAAGTAATTTTAAAAGCTTTAGTTATTGTACTTTCAATTTACAAGATTTTTTAAAATAAAATCAAAACAAGTATAATATTTTTGGTTCTTTAAAAAATGATGAAGATGGCTACTTACGGATATTTTTCAAGATTTGTAAAAAAAAATGCATTTCTTAAACTAATGTTGGTATCTTGAATATTATGTTTAATTGGCCTTTATCTCTGAGGGATGAGACTTTCCTATATCACTCTGAGTGAGATTTTGTTTTCAACATATTTTTTGCTCAGTGAATGCTGCATATATGCCTGACTACAACTTATAAGAAAGTGTGTGTGTGTATATATATGTGTATATATGTATATATGTGTGTATATATACATATATATACACACACACTATATATAGATATATATATTTTTGTGTGTATCTTTTAATAAACAAAGTATATATATTACTTTTAATATGTAAAGTGTATACATTTTTTTAATTGTATGCATCCAGCCATCCATTAACAAGTATATATTTAGGCATTCCCATCCTTGTGCTATTTCACCAAAATTCTTTTGCTAAATGATCAAGTATTGTCTGTTTCAGATGTCAAGGTGCCTGTCTACTCAACTATCTGCTTAGTTTAGGTGAACTACTTGCACATTTATAGGTTATTGTTTTGCTACTTACTTTGTCTTCAATATCCTGCAGCATGTTAAAAATAAAATAAACAGTTATTTAACAACGTAAGTACTGTTTTTTCCTAATTTCACACACACACAAAATCTGATGGATAATATTTAAAATGCAAGCCAAAGAAGGTAATGGAGAAAAAATAAAAAGGAAATGCTTAACTTGAGACACATTTTAACGTCACTATGCTGTTACAGTTTGAATAGAAGATTTCAATGAAAAGTACATGCTGCTTGGAAGCATATGAATAAATAAAAACAAATACAATGTTAAGATTAGATTAAAGTACATTCATATACAAGTATATAATCTATGGCTCCCTGGTACAACATAGTAAAAATTTTATTAGACTGTTGAGAATATGAAACAAAAAGTAAATGAATTTCAAATTTAATATACATGACTACATAATCTAAAGAGAAAAGACCTCTCTAAATTCAACATAAAAACCCAAAATATAAATAAAGAAAATGAAAAAGAATAGACTCATAAGAAACTCCATAAAACAAAAGCATTATAAAATCAAAAGAAGAAGCAAGTAACAAAAACAGGAAAAGAAATCCCAACATGTAACTGGGAGAGTTAATGTTATTAACATATAGAGCACTGAAAAAAGAAGCCTCATCCCCCACTCCTCTCCCCACCAAAAAACAACAAAAGAAATATACACAAATAATATAAACTAGAAATCAACACACGAAAAATACAAATAATAAACACATGAAAAAAACCCAACCCCACATCAAATCAGATAATACCAATTAAGGTAATATGGTGTCATTATTCATCTACCAATTAACAAAAATGTAAAATAAAAATACTCAATATTGGCAAGGATATAAGAAAATAGGCTCTCCTATACACTGCTGATCAGAATATAAATTGGTATACCCATTTTATAAATCAACTGGATAAAATTAACAAGTCTTTAAAATGTACGTATGTACCAGATCTAAAAACTCTACTTATGGTACTTAAGTACTATATGCAAAGAAATTCATTATAGGGTTGTTTAAACTTCATTACAAGGTTGTTTAGAATTGCAGAGAAATAAAAACAAACCAATCCAATGGCTAAATGAAATATGTACTCAAAGTATACCACTTAAAAAAGAAAAAAGAAAAAAGCTATATAAACTAAAAGGCAGTATAACCTCTTTTTTTGTAGGGAAGATGAAGAGAAAAAACAAAAATAAAAAAACAAAAACAAACAAAAAAACCAGAAGGATATTTTACAAAATGTCAACAGAGGTTACAGCAGACTGGTAGACTTATGGGCGGTATCTATTTTCTTATTTTTGCTGCTTTATATGTTCAGAATTAAAAAGAAACATACTTTATAGTCAAGGGGCAAAAGGAAGAAATTTTTTAAGGTGAGCAAATGAATATGTTTCTTGATTGTGGTGGTGGTTATATAATTACATGCACTTGTCAAAACTCATAGAACTGTATATCAGAAAGAATGAATTTAACTACATAAATTTTAAAAATGAATATAAATTAAGTATACTAAAATTTATAATAATAACTATAAATGTGTGAATGTGTGTATAAGTCATTATTATCATTAATCTTCTTATGTGGCCAATTTCACTTCCAGGCATTCAATCCTAGCAAATATTAAAATATAAGAGTATTTACACCTAAGAAAATGCAACCAGCATTATTTAAAGCAACAACTAAGAGTGAACAATAGATGTTTGGGTAAATAAGATATAATCTGACAATAGGATATTGATTATAAAGATTTTGATCCAGCCATATAATCAAACAGTAAGAGTCCTTGAAAGCTGATATCGTAACAGAAAATTAATTTTTTAAAACTCAAAATATTAAGTGAGAAAAAAACACGTCATAAAATAGCATGTGCCCTAAGCTCCTAATCTTGCATGAGAAATGGGGGAGGGAGGAGCAGAAGGGAGGGACAGAGAAGGTTGAGTACTTGTTTATATGGACATGGAAAAAAGTGTAAAGTATGGTAAGATGTTATAGTAGTTATGATATATGTAGTGGGATATATTATTTGGACTGTTTCTTATTTCCTATAATGAACAGTTAGTACTTCTGTGATCAGAAAAAATCTTTTAAACATCAATATTCCATATGTTTACACTTGACTATGAGACGGAAATGTAGCACTGAGGGCATCTAAAAGAGTGAACTATTAAATAATTATATTAACAATTCAAAAAATTTAACAACTTGAACAGTTATAGATAGCATGGAAATTGTATTACCTACTAAATCCTGAATGTATCAGCACCTGGTTTTCTCCCCCATTCAATGTATGGCATTATCTACCCTGGCTATTAAAACACTCATACTAGGTAATGTTCCCTTTGTTCACATAGTGAGATTTTTTTAAATGCAAAAAAACATAATGGATATTCCATTATCATTATTTAGAAAACACTAAGAGAATTCAACACTTGAGCCTGCTGAGGACACCGCATCAATCAACAAATTTAATTTTGAAGAGCTGATTACAACCTAAATAAGGGATGTACAGATATATGCTCACTCACTTTTCTAAGATATGATCCTTGAAAAAGTTTAAAATAACATGTCCAAAGCTCAGATGTGTACACTAAAGACCAAAGAGGGCAATATTTCCTAAGACCCAACACCACCAAGTTATAGGCCAGCAGCACACATCTTTCCCTGGATTGCAAACAGAATCAATAGTTTGAGATCCACTGGGAAGAATAACAAAGTAAGAAACATGGCCACAACACTTTAATAGCACATTGCTTTGAAACAGTTAATATGATGCTAGGAGGAAAAGTCACACGATATGAATCCTGAAACTTAAATAAGCCTAGAATACATTGACTAAGCTAATAGCTGCTGAGGATGGAGAGTCACATTCAACTTTAAAAAAGTAGTAAACCTACTGCAAGGAAATGAAACTCCGTAGAGCTCTCTAACAGAGAATCACTGTAAATGAACAAATAAAAACAAAGAGGACTACAACATTATTTATTGATACAGAACCATATCTTGGGAAAAAATAATATAAAACATTTTTCCCCATCTACTATTTGCTATTCCTAGAAGAAATATGTATTGAATAGTTTTCAGATCTTGCCAGATTCGGGATAACGTAACTGGGCTGGAAAATGTGACACAATGTACTTAAGTGGATCATTATGGAAAACTAGAATATCCTATAATTCAAGAGAAACAAAGAAAATATGGAAATCAAGTTTAAGCAACCCAACACGAACATTTTGATGTCTTAACTTGGTGTTGATAGCTAGATTAAAAGTGAAGTACATATGTTTACTTCCTTAAAGACTTGTCTCTTTTCAGAATAGACTTGAAGGGGCTTTACAACAAAGGGTATAATAAAGTTTATACAAGAGAAAACTGGGATTATGAATATAACATACTGTGCTGATAGAAACTTTACCTTCCCATGAATAGTCCAGGCTAAATCTTCATAGCACACACTTTTCAGCATTACTACGCCCTTTTAGCCCTGGTTGCTCCTGGGGACTCAGGTGTGGCACCAACTGCATGGCATTGGGAACTCGGTGACAACACAATCACTTAGCACAGATAATGTACTGTTACTTTGTATATCAAGCACAAGGCATTTTAAGGCAAGGTTCTGTGCTATGGGCAAAGCTTGTATATTTTAAATGACAAAGTTCCTTGAAATGTCAGTATTCAATTTTTAATAGCTCAGGGTAAAAAACAAAGCAGGTACCTACTCAACTTTCCATGAGATAAGACTATGAAGCCAGAGATTACTAGGATTTAGAAAAGGCAACAACTCTCTTAACAATATAAACAGGACATCCCTGTAACCATATATCCTTTCATTCTAAATCTTTTAACAATCTGAAGCATACATATAAAGAACTGAGAAAGACTAATCTTTCACTATAATATGGATAACCTATGGTAGGCAAAATCTGTTTTACAACTCACATAGGCAGATGAGCAAATAAGAGTAGGAAAAAGAGCTTTATTTCTTGTCAAAACTACATATGAGATGCAATATATACGAACCTAATAAAATTATATGCTGACATAAAACAGAAAAAGAACTGAAATATCAAAGGAGGCCGAACCATAAACTTGTAAGGTAATATTGCATTTAGAAGCTGTAAAACATGATCACTGTGAATATCAATTAGCTGTTAACAGAATAATTAAAGTAGCCATGTATTCAATTAATTGAATTCTAGGCTTTTGTTAGGAGAAATTACATAGGGTTCACTGAGTCTTTACCAAGTGGCATTAATACACAAAGTATTATACTTCCAGCACTGTTTTCCAAACCATATCAGAGGGTGACCTTCAGTAGGGTAACTCACCTAGGTGAACTTAAATGATGTCCAACCTATTATCATACTTTTCAATGACTATTTGGAGGCATAAACATCAGCTATAAGCAGATCCCAGCTGGAAATGTTAAACTGCACTGATGTCCACTAACGCTATAACACCTAATATAAGGTGAACATAGACCAGAGAGATGAAATACAAAAGCCCATTCTTCCAATAGACTTCCTAATCTGAAGTCTGGAACTCAAACCCAAGCACCCAGGATTAGATCAAGGCAGCTGGTTTTGGTGCTTGTTTTGTCTTCCCCTTCTCAGAGTTTCAAGAGCCCTGATCGACATTTTAAGTTTTTTCATACTAATAACATACTGAAAACAGCCAACTGATCATGTCCTTTGCCACCTTGGGGTATGATATGGTTTGGCTCTGTGTCTGCACCCAAATCTTATCTTGAACTGTAATCCCCATAATCCCCACATGTTGAGGGATGGACCAGATGGGAGGTGAATGGATAATGGGGGAGGTTCCCCCTGCTATTCTTGTGATAGTGAGTGGGTGCTCACAAGATCTGATGGTTTTATAAGCATTTGACGGTTCCTCCTTCACATGCTCTTTCACTCTCTGGCTTGCCGTGTGAAGAAGGTTCCTGCTTTCCCTTTGCCTTCCACCATGATTGTAAGTTTCCTGAGGCCTTCCCAGGAAGCGTAACTGTGAGTTAATTAAATCTCTTTCCTTTATAAATTAACTACTCTTGGGTAGTATCTTTATAGCAGTGTGAAAATGAAATAATACAGTTAACTGGTACCAAGGTAGTGGGGCACTGCTATAAAGATACAGAAAACGTGGAAGCAAGTTTGGAACTGGGTAATGGACAGACGTTGGGACAATTTGGAGATCTCAGAAGACGAAAGGAAGATATGGGAAAGTTTGGAACTTCTGAGAGACTTGTTGAACGGTTTTGACCAAAATGCTGATAGTGATATGGACAATGAAGTCCAGGCTGAGGTGGTCTCAAGATAGATATGAGGAACTTACTGGGAACTGGAGCAAAGGTGACACTTGCTATGCTTTAGCAAAGACACTGGTGGCATTTTGCCCCTACCCTAGAGAACTGTGAAACTTTGAACTTGAGAGAGATGATGTGAAATTGGAACTTATGTTTAAAAGGGAAGCAGGGCATAAAAGTTTGGAAAATTGGCAGCCTGACCATGTGGTAGAAAAGAAAAACCTATTTTTCTGGGGAGAAATTCAAGCCAGCTGCAAAGATTTGTAAGATTAACAAGGAGCTGAATGTTAATCACCAAGACAATGGGGAAAATGTCTCCAGGGCATGTCAGAGGCCTTCACAGAAGCCCCTCCCATCGTAGGTCCAGAGGCCTAGGAAGGAAAAACGGTTGCCTGGACCAGACCCAGGGCACTGCTGCTGTGTGCAGCCTCAGGACTTGGTGCCCTGAGTCCCAGCAGCTCCAGCTCTAGCCGTGGCTAAAAGAGGCCAAGGTATAGCTCAGGCCATTGCTTCAGAGGGTGCAAGCCCCAAGCCTTAGCAGCTTTCATGTGATGTTGGGCCTGTAGGTGCACAGAAGTCAAGAACTGAGGTTTGGGAACCTCCACCTAGATTTCAGAGGATGTATGGAAAAGCCTGGATATCCAGGCAGAAGTCTGCTGCAGGGGCAAAACCCTCATGAAGAACCTCTGCTAGGGCAATGCAGAAGGGAAATGCGGGGTTGGAGCCCCCACGCAGAGTCCCTACTGGGGCACTGCCTAGTGGACCTGTGAGAAGAGGGCCACTGTCCTCTAGACCCCAGAATGGTAGATCCACTGACAGCTTGCACAGTGCACCTGGAAACGTCACAGGCACTCAATGCCAGCCCATGAGAGCAGCATGGGGGCAGTACCCTGCAAAAACACAGGGGCGAAGCTATCTAAGGCCATGGGAGCCCACCTCTTGCATGAGGGTGAACTAGACATGAGACATGGAGTCAAAGGAGATTATTTTAGAGCTTTAAGACTTCATGACTGCCCTGCTGGATTTCAGACTTGCGTGGGGCCTGTAGCCTCCTTATTTTGGCCAATTTCTCCTATTTGGAATGAGAGCGCTTACCCAATGCCAGTACCCCCACTTTATCTTGGAAGTAACTTACTTACTTTTGATTTTACAGGCTCCTACATAGAAGGGACTTTCCTTGTCTCAAATGAGACTTTGGATTTGGACTTTTGGGTTAATGCTGGAATGAGTTAAGACTCTGGGGGACTGTGAGGAAGTCCTGATTAATTTTGAAATGTAAAAAGAATCTTATATTTGGCAGGGGCCAGGGTGGAATGACATGGTTTGGCTCTGTGTCCCTACCCAAATTTCATCTCAAACTGTAATCTCCATAATCTCCACATGTCAAGGGACAGACCTGGTGGGAAGTGGTTGGATCATGGGGGGCAGTTTCCCACGAGCAGTTCCAGTGATCAAGAGCAAGCTCTCATGAGATCTGATGGTTCTGTAAGTGTCTGAAGGTTTCTCTTTCACAGGCTCTTTCTCCTGCCACCTTGTAAAAAAGGTGCCTGCTTCCCCTTTGCCTTCTGCTATGATTGTAAGGTTCCTGAGGCCTCCTCAGCCATGTGAAATTGTGAGTCAATTAAACCTCTTTCCTTTATAAACTACCCAGTCTCGGGTATTTCTTTATAGCAGTGTGAAAATGGACTAATGCAAAAGTATATCTGCTATTCTCTTAAATAAGAATGCAGAGCCAAAAATGAATGATTTTTGAAATTAAAAAGTAAAGCCAACATTGAATAAAGAGAGGAGGTTGTTGGAGTACACAAATTTTGAATAGAAAGTGATCTGGTGGTGTTTTGCTTTAAATTATCCCAGAAGTTCTCTCATAACTTTTATGTATATCATAGTGCTTAACAAAAGAAGCAAAATGCAGTGCTGGATGAAATTACAACCAATTTTATAAACTTTCTTCTATAGCTTGAGAGAGAGGGAACAATTGTAAACTATACATTTACTCCTCCAGTTTTCTAGTTTTATTTCATAATTTGGAAGTTATTAGCACTATGACACAGTAAGAAACTCAGTGAGGAGACAGAAGACTTGGGTGCCCATGTCAACTCTTCGGAATCACCACATCACCATGCACTGACTCAGCCCTGCACCCATGTTCCAAACCACTCTTGGATATTACTTCCAGAGTCTTTGCCAAGTCATACCCTAGCTGCTTCTCCTACTTTTGCAGCTAATAAAACCTTTCAATATGTTTCCTATGGCACTTGTTTTTGCTTTTACCTTGTATGATACATGCTTACTTACCCACTACTCCTCTCCTTAACTGTAAACTCTCTGAGACAAGAGAAGGGCTTTCCTCCTCTCTGTCTGTATCTTTGGCTCAAGCTAGATCTGTACTTTCCACAAGGAAACACTCAGTACACAGTAGCTGAATCAAATGAACTGCACTGAGGGCAAGAGTTTGTACGAAGTAAGTAGGTACAGCTTCTGGGAAGGAAATCTGTCCTAATGTCTACGATTTAGTTCAAACTACCACATGATATACAGTGTGATTTTATGTGTACATTATTATGTATGTACATTATTATGTAAGCTCTGAATTAGGTGCTGCCAGCATGTTACTCAGGAATGCACAATCCAGGAGCAATCAGCAAGTATTCTTATTAGAAGCTCGAAAAGTAGGAGGCTACTAGAAGGGCTTCAGTCATCCATGTCTTAATCAACAGTGATGTTTTGCTAATTAGCAAAATGACTGCTGGAAATGGGATTTTATTGGTGAAAATGGTCCATTAACCAGGATGATAAATGTTAGATATGAGTTCTTATCAGTAAAATGAGAGCTCTCACAAAGATATCAGAATTAGCTGCCATATTATAAAGACACTCCTACATATGCTGCATGAACAGGTTAAAGAAATCCAATGAGGCCTCTAGCTTTTACTGTAGGAGTGGTACCTCAGAATTGATCCCTAAAAAGCTCTGTATCCAGCCATGTGTTTAAGACAAAGATTCTCATCCTTGGCACTATCAACAATTTGGACCAGATAATTCTTTGTTATGGAGACAGGTCTTACATACTGTAGAATGTTTAGCAGTACTCGTGGCCTCTAATCCGTACAGCCCAGCAGCACTACCCCCTACTCTGAGTTGTGACAAGCAAAATGTCTCCAGACATTGCGAAATGTTGCCTAGGAGGCAAAATCGCCTTCTGTGGAAAACCACAGGTTTAAGAGGTGATATGGTTTGGCTGTGTCCCCACCTAAATCTCATCTTGAATTGTAGCTCCCCTAATTCCCACGTGTCATGCAGGGGACCCAGTGGGAAGTAACTGAATAATGGGGGAAGGTTTTTCCTGTGCTGTCCTCATGACAGTGAATAAGTCTCATGAGATATGATTGTTTTATAAAGGGGAATTCCTCTGCACAAGCTCTCTTTGCCTGCCACTATGTAAGAAGTGACATTGCTCTTCCTTTGCCTTCCGCCATGATTGTGAGGTCTCCCCAGCTATGTGGAACTGTGAGTTCATTAAACCTCTTTTTCTTCATAAATTACCCAGTCTCAGGTATGTCTTTATTAGCAGTATAAGAACAGACTACTACAAGAGGATTGTTGGTTGTTTGAGATCAAATACAAAAAGCCTCATCTGTCTCAGGTGAAACTTTCTTGCAAAGAAAATACTTAAAAGAACAGAAAACTGCAACTTCATTGAGTTTTACAAAACGGGTCATATGAATCATTTTGTACTGGATTTCTAATAAAGTTTTGTTTAACAAATGTCTGTACATATTGTAGATTGGGGTTGGGTCTGCTTGTGTTATCTATCATCTGGTGGTTGGGTTGAATTGCAAAGGCATAAGGTACAAAAGCAATGAGAGTGGCTCAAATCTTTGTAATGTAATGAAATCATTTCCCAGTGAGAAAATATATAAAATATGTACAAAAGCTCGTTCTTTTCTACAACTTCTGGTAAAACTAGAATCAAAGCTTCTATCACATATAAGACTTTGAATCCATTTAACTTATGTTCAGATCAGGCAAGGCTGAGATTCCATTGACACGAACTGGTTCTGGTTGTTTAACATTTGTTCTGCTTGGGCAGTGACTATGCCATACCTGTTGTTAAATATTTTATATATAATTCCTGAGAACAAGGCATATTGTGATTCCATTATAACTTACAAGTTTCATGTTACAAAGTAACATGACATTTCAACATGAAAGGTGCTGAAACATATCACTGCATCAGTTCAGTGGCATATGCTCTGTGCTATCCGCCCAACATCCATTTAAAACAAGAACACTCGTCACAATCCCCAACCCATAAGAAACATTAAATAAATGCTGAATCAAAACTCAAATGAACGGCTAGGGTTTCAGAATTCTAACACAAGCAGTCTTATCTTCTCTAATGACAATGGCTTCAGCTACTACATGCTTATGAAAGACACAAGTGAATATAAACAGCTAACAAGCCTAAAAGACCATGGTGAATCAAATTCAGCAACTGAATATAAAACACAGCTCCAAAAAGCTACATTCTATAAAACAAATTAAGGACTGTATGTCACAGTATCACTAGCAAACTTAAAAACTTCAAAGCTAAGAATTAGCACTGAAAGAGGAAAAAGTGGTGAAAGAGGCCATATTCTATAAAACTGTGTGATTATATGGACTTAGAGCAGGACTTAGAGTAAAAACCCCTTAGGAAGGGGTTTTTACTATTAAAAGCAGCTGCAGCACAGATTGGCGTTATCGACTACTGAATGCTACCATCACTGGTAAAAGCAGGGTGGTCTCAACTCTAAACCACAGCTGTTGTGAGTACAGAGTGGGAAGAAATACTAAGCATTTTGAGTTACATAACTTAAGGTGCAATTATACTCAAATATCTCTATCTTCTTATTCCATATTGTGGGGCATAAAACTTCCATTTCCAGGCACTTACATATAATCTTGTTTTACCATGGAGATTAAAAATCTCAGAAGCACTCTGACATAGAGACGCCAGTTAAACTGCACTATCTGCACCAAGGTATTTGGAGTCAGTGAACTGACAAGTAAATTGGACAACAACATGGAGACAATTACCGCACAACTTCTGAATTCCTTTTCTTTGTACTAACTTGTATTTGTTCAATTTAAATTTAGACTTAATGTTCACACTATTGGGACCAATTGGCCACTCAACCTCTTTTCTTGCAATCTGTTTCACATTCAGAGCTGAAGAAAACATCCAGAGATCACTCAGTTCATTTTCTAGGAAGTAAGCGAGGCTCCAAGCTCTTTGTCCGCTAAGGGAATTCTTGAAGGTCAGAAAGAGAATTGCTTCTGGGACTCCTGCCTCTTGACAGCAGTGTGCTTCCCATTGCTCTGACTTTATTTCTTCTCATGCTGGCTTGAAGTTAAGAGAAGAAAATGTAAAAAATGACTAATCAAACATTTGTAGCAATTTTCAGCCCTATTCAACATAAAGATTTGTTTTTAAAGATTTTCTGCAACCGTTATTGCACACTACACTAAAAATAACTTCAAATCCGCCTGTATACTATGTCGGTTCAGGTCTTCTGGGATGCAGATGCTAATGTGTCCGGAATTGGTGGGTTCTTGGTCTCACTGACTTCAAGAATGAAGCCGCGGACCCTCGCAGTGAGTGTTACAGTTCTTAAAGGCAACGTGTCCGGAGTTTGTTCCTTCTGATGTTCAGATGTGTTCGGAGTTTCTTCCTTCTGGCGGGTTCGTGGTCTCGCTGGCTCAGGAGTGAAGCTGCAGACCTTCGCGGTGAGTGTTACAGCTCTTAAGGCGGAGTGTCTGGAGTTGTTTGTTCCTCCCGGTGGGCTCGTGGTCTCACTGGCTTCAGGAGTGAAGCTGCAGACCTTTGCGGTGAGTGTTACAGATCATAAAGGCAGTGTGGACCCAAAGAGTGAGCAGTAGCAAGATTTATTGCAGAGAGCCAAAGAACAAAGCTTCCACAGTGTGGAAGGGACCCGAGCGGGTTGCCACTGCTGGCTGGGGCAGCCTGCTTTTATATTCTCTTTTCTGGCCCCACCCACATCCTGCTGATTGGTAGAGCCGAGTGGTCTGTTTTGACAGGGCGCTGATTGGTGCGTTTACAATCCCTGAGCTAGACACAAAGATTCTCCACGTCCCCATCAGATTAGCTAGATACAGAGTGTGGACACAAAGGTTCTCCAAGGCCCCACCAGAGTAGCTAGATACAGAGTGTCGATTGGTGCATTCACAAACCCTGAGCCAGACACAAAGGTTCTCCACATCCCCACCAGACTCAGGAGCCCAGCTGGCTTCACCCAGTGGATCCCGCACCCGGGCTGCAGGTGGAGTTGCCTGCCAGTCCCGCGCCGTGCGCCCGCACTCCTCAGCCCTTGGGTGGTCGATGGGACTGGGCGCCGTGGAGCAGGGGGTGGCGCTCGTCGAGGAGGCTCAGGCCGCACAGGAGCCCACAGAGGGGGTGGGAGGCTCACGCATGGCGGGCTGCAGGTCCCGAGCCTTGCCCCACGGGAAGGCAGCTAAGGCCCGGCGAGAAATCGAGCGCAGCGCCGGTGGGCTGGCACTGCTGGGGGACCCAGTACACCCTCCGCAGCCGCTGGCCCAGGTGCTAAGCCCCTCATTGCCCGGGGCCGGCAGGGCCGGCCGGCTGCTCCGAGTGCAGCGCCCGCCAAGCCCACGCCCACCCGGAACTCCAGCTGGCCCGCAAGAGCCGCACACAGCCCCGGTTCCCGCTCACGCCTCCCCCTCCACACCTCCCTGCAAGCTGAGGGAGCGGGCTCTGGCCTTGGCCAGCCCAGAAAGGGGCTCCCACAGTGCAGCGGTGGGCTGAAGGGCTCCTCAAGTGCCACCAAACTGGGAGCCCAGGCAGAGGAGGCGCCGAGAGCGAACGAGGGCTGTGAGGACTGCCAGCATGCTGTCACCTCTCACTAAGATATAAAGTACAAGAGACTGATTATGGGGACATGTGTGGGAAGGGTGGAGGAGAGAAGGAGCAGAAGAAAGCAGGAGAGCCTCAGACTGTGCTGCAGGTCTGACACCAGCAACAGGAGGGAAGGAAGGAAGATCATACGCAGCTCTGGGAAAATCTTAGCCAGGCTGATGGGGAGCCCCAGAGCGCATGGTGGATCCCAAAGGTGCAGCAGCTCGATGCTGTCAGCTAACTGCACCACACCCTTTGAGGCAGGTTCTCTTAAACATAGAGCTAAAGGGCACGCTCCTATAGCCGCCACATAATCAGATTTGTTAATTAACACAAAACAAAATGATGACAGCAAACATCAACTTCCACTTCAAACAGAATGTAAACCAGCAGAGAATGAGGTTTACATGTGTTTGTATGTATCAGTTCCCTTTAGAATTGCTTCACTTATGCAGGCCAGGCTGAGTAAATCCAATTGAACTTACGGAATACTATTTGATCCATAAGTTCTATCAAGCAGAAAAAGCAACAAAATAGGCATCAGACAATTAAAGCTTCCATTCCATCTTGGCAGCTAACTCATGGTCTATAGCAGATCACCTCACCTTTCTGGATCTGTCTCTTATCTGTACAATTCAGAGGATAGGCTAAATAATATCTAAGACCCCTCTAACACCCACATTTCCTGCGTTACATTTACCACAACATTTCTTCTATTATTCATTTGGAATCTACTAAGCAGCTAGGCCAGAGGAAATTCAATAAATGTGTATGTTCTTCTGCCAAACTGCTAGGATGCTAGGGGCACACATTAAACAACATTTGGAAATAACCGTGTGTATGTGACACCTGGATGCCAGGGGCAGACACTGTGTGGCAGCAGCGTTCCTTCTCTGCTTGACTTGGCACCAGCAGTGGGTTTGCAACTACTAGAACAGAGCCTAAGCCTTAGCAATATTCACTGGGCTGCCTCCTGAACCTCATACCACCTGGCAAACTCAAATAGGTAAGATTGGGGCTGCAAGGGGCCACTTTTCTAAAATAACCTCAACTCATTGCTGCTAACCAAATCACACTCATTCTTATCTTCTATATAAAAATGAGAAAGGCCAGAAAATAATCAGGCATGTTCATCCTGTTTATGTTTCTTTACAGAAGCTGGTACAATTACATCACACAGACATTTAACTTATGCAAACTCAACTGCCCAAGGTGATGGAGGGAGAGAGATAATTTCAGTAGTACCCAGGGCTCCACTTACTCCACAAGAAAGCCTGAGACCAGAGGCATACATCAGCTCTCCTCTCGATCTGTCTCATCTCCCACATGCCCTCACAGAGTGAGCATCTTTTCCCAGTGAATGGAACTCTAGTGGTTGAACTTATACAAGATTCATTCACAAACCTTTAAATGAAAGCCAGCACTTTCATCTAGTGCTCAACTAAAGAAAACTACTGACCCAGAATGGAAAAAAAAACTAGCAGTGCTGGACTCAAAAGAATAATTTTGAACAAAAGAAATGTTTACCTTACATGCTGATTTTAAAACTAAATCCTTAAGATGCAACTCTACTATATTCTAAGAAAAATAGAATTTGGAGGCTAGGCATGGTGGCCTGTAAACCCAGCACTTTGGAAGGCCGAGTCGGGTGGATCACCTGAGGTCAGGAGTTCAAGACCGGCCTGACCAATATGGTGAAACCCTGTCTCTACTAAAAAAACAAAAATTAGCTGGGTGTGGTGGTGGGCACCTGTGGTCCCAGCTACTCAGGAGGCTGAGGCAGGAGAATTGCTTGAACCGGGGAGGCGGACGTTGCAGTGAGCCGAGATAGCACCACTGAACTCCAGCCTGGGCGACAGAGCAAGCCTCCCTCTCAAAAAACAAAAAACAGAGAGAGAAAAAAAGAAAAATAGAATTTGGAAAATCACTTAAGGGATAAAAATTACTTTCTAAAGAAATCTTCCACAATGGGTCACCGGTAATGAAAGTACAACAGAACACTCAGCCCTTTACAACATCCCAGTTTTCCCCAAACCCGTAGTGAGGGAATTTTTGAAAACCTTCAGCCTCTGTACAAAGCCTCCGGCTTATCTAACCAAGGAAAATAAGTTAAGAGATAAGATCTTGGGAATAACAAATGATAACCTGAGGCCTAAACAGGGTAAGAAGGGAAAGAAGTCTTAGAAGGGAGCAACGGAAAGAAGAGAATGCGCTCAAAGCACGAGTCATCTGAATAGAAAGCAACAGCGCACACAAGATAGGATGGAAATCAGCCACCTCAGTGCTGGGATGGAGGTGACTGAAGAGAGACATGCCATCATCTGCCCATTAAAGAAGCCACCCTGAGGCAAAGGCAAAGGCCACAGGAGGGAGGCAGGGGGTCCTCTTGTCTGACTCGGTCCTCAGGCCTGGCTGGTTTAGACTTAGCTTTGTTCTTCTCTGATAGCCAGTGATGATCAGATTTGTTCATGTGTCTGTTTGGCTACATAAATGTCTTCTTTTGAGAAGTGTCTGTTCATATCCTTCGCCTACTTGTTGATGGGGTTGTTTGTTTTTTTCTTGTAAATTTGTTTGAGTTCATTGTAGATTCTGGATATTAGCCCTTTGTCAGATAAGTAGATTGCAAAAATTTTCTCCCATTCTGTAGGTTGCCTGTTCACTCTGATGACAGTTTCTTTTGCTGTGCAGAAGCTCTTTAGTTTAATTAGATCCGATTTGTCAATTTTGGCTTTTGTTGCCATTGCTTTTGGTGTTTTAGTCATGAAGTCCTTGCCCATGCCTATTCCTGAATGGTATTGCCTAGGTTTTCTTCTAGGGTTTTTTCTTCTAGGATTTTTATGGTTTTAGGTCTAACATTTAAGTCTTTAATCCATCTTGAATTAATTTTTGTATAAGGTGTAAGGAAGGGATCCAGTTTCAGCTTTCTACATATGGCTAGCCAGTTTTCCCAGCACCATTTGTTAAATAGGGAATCCTTTCCCCATTTCTTGTCAAAACCACAATGAGATACCATCTCATTTAGAATGGCAATCATTAAAAAGTCAGGAAACAACAGGTGCTGGAGAGGATGGGGAGAAACAGGAACACTTTTACACTGTCGGTGGGACTGTAAACTAGTTCAACCACTGTGGAAGACAGTGTGGCGATTCCTCAGGGATCTAGAACTAGAAATACCATTTGACCCAGCCATCCCATTACTGGGTATATACCCAAAGGATTATAAGTCATGCTGCTATAAAGACACACGCATACGTGTTTATTGCAGCACTACTCACAATAGCAAAGACTTGGAACCAACCCAAATGTCCATCAATGATAGACTGGATTAAGAAAATGTGGCACATATACACCATGGAATACTACACAGCCATAAAAAATGATGAGTTCATGTCCTTTGCTGGGACATGGATGAAGCTGGAAACCATCATTCTCAGCAAACTATCGCAAGGACAGAAAACCAAACACCACATGTTCTCACTCATAGGTGGGAACTGAACAATGAGAACACTTGGACACAGGAAGGGGAACATCACACACCCGGGCCTGTTGTGAGGTAGGGGGAGTGGGGAGGGATAGCATTAGGAGAAATACCTAATGTAAATGACCAGTTAATGGGTGCAGCACACCAACATGGCACATGTATACATATGTAACAAACCTACACGTTGTGCACATGTACCCTAGAACTTAAAGTATAATAAATAAAAATAAAAAATAATAAAAAAAGACTTAGCTTGTTCACATCACTATTTGTGAACAATACTCTGGTACGGGAAGACCAAAACGAGGCAGAGAGCTCTGCAATCCCAAATTCTAGAAACTCCTGTCATACCAGAGTTTTGCTGTCAAGGTACTCAGGAATAGACATGATCACCATTGTCAACTTACAATTTTTAACATCCTTTGTCACCTTGAAAGACCTGTAACTATATAATCACACTAGAAAGCCTCACTGCACAGCAATGTGAAGCAAGTACAATTGTCTCTCAGTATCTGCAAGGGATTGGTTCCACAACTCCCCAAGACCCAAATCCACAAACGCTCAAGTCCCTGATATAAAATGGCATAGTATTTGCATATAAACTATGTACCTCCTCCCATACATGTTAAAGCATCTCTAGATTACTTATAATACCTAATACAATGTAAATGCTATGTAAGTAATTATTATCCTGTATTTATTTTTTATTTGTATTCTTTTTAGTTGTTATATTGGGGTTTTTTCCTGAATATTTTCAATCCTTGGTTGGTTGAATCTGCAGAGGCAGAAGCCGTGGACACAAAGGGCCAACTGTAGTACGGTTTCTACACAACCTTTTTATTTTTTTATCTTACAGTTAAGGAAACAAGTTGCAGAAAAGTGATCTGCCTGAAATCCACAAGCTGGAAGAGCTGTCTCATGAACACAGAATTTCTGACTCTTCCCAGGAGAGCTCACCAGGCAGATCCATCTCTAGGTTTGAACCCAACAACAACAACAACAACAAAAACAACCTCATAATTCTGGTTTGGTCTTGCCTTCTGGGGAAGTCAGAATATTCTTAACTACCTGGCATGGGTATCCGGCCTGCTTATGGCTATAGTTATTGTTTTAATTACATATTGCCTTTCTGACTTAAAACTCATCTTACTGTGGGTAGGATTTTCATTAAGGCATCATTTGATCAGATGCTAGAAAGCTCTTCGCAAGTATTCGAACTGAGGAACTAACTGATCAGATTCCAGACCAGAGGAAAGAGATTCCCACCCTTAAGCCTTTTAAACTGCATGTGAGTATATTACATGTAAAATCATCTTAATGACAAACATGAGTGACGTCTGATGCCATATTTCTCAGCTATCAAAAATACCTGAACAAAGGACAGGCATGGTGGCTCATGCCTGTAATGCCAGCATTTTGGGAGGCTGAGGTGGGGGGATCATTTGAGGTCAGGAGTTCAAGACCAGCCCGGGCAACATGAGACCTCATCTCTACAAAAGATTAAAAAAAAAAATCAGCTGGGCATGGTGGCATGCGCCTGTAGTCCCAGTGACTCAGGAGGCTGAGGCGGGAGGATCATTTGAGCCCAGGAGGTCAAGGCTGCAGTGAGCTATGATCATGCCACTGTACTCCAAGCCTGGATGACACAGCAAGACTTTGTGTCTAGAAAAAAAAAAAACCCACAACTTTTTTTTACATATTTAAGGCAGAGGCAGGAATATACCTTAGAAACCAAGGCCCTTAGAAGTTAAAGACACTTTTAGGATCACAAAGCTAACTAGTCATGAGTTAAGAATAGAATACAGATTATTCTGACTCACAGTTTAAAGTTAGCATACTAAGCAATATCTCAATATTCTTAAAAACCTACCTGCAAATGACACATGAAAAAATGCTCATCATCATTAGTCATCAGAGAAATGCAAATCAAAGCCACAATGAGATACCATCTCACACCAGTTAGAATGGCAATCATTAAAAAGTCAGGAAACAACAGATGCTGGAGAGGATGTGGAGAAATAGGAACACTTTTACACTGTTGGTGGGACTGTAAACTAGTTCAACCACTGTGGAAGGCAGTGTGGCGATTCCTCAGGGATCTAGAACTAGAAATACCATTTGACCCAGCCATCCCATTACTGGGTATATACCCAAAGGATTATAAATCATCCTACTATAAAGACACATGCACACGTATGTTTATTGCAGCACTATTCACAATAGCAAAAATTTGGAACCAACCCAAATGTCCATCAATGATAGACTGGATTAAGAAAATGTGGCACATATACACCATGGAATACTATGCAGCCATAAGAAAGGACGAGTTCATGTCCTATGCCAGGACATGGATGAAGCTGGAAACCATCATTCTCAGCAAACTATCTATCACAAGGACAGAAAACCAAACACTGCATGTTCTCATTCATAGGTGGGAACTGAACAATGAGAACACTTTGACGCAAGGCGGGGAACAAAATCACACACGGGGGCCTGTCGTGGGGTGGGGGGCAGCGGGAGGGATAGCATTAGGATAAATACCTAATGTAAACGACGAGTTAATGGGTGCAGCAAACCAACATGGCACATGTATACCTATGTAACAAACCTGCACGTTGTGCACATGTACCCTAGAACTTAAAGTATAATAATACTAATTTTAAAAAGCCATAAAAAGGAATGAGATCATGTCCTTTGCAGGGACATGGATAGAGCCGGATGTCGTTAACCTCAGCAAACTAACACAGAAACAGAAACTGAAATACCCCATGTTCTCACTTATAAGTGGGAGCTGAACAATGAGAACACATGGACACATGGGGGGAAACAACACACACTGGGGCCTGCTGGGGGGCTGTCGGGAGGGAGAGCATCAGGAATACTAGCTAATGGATGCTGGGCTTAACACCTAGGTGATGGGATGACCTGTGCACATGTTTACCTACGTAACAAACCTGCACATCCTGCACATGTACCCTGGAAATTAAAATAAAAGTTGAGGGGAAAAAAATGCCTAATTAAAGAAAAAAAAAACTTACCTGTAAATAAGAATCCAAAAATAGAAATCCTTAATATGTTATTCCAAACATAACATCACCAACCACCCCACTCCTGCCACCACATACACAGAGACGTATTTAAAAAGCATGTATTAACCGTCCATTTGGATGGGCTGATCATCTGCAGAGCTTCTAAGATGCAATTCCTTTCCAGAGGCATTTACTAATCGAGATGAGTACTGTACTGCAGAGTGGACAAAAGGATATTGCCAGAAATCAAAATAGCTGCATGAAAATATATTCACGGAAAGTAACAGACAAATATATTAAGCATAAATAACCAAGACACGTAACTCAATTAGTATGGTAAGAGAAATATTTTGCTGAAGTGCTGGCTTGATCCTTTAGACATTTAAAATACTATGCAAAGAGAGTGGATGTTAACTGCACTGGCCACAAAAATTATAACTATGTGAGATAAAGCATTTGGTAATTAGCTGGATTTAAAAATTCCACAATGTATGATATATACTTCAAAACATCACATTGTACATGATAAATACATACAATGTTATCTATCAATTTAAGAAAATTTTTAATTAAAAAATTTACAATATTAGCCAGCTATCGATTTATTTTAAATGTTAAATATTTTGTGATCCTTGCCATTTGTCACTTTGCACAAAATATTCTAGGCTACAGTAAAGAATTAGTGCTTTTTCTAACCGAACAAAAAAGCCTGTTTGCTTTGAAAACTGCACACCACCTGCTATTAATCTGAAACTGAAAACAAGCAGTGTAATGACAGTTAGCAAGTTAACACCCCCTCCACCTCTTTCCTCAAAGATGAGCATTGAGTACCATTTCATAACCTTTTCAAAATTCTTTTCTAAAAAGTTCTAAGAAACAGATTTATATTTTACTACTAATAATGACATATGAGATTATTAAAACCAAACACGGTGCCCCTGCAGTGTGACAAGACTGGTTTTAGCGCTGAAGGAATTCCCTCCCCAACCCCCCGCCCCAATCTTTTTCCTTTTTTCTTTTTGTCTGGTGTCAGATGAATACGGCAGTAATGATGACATGATCAAGGAAGAGCTGACAACCAGCTGGAATATTTGTAAAAAAAAGCCTGCCTAGCAGGTCTTTGCAGAAAGCTATCTTTTGTCCTCCTGTAGCTTTCTGTCACCTGAGGTAGCCTGCATCCTCCGGAGATGAAATGCAACATAAAACTATTAATTGATCTACTATCCAAATAGCTCCTGTAACACTTTGGAGAACTTTGCAATTTGGTGGGTAGAATGGCCAGGACACCAACTTACTCAGCTCTAAACACAAAGCCTGATCTAAGCAGAATACACAATTCATGATCACCCATAAATGACTCTCAGGCATTCTGAATGTGTCTCTTCCCACCAGAGGAAATAAACCATACCCTATATACATGCTAACACGTTAAGTTAAATGCTAAAATAATTTACACACCTGAAGAACAAAATAAACTTAATATATCTATTCATTTATTCAATAAGCACTCAATGAAAACCTGTGTTGTACAAGACCCTCAGTCACTGAACAAGACAGGACAGACTACAATAAATAACTTGTCTATTGCATCTCATTCAATGATCATAAACCACAATCCTAAAGCTCCCATTTACACACAGAGCTATAAAACTACCAAGAATCCATTCCTGTCTACAGATGCCACGTTTTTCAGGAACTTATAAACTGGGGTAGAGGGCAGTGCACAGCTTGTAAACACAAGCAACCATAATAGAATATAATATACGATAAGGACAGTAAATGCTGCCAGGAAAATAAAGGATTTCATCAACTGGACTAGAACTTGAAAGCCAGATGAGTAGGATTTGGATGGGCAGAGACAGGGTCAAAGGCCATCGCAAGAAAGGGGACAAGAAACAGAGACACAGAGAAGGGAAGAAAGGAGGCCTCAGCAAGCCTATCAGTTGAAGAGGGAATTACAGTAAGAGGGCCAGAAAATAAGTGAGAACTAGTCTGTAGGAAGACTTAACTGGCTAAGAGGTCTGGACTTCATCCTGTAGGCCATGGGGGGGCCGCTAAAGGTTTTTGAGCACAATGGAAACAGTATTTTAGGAAGATTAATCTTGGTATGTAGGATGGATTAGAAAGAGGGGAGAATGCCAGTAGGGAAACCATTAAAGGGCCTGTTGAAAGGATCCAAGTGTGATATAACAGGACCTGCATGTGCTGAATGACAGCTATGTTTCTACCAGCCCTTTCTAAATATCTTCTAAAGGAAAGGTATAAATTCTAGTGAGAGGGCAGTGAACTGCAGAACTGAAAAAAACAAACCACGGTCAAAAACCCAGGGAAATGTACAAGAATTAACACAATACATACCATGACTATGCCACAGAAAAATCTCCAAATAGAATCACCACTGAAACTAGGCAATTTGAAGATAGGCCACGGATATATTTAAGAGATCAGTCACGCTATTCTAACATAAAATTAATAAATTAAGAAGGAAAATATAATTAATGAAAGAGAAGGAAATTTGGGACAAATCATTATGAGGTATTAGGAATTGTTTGCTTTAACCATCAGCCTTGGTCTGCGGTTCAGAAACTGGTGTTTAAGAGAATCATGCTGCCACGGTGCAGGAAAACGTAACTGGGAGTTTTCCTGTGTCCAACTTGACAAAAGTACCAATGTCCTTCCATCAAAAATTCAAATTTGCTACAGTCTAACACCAAATTTTAAGTCCTTTACCCTAAATAAGAGGCTACTATATAAAGTCCCAAACCTTAGAAAAATCATGCTGGCTCTAGATATAAATTTTTAAATGTCTTAATTTTAATATTTGTTCAGATATTTCACTGAGATGTTGTTTAGTATGCCATCTTCAAAATATGAGTCAAAGTAACCTGCACTTTCTTCTTATAAGTATCCTTTCATATCTGAGGCCCTTGGTTTTTAAGGCATGGTCTAAAGGTTAAAACTCTAGACTCTCCTCTGATAAAGACTCCATCCTCTCCAACAAGCTGCTAAGATACCCGAAGAAGAAAGTCACAAGCATAAGCCCTTGTAAGTACTGGGTCCAGGCCAGGCAGGCTCATTTAGGGTCCTGTGGACACTTGAACAAAATGGAAGACAGACGCAAAGGAATAGATCCCTGAACTCACGAGTCTGGGGAAAGCTGCTTCTAAATAACAAAGAATAATAATAACTAATAGTTGTGTAGTACTTTAGAATGTTATAAAGTTATCTCATATTCATTATATCATTTAATTCTCAAAATAATGCTAGGTCTTAATTAAATTCTCAAAGCTATGTCTAGGGATATGGTTTGGCTGTGTCCCCCTGCAAATCTCATCTTCAATTGTAGTTCCCATAATCTCCACGTATTGTGAGAGGGACCCGGTAAGAGGTAATTGAATCATGGGGGCAGTTATCCCCATGCTGTTCTCATGAGATCTGATGGTTTTATAAGAGGCTTTTCCCCCATTTGTTTGGCACTTTTCCTCCCTGCCGCACTGTGAAGAAGGACATGTTTGCTTCCCCTTCCACCATGATTTTAAGTTTCCTGAGGTCTCCCAACCCTGCAGAACTGTGAGTCAATTAAACCTCTTTCCTTTATAAATTGCCCAAGACCAGGTGTGGTGGTTCACGCTGTCCCCGCACTTTGGGAGGCCGAAGCAGATGGATCACTTGAGGTCAGGAGCTCGAGACCAGTCTGGCCAACATGGTGAAACCCCGTCTCTAATAAAAACACAAAAATTAGCCAGGTGTGGTGCGCATCTGTCGTCCCAGCTACTTGGGAGGCTGAGGCAGGAGAATCGCTTGAACCCAGGAAGTGGAGGTTGCAGTGGGCCAAGATCGTGCCACTGCACTCCCATCTAGGTGACAGAGCGAGCCTCCATCTCAAAAAACAAACAAAAAAAAACAACAACAGAAAAACAAATCTCAAGCAGTTCTTTATAGCAGCATGAGAACAGACTAATACACCTACAATACTATATAGCAGAGGAATGCTAAAGTAAACAAATCTTGCCAAAATTATCACTCCCAACTTCACAGTGGAGCACAATGAGGGTCACAGAAGTGAAAGGGATTGGCACAGTTACACAGCCAATAAGTGGTCAAGATGATGTTGTATTTATTTTTTAATCAACTACTCTCTCATTATTAACACAACTACCTTTATCTTCTTCTCTACAAAGCCATACCAGGCTCTATTGACCATTTTCTTTTAGAAACTTCATGGCACTTGCAACCTACAGCACACAATTCATTCAGCAATGGTTACAGAGAAACTCCTATGCATGAGGCAATGTACAAAGTGTTATTGCTTAGAGGCTGGAGTAAGAATGAGAAAATAATCAGGTATGAGCTTTCCCATGAAAAACTGGTACCAAGCATATACACTTGACCCTTGAACAACATGGATTTGAACTGAGCAAGTGCACTTATAAGCAGACTTTTTCCAACTCAAAGCAGATCCAAAATACAGTAGTCACAGGATACAAAACCTAAGCATAAACTTTCTATCCACAAGTTCTGCAGGGCCAACTGTGGGACTTAAATATGCACAGATTTGGATATATTAAGGGCGGCCCTGGAACCCACCCACTGTGCATACCTAGGGACAACTGTATTTGTACCGGTAAAACTTACCAAGGGCAGGGGGTATTTCTTTTTATTACTGTATGATCAGAGTCCAGCATAGTGCCTGCAACTCCATAACAAGTGCCCCCCACATGCTTGATGCATGTCTAGGAGAGCAGAAAGAGTTGCCCTGGCTCCTATACTTGCCTGTATTGTTCAGGCTCCTGACAGACACAAGTAGGTTTAACTAAATGCATACTCTTTATTCCTTAACTTTCTTATACTAATAAACTATTGGGAATTCAAGCAGATTTTTGACAGAGAATGGTGAATAGAACAAAGTATATTTCTGCAGTTTCCCTTTGTATATCTGTCTCTCAGTTTAATATTGAACACTTCTATGTGTCATTTTCTCCATCTCTCTTGTGCCAAGAGATAGCTCTAAGCAGGCAGCTTAACTATTTCCATTTCTCTTCATCCAAGCTGACCCCCTCTAACTTTCTCAAACTGAACACAGCAGCACACTACAGATCAGAAAAGGGCTAGCAATTATATGCTTCTAAGACATGGAAGACAGAGGCAAGGATGTCACTGCTCCTGACTCCCATGCTCATAGCAGACGTTGCTCAGCCAGCACTGTCTTTCCTGACCCCACCGAGTCTGAGTAAGGCTACACAACCTTTCCCAACACAGCTCACTACATAAGCATTACCAATCAACGGGAGCTGGCTGACAGTTTGCCACAGTACTATCCTGACGGTCAGATATGCTAAGGGTGAAAGAGTAACACAAGGAGAAGAAAAACTAACAGAAAACCAAGAGGAGTAATTAAGGGCATAAAAGGAGCATAATTAAGAGCAGCAGATGCAATAACAGATTAGGCTCAAAAAGAAGCATGGCCCATTCTCAGTCATGAAGAATAAGGGTTAAAAGGGCAAGAAGAGATGGGAGTTCCACAAACACAGTCCAGTAGACTCACAAGGCATGCCCAGTGTCTAAATGAACACATCAACACTAAAGCAAGGACAGAGAGCAGCCCACCCTCTTGGAATTAAAAACTAATAGGAACAATATGGGAAGGGGTCCCAGTCAAGGAAGTAGCCATGAGATGACTGGCCACCCCCATCTACAAAGAGCTAGAAGCAACCCCAGAACATCATTAACTACCTGTCAATGTTCTCTTCAGGCACAGAGCAGCAAAGACCTTTCAGATCACACTGGAAGGACAAGGACTATTCATAGGTTATCTTACTGTTCCCAGCAACCACCAGAATGCAAATGGGTCAAGACAGACACAAGATGCTGACAATGGACCTATAAAAAGGCCCAAGGGATTCAAATTACTTTTCTTCCTTCCATAAAAGTCCTGTGAGAAAGCAGAAGTTTGTTGTAGAAGTGCACAAGTAGTGATTTGGGAAAATACAAGTAGCATGTACCGTTATATTTAAAACTTACCTTGGGTCATCCCAACTTCAGCCTAACTTGTATTTTCCAGACAAACCTTTGCTCTGCTCCCCATCGGTTTAGTGTCTTTTGTGATGGCTTCATAGCAACTGCCTTTTGGCTCTCCATAACCCTTCTTTTATCATCTGTCCCCATGTTTATTGCCCAAAGCAAGTCAAATGTATAAAACTTTGCTATCCAGCAGAACCCCCTTGGTATGAGTGAGATCACTAAATATAAACCAAATCGGAGCTAAATAATTGAATACACATGCAATGTAGGTTAATAATGGAACATTAACATGTCTATCCATGTCCTTTCTATGCCCTCTTATCCCCTCAATTGCTACTAAGTTTTCCATCTTTAGGTTCCCTTACCTTTGCAAACACAACAAACGTGAATTACATCGGCCAAACCAGAAAGCTGCCCTATTCATAATTCTTTACCCTCTGTAAGCAACTACTCACAATATCCTATCCATTAATATGTAATGTATCACCTTCAGGACTTTTGTTATATAGGCCACCATTTAATACCTACTGCTATTCACTTGATATTTTTCTTTAAATTAGCTCTATTTCAAAAGTTGAATAATTATGAGAAGTCTTTATATAACTACCATAATTAGAAAATCAGATTCAACTGTCTAAGTGGAAGATAATAGGGAAAATATAATGGAAACAATTTCTGGTTAGTAACTGTTGCCTGGCCCAAGGTTCTGATCTGAGACATCCTCCCTTCTCTGAAATAAGAAGACAGATAAACTACTAGTGGTTAAAGGTAAAATGATGCTGGCAGTGAAGTATGGGAGTAAATTACATGTTAGCCCATAGCCAGAGCTCCTTCCTGGCTTGAAATGTTGGCTCTCCCACCTACTAGCTATGTGATATTGGGCAAGTTACTTTAACCTCTCTGTGTGTCAGTTTCCTCATCTATAAGACAGGATTTTTTTTTTCTTTGAGACAAAGTCTCACTCTGTTACCCAGGCTGGAGTGCAGTGGCATGATCTCGGCCCACTGCAATGTCCGCCTCCTGGGTTCAAGTGATTCTCCTGCCTCAGCCTCCCAGGTAGCTGGGACTACAGGCGTGCGCCACCACACCTGGCTAATTTTTATATTTTTAGTAGAGACAAGGTTTCACCATGTTAGCCAGGCTGGTCTCAAACTCCCAGCCTCAAGTGATCCACCCTCCTTGGCCTTCCAAAGTGCTGGGATTACAGGCATGAGCCACTGCGCCCGGCCAAAGATGGGACTACTAACAGTACCTCCCACATAAAGATGTTATGAGGTCAAATGGTTTAATATGTAAAGTGCTTAAATTTTCTATATGTTTGTTAAATAAAAACTGTAACTGCCACAATGACAATACTTGGTTCTGCTCAACAGCCCACATGCACTGTGCCAACTAGAACATCACAACAAATGACACTGTCTACCATGTGATGAAAAACCCAGAACATCAATAAATCAAAACCCCAACTGTGTCAAGGACACATGCTGAAGGAGGCCAGAGAAAAAGAATGTTGAGATTCCAAAGTGAAGGGAATCCACCTCCCATTTCCTCTGCTTCAACGAAGCCAAAAATGTGGCTATCCCCCAAGTCCAACAACCTCTGGAAACTGTGATAGGTACTATCAATGATGAACCAAACCCTGATTCAAGGATCTCAAAGTCAAATGGGGAGACAAATAAATTTTTTAAGTCACAATATAATATGATGATTAAGGGAGGCATGGAACTTTAGAGAAGGGGAAATTATGCCTCTGGAGTCAGAAAAGGCTTCCCTAAGGGAGGTAAATTTAGAGATGAATCCAAGAGTCTGGGTAGGAATTCATCCATCAGGCAAAAAAACAGGCCCCCCAGGCAGAGGGAATAGAATGCACAAAGCCCTAAAGGTGGAAGCATAGGCAGCACTCGGGCTCTGGCCACACACAAGAGTACCTGAACAGTCTTCTTTACATTGGCTATGCCAAGAAAAATCTCACCAAATATCCACATCCTGCAACAGGGAGGTCTACCGATTCTGAAGCCATGATTTCTTACCACATCATGTCCAGGATGAACAAGTGTGGAGAATGAATGATAGCGGAATCTGCACAGAGAGGCACCACAGGGGGCTCAGGCCAGGTTACTAGCAGCAGAGGGAAGGAAAGAAAGGCTTTTAAGATAGACTGAAGAGACTGACAATAACGTGACACCAATGGGACCCACTGGGAAGCAACTACGCTGAGACAACACACTGCTGGGCAGCAAATCCAGCCAGCCAATGGGTGCTTCGGAGCCAGGTATTTCAAGGGGTACTTATCAACAGAAAAAGGCTCTGTAAACGTTTTCTTTTTCTTTTTTTTTTTTTTGAGATGGAGTCTTGCTCTATTGCCCAGGCTTCCAGGCTGGAGTGCAATGGCATGATCTTGGCTCACTGCAACCTCTGCCTCTTGGGTTGAAGTGACACTCCTGTCTCAGCCTCCCGAGTAGCTGGGATTACAGGTGCCCACCACCATGCCTGGTGTGTGTGTGTGTGTGTGTGTGTGTGTGTGTGTGTGTGTTTAGTAGAGATGGGGTTTCACCATGTTGGCCAGGATGATCTTAAACTCCTGACCTCATGATCCGCCCACCTTGGCCTCCCAAAGTGCCGGGATTACAGGCATGAGCCGACACACTCGGCCTAAGGCTCTATAACTTGATTAGTTTAGCAGACAGCATCCATCTTTTCCAAAGAAAAGGAGTTATGTTTGTCAGTTTACTTCATCAGTGATCTCTACTAATGCCTCAAAGATCCAGAAATAACATTACAACCTTAATTATGTAAGCCTAAGCATAAAACTGTGTTCAGCCAAAGTGGCCCATAATTAGTACTATTATGTACATGATTAATAGAAAATATATTTTTTCCACAGAATGAGGATAATAAGTATTGAACTTAAAAAGTGTGATCTAGTTTATTTGTTGTGGTAGACAACTCCTAAAATTCAAAGAAATATAAAAACACTTATCTTTTCCAGACAACAGCCTTCAAATGTTCTCAAGCATTAAACCTGAAAGTTGGAACAAGGGGTGCCACTCTGGCAGACCCAGCGTGCCTTATGTGACAGGGGTGCCTGACAGAGATGTGTGTGCGCATGTGGCTCAGTGGGAGGACAGGGACTCTGAAATGACAGATAATCAGATTACCAAAACACAACAACTTGGAAACGATGAGGAAGAAAGCTTCACTGAGAAAGCGAAAATAAAGAAGAATAATATTAAGTTCAACAAAGAGGTTAGGCGTGGTGGCCCATGCCTGTAATCCCAGCACTTCAGGAGGCTGAGGCGGGCAGATTACCTGAGGTCCGGAGTTTGAGACCAGCCTGGCCAGCATGATGAAACCCTGTCTCTACCAAAAATACAAAAATTAGCCGGGTGTGGTGGCAGGCGCCTGTAGTCCCAGCTATTAGGGAGGCTCAGGCAGGAGAGGTTGCAGTCAGCCAAGATCATGCCACTGCACTCCAGCCTAGGCGACAGAGCAGTACTTCATCTCAAAGAAAAAAAAAACAAATCAACAAAAAAACACTCTGCAATCCTATTTACCTCAACAAGCTCTCAAGGTCATCCACTGGAAGAGAGCAGCAAGGATTTCGAGCTATGGTAAGGAGGAACGGACTTTGGGGAAACATGGGGTCAGGGACAGGACAACTGGGAAACACCTTAGAACAGACTGAGCCCAGTTAGGGGGCAGAAACACAGGCCGGGAACCATAAGAAAGTTCTGGAAGTGGCATGTGGAGGGCAGATGAGGATGATTTTTCTCACTCCTGCACAGTTCCCTCTGGTCTTTCCTTTTGAGCTGTTCCCCATATCCGTCCCCTCCCTTATCTATCCTTCCACTTACCAGAAACTTTTTTCCACTCTCTTGTATCTTTTTTTCTTTGCTCATTTCTTCTTCTAAAATTTCATTGCCTCACTCTTTGTTCTTGCACTTAGTGAGCTAAAACATATGTGAATTGTTTTGTTTTGAAGTTCAAAATAGGTCAATTGAGCATTTCAAATTTCTGACTCCAAAAATCCCTAAGCATTAATCCTACCCCAACTATTTTACTTGTGCTCTGATTTCTTTTCTTCTCAAGATAATTCATAGTACTTAAGAGAGAAAATTTCCTATCCCTGACTTAGCAGATACATTCTTCATTCTTTTAATCTTTGCTCCTATTGCTACCTAGCCAATCCTTGAACTTTTTCGTTAATGTTTAACTTTGTGAACTCAGGGAACAATGGGTACTAAGGACATGACATAGTTGGTGCATGTAATATTGTGCTTTGTGGTGAGTTTGGTTTTTTTTTAATTTTTTAATAAAAAAAAATTTTTTTTTTTTTTGGTAAAGCAAAATGAGCATTGTTCTGGGATCACACACTGCAGAATCAATACATATGGGTGATGGTTCAGCAAACGACTATGCCTCCCCACTGAAGGTAGATTTCCAAGTTTCTTGGGTCTACTGACTGTCTGTTTTTCTAATTATTTCCCAATGATCTGGTTAAACAACCCTTCTCATCTCTGAATTCCATTTTGATTTTAAAAATCCACACTACTAATTTTAAATCCATTATGTGTAGTTCCACTCTTCATCCTAATTCGTTTACTGTTGTCTGGGTCTACCATGAAAGTGCTCTTTCACAGAATTAGAAATATAACTAAATTGCTCAGTAGGCAATATTACAAACTGATATAAATGAAATCTTATTGAGAAGCCTCTTTTTACCTAATACTTTGTTTCATATCACCATCCTTTATTTGCTCTAGAATGAAAAGAACATGGTAGAAAATTACAGTAGTTCCCCCTTTATCCAAGGTCAACCATAGTCCGAAAATAAGTGAGTACTGTACAATAAGATATTGAGTGAGAGGGATGATATTCACATAACTTTTATTACAGTATATTGTTATAATTGTTTTAATTTATTATTAGTTATTGCTATTAATCTCTTACTATGCCTTTTTTAAAAAGAAAAGGCCTCACTCTGTCACTCAGGTTGGAATGCAGTGGTGGAATCATGGCTTACTGTGGCCTCAACCTCCGGGGCTTCAAGTGATCCTCCCACCTCAGCCTCCTGAGTAGCTGGGACCACCAGTGTGCACCATCATGCCCAGCTAATTTTATTTTTGGTAGAGATGGGGTCTCTCTATATTTGCCCAGGCTGGTCTCAAATTTCTGGGACTCAAAGCAGTCCTCCCACCTCAGCCTCCCAAAGTACTGGGATTATAGGTGTGAACCACCATGCCTGGCTACTATCCCTAATTTATAAATTAAAATTTATCACAGTATGTATGTATGGAGAAAAAAAGTTATACATATAGGGTTTGGTACCATCTGCATTTCAGGCATCCACAGGGGGGTCTTGGAAGGAATCCTCAGTGGGTAAGGGAAGATTACTGCATTTATAATAAAGTCTGAGTGCATGCAAATGTTACAGACTGAATCCAAGTTTATGACTGCATTGTTGTTTTTAAAAATTACAATCATTAGATATAATGGTAGAACTTTGGACCCTGCTGTCTAGTTTATTATTTTGAATCTGGACAGAATCTAAAACTGTTCTATACAACCCTATGGAAAAAGATTAAACAACAGACTTTCCATCTAAGGGGGAACTAGTTTCCATCTTTAAACTAAATCCCCCCTGCTGAAATTGAATTCTTACAAAAAAAAAAAATTAATCCCATACTCAGACATAACTAGAAAAGAGCCAGTCGTAATCCTCTATATCATACTTCTGCACATAGTAGGAAAAAGTGATCCCCTAAACCCTCTCCTCTTTTAACTATCTGTATTATACAGCCAAACATTTCTTTATTCAACTTTTCAACTGCAATGTGGATCTTTCCTACATATTTAAACTCTAAACTCTTGTGGTCCATTTTAATTTTTGAACCTTAGTTTCTTCACCTAAAAAAATGGACCTAAAAATACCTGCCCTAGGCCAGGTGCCAGGTGGCTCACGCCTGTAATCTCAGCATTTTGAGAGGCTAAGGCGGGCAGATCATGAGGTCAGGAGATCGAGACTATCCTGGTTAACACGGTGAAACCCCCGTCTCTATTAAAAATACAAAAAATTAGCCGGGTGTGCTGGCGGGCGCCTGTAGTCCCAGCTACTCGGGAGGCTGAGGCAGGAGAATGACGTGAACCCGGGAGGCGGAGCTTGCAGTGAGCAGAGATCGCGCCACTGCCCTCCAGCCTGGGTGACAGAGTGAGACTCCATCTCAAAAAAAAAAAAAAAAAAAAAAAAAAACCTTTTCTATTACTCATCTTTTGAGCATCAAATTATATACCTAAAAGCATGTTTAAGAGGTAAAAACAATATATCCATTCCAAGCAGGTATGTGAGCAAACAAAAGAGAAAAGATCAGAACGCAGAAAAGAAAAGACATAGGGACAACACGGTGAAGATTTAAGTCATTTTGTCTATATTCTCTGCACTAAACTAAAGCTAATTCATTCTGTGACAACCCCCAGGTTTGATTCTAATAAAGACTGGCTTAGTGATTCATAATGAGTTAAGATCTCACCTACCACTGTATTCAAAAAAAATCTATAGCATTGAAAAGTCTTGAGTTGGCTGCTGGCAGGGGGATGATATAATTAGGGAGAGAAGGAAACTGAATCTCAGATCTAGCATTTATTTGCTTTAGGACCATGGGAAGACATCATGGGCTACCCAGGCTTTAGATTCCCCATCAGTAAAATGAAGCTAACCATCGGACCCTCCTCAATGGGCTGCTGGGAGAATTAAATAAGAGAGTTTGGGTAAAGCCCTGGCACAGTGCATGATACATTTGTGAAACACTCAGATACAATCGAGACCAGTAAGTGAAAAACAATTAAAAAGATATGTATGTACTTCACAATAAAGTTGCAATAAAATATCTAAGTAACAAATTATTTCCCAATTGTCTCATATGAGTATCAGCCCTTTTCCTCCAGTATGGTTCTGCTGAGTTCTCTGCAGATTATCTACATTTTCAACTGTTTTCTTTAAAGGTCAGTGAGAACTAAAAGACTTAAAAGACTCAATCTGAGTGCAGAACCCTTCTAGATTTCCCCCTAATCCTCCACAGTCCTCTTGCCTATACCTAATTCAAGAGCAAGTTTTTAAGTAGATCACCTTTACAAGTCTTCCCAAAGCATTCCGCTTATTTTTCATAGAAACAGCTACAGCTGACATGGCACTTAATAAAATTATGTAATAGAAACTACTGGCAAATAGGTGAATAAGCAAGCACAACTGACTTGGTAAGCAGCTGACTTAACAGATAAGAAACGCACAGGAGTGTCAGAAAGTCTACCAGTGATGAGCATCAATGTGCCATGGACACTGCAAAGCAAGTCTTATGAGGGAATGGGAAGCTGTTTTCTCCACGAGGTAGATTCTGTGAAGGTCAGATAAGAGTTTATACTGTATCTGAATCATCATCATCATTAATTTTACTCTAATCCTATATAGTTGGGTTTATTCTTTTTTTTTTTTTTTTTTTTTTTGAGACGGAGTCTTGCTCTGTCGCCCAGGCTGGAGTGCAGTGGCGCGATCTCGGCTCACTGCAAGCTCCGCCTCCCGGGTTCACACCATTCTCCTGCCTCAGCCTCCCGAGTAGCTGGGACTACAGGCGCCCGCCAGCATGCCCGGCCAATTTTTTGTATTTTTGTTAGTAGAGACGGGGTTTCATCGTGTTAACCAGGATGGTCTCAATCTCCTGACCTCGTGATCCGCCCGCCTCGGCCTCCCAAAGTGCTGGGATTACAGGCGTGAGCCACTGTGCCCGGCCATAGTTGGGTTTCTTCTTAGAAGACCCCACATAAATTGTCTGCCTTTCCTTGACCAAATAGTAATCTACGACAAGTTGATCTAACTCCCTCACCAAAATATTATAAAATATACTTTCAACTTGGCTAAATCCAGTCAAATGTTTTCAACATCTGTAGTAATTCTAACTTGCAAGAGATGGAGACAGGAAAAGATCTAAGAATATGAAACCCAAGGCATACTGCTGTTGGGCTCAGTTTAGTCACACGCCTCTATAAACAACAAATGAGAGTCTTTCGTGCACACTAAGCTTTGAGTGGCCCATGATACACTACTGGATGAGCAAAGATGTCTTGTCTTGCTTCAGCTTTGGTGACTGTGCTCCTTGGGACCCAAACCGTTAACTCCAAACGACTAGCCCTCTAACACCACTTCTAAAAGACCATATAGCTACAAGTTGGTGTATGTTGGACAGCTGTGAGGAGTCTGACAAAAAATCTGATGCTAATAATAAAGTGCTGAAGATTCCCATGGATTTACATGTTACACAATTCAAGGTTTTCCCTGGGGGAAAATGCTCTCACTTCTTGGGTTTCTGGGAAGTTTTCTTAAGTGAGAGAAAAAGGGGTAGAGCCACAGCTAGCACACTGGGAACGCACATCGTCATCATGCCCATCTCTATCCCTTTATTATAACATGAGTAGTCCATGGAGCAGGGCTGTATAAATGAATACACAAAGAACAAGAACTGTCACTCTAATGCTGGCATCAACAAACTATGGCCCAAATCTTGCCTTTTGGAAATAAAGTTTTATCGGAACAAAACCCATCCATTCATTACTCATTTTCTGTCGCTACTTTCACGCTACAATGACAGAGATAAGAATTGCAAGAGAACCTATGGCAGGCAAAACCTAAAATATTTACTACCTGGCCCTTTACAGAAAAAGTTTGCTGGCCCCTGCTCTAATAGAGAATATGGTGCTTAAACAAACAAACAAAACTAGAAAACCTGGCCTTCCTAACACTTTGGGGAAGAAAATAAATAGCAATACAAAGGAGATGCTTATCTGACATGCAAGTCCTCCCAAAAATCAGAGAAACAGATGATTTAAATACACTATTCATTCGCTGAATGACCAAACACACACAAGGCAAATATTGTCTCAACTTGTTTTATTTATTGTTGTTTATTTGCTTACTCTGTCATCATGAAAAAGCAAAAATGGTCATGAAGGTTCCAGATGCTGACAGAATGCTTTTGTGTGTTTTAGAAGCAAGTAAACAAATGGCCCATCCAATACAAGTTCAGGTGCTTGGTACTTCACTTAGAATCATAGGCTTGCTATGCCTCAAAATAAGCATGTAATCATTGTTCACTTAATTGTTGTATTGTTTATATGCATCTGTATTTTTTAAGTAGTCTCAGATCAAAGAAAAAAACTATCTACAGACTGCCTTAAAAAAAAACCTGGCCTTATAATTTGTAATGAAAACAGCAAACCTTACATGCTGAGACAGCTCGGCTTCTTTGTTGATAATTCTAAACATCACTTATTTTCTGTCCACTTACCTCCAGTACTGGCTGGGGAAGGAGTACAGTAACGGGCATTGCTTTGGATAAAATGGCAATTGATAGAGGTTATTTTCCAGCTATCATGCCCCATTTCCTCAAGATAAATCACCACCAGGAAGAAGCAAAACCCATGGAATATCATTAAGTATAGAACAAGAGAAGGAAAACACTGATATATGTAAACTGAACAATATTTTAGCTCTTTTATTATATTTGAGTAAATTATGGCTCCAATTTAAAAAAGATTTGAGGGTCTATATATACATTAAGCAAAAAGTTAAACTACGCTCATAATGATACTATAATTTTATAAATTTCTCTCTACCAAAGAATTCAAACCAATTATATATACTTGAAATATACTTACACCACTACTTTCCTCCAGGCTCTGAAATTTCATTTAGGAAATGTAATAAAAGCAAGAAAATTCCAAGTACTGGGACAAGTTTCAGTATTCACCCCTTGAAACAGTTCTTTTTCAAAGTAATAAGATTAATAATCTGCAAGTCTCTGCATATTAGGCTCATCCTAAAAGTAAACAGTAAATAAACCCAATATTTATTTGAAGGAGGTATCAACAATCCCAATTGATAGGTAAATATACTGAAATAAAGAAGAGCTTGAGACCTTTATTAAATACAAAACAGAAATATATGACACACAACAACAACAACAACAACAACAACAACAAAACACAAAAAAGGATTAAGTCATTTTCTGAGGACTAAATTCTAAGGCAAGTGTTTGGAATTCTGAATGCATTTTTCCATTAGAAAATGGTCCTAAGGCAGCCTGCAAAGCCTGAAGGGCACTTCTTATCATCGCGTCTCAGAGGATGATGACACTGGGTTGGTGAGAAGTCTAATTTCCCTACAGATCTTATGATTTCCACAGACAAAGAATTTATACTTTCAGAGGACTTGAGAAATCCTTCCCTTTATGCCACATCTCTATTCAGAGGAGGAAAGAAACACTTAACAAGAGCAAATGACTACCCAAGGATTCACGGCTAGAAACAGTACATAAGAAGTGCAGAGAAGAGCTGCCTCACTTCTACAGCTTTTCCTTGATGTGATGTATAGCTGAGCTAGACTTGACCAGCTTTCTTAAGCTCACAAAGAGAAATGGACAGAGTAAAGGAAAAAAACTGTTCCCAGCTTGGTAGGCAGGAGGTAGGACGTGGAAAAGGAGGCAATGGCTTCAGGTAAGCACGGGTGTGCCTGGGAAGCTGCCTGAGACCTGTGGGTAGACATGAAGACAAAGGGCGGGTACAGCACAAGCACTGGACCCTTAAGAAGGAAGAAGGGGGTTGACCAAACCTCTCCTGCCTCAAAAATCTGTTCATAGGCATTAAATGTGACCTGTGCCAAGCAAAATTACTAATATCACCACTAATACCTGTGCTCATTAATCATCAGTACTCAGTTCACCATCTCCAAACACCAAATAGAACACCAGAGTTTTAAAAACTGCCAGTATCCCACTGCAATGCAACTCACTCATGTGAGTCCAGGCCAGGTCCATTCCCATATTCTGCCTACTCATTAAAAGAGGCCTCAATATTATATCCCTGTTTCTCTTCCTCTCTATACTTTTTTTTTTTAAGCAAACTTACTAGCAGGTACTACTGATAAACTTTGATCAAAATGTCCATTGTGGCTTTGAAAGGCGTAAGTCATATTTCCCACTTGGGCAAGAAACTATTCTGATTATTTGACTTCATAATCCAAGTGTGTTAACCAATTTTTATATAGTTTTATTCACTCTCAGGGTTTAGCCACAGTTAAGACTCCCAACCTTGTCTTACGTTTACTTACAAATAGCTACCCTGTATTTCAAGTATGGGGCAACCTACCAGCAAAGCAACTACTTCTTACTTTTCTAAATCACAACCCTTGGCCAATAATGAGGAAACATCATTCCAAATGATGTTGTTTCATCAAACCTATCCATCCGTGATTGTGCTGAGCATTAAAACTTACATGTACAATCATCATGTGAAAAACCTACTCATTCCCCAACATGCAGGATCTGAAAACGGCCAAGAAGGAACACCAGAATGAAACAGTCACTTAGAATAGGAATTCAAGACAATCAGAATATTGTCTTGCTCTTATAGGCACAAAGCATACACCTTTCAAATATATGTCACAACAGATATTGTCCCAACAATGTCACAATAAACTTCACTGAAAATTCAAACCAAAATTGATCAAAACTCAAATGCACCAATAGGCCCTTCTAATAATTTTTTAATTTAGATTCAAAAAGGACATGAATAGTCCTTTTCCGAAAGTTGGGTTGATATTTCATTTGGTTTTAAATGTCTATATGTTTCAGCACAGTTGGATAAAGTATGGCTGTCTATTTATAGACAGACAGATTTGTGTGACTGGACACTTCAAACTCGCCTTTCCATATGGATAAGGGATAAGATTAGACATAGATAAAAGTAAATATGCCAAATATTCAGAGGGAAGAAAATAAAAATAATTCCATTTATACAATGACCAGACTTTTGGGACGTACAACCAGCTGGAATATAGTAGTTACGTTGAATAAGATTTTTTCAAAAAAATTCATAGCAACAGGGGTATCAGTTTATAAACCTGAGAGTTTACATGAGGGTTCTAATGTACGTTCAGATCCTCAGCCATAAAATTACATATAAAATAGTACAACAAATCAGAACCCAAGTTCTTAATACAAATAAACATATTTTTTCAAATATGCCTTGTCAATGGGAAATAAACTTGAAGATAGACCCCACCACCAATCTGATTTCCCAGCAGCCAGAAATATTTTTGGTCTTTAGTCCCTAAAATCCTTAGGTAAACACTTTGTATCCTAACATTAAAAAGAAACAGATACATGGAAGTTCAACTTGATTTAGAGAAGGAATGAGAAAGATTAAGCACAAAAATTAACACACAGATGAATTGTTTAATTTATTAGCTCTATGCAATAAGTGAATGGAGTCTTAGATTTTTAGAGAATATTACATTCCTTTGTAGACAACAGTAATAAACTATGCAATTCATCAGAACAATAAGAATAACATTTGTCTTATAAATCTTGGAGCAGACATTCAATTCAACTAGAAGAAAAACGGGACTATGACCACAGCTGGAGAAATAAGGAATAGGAGACAAAAGAAATTTTGGCATTTCCATGAGAGTAAGATCAGTCAGAAGGATAAGATTAGGTGACAATGATGAGACTAGGAATGAGAAAGGACTGCATAGTGAAATATGAAATGCATCTTATGGAAATTTTGAAGACTAATAATAATCAAACAGTAGTGGTACAGTTTTGGCCTAACATCTCACACTAGTCTCACAATAATAGTATGACACACATACATAAATCACAGAATGAAGTACAAAGCAGGGTATTTTTAAAAAGCTCAATTATTTTTAATTTATTAATGTGTCAGTGTCTCACGGTTAAAGTCCAATTCATTATTCTTGGTTTTAAGTATAGGTAAAAATTAATCTCTCCTCACCTTGCCCTACCACGACTTGAAATTGAGACTATAAACCACCTAGAGTTCATTTAAAAGGGTCTCACTGGTTCTGGTCATAGTAAAGAAGTAAAATATTTTTTAAACCTCTTTTTTGTAAAGCCTAGCAACTATAGAATATTCATTCAAAATTTTCATGATGCCAGAGTTCAAACTGTGGAGCAGATATTCTTAGATAGAGATCTTTAAAGGACTCCCCCACTTAGCTTAAATAGAAACAAGTAATATTTCAACACAAATACATTCCTTTAAGATGTGTATCTTTGGGACATGCATCAAAATGTATGAAACACCAAATTTCCAGCTCTTTCACTGTCTTAAAACACACGTACACATACAGCACTCGGCATGCAGCAACACCCAGCATCTGAGTGCCACATGCCTGGAGAGAGATCTAAGTCTGCAACAAATTCAACCAGATCCCATTTCTTTAAGGTCCAGAACTGAAAAGAACTGCTGAACACTGGGGGTGAACCTGTATCCCTTTGATCTCCATTGGAACAAAAAAGCAAAATGACATGCTCAAATGAAAAATCATTTATAATGGATGAAAGAAGGGTTATTCTTTCTTTGAATTCTGTCTGTTTGGAGGAAATAGGTGAGGGAGCTTTGAGGAAAAAATAAATTCTCAAAACACAAAACAATCCTTAAGAGATAATACCAATAATGGAGTAGGGGTGGGAGAAATGGTAGAAGAAAAGGATGCTGTCCCCATTAGAAAAGGGAGAGGCTCTTATTTAAAAAAAAGAAAAAAAAGAAAAAAAAAGGAGGGAGACAGTTTCTCATTTAAGTAAGACTAATTTTAAAAGAACCTGATTATAGCGCAAAGCTGCAAGTACAAGCCACTGAAACATCATGCATTAACCTGGTACTACTGTGACTCTGGTATTTATTTCAAAATGACAGAAATTTCACTACCACTTTCCAGCAAAGTTTACTACTTTTTAAGATGTAAATGTTGGGAGTAAAAATTTGTGCAGGTGCCAACTTTAAATGTTAAAATTGCACTTAATTAAATGCCTTATTTACACGGGACATGGGTCCCCATCCCCACTTCATCCCCAAGTTACACCTTCAGGACAGTAATGTAAGGTTTTTATTTAGTTTCTGTTACTTACATTTGGTTATTTAATTAATATTTGTGCAGACTCAGATCTGTACGATCTTCAGCAAGCATTCACCGCACACGTATATACCCCAGCTATGACACAAGTATATACCCCAGCTAGAAAAACAGAGGAATACCACATCGTACTTGTCCTCTAAGAGCTTACTGACCACTAGAGAAGTGGAGCACAAACACAGATCAACAACAAACTTCATGACGAAAACGTTTCCAAAAGATGAGCCTCAAAAACGAGTTGGGGATAGGGGAAAATGCAAATGTATATTCACAAGGAAAGGTATTAAAGCATGGAGGGATGGCAGCCTGAAATACTATAGTGGGTTCAGCACCTACCAATGGTTCAGGGAGGTGAAGTCCAAGCTGCACTTAGAAAAATGGCCAGAGATGAAGCAGCAAAAGCAAGCAAGGCAGACTATGAGGATGAGCCATCTACCATTCTGAAGTGCCAGATTTAGCTGTAGACCATGGCAAGCCACTACGGGGTTTCTTGCATAGGAATCAGATACACCATTCCAGAGGCAATGTGGAACACAGAGGCAAGTAGACTAGTTGGGATATGCTTGAAGCAGTACAGGCCAAATGAAGGCCAGAACAATGTCCAAGACAGCAAGTTTGGAATCCCAACTTATGTTACTGCTATCAGTAGAGTTTGGAATGGGGTAGAGGGATAGCAAGGAGGATAGCTAGATTTCGGACAGAGATGGCAGTCTCAATCACTGAGAAAGAGAACACCAGTTTCTGAAGAAGCTGACAGTGGGAAGGGAAGACTAGTTCAGAGTTACATGTTGAAAAGTACAGCATTAGAATATAGATCCTGGAGCTGCTGGTTTATATCTGATGGCTGAGATCTGATGGCCTGTTGGGTGTGGACGAGACTGCACATGGAGAGTCTACAGACTGAAAAGGGAAGTATGCTATCCGTAAAAGGAATCTGTGAGGCGCAAATGAGATAATGTACATATTTGCATTCTGTAAGCTGCACTTTTGATATACAGTCATCCCCTGGTATCTGCAGAGGATTGGTTCCAGGACCCCCTTCAGATACCAAAGTCTACAGATGCTCAAGTCCCTCATGTAAAATGGCATCACATTTGTATATAACCTAGGCACATCTTCCCACATACTTTAAATCATTTCTAGATTACTTATATCTAACACAATGTAAATGTTATGTAAATAACTACTACATTGTATTGTTTTTAATGTGTATTTTTTGTTGTTGTATTGTTGGGTTTTTTTCCAAATATTTTTAATCCGTGGATGGGTGAATTTAAAAATGCAAAACCCATGGATACAGAGGGGTAACTGTATAGGTATTTTCGTTTTAACAAAACATCAGAATCCATCCTGTTTACCAAGAATCTCTACTGAGATGTCTTTTTATGAGCAGCTCTCTATTATGGAATACAGCTATGATTAGAATTCAAAGTCTGAGGGAACTTTAGGGAGCACAGGGTATTGCAATGTCTTCATAAAGATTGCATATAAACCCATGCCCCCAGATTAGACCCACAAACAGTTAAGAGCCCACTGTAACAAGCCCATACAATACATATTAGCTCATTGCCCAAAATGCAGTATAGAAAGTGGTTTCACTGAAAACCATAAATGTTCTACAAACTACTAATGCTTCTGATTCCTTCCTTAGCTGTGTTTCTTAAGCACAAAGAAGCTAAATGAGAAAGTCCCTGTTCTTTGAATATACACACCAAGTCTCGGGAACCTCTGCATGCATTCCTAACTTATCAACAGCCGTCAGCCACATCTGCTCCTCATCCAGTAAAGTAGACATCAAACAATCTAGCATATCTGTAAATGCAGGGACAGCAGGTAACTTGATAAAATATGTAACAAACCTCAGACTCACCAAGTTTTCAACACTGTATCTCGCCCAGGCCTTTTATAATAGTGTGCAACAGCTGCTGTTAAGTTAGAGGGAAGCGATTGGTTAAAAACAGCTTGAATTTCTAAAGCATGTGTTATTTTTCAAAAAATGAAAGACGCTGTTAAAATAGCTCCATTCCTTACATATCTATTAAACTGTTTAAAATTGACAATCTTTAATTTAAGCCTATTCTTGGAACTAGATGTCCATTTCCACTGTCAGAAAGTCAGAACAGATTTAACAAGCACTGGAGGAACACAATCTTAGGACTCATAAGTAGGTTTCAGCAAGAAAAAACTAACCTTACAGAAAACAAATCTGTCAGACGTCTTTAAGACTTCCTTTTAATTTTTTAAAAGGGACCATCTTACCTGTGAAGTATCTCAACCTACTCCTAAAGACATCTTTACCCTGAAGGATCTCCTAACATATTCATTTATTCATACAAAAAAATTGATTTATATAGTTGTGAAATAGGCCCCATAAGGCAACCCAAGCCTCCTTCTCTCATCGAGGCACAGAACCGAGCCAGGTTCCAGAAGAGAGTCCACTAAACCCCAGCTAAAGAGTAGGCTGGGGACTCTAGTTGGAGGCTGGAGTCCAGGCCTGATTCAGAGGGAATCCTATCTTCCTAGTCAGAATGAGGAAGGGGACAGGCCAGCCAAGACTTGTAACATGAAGAGAGTGACATCATGGATAAAGGATAAAAAGTGAAAGAATTCTATGAGGCCTGGGTGAACGCTGAAGTTAGGAAAGATGTGCCAGGAAGGGGCCAATTAACTTAGGGAAGCAATATCAATATCTGATTAGCAATGAAGATGCACTTCTCAGGACACTGGAATAGAATTGCATCACAAGTGTCTTATCTGACTGTGTACCCCTTGGGCTGTCTTAGCCTCCTACTCTAAAGAATAAATGGGGCCAGGTGTGGTGGCTAATGCCTGTAATCCTAGCACTTCGGGAGGCCAAGGTGGGTGGATCACCTGAGGTCAGGAGTTCAAGACCAGCCTGGCCAACATAGTGAAACCCCATCTCTACTAAATACACAAAAATTAGCCAGGCATGGTGGTGCATGCCTGTAATCCCAGCTACTGGAGAGGCTAAAGCAGGAGAATCACTTGAACCTGGGAGGCGGAGGTTGCAGTGAGCCTAGTTCATGCCACTGCACTCCAGCCAGAGCCAACAGAGCAAGACTCCATCAAAAAATAAAATAAAATAAAATAAAATAAATTGACTCAGCATTAACGTAGAAGGACACAAAATATCAATAAATCCCTTAATTGAGAAAATGGAGGCCATTCAGGAGGAATCCTCCCTCCCTTTTATATTTGCTCAGGTCATCCTTGCTTTTCTCCGTCTCTTACCCTGAAGCAGGATTCTCCTTCTCTTTCCAAGGACTATTTCTACCCTCGAACCTACTCCCTCCTCAAATCCTGAGATTTTGCTCCATCCACTTATTATCACCTCTTTCTTACATTTTTTTATCCTTTTCTTGCCGTTGGCTTCTTTCCCTCGACTCTCAAACATATTAATACCTTTAAAGAAAACCACCCAAAAAAACTACTTCTTCAAGGTACATAATCTTTATCACCTTTCTTTCAAAGCTTAAAATCTTCATAGAATAATAACTATCCTGGCTTTTCCCTTTTTCCTCTTTTTTAACCACCTGAAACCTGGGTTCTGATTTCAACACTATTTTTTATTATGTATGTTACAAATGATAGCAACTGATGGTTCAACCAGTTTCTCACTGAGGCTCATTTCACTGGCCGTCTCTGGAAACTTCACCTCTGACGGATCCCTCACTTCTTGACTCTCTCTCTCTCTCTTTTGTTGGCTGCTTGAACACTCATGGTTCATCCTCCATCTGCCTTGCAGATGGCTCCTGCATAGTCTCCCATGCAACTCTTTCTCAACCTGCTGCTTACAGGTAGGTATTCTCCAAAATTCTGCCTTTGTCTTCTTTCTTCTCTCCACATACTATTTCTTGGCAATCTCACCCATTCCCAGAGCTTCATCTCTTTGAGAAGGATTCCCATAACTCTCTCTATTCCTGGCTGCTCTCCCTAGTTCCAGACATATGTTTCCAACTTATTTAATGAACACAGCTACAAGGATATCCTGAAGAGACCTCAAACACAGCAATATGAAACATAACTTGTCCTTAACCCAATCTAAAGCTGTCAATATCTTGCTAGTCACTGAGCTCCACACTGCAGTCATCTTTTACTTCTTGCCATACTCCATGACCAGGGCTATGGTGGGCCCAGAGAGACAGGAAGAGAAGAATTCATGAGTGGGCACAGGAAGCTTTCCCTTATGGTAAAGGGGTAGATGCTTGAGAGCTGAGAGGCGTCTTTCCTCAGCTTAACATATGAAAGTCACAGAACCTATGGTTCTGATTGCCACGAATGTGGCATATTATTTCCTGCATGATGGCTGTAATGACAACAGAATTTTGGATTTACTCTGTGAGAAACTAAGGCAAGAGAAAGCCTCATCCAGTCACTTGGATCCTTAACTCATTACATACCCTTGGAATTGCTTGTTTGCTGGTTCAAAATAAACCTAAGTGACAGAAATCTTAAACAGAAATGTGATTCTTATCAGTCTTCAAGCCGGAGTAAGCTTTATGGTGTTGCCTAACTCATTTCCTCCTTCTTAACCTCCCACTCCTAATTTTTTTTTTTTTTTTTTTTTTTTTTTTGAGACGGGAGTCTCGTTCTGTTACCCAGGCTGGAGTGCAGTGGTGCAATCTCCGCTCACTGCAACCTCCACCTCCCTGGTTCAAGCAATTCCCCTGCCTCAGCCTCCCGAGTAGCTGGGATTACAGGGGCATGCCACCATGCCCAGCTAATTTTTTTGTATTTTTGGTAGGGAATGGGTCTCACCATGTTGGCCAGATGGTCTCAAACTCCTGACCTCAGGCAATCTGCCTGCCTCAGCCTCCCAAAGTGCTGGGATTACAGGCGTGAGCCACTGCACCCAGCCCCCACTCTTAATTTCATTCCAACCTCAGCAATGTCTCCCACATATAATCTCATCATTTGAATTCCCATGAACAATCCTCGAATGCAGAGTGTTTCCACTTGTTTGGAAGGCTATACCACATTTCTAACATACTTCGCCCTTTCTTCTCCCCTATCCTTTTGCCCAGCAACACTTCCACCAGAGGCAGTTTGGCTGTTCTCTACCCTCCACACCTGTCCTGTTATCAGCCCTCCCTCACCCCAGCACCCTAAGTTCTAGCAACAATAAGTTACTCAACATCCTAAAGTAGAACCCATGTTCTCCCATCGCTATACCTTTTCGATCCAGCTTTTCTCTCAAGATGGATGCCAGACACATTTCAAATCCCTATGCCCCTTGCAGCTCTGACACTTACTCTTCTAAGAAATTGTACCAGGTTTTCTCCTCATTCACCCCTATGGCCCAGTCCCATCTCCAGGGCCTGAATTACCCAGCCCTTTTGCACTTTGTGCTTCTATCTATATGCAGGTATCAGTCTTCTAACTAGAATTTAAGACCCAAGAGAGTTCAAGTTTTGAGGTTGCTTTGTAACCCCAGAAGCACTAATACAGCACTCACCACATAGAGGGCAGCACACTCTTGTGGAAAAACTCCAGAAGTGGAGTAACAAGAGTGACAAGTAGGGATCAAGTCACGATCTACTCACGTATGTTGCAGCAGTGATTTCCATCCAGTTACTAAACTTTTTGATTTGCATTCCCCTCATCAATAAATGTTAAATAATAATTATTAACTTTGGATTTTTCTAAGGACCACGAGATAACATACATAAAAGTTATGTGGAAAACCAGTACAATGCAAACAAATATAAGACAGTATTGTTATCAAGACATTTTGCACAATGTTTGTTGAAGATTCACCCAAACTTATCTTTCTACAAAAGAAAAATTGCTATAAATGACGAAGTACTTTTCTACAGGAACTAGAAGCAACAAAAACATGAAAGTGGTTTGCTCACTGGTAACAGCTGATCTCGTTAAGGTCACTGTATTGTTTTTCTTATACTAGAACATAAAGCGCTAATCAAAGTATTAAAACTAGATTTTAAAATGCAGTACTTTTTAGCCTTCCGTATAATTTTAGGCATTAATGTGGGTAAACTAATCATTATATTCGATGATGATTACTCAGATGCCTAAATGCTAAGTTACATCTTCAATATCAATGTCAATTAAATGAAATACCTCTTGAAAAAGAATTTATATCATTTTTCTGATTCAACATTAACTATCTACACTCTGACTGACCAGTGTAAATGAGCTTGTAAATTTTAAGTTCTGTAGGAAGAATGGGTTCGATGCTGCCTCCCCTCCCCCTACCCCGACACACACATTTAACACCCTGTCTGCATTACTTCTGAAAAGAAGAAACCCACTGTGCAGCAGGCAGTGGGAAATATAATGCAGCTTTACACTGCATCATGAAAGCAAGAAAACAGCCAGCTGTGAGTCAGAAATAGAACAAAATTTTGAGTTGCAAACCCAAGGGACCTTCAGGTAACATTGGAAGTGCTCCTGAATGATGAATAGTTTATTTTTTTTCAGACCCACTATGGACACTGCAGGATATATTTACCATATTAATTTTTAAGTTTCAAAAGCAATAAACCTGTTGGTCAGATGGAAGCCTGACACTCACAGCAGCTGATCTATCAATCAATCCAACATGGCCGGGCTCTGCCAGCAGCCCCTGACACCAATTAGGAAACTAAAATAGTGAACTGCTGCTACCAGGTTATAGTTTTGCCAATTAGAGCACATCCTGGGTGAGAGAGAGCAATGAACACTAGAACTCAGGGTCAGGAGAGAGAGGTGAAAAGAGCCTCATGTAATGTGACATGAAAAAGAAAGATTGCAGGAGGGACACAGAAAAGAATCAAGACAGTGTGGAATCAAACAGCACATTTTATTGTTCACTTGTCAAACACATGCAGACACTAAGACAAAGCAAAAACAAGGCGCTTCCCTAGGTCTTTACCCTGGAAGGCACTGCTTATTGGCCTACGCAACTTGCCAGCCAATCACTGCCATTCATGCACTCTGAGGCTGCCGTCTCCCACTGTTCCCCTTTAGTGAGGATTCACAAGTTAAGCTGCCGCACACAGGGCCTTCACGTCAAAGGCAGACCACTGATAGACACATATCAAAGTGCTGGAAGGCCAATATTTCAAATCAGGCTCATTATTAGCACATAAACCTTTTTTGCTAAATTTTCTCATTTTTACATCCTACAAAATTGTAGAGACCTCCTTTCAATTTTTCCACCTGAGCTCCTCTTCTAAACCATGACTCAGAGCCCTGACGTATCCAACTTCATAAAATCTAAGGACCTCAAAATCATTCCCCATGAGGCCCTTCATCTAACAACTATTTCCTGCCTCAGAATACCTTCTCTTAATTCCATTTAGAGCTGGCTTTGAAGGGCTCCCAGCTGATCTTGTCTGTTTTGTGTCATCTGAAGAAGAAAATGGCAAAAAGCAAGGCTGACACAAAAAGACCGTCCAGAGTATGAAGTTTTAAACAACAAGGGCCACTTTCAGATTCAGATGGAAAACCGAGGTCTTGACCAGTTTCATACATTTGTTAAGCAGATTCCGTTCTGAGTTAGATGAAAACAACAGGCAAAAACATCCTGAACGTTAAACAGAACAGTTATTTTGCATCAAGGGCAAAATGCAATTTGCACTTACCAACTGAGTCATATTTGTTGCAACACATTTTCCACAGAATCTAATGGTAATCTCATTATGGTGACTCAAATTTAACTCTGGTTACTCTGCTCTGCTGCTCTCAGTTCTGCCATAGTTTTATAAGAAGGGGCCACGTGATTTCTGATGGCGTGCTCAGCATGCCATACACATCACGAGAAGTATGTATTTCAATGACGACGTGCAAAACATCAGCCAGACTTTATCATAAGGCTCTTCTAAAATGTTCTATGGCCCTAACAACATAAAATAGATTTTCCCTCTAGAATCTCAGCTGCCCTTTAGAATCACTGGAGAGTTTTGAAAAATACTAGGTCCCAATTTGCAGAGATGCTGATTTCACTGCTTGGGAGTGATGTCTGAGAACCAAGATTTCTGTTAAAGATGATCCATAGTCTGACTTAGCCCACACTTGGGTACCCCCAATCTCATAAATGTACTCGATTAACAAAAAACACCATTAAAAAACTAGATGTCATCTGATCCAATGATAGTACATAACAGAAAACTTTATTACTCACTCAGGCACAGGAAAGGTGAAAAGAATCCCTGGGCAAAGGGGCCCACTGGCAAAAGGGCTCTCATGTCTGAGCAGAAGAAGAGACAATGTGCCAGGTCCTGGGGACACACATACAGGACCAGAGTGTGCCAGTGGGATTTCTTAATAATGATGGGTGAAGGACTTGTTTCAGGTAGCCTATCTGGGTTGTGGGTGGATGTCAAAGGTACAGAATAAGTTGCCTTGCCTTCAGCCTAAACTTAATGGGTATTGCAGAAGTGAATAAAGCTGGGGCACCTGATGATTTCCACCCTGGCAGATTAAAGGTTTAGCTGAATAGCATTTCACTGGGAGGGACTTACTGGACCTAACTCCTTCTCTACAGCAGCCAAGGCTGAGAACCACTACTCAAACTTCTCAAACTTCTCATTTGCCTAAGGATTCACCTGGGGATCTTGTTAAATTGCAGATTCTGCTTCAGTAGGTCCAAGATGGGCTGGAAAGTCCCACTTGTGATAAGTTTCCAGGTGATGCCAATGCTACTGCTCTACACACCGCATTTGGTTCTATTCCTTGAAACATCCTCTCACTGAGTTACAGGCCTTTCACAAATGAAAATCCTATCGTGGTCCTGGGCTCACACATTGAGGATCTCTGGAGGATTTCTATATCCTAGAGAAATTCACAATCCATGGGGTGGGACACAGATAAGCAGAGAAATGCTGCAGTCCACAGTTCTCTGACCCCACATCACTGTTCTTCATATGCTTACCTGATTCTGAAACCAAATATATAGTTATATACCTAGTTGCTTTCGTATTTAATGACCGTCTTTCCCACCTAGAATACACACTCCAAGAGAGCAGCGGCCTGTGTATCACATTCCCCATTATAACTCTAGAGCCTGAAACAGGGCCATCATGGAGTAGAACTCAACAAATGTTTGCTTCCTCAAAAAGGATTGAACGAGATGACATGGACACCTTATTTTAAAAGAGCGCTAGGTGATGCCGCTCCTACACTGCTAGTTCATTCTAGGCAAAGACACATGGGGCAATAACCTTAGTCTAGCCTTTTAGCCAGTACTTTGGTAGGTCTGACAAGGGGTACAAGATGATAAAGATGAGACTATTCTGCATCTTCTCAATTTCTATTTATAACGCATTTCTTATACTATCTCCCGCACAACATGGAAAAGATACAAGTGGAGAAAGAATATTTTTGTACTTCAGTTTCCTTCAGTTGCCATAATGAACATGCCTGGAATAAAAGAGCTTTATAAAAAAAGGGAGGCAGCCTCTGGAAAGCCAAGTTCTGAGTATACTCGTGTAATCCAAACTCCACTGGACCCCTAAAGGACCACGATGAAATGGCAAGAGAGAAACTCTCATAGCCTCAGGAAAATTATTAATCCTGCCTCAGAATCCAATCACTCACAAATGCCTACTGGCAAAACTATTCAAGGCCTCACAAAATTAGAAAACTAACAAAATTAGAAGTACAAGTACCTGAGGCAGCACATGAGCAAAAGTAAAACTAGTGGAACACAGATTTCGCTCAGCCACATGAACCCTACAAGGCCAGCACTGACTCTCAGTGATTTTTCAGACTGGAGGTTGCTACCTATTATTGGACTATTATATCATTTTAGCATATCACACTAGCATTTTTAATATGAAAATACAATAAAATAGAAACTTTAAGAAGGCAGAAAACAATAAATCACAAGTAGTATTACTTCCTATGTATGAATTAAAATCTGTGTGTACTCTGGGTCAGGATGTAAAATATATTCTTGCAGGTTGTAATTTTAAAATTTTTGTAAATATCCATCTATACCAAGAAGGGTCATATTTCATATAGTGCCTATATCTGAACTGGTAATGTTCACAATTATACTAAGAGAACACATTTATACTAAAGAGATGGTTTGGCATAGTAGCCCAGAGCATGAGTCTGGAGCCAAACTGACTGGTGACTCTAGACAAATCACTTCACTTTTCTAAGCCTCCTTTCTATCATAGGGTGTTTAGTCAATTTCTGCTGCTGTAACAGAATACCAAAGACTGGGTAATTTGTAAAGAAAAGAAGTTTCTTTAGCTCATGGTTCTGGAGGTTGCAAAGTCCAAGGGCATGGCGCCAGCATCTGCTTGGCATTTGGTGAGGCGTTTCTTGCTGCATTATCCTTTGGCAGAAGGCAGAAGAGCAAGTGAGCACATAAAACAGAGAGAGGATGGGGGCCAAACTTATCCTTTCATCAGGAGACCATTGCCTGGACAACTGCCTACACCTGAGATAACAGCAGTAATCCATTCACGAGTGCACTGAGAGGCCCACTCTCACAATGGCAATTAAATTTTGATGTGAGTTTTAGAAGGGACATTCTAACCATTGCATAGGCACAAGAATACAACCACCTCATGCTTTAACAATGTAAGAACATACGTGGAGTTAGTATAGTGCCCGGCATGAGTAAGCACCCGATAAATGACAGGCATTATTGTCCCCTCTTAAATGCAGGTCTAACATGCTTATTTTCCATTATTTCAATGATAAAGTACTAAAGAACAGGGGATAAGATCATTTTCAAGTGAGCAAAAGACTGTAGCTGCTACCAAAGTAAAAACTGAGAAATTCATCTAATTCTGGAAGAGTCCACTTGAAATCAAAAGCTTGCCGTTGCAAAAGGGCAAGAAGGAAGAGCAGTGTACTCATGGAAATGCCACAAAGTTAAGACACAGCAAGGTCAGGGAGCAGAGGTCAATAAAGGCACAAATTAAATTTTCACACCAGCACACCTGAATGTCTTCCTACAACTTGCTCTTCTTTTAAACCGCCTTTTCTATCAGGCCCATAAAAGTATGCAGGACCTTAAGCTTGCCCTATTTCCCAATCTTATTCAAACTGTGAGAAACCACATGCTGTGTTCTTAAGAACCAATTATTAATTAGAAACTCTGGAAAGCTGGACAGCACTCATTATTATTAAACCTAATATCCAAAAAGGATGTGGATAATTACTATATTTGCTTCTCCAACTGGTCTTGATAAAACGTGCTAAAGTTATTCTTGACACAAGTGTCACCAGTGGCAAAGGGCTCAATTTGCTGGCATCTCATCAATAGCATGCTTGAAGCCCCCATTGCTTGCAGTTAAACTAACAGTTTATATTAGGCTAAACACAGTTTGGTAGCCATTGTCAAGAAAATTGGAGTTGCTCAGGCATAGCAGAGTTACTGATGTTATTTGTTTGGAAGCCTTGTGATTTAGTGAATCACTAGCAATTGTTAAGCAAGTAATTAAACTATAAAGCCAAGACCTGTGATTTTCAGTCTTTTCAAAGCAATAATCATCAAAATTCCAAGTACCATTTAACTGATTCCCTTCTTAAACATGCTGGCAACATTTATGTTGCTGTCATTCATTCAGTTGTACAGTTTATAAAAACTAGATTATGGCCTTTATAGAAATTATATACCACTCAACAGCTTTGATAAATATGAGAGGTTTAAAAAAAAAACTCACAAAAAGTAGTGAATGAGAACTGGACATAGAAAGATTTGGATTTGCTCATGTATACAGCTATCTTAGGTTTAATAGCAACTCAAAAAATCCTATTTTTGGGACTGAAATACTAAAATAACTGGACTATTGTTCTTATAACCTTTTCCAAACATAAGAATGCATTATATAAATTTCACAATTCCCCTAAGTGCCTTTAAAATTATAAGCAATTTAGTCTATGATTCATGTACCATACTGACTGCATACAATTTTTTAAACTTCACATCTCAATTATATCTTAATATTATGGGGGCTGGAATGCATTAAATAAATCATATTTCAAGGACTCCTGGTAAAGTAATAATACTTACATGCATTTTAGAAGAAATTGGCCTGCACTATAAATGTATTCATAATGTCATTACCTGCCTTTCCTCACTGACTGAAATATTAGGCAGCAGTGCCTACTTCAAGCTACTAATGGAAGCTTTCAGAAAATCTTACACTTAGGCTGTGGCTGGCAATTAGCAGTGTTAGTTAATATAATCCAACGTTTACAAACAGCAATTTACCCAATATATAAACCAGCTCTTGTAATTAGTGAAACTTTGTTACTGATTAAGATTTAATATGATGGCTGGTATTTCAGCCTGTGCTACATAAAGAGACTGAACTGATCTTTCATTTGTTAAAAGACATTTCCTTTTCAAAGTACCTTATTACTGTAAGGTGTTTTACTTACAAACATACAGCCATTAAGAAAATTAATTCATTAAAAACCTGTATTACTTAAAAATAATACATGAAGTGTTTCTATAAAATGGCAGGAATTTTAAAACCCCAGCAAATGCCTTCAACAACTTATGAAAATTTATGATATTTTAGAGACCTGCCAAACACAGCTATTGTTCTAATTATTAAATATTACATAGTTGTATCTTTCATTTACATCCCTTCCTAACAACTTACAAGGCACTTTCATCTACATTATACCATATAATGCTCAAAATCATGTTGTGTGGTACATATTGTAGCTATGAATCATACCCTATTTAACAGATGGAAATACTAAGGCTCATTGAGGTTAAATGACTTGCTCAAAGTAAGGCAAATGAGAATAAGGATTCGTAGTCTAGTTTCTTGATTCCAAAGTCAATATTCTTTCCTCTGCACCCAAATGAAGACGTAATACATCTATTCCCAAAAGCTGGGGTAAAAACCTTAAGTAACTCACCAAGAAAAGACTGAAACAGTACACAACTTGGAAATGGGTGGTTCCAGAGTCACTTGAAATTTAATTTTGGAAATCAACACAGGCAGCCTAGGCAAGTTCTTATTTAATTCAATACACAGCTAAAGTACATCACCATCAAAACTCAAGAGTCCCAGGTAAACTAACTACTCCTTATAATATTGTCTAAGGAAAAGTGCCTATCAAATGGAAATTGGAATGCGAGAAAGCTATCCCCATAAGCCACAGTCCAAACTGACAGCTCTCCTCCACTGGGCTCACACTTTAAACCTGCAGTGTGTCCCCGACACCGGCAACAAGCAAACAGGAAAGGAGAAGGCTCCCAGGACGTTTAGATCTCTGAGCCCTGGGGAGATGAGGAGAAGAGTGCCCCAAGAGGAGATGCGGCTGCGAGGTCTACACAACCCACTGACCCCACTGGGTGTGAAGTTGAGTGCATGTTTGGGAGCAGGGGACACTTGGTAGCAGCAGGTAGTCTATCCCTGGTGAGTGTCATTCTTGATCTCTTACAAGGAAACAGTACCTGCTAAGAAGGTGGAGAGAAAACAATAACCGAATGTACTGGCCCTTAATGAAATCAGTATTCTTTAAAAGAAGAAGATGGCTTTACACTTTTAAATATAGTTACTCCATATAAAACTGGTCTCGGTCAATGATGGAGCACATGTGTGACAGTGGTCCCAGATTACAATGGAGGTGAACATTTCCTATCACACAGTAACTCATAGCTGTTGCAGCACTGTAGCATAATATTTAAAATAAACTTAATTTAGCATAACTTAAGTATACAATGTTTACAAATTCTATAGTAATAGTATACAACAATGTCCTAGGCCTTCATGTTTACTCATCACTCACTGACTTGCCCAGAGCAACCTCCAGTCCTGCAAGCTCCATTCATGGTAAGTGCCCTATACAAGTATACCATTTTTATCTTTTATGCTATATTTTTACTGTACCTTTATAAATATGTTTAGATACACAAAGAGTTACCATTGTGTTATAACTGTATTAAGTACAGGAATCTGCTACACAGGTTTGTAGCCTAGGAGCAACAGGCTATACTATTTAGCCTAGGTGTGTAGTAGCCGATGCCACCTAGGGTTGTGTAAGTGTACTCTCTAGTATTCACACAATGATGCATTTTTCAGAATGTATCTTCTTTGTTATTTATGACTGTACCAAACACTGTTCAGTGACTCTCTAAACATTAAGGAGTCCTTTGAACAAACGAAAATTTGGAAAGGAAGAATGAAGAGGGTGTGTTCAAGTGTCAAAGTAAACAGCCTAGGAAAGAACCTTCCAAGTTCAAATAAACTAGGGGGAAAATGCTGGAAAGACATTTAGGAACAAATGAGTATGTGCTATTCCCATTTACACTAACTGCCATCACAATTTCTTCTGTGATTCAAACTGATTAATCCAAACTTGTTTTCCCCAGAGCCTATCAACTAATAAACAGTCCCTATGGACATATTCTTTTGAGTAAATCTGTTAAACACAGAGCTCCATAAATGTATCACAAGGAAAATTACCTCCTCTAAAAAGCTAGTTATCTAAAAGGCGTGAGTGATCGAAGGCAAAAACATAATACATTTGTCACTCCCATTAGCAATATTAGTGCTAATGAGAAAGTACATGAACAAGAACATACACCTCCTAATTTGAATGTGTTACAAATAAAGACTAGATTAGTCACAGCTACTCAGATGAAATTTTAGCACTTAAGGTTGAAATACTACATGAGGCAATGCTTACAGTGGTTTTGCAGCACAATTTCAGCTATTTAATTACAGTTTCCAAACCATTTAACACCTCTCAGCACACAGAAGCTAGATGTGTATGCATGTGTGCTAGTCAGACAGTTCAAGATTTTAGGTATAACTCAATTATCTGGCATCCCTGGGAAATAAGGTGTTCCATTTAAGTGCATTTTCTATATAACCAAGGCCTATCCCTTGATACACTGTGAATCCCTGATTAAATTTTGTGGCCATCTGTAAGGGAAATCTTTCCTCAGAGTATTTCATTCCCTGCATCCTTACAGGCAATTGGATTGAAAGTGGTGGAGTGGTTCAGGGGTTTGGTTTTGTTGTAGGAATAAACCATGGCCGTCCTTAGGAATATTCACCACTGAAGCACTTTAATATAGTTTCTACTTTTTATATTTTCTCTCTTCCTTCAACGTCTGGCTTTCAGCAGTCATTTTTTCCACTACTGCTGTGATGGCTTCTAACAGTCACAAGCCTCCATTATTCACTTCAGTCTAAGAGTTTATTCCATTGACTTGGGTGGAAATAAGTGAGCTTGTTGAGAAAGATATCCTTGACAGGTGTCAATAAAGCTAGGCATGGGGCATCAGGTGGAAAGTACATGGCTTTACTGAACAAGTTTTATTACCACGCAGGAGTGGATGAGTTAAGGTATTGTTCCACCCGCCCTGTCAGTTTTCATTTTTAGTAGAAGAGTCCAGGGGAAATCTTAGACCTTGGACTCTGCATCCAAGATCCAAATTCCAATATAACCCAAGAAGCCACTTTCTCAGTGGCCAGTTTCCTCTCAAAATACTGTAAAACTGATGCTTTCCGATCTTATATGTGCCTGTTTTTATTCATTCTTACACAATTCTACCCACTAAAGCATTATGATCTATGTGTTCAATTGTAACAAAAAGGTTATGGTGAGGCAACAGTTCCTTGCATTTCTCTCCTCAAATTTGAGACTATATCCAATGTTAAGAAATAGCTAAATATTGATGATAATAGTTCTTGGATTCATAGTTATCCTTGAAGATAATACTTAAAACAAGGCACTTGATATCTTACAGCTTCATGACAGGGTAGTTCCCTGCAAGGGTGCAGTTACTGCCTAGGCCCCACATGGATGCTATAATCCTCAGGCCATCCTCAGCTACGTGACACTGAGGTGCTCCCTACTTCTCAGCAGACCCACACTTCAGCTCACAACAATGGCTTTCCTTGTCCTCTTCAAAATATCCCCACTAAGACCATCGGCCATCCTACTAAGACCATCAGCCACCCACCATTAACAGCCATGCCATTCTGACACTTCAAACACCACCACCTTATTTCTGATATTTTTATCCTCCTTTGCAGTCAATGTTTAATTCTCAAACCCTCCACGTTTACCACTTCCTGGTTATACTGGGTTCCTTATATTACTGGCAACACCAAAAATGAGGAACACAATACCGTTGGGTTTTAATACCATCATCTCCCCTGCTTCTCCAACTGCTCCTCTGCTAAGAGCCTGGGATGGCTGAGTGATCCGATAGGGCAGGAGTGCAGTCAGGGAGGCACGGAGCCATTTCTGAAAAGCACAGGACAGGATGGGAGATCACCAACAACAGCTCTTGGGTTCCCAAGTCCACCTGTGGAATCTGTCTGTGGGTCTGCCAGTCCTGATTAACATTGTCAAAAATAACCATAGCAATAGGAATTTAACATAATCATCACAGTTTCAAAGCACTTTCACATATCTCTTCAAACTCTCAAAACAGTTCTCTGAAGTAAGTACCTATGCTCATTTGAAAGATGAGAAAACTGAGATACAAAGACTGGACTGTGCCCAAAGGAATATATTCAGAAAGCAGTAGAGCTAGAAAGCAAATCATTCTAAGTCACGTGACTTCCTGAACTATCCCTGCTGGGTCCCCATACAATTCTAGGCCTATATTCATTGGCTGGAAACATTCAGGAGACAACACACTTCTAATAAGAAAGGAAGGTGGAGAGAGGGAAGGGGCAAAAAGTCACATGGGCAGGAGGAAAGGGGAATACTGTTACAGTCACTAGAAAAACTCTCTACAGTGACTAGTTTATCACCCTTGATACAGACAAGAACACGGGTTGATGTAATTATTGATGATGTGTAACAGTTTAATGGAGTATAAAATATATTCTTTTTTTTCATAGTTAGTAAAAGTTGTGGAGTTCTTAATGTTGTCATATCCACACTGAGCATGTATCCTACCCATCCAGACTTTTGACAGAAGCATCAATTTTCTAAATTGTTCTCTAACAACTACAAGTTAAGAAAGAAGAAAATTACTCACAGTGTTAATAATTGCAATTCTCTGAAGATTCTAAAAGAACCCACTGTAATTTCACATTATTGAATCCTGCGGCTTTATACATTGGAAGAATTTTCTGTTTCTCCTGTGTTTTTATATTAAAAGAAGATATCCATAAGAAATACATTGAAGAGCTAAAAATAATATGATGGGATCTAGACTGGTATTACAGACATGAAGATGCTCTATGACAACATCTATAAAACATGAATGGAGAAAAACATATAACACAAATGTCCTCTGAAAAAGCACACAAGTAATTCTCTTTGTTCATAATGAAATGAGGAAGAGTTGGCTACAATAAGTTCAAAGGTGAATAAACTAATGTGGTTTGTTAATAAGAAAAGCTACATCCCATGTGCAGCCTACCACTAGGTATCTGGTTTGCTGCAAGAGGTCTCTATTGCTTACAACATGTCCAACCATGCACAAGTAATAAAGGGTCTGGTTGCAAACAGAGAGAAAGGAACCCAAGCCAACAATGAGAAGAAAAAATAAAGGATAAAAAATAAGCATGAAAAGATCCTATTTTTTGTCTTAACTTAAGCATACTCTAAGAAATAGACCTTTTCATGAATAAACTACCTACTATATCTAAATATTAGAAGCACAAAAATTTCAATTTATACATACATTCCAGATACTGCATAAAGGTATCTAAATGCACAAAGAACAACAAAGAGACTTGAGTATTTAAAATGCTTAATGAAAAGAGACTAATGTTCATTTTCAAGAACAGATAAATCATACTAGCAAAGAAATGTTGAAAATTAATGGTCATGACTGGGGAACTGCCTTGACAAATATTTTTTGAGTGTAAATATACAATAAATAATAATGTTGTGCTGGTTCAAGAATTGGTAAATATACCAACTGGACAGAATTCAAAGACCAGAAACAGCCTTAATTCTACATGAGAACTTAATATAAAATAGCCAAGACAACTCTAAAGAGAATAGATAAATTACTTATTCAAAAAGCTAATACTGGCAAAACTGTTTAGAAAAAGCTGGTGAGATACCACATGCCAAAATAAACACAAGACTGAATTAAAATTTCATTAGTAAAAAAAGTGAAAACAAAACTACAAATAAAGCAGTGATGACTTAAATAAATTTTAAAGGGAGACAAACCACTCTACGCATATAGTTACTACAAAAGGAAAAGACAGATAGATTTGACTACCTAAAAGTAAAACCTATATATGCAAACAATGAGGGGGTCTTATAAAAAATATGTTAAGACATTACTGAAAAGGAAAGTTATGAATGAGCAATTCAGGTTAGCCACATATGTCTGGCGATGTCTCTCTATTTCACTATCTGTCTCTTCATCTAAGAACCACAGATAAAAGTGAAATCTTCCTCACTTTCAAAACTGATAAATAACAACAGAACTTGTAACACCCAATGCTAATAAGTAGGCAAGTAATTCCCACCACATATTGCTGGTAGGAATATAAACTGATAGAAACTTTCAAGAGAGAAAGTTTTCTCTGTGTGGGCATGAGCTCCTACTAGCATGCATGTACAGAAAGAAAACATTAAAATATACTCTTTAAACAGCAAATTTGCTTTTAGAAATTTATCAAAAAAAAATAAGTCATCAATATCAAGTCATTAATTGCTCCTTAGCAATCAATGTACAATTCTCAAACCCTCCCCTTTAACCAATCAACTGCTGACTTCTTGGTGACACAGGGTGCCTTACACTGCTGGCAACCCAAAAATTAGGAACACAGTACTGTTGGTTTTAATATCATCATCTCCCTTGATTCTCCAACTGCTCCTCTACCAAGACTCTAGCAGGGCTGAGTGATCTGACAGAGCAGGAGCGCAGATTGGCTAAGATTTAGCCAAGAAGACATTCTTCTTAGCATTGTCGGGAATAGTAAAAAAGGATAAAGAAAAAAAAAAAAAGAAAACACCACAAATATCCAAAAATGGAAAAATGGTCAAATATCCAAAATATACATTAAAAGAATAGCTAGAATATTAGTAATGTGAAAAAATAGTCACAATACATTGCTATAATAGAAATATTACATTTTTATTGCTGTAAAAAATATTGTTGTAATAAAATAATTACATTGTTGTAAAAAAAATGTATAAATAGTAGTAAAATATGAGCCGAAATTTGTACCTCCTCCATCCTATCCATACACTCCCCAAAAGTATATATGCATGGTAAAAACAGGAATCAAACAGCAAGTATTAACACTAGTCATCAGGAGCGGTAGGATTATGGATGTTTTATGTTTTCAAATCTACTGGTGCAAATTTTTGTATAATAAACACTGTGTATAATAAACATTTGCATTTGTTTTAATATCACTGTCAATATGTTACAAAATTATTATTCCAAAATGAAAGCCTACTCTAAACTTTCTTTGTTCTCGTTACTTATGAGTACATAAAGAACTTCTTTATTGACTTTATAGGCAGTTACCTAACTGAATTCTCTCAGCTTATAAAAGTTTGTCAGCTGGCTTTCTTCATTTTGCAGGTATACAATCTAAAAATAATGGAAATTTTACTTCCTCCTTTCCATGTTTTCCCTTCTACTTTTTTCTCTTGTCTAACGGCATTGGTTAGTACTTCCTGAAAAATATAAAGAATGCATATTCTAATCTGTTCCTGACATTAACGAGAGTGCTTTTTTAAAATTGCCATTAAAAATCATGAAGACTTCTTGGGTTTTCATTGTTTTAAAAATTCGACTTTCAAAAAGGTTCCCCTTAAGCTAGCACTACCTAACATTAAAACGATTAATTAAATAAATGTGAAAATACTCAGAAATAATGCTTTTCAAGTAAGGTGTGGTATTCCAGAACTTTATTTTTGTGGTAAATAAATATAAAAGAATGGATGAGATTTCTTTAATATTGTACATTATGTATAAACATATTCACACAAGTACATATCAATGGGGTTGCCAAGCACCAAAATGAATTCCTATTGTCTATTAAAAGTTAAAATGATTTAGATGTGATTAAATGACCTCAAACTTCTTACAAGTGATAGGTAGGAAGCATGAGAATGGAAAAGACCAAAAGAGGGGTCTGAAGAAAACACATATGAGAGTAAGCTGATAAGGTAACATTACTATGAGTTAGTGGTCATTTGTGCAACCCATTTAATAACACTCATCTTGCTTTAATAAAAGTTTTAAAAGAACTTATAAAAAGAAAAACTAAGATACTTAGATAAATCTTGAAGCTCAACTAAAATGTAGGCATTGACACTAGGCACACAGGAGGTGCTCACAAGATTTTCTCAATTAAATTTGAAAAGAAAATGGTATAATGTGCTTTTTTCTTCCTAAAGATTGTTCAATGCAATCTACATAAACACCAGTTAGCAATTATGCTCATGAACATTAGAAATTCTATGAAGCATAATCTTCAGAGGGCAGAGTTACAAAAGTTCAGATAAACATTTTTATTGAAAATGATAACCAGAACGATCTGTATGCACACTGTCCAAAGATACATTCAATAATTATAAAATGCATAAAATTAGACACATTCTTATTACATCAAACATAAAAAATCATACTGATGATTACTATATTTAGACTTGATAAGATATTCTCACGTAACCATTAAGGAATAATTCAATTTAACTAAAAATTTACTTGGCCTTTATATATGTGCGTGTGCGTGTGTGTGTGTGTGTGTGTGTGTGCGTGTACACACACATATACATATAATGTACACACATTTCTCACTGTTATATACAGACAGAGAGAGAGAAAGAGAAAGAGAACAGTGAAAAATTCAAAATTATTTTAATACCTTTGAAATGTACCTGATATATAAAAATAAGCACCAAGCAGTGCCTGGTCCATAGTAGGTACTCTATAAATACTATAGAATAAAAATCAGCCAGTTTTAAACTACTAGGGCAGGAACATAACTGAGAAGAGCTCCTCTATGGTGTTGCTCAGTTTGCTCAAGATCTGAGTTAAAACTGGAATTTCATGTCATTTGGAGCTCCACTCAGTAGGGAATGGCAAACATTAAACTTTTATTGTTACAGGTCATTAAGAATTAACTCCAAAAATTTATATCCAAAAATGATGAGTCTCCTAGTCTAATTTTATAAAAATATATTCCATTTTTAATTAGAGTATAAATATATTGGTTTATAATTTTATAAATATGGAGTAAAACCTGGTATATATCAGACTGAGCGCCACAGTGATGGATTCTATTTTTATGCAAACTTGCATCTTTATTACTGAGATTATACCCTGAAATATGTGATAGTTTACCAAATGAATGGATGAATAAATGAGCGAATTATATTATAATGTGTTTAGATAATGTTTTTAATCAGAAGAAATATCTAAATTTTATATTTATTCTTATTGTTTCTTAATGTTCAAATCCACAGTAACTTTTATACCACCCTAAAACATTTGCCAAGCTGCTGAGCTTCGACAGTTGTCTCTTCTACCAGAAAATATACATAAACCACCATACTTTTCTGCTAAACAGTTATAAACCTTTCCTCTTTCTCAAAAAGTGGACCAATGAGTACTTATTTACAAGACAGATACTAGAAAATCTAATGAAGATTACTGCTTTTTACGGAAAATAAATGGTTATTTTTAAAGCAAGTAGATAATTAGATATCTTAATAAAATAAATTTCTTATATATAGCTAATCACTACTGTTAATGCTTTAAATTTATTATTATCATAGTTGAAGGCATAATTTTATTAAACAAAAATTGAATGAAATAAGCCATGTAGTAGAAATAACCAGAAACAGGAGGCACTTTATCTCAATATCTAAGCATACCTATTTAGCTTTTGTACTAATTTCTTTTCCTTCCTTCCTTCCTTTCAAAACAAATTCACTAACATCTTCACTTTATTTTAAAACTTTACACATGAAGTTGGAGTAAAGAAAAAAAACTCTTCTGATGGCCAGTAAGCATGTAAAATAAAAAGTTTCTAAATTATAGCCTGAAAAAAATGAGATACCATACAAATTCAAAGGAAATACAGAAATGAAAACCACTGTTTTTCTAAGTTTAAAATTCTCTTTTAATAAATATCAAGTTTTACATTTAACAGACATTGAAAGACTCAAATGTTTAGTATAACTGCTGAATATCTCTATTTTTAAAAGTTACACTTTGAAAACAATATAAATTGATGGCACTACATATAACATTTGATAATGTTATAATAAGTAATATCATTGCATTTGATAGTACAGATCTAGATGATGACTATGTTTAAAACAAGCATTAAAACCTTCCTGCCAATTTTCAAATGTTAAACTCCAAATTTAAAAAAAAATCTATCAGGTAGTCAATTTATGTAATTAAACATTAAATGAAATTTGATTTCCTCCTATGTTGTGCCACTTTAATTACTGTATTTCAATATGACATACAGATATCATTTAAAATGCCAAAAGGATTATCAACATAAAATAAAAGTGTGACAAGGATCCCACAGTCAGTTGAAAGACACAACTATTGGGGGGAAAAAGTCACAAATACAAAAATAAATAAATAATATACAAAACTTGCAATGTCATTATCAAACAAGACTAGTTTTTTGTTTTGTTTTCTTTTGTTTTTAACAAATATACACAATAAACTGAGATTTCCTGTTTTGGGATTTCCTTCTTTGCCTTCCAAAAACTCAAGAAAAATGGGCTCACTACTTTACAGTCACTCCCCATCTCTAACTCAAAATGTTACTATAGTTTTATTACCCACTGACCTTGACTCTGACTGCTGGCTGTTTCCAAAAATCAAATTTATTCTCAGCTGATAAAGATTTATCACCTTGGAGGCTGGTCAAAGAGATGTGCTTTTTCATGCAACTCTTGATAGACAGAAAGAAAAGAAAGAGGGGAAGAAAATGGTGGAAGAGTGAGGGACGGAGAAGGAGAAGGGAGGGTAGGACCGAAACTTCGATAAGGGCAGCTCTAGTAGAAAACGTAACAGCTTCCCAAGGAGATTCCTTTGGGAGAGGGAATATATAATGTGTAATTTTGGTTTATTTTTAAACAATTCATGTGAAATCGCAGTCAGTTCTGCAGGGATGTTTATTACCAACAACGATACCCAAACTCAAGAGGAAAAAGTTTCTATGGAAAATCAACTACTAGTGTTCAAGTAACACGTGTCTACTGAACATACTATATCAATGGCTTTTTAAGATATTTTTTCCACCATTACACACTGACAATTGACTTTTTCACAGCCAAAACTTTAAAATGGCAAAACAGATTTTGAAGACATTTTCTGTAATTAAAACGGCTGCTTAGATGCTGAGAGAGAAATTCTCAAGGATAATGTTGCTTTTCACTTTTCTCTTAAAAGATTCAAATGAAAGAGAAATGTGTTGAAATCAAGTAATTAGAATTCCATTTGGTCCGTCATCCCTTTTCAAAATTTATTTAAAGATTCTAGATTTTACTGACAACTCTTTAGCACCACAATAACTAGGAAAATAATAGTATTTGGTGCTTTCAAATGAATACATATAATCTAAACGTCAATGTGATTTACAATCGCAAAGGAGTTGTCAAGAAATGTTAAATATCTAAATACTTTTGAAAATTGGCTTTGCATCAGAAAGCTCAAATATCATTTTTGAAGACCATATAACTGTGGCAGATATTAACTCTTCATATATCCATCTATAACAGGGCCTCTGAATTTTTGCATGGCTCATATCATCCTAGGGAAAAACAAGATATTTCCTAGCTTCCCTTGATGCTGGATATGTATGGGCAACTGAGTTCTGACCAATAGAATGTGAAGGAAAGTGACAAGCACGCCTCCCAGGACTCATCTTAAAAGAGAGAGGACAAATGCCTATTTCCTGTTCCCCTACTCAATCCCACTGCCTGGAACAAGAAGATACTGAGCTTTCTTGGACCCTGTGGATGAGAAATGAACAAAAATACATACTAATGAAGTTTAAAATCACAAGTTCCATCTTCTAATGAGCCTATGTTTACTTGCCTAAGTAGCATAACAGTAATTGTTCCAGAATCCAAAAATGTACGAGATGTACTCTGGAAATGGAAAAATACTTTTCTTCAATTCAATGAACAGATTCTGAATTTTAAACAACCCAATAATTTTTAAAAGTAACACACCCAGCAAAGAATAAATGCCCTCATATAGTGTCAGTATTTCAAACAAATAAGAGAAACCAATATTCAGACCCTAAAGTTAATAAAATATGTCTTAAGACTTGTGAAAATCAAATTATTTGCTTTCTAATCACCAAGAAAAAAATATAGAAAAAAACACCATCTCTCCACAAAGGAGTTAGGAGTGCAGTATGAAAATTATAATATTGGTAAGGCTACAAAGATCATTGTAGAGTAGCACAGAATGGCTAGTCTAGACACAAAAAGTAGACTCAAGTTAGAAGCTCTGGCCCTTCCAATGGTCAGCTGTATAAACCTGACCACATCAGCTTTCCTCCAGGAGGTTCTCAGTTGTGTTTAGGAATATGGGATACTTTGTGTTCTGCCCTCTTCATAATTCTGTTGTAAAACATTAAATATGAAAAAATATATCAGTAGATATTAAAAAAGAGCATCCTTAGTAAATATAACTATTATTCAAATAACTATGAGAAAAGTATACATTGATTTGCATGTTTCAAAAGTAAAGAGGTCATTTGGCTTTTTTAAAGAAATAAGTCATAGTGAAAAACTAACTACTGGGTACTACATTCACTACCTGGGTGACGGGATCGACTACATGCTAAACCTCAGCATCATGCAATATACCCACATAACAAACATGTACAGTGTACCCCCCAGTCCAAAATAGAGTAAATGCATTATAAAAAATCTAATAGACACCTTATCTTACTCAACTTTGACATTTTAGGAAAAAGATGTGGCTTAATTTGCTTCTCTGAAGATCTCCCCCTCACAACTAAATAAATAACGAGCCTAATATTTACCAGTACTAGTAAAAATGGCATATACCTTACAAAACATTTGTCATCTTATAAGATGCAAATCACATTGATTCCCTGATTGATCATAAGACAGAGTGTAAGACAGCCAACGGGCCATCCACACACACCAGGAGGAAGACTGTTGTGGAGTTAAGGGTGCTGGCAAACAGCAACTTTAAACATTTTTTTACATTAAATTTGTTATTTTTTAAAGAAGGTTTTTTTTCATTAACTATTTTAGAAAGCCTGAAAAAATAATTCCCAGATAGCACATTAAATGCTGTGAATTATGTTATACTCCATAGTATGTTGCTATGTGGTTTCTTGATTTTATCAAAATTACATCCAAGGGAATGAAAACCATTTGTCTACATTTAAAATTCCTCATCTCTACAACTCAATATTTTTCCTTGATGCATTCTAAATGCCCTAGTAGAAATTATTTTGAAAAGAAACCATTAAAGGTATGCTAATGACTCTGAATTGTGACAGATGCTAGGGAAACAGGCCTGTTGGCTGAGGCACAGCACCATTAACCATCTATCATAAAGTACTCTGGACCTGCTCATTCATTACTGCTGTGTTGCTCAAGGGGAGAGAAAAACAGCAAGAGTTTCTCTTTCTGAGGCAAAAATCATAAGCCACTCACTAATTCTAATGTCATGATCTCCCACTGTTTGTCTGCATGATAATTAGGAAAATCAGAAGTAGTGAAATATTGTTTTAAGAACGTGATCAGAATTAAACTGTTGAAAAGGCCAAGGAGGAAACTCCACACATCAACTAGTGGGTCTCCAAAACTAGATACTAACTGTAGGCAAAAGAAATCCTATTTCCTAGGAATGAATCAAGAAATAGAGTCCCTAGCTTTACAGGGAGGGGTGCAAGGAGAAGGGAAGTATTTAGAAAGAAGCAATAGAAACACATCATTACTCTGAGAATCTTCTTTCTATAACCTGTTGGGAATATTTGTTGATCAACCATTTGGATGAGGTGCACTGATCCAGCCACTGTGGGAAACACATATACGAAGCCATATAACTACACTTGGGTCAGTGACAGACTGCATACTGAACGGTGACTGTGCACGGTTATACCATATAGCCTAGGTATGTAGGGTATGTAGTAGGATATACCATCTAGGTTTGTGTAAGTACATTATATGATGTTGACACAACAACAAAATTGCCTAATGATGCATTTCCCAGAACATATCCCTGTCGCTAAGCTATAGGACTGGATATCAAAAATATATTTATTAAGAAATACAGAATTTGCAGTTTTACAAAGTGCTTGCTTATATTAATACATTGCCTCATTTGATCCTACCAAGAAAGCTATGATGAAAATGCCATCTTGATTTCAGAGGAGAGGAAACTGAAGCTCAGGTAAGTGAGGCAACTAGCTAAACATCACAAGCTCATTAGTTGAAGAGCCCATAAATCATGTCTTTTGTCTCTAAAGCCAGTGCTCTCTTCTCTAAGACCTAATAGGAAGGAGGTGGCATCAAGGGAGAGGCCCAAGAGGAAAGATGAATAGAAATATTTTCCTTAAAAACATGAAGAGCATGACTGCTACATACATGCTTAATACAGATTTCACTGTCATACAATGTGGAGGAAGCTTGAAAGTGCATATGGGCACAGAGGCCTTGGCACTGACCAGCAGGTTTGCTAGGCAAGACCAAAGCCAACCCAACTACTGGGCTGCCAACAAGCAGCAAGAGGAGAATGACATCTTGCCTCTTTCATGTCCTTAATCCATTTTTCACATCGAGGGTTAAGCATTAGAATGGTGTATTTTAAAAATACACATGCCTAGGTCCCACCCTGTAAGTCTGAATCCACTGGGGCATTTATACTCTCTAATTGTTTGGCAGAGGGACTTTAATGACCAGCCAGACTTGAGCCTCTCGATGCTAGAACTGCACAGCTCTTTCTTTTCCACCTGCATCCACAATTGATGGAGAAAATGAGGTTGGCACAAAATTCGCAACTTTAAAAGTTGGCTACAGATTTCACAAGAGCCAGTGAAGGACAAGAAGTGTATGAAAGAATCAAATAGTAAACAATCTTGTCTAAGGAACTAATATCAAGCCTGAGTTATGTTAACTAAAGAAAGGAAAGTACTCAAGCCAGTCTTGAATAGAGAGATGAGAAGTTCACTTTCATACCAAATACTATAAACATAGGCCATATAGAGTTTGCTGATCATACGTGTCTGATAAAAAGTGTTATAGTATTGTAGGCTCAAAAGTTTGTACTAACAGCTTTCCACTGGAGTCCAAATTATTGGCTGCAGTAAAACCAAATGCTCATTACCTACAAAAGGATTTTAAGTGTCCACCTTTCCAATGGGAGTTGGCCCCAAGGCACTAAAGAATTATGACAACAGGGAAGGTGGCAGTAAAATACTGCACTTTTCAAAAGACCTTTGAAGTGTTCTAAAGAGGTCTCTCACAGCCATCTATAAAGTAGAAATAAATGTATCCATTATTTACTTATTTCAGAACCATGTGGTAATAAACTCAATATTATATTCAATACCTCACTTCATTATGCCAATAGCTGCCTACTCTGGCCAGTGAAAGGACTGTTTAAACGGCAAGTCCTCCATTTATATGTAAAAGTCCATGAATTAATGTCATCCAGACTCTTCATCAAGGAAATTCCTCAGTGATAGCTAGTCTATAAAATGAGCCCTTCACTCTACGTAACTTTCCGCGGCCTTACTAAGTGATTATAACCTTCTCCAATAATGTGAATTTAATATATTGCCAGGAGGTATTGAGATGTAATGAAGACTCTGAAGGTGCCAGCCACAGCATAGAGAAACAGAGCCTGTCACCTGTCTACCTTCGGGGAGGCTCTATTTCTCCCCACAACGAGGCTCCTATGTCTACTCAGGAACCACAGCTCCACCACCTTCCAGACTGCCCTGAGGGACATCCTGACTTCATGCTCACATAACAGAACAGATCTGACCTTAGGTTGACCAAATGCAGCCCAGCATGGGACCAAGTTGCCATTATACCAAGACTGGACTACTGGACAACTCAAAGGAGCCAGTCCACAGCTGAGCCTCCCTGACCCCAGCTCTGCCTATTCAGACTGATTCTCTTCTCCCTGCCAGCTATCCTGGAGGTCCCAGCAGGTCTGCTCAACTTAGGACATGTATGGTGAACCGCATAAATTCCATTCAGGAAGTGTTAGTGAGCTCCTGTTGCATGTAAATCCCAGTATGGAAATGCAAGTATAAATAACTTCTGCCTCTCCCACCCCAAGGACGGACTTCACATTTGAACATGGCCATACTTGAACAGACTGTATTTTACTCAAACAGGAGTAAAGGTCATAAGTAGGGTGACCATATGTCTTGGTTTGCCTGGAGCATCCCAGTTTATGTGTGTTGTCTCCGTATAATTAACAGTGCCTCCTTTCACCTTCCCAGTTTGGATGATAAATTATCGGGTTGCCCTAGCCATGAAAGAGTCATAAAAGAGTTTGGAAATATGGAGAAGATTGTGATCATTTCTGTGTTAGGAAATCAGGAAGGCTTCTTGAAGAATGAGATATTTATGCTATGGGATGAAATGAAAGGCAAAGTTTAAAAGAGGGCTGAGAGGTGTGGTAGAAAGCAGGGGAGGATGTCCCAGGCAGAGGGACAGGCAGGAGGAGGGTTAGGGCAGCAGCAGGCCTGCCATGTGCTTCCAAGGCACATGGGGGTCCGTCTTGCTCTGGTGTATATGGCAGCCACTGTAAGCTTCTTGAGAGCAAGGATTCTGCTCCATCTTGTGTCCCTATCTCCTGACACAGCACCTGGTGCAGAGGAGCGCAAAACCCATGGGCTGCTATTCTACTGAATGAATCGAGGCATGGCAACATTTTGTCACCTATGTCTGATTACATGGCTCTGTTACAAGAGGAAGCTCATGGCCACGACACTAGACATTTTGCCGGCCTGACAGTTTAGGAGAACGTGGAAGAAACTGTCAGGGCTGGCAGAACCCACGTCCTTTGTGGACACAGGGTCAGGGATTATCCTCAGGCAACCATCCAGAGACAAATTTTGGAGCACTGGTTGAGAGGTGAAGGCATGTGACAATGCCAACATGGGGCCACCACAGCCCTCAACCTGGGCTGTCTTCAGCATCTCAACAAAAGACGGACTCTACAATGTTCAGAGACAAGGGGAGCCCACAGCAGCAGGCCCAATTCCGCAGAGGGTACAATTCCCAACATTCCACAAAATCCTGCCCAGAAAAGCCGCCAGGACAGCAGCAGTCCCACTGAGGGGCCAAGTAGAGCAGAAATCTCCATTCTGTATGCACTCGACGTCCCTCGCCATCTGCCTGTACCTCTAGACGTCCATACAGCTTGCCCTGACGGAGGCTCATTGTGGTCCTACTCAGATAAAGCATAAGCCTGATCACAGACTGCATGTGTCTCAAGCTCCATGACCTTGTCCTCCACAAAATTCCTCAAAAATGGAGGCCATACCATGTACCGCAGAGATGGGTTTCCTCTCTGAGCAAAAACATCAAGGAATTGCAAAGTGGGAAGCCATCAAAAACGGTAACTGCAACTGGGGAAGAGTCAGCATAGGCCCTTCTCTAAATGGGCCTTAGCCCAGGGAAGTCATAGGGTCCCAAACTATCACACTGTGTGGCAGGGCACATCACCAACAACGTCAAGGTAGAAAGGAGGCTTTTTCCCTCAGAGGGAGGGTGTGTGTGTGTGTGTGTGTGTGTGTGTGTGTGTGTGTGTGTGTGTGTGTGTGTGTTGCGGGGTGGGCTGGAAGACATTCCTCAATCAACTATTGTTCTTCCCTACCTATGCAGAAAAGACCCACAACCATGGTCGTGAACAAAGCAAACACCTCTACACTCTACAGCCATTGGTGTGCATATTACGAACATGATTGCCTAGCTTTCTACACCATTTGGAATGCAGGGCAAAAAGTACTTGTTAGCTTTTTCCATTTAGAAAGTGGAGGCAATTGCTTTCACAGTTAATGTCCATCAACTAGACTACGATATCCAGATGTTTGGTCAAACACCAGTCTAGCTGGGGTTTTTTGTTTGTTTGTTTTTTGGGGTTTTTTTTTTAATGTGATTAACATTTAAATCTTCAGACTTTGAATAAAACATTACCTTTTATAATGTGGATGGGCCTGTTAAAGAAAAAGTTGTTCATCATACTTGTTAAGACGGCAGAGCAGACTTTATTCAAGAGGGCCCATGGCAATAGGTGGAGGAACTAATGCAATGAGGTCTTGGAGTGAGGGGAAGAGATTGGCTCAATTCTGATTCTAACAAGGAAGAGCAGAGATTTATAACCAAGGAGCAAGGTGGGGGGGTCAGCGAATAGAAAAGTATCAAGAGGAAACATCAAGGATAAGGAGCTGACTGAATAGGATCATTGCTGAAGCCAATGCCAGGGTGATAATATCCAGGGTGGTCAGATAACAAGGGTGGGGGATTTTCCGAAAACTGACTTAGCGGGATTCTTGCTCAAAGTGGATTCTACAAGAGGGAAACCTAAGATCAGTCTATTCAGAAAGGATTTAACAGAGCCTGACTAAAGTTTTGCTCAAAAAAGAGAATCTTTGTCAGGCTTCAACCAGTCAGTTGAATCCATAAGAGAGAAAGGCTGAGGTTCTCTAAGAAAGAGGGAATTCTACCTCCAGATTGCATTCAGACACAAGACTGCAACATTAAGGCTTCCCTGAATCTGAAGCCTGCTGGCCTGCCCTGAAGATTACAGACTTGACAGTCCCAACAATCACATAAGCCAATTTCTTAAAATCCATCAAGCATGGTGTACACCAATTCCTCTTACTGAAACGTAAGCTCTATTAAGGCAAAGATCTTTTATACATATATTTTGATGTATACCCAGCATATAGACCACAATGCCTAGCATATAGTAGGTCCTATACAAATAATTCTTCAATCAATGGAAATGTAAGTCAAATACATACACAAACAAACATCAGTACAGACATAAAGAAGAGCGAGAAGAAAAAGTCCACTCTTGCTAAAACAATGGGCATTGGTTATGATAGGCAAGTCATGTTATAAATTGTAAAAGCTTTATTATAATTCCACATAAGTACAATATAATGTCATTATAATCACAGAATGAGGTCTATCAATGATCATCATTCTCTGTATTCAGTGACCATATTTCTGCCTCTTTGTTTCAAGTAAGAACACACAGAGGCTGGAGATATTTACTCACTATCTCACTCATTATAACAGTGGTCTTGAAGATAACTGATAGTCTAGGCCTTTTCCTCATCACTCAAGAGAGATTACAGCATAAGACACCAGTTTCACTATCTAGGAAGTTATGACATTAATCTTTGCCCAGCCACTTAGGCTGAGGAGGTAGGTAAATGGTGGAAAGGGCTGCTAAGAAAACTGCAACATATTAGGCAGAAAATAGGAGAGAATACAAAAACAAATATACATCTCCATGCCTCTTCTGAAGAGCGATCTACCCCAAATGCCCTCTGTGTGTCTGGCTTACCCAGCAGAGGGAGAGAGCTTCCCCACCCTCAGTGTAACTGCTAATCCCAAGCCAGCCCAAATGTGCAGAAAGATCCCTGCCTTCTTGTTCTCTGTTCAGCAATCCTGAGAGCCGCTCTGAAAACCACCACAAAGACTGAAATATATCCTAGACAGGGAACCTGGAGACCTGGAGGCTGGTTCTGACTCTTTCGGTTTATTCCCAAAACCCCTGGGCCTCTTTCTTCATGAAGAAAAGGTAGAGATTAGATAGGGTGATTACTAAGATTTCTTCAAGGTCTAAAAAGAAGGACAGTGATTGTGCAAGGTAAGTTGACCCCATCTACTCGAAAGGTGCCCAGAAAAGGGTCCAATAAAAGGGAAAGTAGGAGCTAGGGCCCTAAAATAGCAATAGAATGGTGGGGCCAAACTGGGAAATGGCTGTGCCACTCCAATCTGATGAGGGTCTCACCTCACTGGGCATCCCTGGGCACACACCCTCTGGGGCACACCCTTCTTAATTTTCTTTCTTTTTTCTTTTTTCTTTTTTTTTGAGACAAAGTCTCACTCTGTCACCCAGGCTGCAGTGCAGTGCCACGATCTCAGCTCACTGCAACCTCTGCTTCCTGAGTTCAAGCGATTCTCCTGCCTCAGCCTCTGAGTAGCTGGGATTACAGGCTGCGCCACCGCACCTGGCTAATTTTTGTATTTTTAGTAGAGATGGGGTTTCGCCATGTTGGTCAGGCTGTCTCAAGCTCCTGACCTCAGGTGATCCACCCACCTCAGCCTCCCAAAGTGCTGGGATTACAGACGTGAGCCACTGTGCCCAGCCCTCAATTTTCTTTCTTCAATAAACTTTTGAAAATGAAAAGCCCAGCTGGCACATGGTACAGGAGCTATTACTAGAAACAACTTCAGGCCACCTATCAAAAGGTAAAGAATTACTCTGGATGAACTTAGTATTGCACATTTGGAAGACTAGTTTGTCAACAGGCTGAGAAATTTACATAGACTTATGAATCAACCAATGGGCCAAATTATTGCTTTAAAATAAAATAAAATCTGGCCAAAAGAACACATATGTGGGACCTCCTGCTAAGACATACTCTTTCTGCAGACCAAGTATCTGGAAAGCTAAATCATAACAGGATGGCTATTTGATAAGCTTTACGGCCTGAATGTATGACAGGCATGAGGCTAAGAGGGCTTATTATAAACATCTCCACATAAGGCAGAGACCTACAAGGGCCAGAGTTGTTACACCAGGGCAGAGGAGAAGAACACAACCATTGCTTGTCTTTTACAATCTCTTCTTTCTTTCTATACATGTATTCTTTTCTAAATAATAATTAATGGCTGAAATGTATTTTGTAAATTAATACTTATTCATTTCAGAGACTTTAGCAATCACAGAAAAGCATTTTTCAAGTATAAGAAAAAAATTCTCACACCTTGCTGTGATAATAAAAAAAATAGAAGTATGAGAAAAAAAAGGAAAAGAAAAAACAATCTTACTATGAAGGTTTCCATCCATGGAGATGTACAGGTATTAAAGAGTATCCTGATTTTTATTCTATTAAACAGCACACTGTAAACATGTCTCATTATATTAAATACTCTGGAGATACATTTGTTACTTGGTTTTTATTTAAAACCATGTTTTAAAGACTGAAAAATAAAGATTGGCACATCTTTTCCTTAGATGTATTAATATAGCCCATCGGCAACAGGCCATTCTTGTTCTGAAGCCACTCAGTACATTTCAAGCTTTATCCCAAGACCACTATTTCTCTCTTACTTCTAAGTTATTTAAGAATAAGTGTCTTACTATAATCTGTGAGCACAGGTAAGTCCTCCCAAAATAACAGTGCCCTGGCCAGTTAGAAGCTTAGGTCTTATGAAATTTCCACAGTGACAAGGTAGCAAAATAGTATCTGACAAACTGACAGGTATCACCACAACTGGGAGAGGAAGAAAACATGTACCCTTCTCACCCAAGTATTAACCAGCATCTTTTTTGCCCGGGCAACATATGTGTCTATCAATGGTGGTCTTGCCAAATTAAACACTTCCAGCACACTTGCCCTTAATTCTATCTTGAAAGAGAGGGAAATTAGGAATTTCAGGCCAAATAGAGAAGAAAGGGGAGGCCATGCCAAATGAGTGAAAAGTCTATTTTTGAAAAGGCATAACCTGGCAGTAGCCTCAAATCACAATGTTATTCTACCTACACCTAACTCCCAAATGAGCTCTAACTCCCAAATCAGGCTATACTCACATTCCAGAAACTTTCACCTGCAAAGTATGTATTACAAATCTAGAGAAACAGCCCCACAGTCATATATCAAACTGTGAGCACTGTAAGAGCATACCCTTAATACACAGTTGTCTGACTGTCACTTGCTTCTGTCCTATCTTCAGTGATGTGGGGACAAAAATGTTTTATGTACAGTTTCTCAAGGATAGCAGACATTAATAGAAATGCATGGATGGGGCTGGGCATGGTGGCTCATGCCTGTAATCCCAACACTTTGGGAGGCTGAGGCGGGTACATCATTTGAGGTCAGGAGTTCAAGACCAGCCCGGCCAACATGGTGAAACTCTGTCTCCGATGAAAATACAAAAATTAGCAAGGCATGGTGGCAGGCACCTGTAATCCCAGCTACTCAGGAGGTTGAGGCGGGAGAATCACTTGAACCCTGGAGACAGAGGTTGCAGTGAGCCGAGATCGTGCCACTGTACTCCAGCCTGGGCGACAGAGCAAAACTCCGTCTCAAAAAAAAAAGAAGAAAAAGAAAAAGAAAAAATAAATGCATGGATGGGTTTACAGCTGGCATAGATCAATTTCTAGTTATTTTACAATTATTGATTAGGGAAGTCAAACAGCCTTTGCTATTTGCCAGACAAAAAGCTAAATACCCCCTTTCACAAATCTTGAGAAAAGGCCAAAGAAAAATGAAAACTGGCGTATTCTGGAAAGAGAACAAGCCAAGACAAGATTATAACCAAGTCAAAGCTGAGAACCAAGTAACAAATGTATCTCCAGAATAGAGCTTGAAAAACTTGCAGTCTTGGCAAGTCCCTCTCACTCACAGCAGCAACCTTTGTTGCAATCAGAATTGACGGAGGCTTTTTCACTTCAACTAAAAGATTTCTGTCAGGGTGAACATATTTTAATCCACCGCATGCATTTGTACCATGTCATTTACAAGGACAAAACCTGACTACACCAAGAGCCTGCTTTTGTTGTGTCACTCTACGGGACCAGTGTACATGTTCCTAAGGCTCACAAAAAAAAATATTCAAAGAGAGGAGAGAGGAGAAGAGAGGACGGGGAAAGCAGTATTATCATACACACCGAGAGCATATGTACAGTTAGAGATGGAGCTTGGAAGTGGTGATGTGCAAGATGGAGAGATGCAGTTAAAATATGCTGCATTCTAAAGGAGGATGTTATTTAGAACTTGTTCTTTTTGATGCCTCCAGGGTTGAAACTGAGACACTCTCTTAATAATATATTGAGTTCATCAAGGAGGTAAAAAGTAATAATCAGTTTGAAGCACCAATACATTCTTCTATCACCTGTGCATGACAGGGAATGATGGGAAACTTACTAATGATGCCACTGTCCGTATGCTTAAAATTCAACATGGAGCAAGGAGGTGTTTAGAAAGGAGAAAAACAATGTCAGAAATTAGCAAAACGGAAGATCCAATGGTCACATTAAAAATTAACAAATGGGGCCAGGCATGGTGGCTCATGCCTGTAATCCTAGCACTTTGGGAAGCCAAGGCATGCAGAACACTGAGGTCAGGGGTTCAAGATCAGCCTGGCCAACATGGTGAAACCCCATCTCTACTAAAAATACAAAAAATTCACCAGGTATGGTGGCATGCATCCATAGTCCCAGCTCCTCAGAAGGCAGCACAAGAATTGCTTGAACACCAGAAGCGGAGGTAGCAGTGAGCGAATATGGTGCCACTGCACTCCAGCCTGTGTGACAGACTCTATCGCCAAAACAAAAAACAAACAAAAAAAGGGGCTCAGGTGCAGCATCTCACACCTGTCATCCCAGCACTTTGGGAGGCCTAGAAAGGAGGCTCGATTGAGCCCACGAGTTCAAAATCAGCCTAGACATCATAGTGAGACCTCATCTCCACAAAAGATAAAAAATAAATTAGCCAGGTGTGGTAGTACACACCTGTAATCCCAGCTGTTTGGGAGGCTGAAGCAGGAGGATCACTTGAGCCCAGGAGGTCAAGGCTACAGTGAGCTATGATTGCACCACTGTACTCCAGCCTGGGTAACAGAGAAAGACCCTGTCTCACAAATACATTAAGTTTTAATGAGTTGAAGAAAGAAATGGAAAATAAGCAACCATTCGAAAAGATGAATCTTTGTTTAAGCTTAGAGACAGCAAAGGGGTTTCATCCACTATGATACAAAAATTTGGGTCACTTAATTATTTTTTCCCACCGGTTCTTTATTTTTCCCCAGTTTTACTGGGGTGTAACTGACAAGTAAAAATTACATGTTTTAGGTATGCAGCATGATGACTTTATATACATATACAATATAAAATGACTACCACAATCAAGTTAATTAACACATCTATCATCTCACACCTGTGCGTGTGCACGCACACAATGCATGCATGCGGTTAAGAACATTTAAGATCCATTCCCTTGGCAAATTTCAAGTATACAATACAGTATTATTAAAAATACTGTAGAACTATAGTTACAATGCTGTACATTCGATCCACAGAACTTATTCATCTATCTTATAACTGAAACTTTGTACCCTTTACCCAAATCTCCCCACTTCTCCCAGTCCCCTGACTCTGGCAACCACCTTTCTATTCTTTGCTTCTGTGAGTTCAACTTTTCTAGATTCCACATATAAGTGAGAACATACAGTGTTTGTTTTTCTGTATCTCATTTATTTCACTTAGCATAATGCCCTCCAGGTTCACACTCACCATGTTGCCAATTTAAGTTTATTTTCCTAACAAAGCTCTGAGTCTTCATTCTAAGCCAACAAACACGTATTAGCAGAAAGATCCCATGCTCCCATTTCCAAGAAAAGGATCCCTCTCTCATGTTGACGCTTTCAATTCAGTGACTGTCTAAAAGCATTTATGCCTGGCCTGTGACTAAACCACTTTTACTAATCAGAATAAGTAATCAATAACAAAATTCCAATTTAACCAAGAAAATAGAGGCTTTCAACTTTAACTGTTTTTCTTTTTCTAAAATGGACTTTTTTAATAACCAAAGAAAATTAAAATAAATGTGACTCTTGGAATTGGTAACCTATTCATAAAACAAAATTACTTTATAAAAACTCAATTTATACGTATATAGAACTTTGAATTCTGTAAGAACTCCTATATTTAGATATTTATTCATCAAGGTAAGAGATTTGAAAGAGAACTACATTAACGACCTTGTCCTCATTTTAAAAAGACGGAAACAAAGGGCATAAAGAAAAGGAAGCAATTTGCCTAAAATTACATGGAGTTGTACCTGGAAGGGAAGGGCGGAGGGACAGAGAGAAGGCTATTTCAGATGAAATTATTGTTCAAAAATTGTCAAAAAATAGGAAGAGTTTATTCTCTAACAGTTTTTAATGATGCAAGTTGGATGCCTGCTGCATTTTGAAGATACGGGATCTATACAGATGCTGAAAGCATTTTTAGTTCATGAAAAGAAAATTTCCAAAACAATGGTTTTTCCTCAACTCACCCACAATATAGAATATTAATCTATAGGTCTGAATGAAATTCTTCACCTCTTTTTTGCCCATTCCACTTTCTTCTTACTAAAACTCTAGCAATGACAGCAGTAATTCATAAATTGAAGTTAACAGTATTCATCTTAATACTATTGTTTGCAAATTATGTTTAAAATGGAATTTTAAGACACATCAACTAAAATAGTTGCCAATATATGATCCTAGAATACATCCTGTATCCAGAGGAACAGTTGCCATAAACAACATTATTGAGAAAATTGACAAAATTGAAATCTGGGCTAAATATTACAATAGTCATCAATGTTAAATTTATTGATTTTGAAAACTATACTTGATTATGTAAGAAACACTGATTTCTAAAAGGCAGAAGTATTAAGAGGTAAATGAGTATGTCTTCTACCCATGCTCAAATGATCCCCTCCCCCAAATAAAAAAAAAAATATATATATATATATATAATATATGTAGGCAGAAATAGAATGATAAAGTGTGGTAAATGCCTAAAAACAGATGAATCAGAGTCAAGCTCTTTGCACTATTCTTACAACTTTACCATAAGCTAAAAATATTTCAAAGTAAAAAGTTTAAGAAAGGAATTTTAAAATTGTAATTTTTTTTTTTTTTTTTGCCAGGCACTGTGGCTCACGCCTATAATCCCAGCACTTTGGGAGGCCAAGGCGGGCTGATCACGAGGTCGGGAGATCGAGACCATCCTGGCTAACACGGTGAAACCCCGTCTCTACTAAAAATACAAAAAAATTAGCCAGGCATGGTAATAGGCGCCTGTAGTCCCAGCTACTCGCGAGGCTGAAGCAGAATGGAGTGAACCCAGGAGGTGGAGCTTGCAGTGAGCGGAGATTGCACCACTGCATTCCAGCCTGGGCGATACAGTGAGACTCCATTTAAAAAAAAAAAAAAATTGTAATTTCCTAGTGTCTCTACCTTTACCCTATGCAACACAAACGATTATACACACACACACACACACACACACACACACACACACACACACACATGATCTAGCAATGTTAATACTCAGTTGTTAGTTTTTGCAATAGTAGACATACAGTAAAATCAGTTACCAGCTCTTTCCTATCATTCTATCAGAGCTATGAGAAAAGAGCTTATTTTTTGGAAATAAACTAATTTTTAATACATTAGTTAACCTGCTGTTGAGATAATTATTCTTGGAAGTGGAAAGTATAATTGAAAAATACATTAATAATTATACAACTACATCCCCAATTTTTTGTTTCCTTTTTTGTTTGTTTAAACTTAACAAATCTCCAAAATGGTCAATGGCATAGTTTTTCAAACTCCATTCAGAGCTTGGCTTTACAAACAAACTGTAGAATATCTTCCTTTAAATTTCTCATAAAATTCAATGAAAATACAAAAGTGACTGAATTCACTACGAGCAGACACTGCTAACGTATATCACAGTTATTCCTAAAAATACTCTATTGCAGCAAGCCCACCTCTACTCTCAACAAGCATTCTCCCAGATTAATGCTTCTTTATTATCCAAAGTGACAAAAATAATTGAATCGTCTCTTACCTCCCCCACAAATGAAGACTTTATGTTAGACATAAAAAAGAGTAGGCCGGGCACAGTGGCTCATGCCTGTAACCCCAGCACTTTGGAAGGCCGAGGCAGGCAGATCACAAGGTCAGGAGTTCGAGACTAGCCTGACCAACATGGTGAAACCCCGTCTCTACTAAAAATACAAAAATTAGCCAGGCGTGGAGGCGTGCACCTGTAATCCCAGTTAATCAGGAGGCTGAGGCAGGAGAATCACTTGAACCAGGGAGGTGGAAGGTTGCAGTGAGCCAAGATCACGCCACTGCACTCCAGCCTAGACAACAGGGTGAGACTCAGTCTCAAAAGAAAAAGAGAAAGTTTCTGCCTTTATATACTAGTATTCCTTTGAGGCCAAGGGAATGGATAATTGCTACAAACCAGGTCCTTTTGTGTCTGTATCAACCACTTCTCCCAAAGTATGACAGGCCATGGCAAACTTTCTTTAAATAAGAACATTCAAAAATGACTTGATGAAAGTGTACAAATAGCACTTCCTTTGACCAGTATCTTTTGCAATACAGGGATTCACATAAGAGAATGTTTTTAAATACTGAAATTTACAGTTTGGCATGCCAGAACTTTTTAAATGTAAAATGGTTTAGATGGAAATGGTAGTGCTAATATTTCTTACCCACGCTGGTAAACAAATTCTCAATCCCTGATAGCATTATGATTGTGCATACATTATTTCACTAAGCAAGAACACACAAGGCCTATTCGAGTAGTTAAGGCTGCCTGCCTCTATGCTAAGTAGCCTCATAATGCTATGGGTTTTGTGTGTGTGTGTGTGTGTGTGTGTGTGTTTTACTTCCTGTGAGTGTGCATCACATGCATGACGATTAGTTGCCTTTTCTACTTTTAGCTGCAGTTAATTTCTGCTTTGTCCATGTGCCTAAAAGTCCATTTCCCTTTCTAATGTAATAAATCAAATCCATTACACGTTAAAAACAAACAACAACAACAAAACTAAATTTGCTAAATTGTGCCCAAAATAAGATCACCTCGGCACAGAAGATCAGAGTTGTAACCCTGGCTCTATCTCTGTGCAACATTTACTTTCACAATCTCTTTGAATGTTTGCTTTATCGTCTCTAATAGGAATCAATGATAGATGTCCTGCCCATATCAAACACCCAAGAAGATAGTAGAGTTGAAGGCTCTTAGTTAAATGAAAAAAAAAAACTAAATCTAAAAACAAATATTGCTTTTACTGTGATGCTGCTTATCAGCAAAGCTCATAAGCTTCAAGACACTAACTAGAATCACTTTGTGATGCCTTTGGGGTTCAGAGCTATGGTTCCAGACAATGAGTTACCTGTGTTCCTGAGAGTCAAATATGTAACCTATGGATAGGTAAGATAGGATTTAAAATATGTGCATACACTGGGCTAAATAAACTGTAAATGGATGAAGTTTAATTTCTAAGCAGAAAATGTATATAAGTAGGTTTTATCATCTCCAATAAAATTGGCCCATGACAGCGACTAGTGTTATTTCTTATCAAGAAAATATTAAACACAAATCTGGAATTAAATTTACAGTCAGTGTTTGAAACAGGCAGAGGGTAAGTATGGAACTTTGTAACCATTTGTCATAAAAGATGGAAGAAGGGGGAAAAGCTAGTTAGAAAACTCTAAATGCTTTATCTAATCAACAAATTTCTATGACAATGAAGACATTTGATAAGTTTACCACAAGTAATCATAAATTATTGGTGCTGATCATTCCACTGTATTTTTTTCAAAATAGCATGGTGCTATCTGCGTAAATCATATTCTGCCTGCAGCAATGTAGCTTACCTCGAATTATTTCAGAATCATCTAAAATGACTCATTTTTCTATTAAAAAGATGAATGGGCTAAATGAGGTATGTAATAAATACTGCAGGTTTGTAAACAGATTCCTGCTCTTGAGAGAACAGAAGCCTTACTTCATTTGGTAATTCTGCCGTTTGGTATTTTCAAGAGAAGTCATCCTTAAACTACAGTTAGTAAAGAAAAGGGTAGAGTGAGCAAGAAAATGTCCAATGTCTTTATGGGTAAGGGAATAGTTACAAGATACATGAAGATAGCTGCCACCTGCCCCCACCCCCAAATCAGGACACAGGTCAGAACATCAAGAAACACAGAAAAAGCATAACTCAGTGCCATTTAGGAATCATATCAAAGCAATAAAAGCACGGATACAGAAAAGGAATACAGAGCTGTGATATTCAACACTGTGAAAAATTTAACATCCAATAAACGAAAATGAAGCAGGCGTCACTGCACATGGTATATCACATAGTTTATCACATGGTAAATAATATTGCTGTTCAATTTAATACTGAATTCACTAAACCTGAGGTCCATGCACAATAGGTTGAAAACAAGTCACAAGAACTGTATCAGAACTGACAGTTGTGTGACTTGCCATGAAGACAATCTGGAAAGATTGCTGTAAGAATATAAGGAGCTCATCTGCCTTACATTCTCATTCAAAACATAATGTGCAAAACATGTACTTGGGATTGTTAAGGACTGACAGACTTGATTATGCTTAACTTTTAATTTGTTGCAGGTTAAAGCAAATACCAAGGGCTGTATTTCTTAGCCTCTTTAGTAGGAAATGAGATTATGATGTCAGTTCAATAAAAGTCCAACAGACCAGGCAATGAAGTAAATATGTTCACAATGAATGCCAGGTCATCATAAAGTGATGGAATTATAACCAGCCCTTTGCACCTTAATTGCCTATGGACTTTTACGCAGTGCTCTCCATATCTCACCTGGACACCCATAATGACCCAAGTGATAGGATGTCAATAAGTTATTACGGCTAACACATAGGCCACCACTCAACAAGAACTGCCCTGAACCAACTGGTTTGCAAGTAACTTGATGAATTTTCAAAATCACACTTAGAAAATATGAGAGCACATTCTAAGCAGAGTTATTCCCCCTAGCTGTCCTTAAATATGACTAATTGTTGCCAAGAACATCAATAGCATTCTACTCAACTGTGCTGTCTTCTTTTCTAATCACTGTCCAAAAGGCCACACAGTCTGACACAGTTCCTTGGAGAATGGCGACACCGTGTTGACTGGATAGGCCCCCCGAGTCTTGGCAGTGAGTTCTCCAGGACCAGAACACTCCACTGCTCTCCACCTCCAGGTCCCTCAATATCTAGTCAGCATAATATTGAGCTTCTCAGAGGCTATTTGGTGATGTTAAGATCCTAGGTATTTCTGGCCGGGTGCTGTGGCTGACGCCTATAATCCCAGCACTTTGAGAGGCGAAGGAGGGAGGATCTCCTGAGCACAGGAGTTTGAGACCAGCCTGGGCAATGTGGCAAAATGCTGTTTCTTAAATAAATAAGTAAATAAATAAATTAATTAATTAAATAAATAAAACAAAATTAGCCAGACATGGTGGAATGTGCCTCCAGTCCCAGCTACTCAGGAGGTTGAGGTGGGAGGATCACTTGAGCCTGGGAGGTCAAGGCTGCAATGAGCCGTGATCATGCACTGCACTCCAGCCTGGGCAACAAGTAAGACCCTGTCTCAAAAAAAAAAAAAGAACCTAGGCATTTCTGCCGACCTAGATGAGGAAAGGGGGTCTGACAATGTACATTTCAGAAATATATTAATCTGGACAAGTTTTCAGGATACAAGCAAACTTTAAATCTGTAATCGCAGACCTATTCATTCTTTGGGATCTTAACGTGCAGCCTAGGCAGGCAAACTGAAACAAAACACGTTTCTCCTTTTTCACTGCAGTAGCAAACATACCTAAAGCTGCCCTGCTACTCCACAGAAAACTTGGTTCACAGTCTCTTCATAAGGTTGTGTATGCATTCCAGCTGATAATAATAATGCTGCCATAACACACAGGAGGTAGAGGCCACACGTGATAACAAAGAACACAAAAGAGAAAACAGACTCTGGATACTTTGTCCCAGAAGCCCTAATACCCTGCTAAATCCAAATGCACAGGAGGCTCCCACCTGTCGTGACGGATGCTTCCCTTTGAATTTCCTGGTAAGCTATTAAGAGAGAAGAGTCAGAAAGAATGGGACTTGCAGATGGATTCCAGAGCCCATTCTCACCAATAACACTGAGAAAAATGTCTAACACCTAAACGGCCCAAATCCTTCCAGTACAACGTGGAAATGCCATATTTCAATAGTTGTCAAAAGCAAAAGCTCGAATTCATTAACTTCATTTTTGGAATTCAAAGCAAACTAATACTCTACACATATCCAAATAATTGGAGGTTAGTGTCTAGGGCAAGAAAACCAGTACACAACATACATAACCAGAGAGAGTTTTAACAGAGGTTATAATCCAAGTCTAAATTGCACCCAAAAACAACAGATTTCTAAAATTATCTTTAAATGCCCAATAAAAGAACCCGGGAAACCACTGCTTACACTGCAATTTCGTTCACCTGGCTAATTTCAGTGATACTAAAAACCCCAAGTGATCACTCTTACTCTTCTCTTACACAGAACTTTTGAGTATAAACCATGTCGATCATTTCAAAATTACAACCCCAGTTGTTTCCCTTCCTCGTTGGATAGAACCTCACTTGGACAGCAGTAGTGTTCTTATCTGCTTCCTTTAATTTAGTCATTTTTCTCTATATCCCAAATTCAAAACCGTTTTCTTTTTTACCATGAAATTTCAACTGTCACAGTTTGAAGCACAAACAAAATACAGAACTGAAAGGCATACAGCACAAAATTAATCAATTCTTCTTCTTGATTGCTTCACTGGTGCATTTCAGACAAAAGGCAAACTGGGGATGAAAAGTGACATTTTGGAGAAACAGTCACTTAAATTTTCAAAAACTAAATTTATGCATTCACCCACCCTTTTTTTTTTTTTACTGTGTTTTTTTTTTCTAAACAGTATAAGGTTTTACAAATTCAAAAATTATAGCTTAAGTTGGGACAAAATACACAAGGCAAGAATAACCTTCCCCACAAACCTGACACTTAACTGCAGACTCTGAAGAAAAGCAACCAGATCTAATTCATCTTTGCATCCCTGGGAAATAGTGCCTAGGATACAGTAGGTGTTTAATAAATATATGACGAAGGACAATGCAGAAAGGGACAAAAATACCTAATGATCTGACTAATGTTCTTGCCCAGAGCTGAACAAACAACTGGTGCAGTATCTGAGGCCAGCACCCTCCTCAATGCTACACTGAAGTCAGACTTCACACTACACTGAAGTCAGACTTCACACTATGCTTAGCCCAGGACGTTTTTTACATTGGTTGCTAATTTTTGTATTTCAAATGATATGAAGTTACTGATACTAGAAACCTTGCTTGTAGTTAGGCTTGACATTTCTCTCAACCCTTCGAAGCTAAAATCCTAGTAATATTACCTCCCAAATAGTTCCTACTCCTCTTCTTTTCTCTGCATCCCTGCTACCATGCCCTAATTTGGGTACTACCTGTTCTCACCTGGATTAACACAGGGCTTTCTAACTGGTCTCTGGGCTTCCAGCCATTTCCTCCTCTGCTCTTCCCTTCATACTTCATTAGAGTGTAAGCTAAAAATCAAACCCTAAACCCCATGACTGACTAAATGGACCCCCTCTTGGCCAAGGGGACCTCAGAGAAACTTAAAAACTGAGGTCTCGACCATAAAGGGATACGAGGTTGGACATGTCTCTTTATACACCCTCTCTTTTACAGTTTAGACACAACCATTGACCAGCATTAACGTTAAAACAGAGACCACAAGACTGACAAAGCAGGCTTTTTGTGGCAATCAGGTACCAATTATAAACAGGACCTAGGGCCAGGCCAGGCAAGGGTTAAGTCGTGAATCCCCTGCACACACACACCCACTTAAAGAATAGACTATGTTCTAACTGCCACAATGATTCCCACTCAGCAACTTCTAGTAGCGTCCCCCTATCCCCACGTTTCCATGCTTTTGCCTGCAATACCTAAGGCTGTTTCATCCCACTCCTCAACCTTGGGAGCAAATCCTACTCATACTTCAAGAGTCAGCTCAGGGGTCCTTTCCCCAGAAAATCTTTTCTATTCTTCCCCATTTCCTCTCCTCCTATTTCCAGGGCTTCAGTAGATGCAATCAGTCATTTATTCAATCAACAAATATGTATTGACTGCTTACTGTTTGCTCAGCACTGGCATATATTAGGCACTCAATTACATGTTGAATAAATAAATGCAAACATAGCAATTAGTTAAAAGAAAGACAAAGTCCTGGCTTTCCCAAAAGTGAGAATCCTCACAAGACTATAAGTAGCATGGCTCTATAACAGACTTAGCATTTTTAAATATTATTTTTAGTGTATCTTTTACCTTTTATTCCTCAAGGACAAGATTTTGTCTTTTATTCATAGATCATTAGTACCTAACATAGTAAATTTCATACAGTAAGCACTCAATAAAACATCTGTCCAAAGAGTAATGGAAGAATTTTGAAGTAAATATTGCCTTAAGTAAGTAAATTGAGACTTCTTTTTAACATTTAGATTTAAAAAAGAAAAGAAAAGAAAAGAAAATACTACATAGTTCCGTGATGATAACAAGAAATATGTGGCTGGGCATGGTGGCTCACGTCTATAATCCCAACACCCTGGGAGACCAAGGCAGAAGGATCACTTGAGCCAGGAGTTCAAGATCCATAGCAAGACTCTGTCTCTACTTAAATTTTTAAAAATAATTAAAATTTAAAAATCTAACATTAAACCAGCATAATGTAGTAAGACATAAAAAAGAGTGAGTCAAAATTTTAACTGGAATTTTAAAAAGAAAATATAACTGCAAAGTCAAAAAAACCAACTCACTACTCTTCAATTTCAAAAAAGAATCTAATGACAGCAAATATTAGATCACGTATATAAGATCTTTAAAATATACATATCAAGTTGCATTAACTTTACAAATTCCCTGGTCCTGTCCTTCTAGTCAGTCTTCATCCTCTACAGAGGTGCTTTCCTGATCCTAAGAAGCATATTTTGAACGTGAGTTGCTTTTAACATTTTCATGCAGGTAAAATCATTATCAGTAGACTGCCTCTTCCAAAGCCTCTGGATAAAGTCAACTGATTAAAATGCTGGCATCACTCAGTGCTGAGTAGAGGAAGGGGCTGGTATACTCTTCCAGAATCTAGAGTGGGATTAACAGCTTCCCCAGCTAAAGCAATTCTTCCAAAGGGGAAAGTTTTGATCTGATCCTATTTTAAAACTTCAACAACAGGGCCATCATGACTTTGCCCTTCAAAGAGCTTCAATAAAGCTAGCTGCTAAAACAACTGTGGGAAGAAAAAGCCTGGACTCACATCTAAGGAGACAGAAACCTAAATGTCAGCTGTTAGTGAGCCAGAAAGATGTGGGGGGTGTGGGGTAAGGGGTGGGAATCGTTTTATTTCACAGTCCCAACATCACATCAGCTCCCGTGCTTTCACCCTCGCTCTCCTGAAAGACAACTTTTTAATTACTTCACATGTGTGAAACACAATCTTTACTTTCCTGCAGACTGCAACATTTGAGTTCTAAATAAAGAGGAATGAAGCAATGCTTGGCCATCACTCAAAGAGTCCCACATATTAGAATTAAGAATGGCAGCAATAGGGGCCCTACACAGCAGGAGCAATGCTAACCTTTCTGGGGTGACTCCCACATCAATTATGGGTTCTGAAGATGCCCACCTCTCCAGCTGGGGATCAAGGAACTAACATACAACAGCAGGCTTGCGATCACTGTCCACACCACACAGTACTGGTTTGGAGGGTGGTGGGATGCATAATCTGAGACCCTAAAGCATGTATGAAATATATACACATGGGGAAGGCAGAAAGAACTTTATACCTCTAAACATTAATGATAGATGACAGAATTATAACAATACTGATTTTCTTTGTAATTTTTTGTTTTCCAAGTGTTCTATAATATTCTTGTATTAATTTAGTAATTAGTGGAAAACTCAGTGAAACACAACCATTAAAATGTGACCACACAAAAACGTATTTATCAGTATAAAAACTTTTACCACATGGCCTAAATGTTTTAATGTGAAGGTTATTGTAACAGTTATACAAAAGAGTGTATACTATTATCTATGTTTGGAGAAATACCGTTATACACATAAAATCAAATGTTTTATACCAACTCAGTGGGAAGTAAAAAGGAATATAAACACAATAAACCAAAATGTTAACAGTAACTATCTCTGAATTGTAGTACATTGAGTGATTTTAGTATCTCTCTGTATTTATTTTCTAATCTTGATCCAATGAATATGTATGTCTTCCATAATAATAAATAACAACAATAAAGGGAGAAATCTGGTAAATAAACTGGGAATTGCCCAATAACTAAATGTCACTGGCAGCCATGTTGCTGTGGCCATGGCAGACCATGCAAATGTCTGACAACACTCTGGGAAGGAAGGGACTCTCTCAATCAGCTGTCATCCTATGGCATAAATTCCACTTTTATTCCCTAAGTGCTTTGAGGGCTCTATCTGGCAAATATTACAACAGATGCTGAAATACAGGAGTTGTGAGTACTACAATTTGTCATCTATACCACACAACCAGAATCTGTAAAGAAGAGATCTACAAATCAGAATGTACGAGGCCAGTTTCTCATGCTTCACCCGCTACACAAAGCAGTAAAGACAGACAATAGACAAGATTCATTAGGTAAAACAGAACAGACTGCAGATATGCTATTCCAATCAAAACATGTTGCTTAATATTTTAGTTATGCTGAGTAACAAATCTTTTGATACTTTCACATTTTTTTGTGAAATCTCTTTTTATGTCTTGCTGAGTGTGTGTATATATTTAATGAGTTTTTTGAGTTTTTGAATCTTGCTGGTCTCCGTAAACTAAGAGAGTAAGACAGTATGTCCAAATTCAGGCAAAAAGAGGTACAGAAAGAGTGCTTCAAAGATGAGATTCAAAAGAGTAAAAGCTGGGAGGCAAAGAGAAATGCCAACCAAGGTATTCTTCTGCCCACTGGAAACTAAGAGTTTTGCTCTTGTACCTTCCTCAAACATGAGGCACTATTAACCTCCTCCACTACATCCTTAGCTTCCAAATTTGGAGACTTTAATATACACAGAAATGACTTTTCAACCCACTGACCTGATATTTTTTCAGCTTCCTCAAAAAATCCTTCAGCTTAGACGTACAACAAATTTAATTTTCAGTTGAGTTACTCAAAACTTACTGTCTTTAATTCTGAAATTATTCCCCTTTCACAATGACTGACTTTGCTTCCACCTCTCTTATTCCCTTTGTTCCACTCAACACATGTACTGTTCTCAGGGCAGCTGCCAGTCAGTCCACTGACATTTCCTTCTTGGTCTACCACCTCTATTCTGGCTTCACTATTTGCCCATGCAACCGGGACCCCAGATTTGTCACTGAAGAAACTGATTCATTACGCATGGACTTCCTTTCATGTTCTCTGTTTGCAGCTGGTCATGGGTTGGTCTTTCAGAGAAGTGACTAAGGTAAAGAATGGGAGAGACTAGAAATTAGCCTTCTTCTTAGAAAGTTTTAGTGTTTCCCAATTGCCTAGTGAACTAGAAAAATCCCCCTCACTCTTCAGTTCAAAGTTCTCCATTCCATGGTCCCATTTTCCCTGTCCAGTGAGTTCCCAACTGTGCTCCAATGAGGACTAAAGGTTCCGAGGAGTAACATCTGGGTTTCTAGGAAGGCCGAAGTGGAGGCTAAGCAGTCAACACTCCAGGTTTCACCCAGAGCAGCTCCACTTTTATCTATCAAATAACAATAAGAAATTGCTTAATAAATTACGTTGAATACAAAAGGCAGAACATTATTCAGCCATTAAAAACTACATTTCAGAAAAATGTTCAGTGACATAGGAAAATGTTCATGAGGCTTAACACCATCTATAGCATTATCTAAACGTTTCAATATGTTAAAAAGCCTAGAAAAAAATAATCTCGAGGAAAACACACACTGGTGTAAACCATGGTTATATCAGAAAGACAGATTGATGGGTGTCTTTTAAACCTTCTTCTGTCTGTTAGTAATACTTTTAAAGACAACAACAAAAACATGTCTATGTAATCTTTTAAAAGATTAAAAAATATTTTCTTTAAAAAAAAATTATCTTAGAAAAGACTGTTCCCCAAGGCCCTGGCTCTACATTTTCTCTTCCCTAAACCCCAGGCAGTGATTGATCAAACCTTACTCACCTTTGCCAGAGTCTTCCAGACTAACATCTGGTAGTTGCCAGCCGCGAGAGAAAGAAGCCTAGATTGCTGACCCCTGAGGTTTCAGACAATAAAACCAAAGGCATAGGAGAAAAAAAGAAGACAGGCCGGGCTCGGTGGCTCACGCCTGTAATCCCAGCAGTTTGGGAAGCCAAGGCGGGTGGATCACATGGTCAGGAGTTCAAGACCAGCCTGGCCAAGATAGTGAAACCCCGTCTCTACTAAAAATACAAAAATTAGCTGGGCATGATGGCAGGTGCCTATAATCTCAGCTACTCGGGAGGCTGAGGCTGGAGAATCACTTGAACCCCGGAGGCGGAGGTTGCAGTGAGCTGAGATCGCACCACCGCACTCTAGCCTAGGCGACAGAGCAAGACTCCGTCTCAAAAAAAAAAAGGAAAGAAAGAAAAAGAAAAAAAAGCAGACAACAATCCTTCAGGCGTGAAACATGTACACATGTCTGCATGTTGGTCTTCAATACTTCCAGAGTTACCTGCCTTTAAAGTCCTTGATGGTTAAACCTAAACTGTAAGCTACTTATAAAAGGCAAAAATCAAAATCTGAGCAAAGAGAACATGAATAATATTATCAACACTAAAAGCTGGCACAGAGTACTTAGCTCTTCCCAAACATCAGAGATTTCCTTGTAGGCAAGAAAATTTCTCCTACATTTTTAATACTCACCAGGTGCTTTGCCTTAGCGCGTTCCTCCTCGCTAGATATCCTCTCCCGAAGGATGGCTCTGGTTAACTGCTCATTGGCAGCAGCCCTCTCTCGGTCCAGCTCTTTGGCTTGCTTTAGTCTAAAACGATATGAATTGTCTAAGTTAGAAAAAATATTTTATTAGTTGACATTATTTTCTATCAAATGAAATAATTTAAAAATAGAAACACATAGCCAAAAAGGTCAACAGCTGAAATCATCTTGGCCCATAATCTATCAAAAAAGCAGGTGTAGAGGTAAATCCCCATGCAGCCTCCACCCAAGCATTTAAAATAACCAAATTCAAATACATGAAGAAGCTTATTAATTTGGCTGCCAAATATAACTAAGTTTTACAAAGTTCTTCTTATGTAAAATTAAAATCTGCCCACCAAAAAAATTCCATCCCTGGTGCTTCCATTTGGCCTCTGAAAATTTAAGTAATTAACAAACCATCTAGGCCAGGCGTGGTGGCAGCTCACGCCTGTAATCCCAGCACTTTGGGAGGCCAAGGCGAGTGGACCACTTGAGGTCAGGAGTTCGAGACCAGCCTGGCCAACATGGTGAAACCCCGTCTCTACTAAAAATACAAAACTTCGCTGGGCGTGGTGGTACGTGCCTGTAATCCCAGCTACCTGGGAGGCTGAGGCAGGAGAACTGCTTGCGCCTGGGAGGTAGAGGATGCAGTGAGCTGAGATCATGCCACTGCATTCTAGCCTGGGAGAATGAGACTCCGTTTAAAAAAAAAAAAAAAAAAAGCCATCTACATGACAAATATTTGAAGGTAACCATCATCTCTTTCTCCTAACTTATTCAACTCGTCCATTTACTGAATGCACACCAGGCACTGTGCTAGGCATTGAGGACACAGCGATAAACAAGATGGACAGGTCACTGTCATTGTGGATGTTACAGCACAGCAGAGAAGCCAGACATTATGGAACTAATGAGGACATCTTTCCTCCCAGTATATTACCCCTATTTTCCAACAATCCTCATATGCAAATATGACCACACCTTTCAACTGCAGGGCTCCTCACTTCTGGAATGACTCCAATCGATCTGTTAGCTCCAAACTAAACCTAACCCTCCAGACATGCTCTAGCAAACTAAGACAGGAGAATCTTACTTCCCTGGATCTGTACACAATACTAATTCTATTAATGAAGCATAAGATTGCATTAGATTTCTCAGTAGCCTCATCACACAATTAGATCATATTAAGTTACAACCCACTAAAACCCCTCATTGTACATGATAAAGATAAATTACTTTGGCACTGATTTTTGCCATAGTGCCTGGCACATAGAGGCATTCAGTAATCACTGAATCACTGAAGATTTCAGTCTAATCTCATGGACAAAGATTTTCTGACTGCCTTTTCTTCTTTGAGAGAATAACCCTACTATACCATCATATCCCTGAAGGTATAGCTATGCTTTAAAAAGGAAAAGTAAAATTGTTATGTTGGTGTAAGTGAAATTCTGAGTGAAATCTACTTTATACGTGTGAATGATGAGCACCAAATTCTACTCAATACTAGCTTATCAAATTTTAGTTTTAAAAAGATTTTTGAAAAAAACGAGATAAAATTTTGTGTTACTATTTTTAAATTGCTACATCATCCTGATACTCTGGAATTCTCAGAAATCAATTACAACAGAAAAAAAAAAGTCACCTTGTGAGATATATTCCAAAGTTATCATCCTTTTCCCCTAAAAATCAAAGCTGTGTAGTTTTGTGTCTTAAATAAAAAAAGAGGACTAGAAACAAGTTAAAATCTGTATTTCGAAATTCTCTAATGCAAAAGTAACCTTTGGGAAACTTCCTAAGCAATAAGCACAATGACACTCATACAAACCAAATTTCTCTAAATTATTTCACAAGGACCATACAATAAATTCAGCAACATCAATGATATCAACACATTAACACCACTGGATATGTGTAATTGTAAGAGAACAGCAATAATTAGAAGTCACACCACTTCCTAGAACAGCAGTTACAAAACTACAGTCCAAACCAGCTGCAGTAGCATCAACTGGGAGTCTGCTAGAAATGCAGCTTCTCTGATACCATCCCACGCTTGCTGAATCAGAAACTCTAGGGATAGTGCCTAGCAAACTGTCTTTTCATAAGCCCTCTAGAATTCTGATGCATGCTAAAGTTTAAGACTACAGCCCTTAATTACCAAAATACACTTGTACTCAAATAAATCCTGGAGGTAAATGAAAGTAACATCAAAAATGAAGTGCTCCCCATGAGAATATTGTGCAAATAACTGCTGAGGTTATCATATCAGATTACAATACTGTATTTAAAGCATTTGTATGGACATCTTACCCCTAAGTAAAAAAGCATTACCTATTTTTACCAGTGAGGTGGAAACTAAAATAAAATAATAAAATTACTATCATTTATGGATCAACTACTAAGCACTGTGCTAGGCACTTTACAAACATATATAAAATGTTTATTCAAATGCTATTATTAGTTCATGAACATAAAATGAATTCTGTACAACTGAATTATCACATCTACCACATTTGGTGTATCTAATTTTAAAGTACTGTTTAAAAATTACTACTTTTTTTTTCCATTTTAGTTTACTTATGTGTGGCTTAGATTTTAATTACATATGGAGTTCTACATGCTTCAACTTTAAGAAATACAGGATCATAAGGATTTTGGCAAGTTAATGAAAAAGAAGCAAAACATGAGCACAAAAGCCTTCAATGTGATAATAAAAATAAACATATTTAGCTTGCCATGACTGGTACAGATATGCAAACTCTGGGTCCAAATCAAGGCTCTAAACTTCCTATCTGAATAAGTACTTTATTTAATCTCTGGTGAGTCCTGTTATCCTCATGGGTAAAATGAAATAGTGTAATACCTACCTTACAGGGTTCTATGTAAACAAGGCACTCAGCACAATGCCCATAACATAATATACACTCAATAAATGTTAGGTAAGTAGCAGTAATAATAATAGTACCCACTATGCAGGTAGGAATACAGAGAAAGCAGTGATTTTCCGAAATGAAGAAGACAATCTCCAAATTCACTAACTACAATGCCATGTCCATCATCTTTTCCAATTTTTCACCAATAAGTTCTGCTTTATTTTTATGATCTCTAAGGACTTCTAAAATCACAAATTGACTCTACTAACTCCAGCAGCTAGACCCTTTCACAAGCTGCTTCCTTTCCCTCTTGTCCATAGCTCCATAAGGACAAGGATTTGCCCTATTTTTGTTCACTGCTATATCCCCCGTACTTATAAAAGTGCCTGCCACATACTAAACATGCAAGAAAAAGTTGTTGATGTATGCATGTGTGAATGAATGAATGAATGAATAAATAAATGGCATATTTCTAACCACAAACAAAACATGGAAAACAAACTGCAAAAGAACACAAGGCGATGGTATATAAGAAACAACTAACGAGACAAACTGTATCCTCCAAGGGCCTAGCCACCATGTTAGATGTGGCACATCTGTGATATACTGAAGGCTATGGTATATAAGAAACAACTAGAGAGGCAAACTGTATCCTCAAAGGGCCTAGCCACCATGTTAGATGTGGCACATCTGTGATATACTGAAGGCTATGGTATATAAGAAACTAGAGAGGCAAACTGTATCCTCCAAGGGCCTAGCCACCATGTTAGATGTGGCACATCTGTGATATAATCCCAGGCTACATTAAATAGCCTACAACAGGAGGTGCCACAACAGTCCAGAGCCCCTCCAACATCAACACCTAACTATATTTGACACCTGGATTGAAAGAGGATTGGCAGTGGTGCAAACTGACTAAAAAGAGTATTATTTTCCTTACTTAATAAATTCTTCTACTTTCATTCATCCTTACAAATAGAACTGCACAAATTTTCAAATGTTTTTAAAGGAATGTCTATAAATTTTTAAAAAACTTTTTTTAAGGTCTGTACGGTGACTGTTTAAGAAACCAAATTTTTTGTCATCAGGGAGTTTGGCAGTAGGACTCTGAACAAATTCTCATTTCCTATCAACAACTTAGCTGTACAATCTAATAAGCCTCAGTTTTCTCAGTTTTAAAATTTGAAGGTTGAACTACTATATAATCTTATGGTCCTTTGCATATAAACATTCTAAAAAGTCTATACCTTGAACATATTATTCCTCATTCCATAAAAAATCTTGAAAAAGGTGGTAGCAGGGGATAAATAAAACAGAGGGGCATTATATTATCTCCCAGGTTGATACTGTTATAATTTCTACTCGATGGGCACATATACTTCTACTGTAATCCTGAGATTTCTCACTACAGTACTCGACAAAAACTACACACTAGAATTCATAAATTTATTCAGTATATAATTACTAGGTGAGAGGGACTACTCTGGTTACTGAGAATGAAGTAGTAAGCAAGAGACACAGTCCCTACTTTCATGAGCCATGATTACAAATAACAGATGCATTATTTTTAAAAAGTTAGGTAGGTATCTATGACACTGCATGGGTGGGACTGATATTTAACTTGAGCTCTACAGGACATTAACTGAGCAACATGGGGAAGGAGAAAGTGTCTTAGGCAGAGGAAACATCAGTTGGGTCCAGAAGCACCAAGAAAGGATTTCCTTCATTTAGATTCCTGTGACACCCTTAGAAGGGTCTCTGAGGCATGAAATCACCTCTGCAAAGAATTTTACTTGCTTTCAGATTCTCTTGGAGGACAGAGTTTCAATGGCATACTGACTGAGGTTCAGTTTTGACCAGTGCCCAAAGATGAGAAGCTTCTAAGTTGTACCATTTCCCATTTAAAAGCAATAGATTTGAAACTTTAAAATTGTGCCATTCTCCATTTCCCCAACCCTCCCCTCCAAAATATTGCATGGCAATTATTTTCTTCTAAGTTTCCTCTTTCAATGGTTCCTGTAAATTCTTTACTGAGCCAAAACCACTTTCCAAAGAAAAACTGCTTATGTTTTCAGAAACCCCCAATTCTTTTCAAAGCTTCGTCTCTGGCCCCTTGGTTTTATACCGCATGGAGCTATACTATTCAACAGCCATCTGCAAAAGGTAGATGAGTTGTCAACCAATTTTTCTCTTTTTGAACCAAATGAGACAGCCCTGCCATCTGCGCCTCTCTGAAAACTACTGCCCAGATAGTGGAGCTATAAAATCAGAAGCCATGTTGTTTTGGGAACACTTCACTAAGGAGAGAAGACCCAGGCTCTCACTGACCAAGGGAAGGCAGGACTTTATATGTAAAGGCAGGAGATAAAATAAGTCTCTCATTATTAACTTGGGTTTCCAAAGATTTAAGAATTATCTCAAAACAAAACTAAACATGCCAAGTATCTTAGAGAATACATTCCTTTTTTATTTATTGGCATTTCCCACTTAATATTTTAGATCTCCTGCTCTAATATATTCTACATTAAGTCCCTGATTTAACTTTCATTTAAATTTCTTTCTTTTAAATACATATCTCTCCTCATTTAAATTCTCTAGAGTTTCAAGCAAAGAAGTAGGAGTTTAGTGTAAACTTTTCTTGTTTGCATTAAGTAATTGGATAGCTTGCCTAAGCTTAATGAAACAAATACCAGTCAGTGCTGCCCTTAGACCTCAAGCCCTAGCAACTTAGCTCTTTTCCTCAGTATATTGTCAATCAGGCGAGGGACTTAAGGTACACCAGCAAAATGAATTCCTAAAAGCCAGCCAAATCTCCTATAATGAATATTATTACATGTCCTTTTAAATGGGAAAAAAATTAACTACTTATAAAACATTCAACTTTCATGGACAGCAGGTATAAAATCTAGTTCTCTACATTTCAGTCCCAGGGTAAAAACTAGCCAGTTTGACTTTACTCTAAAGAACCTCAAGTTTTTAAGAAAGTAGAAAGAGAATTTTAAAGATAACTTTAGCAAGGCATTAACATATTGAACTTCATTCACCTCCATAAGGGAGGCATTACTAGCTCTAGTTTTTTTGTTTTTTGTTTTTTTGAAACATGGTCTTGCTCTCTTGCCCAGGCTGGAGTGCAGTGGCATGATCTCGGCTCACTGCAACCTCTGCCTCCCAGGCTCAAGCAATCCTCTCGCCTTAGCCTCCCAAGCAGTTGGGACCACAGTTGCATGCCACCAAGCCTGGCTGATTTTTGGGTTTGTTTTTTTTTTTTTTTTTTTTTTGTGGAGACGAGGTTTCAGCATGTTGTCCACGTGGTCTTGAGCTGGGCTCAAGTGATCTGCCCACCTCAGCCTCCCAAAGTGCTGAGATTACAAACACAAGCCACCACACCAGCTACTATCTCCATTTTTAACATGAGAAAAACTGAGAAGTACAACAGAGGTGTGAAAGATGGTGATCTGACTTCCAAAGTCATGCTTCTTAAACATCCTAAAGAGTAAACTTTCCTATAGGAATTAGTTTCCATTATACTACTCACCTTTGTGGTCATGTAAGGACAGTTTTTAAATCTTACATTATTCACAGTTATTTTAAAATAGGCTCTTTTAAAATTTGTGTATACTACAGTAAGTCAGAGTTTGCCAGAGTCTAAATTATTACCACCCCTTTCCCAAAGTGGTTTGGCTTTTAATGGCCCTAAATGTTTTTCTGAATTTGGATACTGCTCATTTGGCCATTCACAAATACTCAGATTTATCTTCATGTAGGCTGACACATAAGTAATTCTATACAATTCTAGCTTAGAAAATTACTTTATAATTTAATACATAAGGCCATTACACTATGGAGAGAAAGTTGATAAGAACTTCAGATAATAGGTAAGAATAAATGGGAAACGGAGATTGCTAGAGATAAAGTGATTTGACTAAATGACTTATCTAAAGTTGAACCGTGACCGTTATACATAGGCAATATCTACGAGATACTGCAATGCACTTGATGCAGAAAGGCTGTTTCAAACACCGAAAGAGAAAAATGAGTGACGACAACCTCAAAGGTCATTTTAATGCTAACAATGAATTTTATTTTAATGCATCATATTTTGTCAGAACCTGCCGAACCAGCATTCAAGATACTGTTTACCATCCATTTTTAAACAGAAGAGCTGAGCTGGGTAATTCAATGAAGTAATTATTAGACTATTAAAAATAATGACAAAACAAGTATACAGTTTTTGATTAATAAGACTTGACAAAAATAAGGGAACAGAGAAGCTTAACACTTCTCAGCTCAAATCGTTTCAAATCCTGGAAGAAAATATATGTGGATTGAGATTCCAAAATAAATACATAAACATGAATATGGCATCTTAATTTTTCTTTTTTTTTTTGAGATGGAGTCTCACTCTGTCTCCCAGGATAGAGTGCAGTGGTGTGATCTTGGCTCACTGGAACCTCCACCTCCGGGATTCAAGCGATTCTCCTGCCTCAGTCTCCCAAGTAGCTGGGATTACAGGCATGTGCCACCATGCCTGGCTAATTTTTGTATTTTTAGTAAAGACAAGGTTTCACCATGTTGGCCAGGCTGGTCTTGAACTCCTGACCTCAGGTGATCCACCCACCTCAGCCTCCCAGAGTGCTAGGATTACAGGCGAAAGCCACCACACCCAGCCTAAATTCATATATAATATCTGCATGTGTGACAGAAAAAGAGTTAGCATTTATTATGCTTACTCGTACCAGGTACAACTGTAAGCATTTGATGGGTGTAACTCATTTAATCCTCACAACAACCCTATTAAGTCAATTATGTTTCGGATGAAAAGCTGAGGCACAGAGAAATTATGTAAAATTGAGGCCTACAGAACTTTTAAGTACAGCTGAACCTTCAATAACACAGGTTTGGACTGTGTAGAACCACATATGTGCATTTTTTTTCAATAAATATATTGAACATTTTTTTGAAGACTTGTAGCAATTTGATAAAACTCACAGATGAACCACATATCTATAAATATAAATAAATTTTTAAAGTATGTCATGAATGCATAAAATATGTTGATTCTGGTCAGTTTTATCATTCACTATCATAAAATATATACAAATCTATTATTAAAAAGTTAAAATTGGCCAGGTGCGGCAGCTCATGCCTGTAATCCCAGCACTTTGGGAGGCAAGGCGGGTGGATTACCTGAGGTCAGGAGTTCGAGACCAGCCTAGCCAACATGGCGAAACCCCATCTCCACTAAAAATACAAAAAATTAGCCAGGCATGGTGGTAGCGCCTGTAATCCCAGCTACTCGGGAGGCTGAGGCAAGCAGAATTGCTTAAACCCGGGAGGCAGAGGTTGCAGTGAGCTGAGATCACGCCATTGCACTCCAGCCTGGGGGTGACAGACCGAGGCTCTATCTCAAACAAAAAGTTAAAATGTATCAAAACGTATGCACACAAACAGACTGTACATGGCACCATCTGCAGTGGACGGAAACGTAAACAGAGGTAAAGATGCAGTATTAAGTCATAACTGCATAAAATTAACTATAGTACATACTGTATTGCTATAATTCAGTAGGCACCTCCTGTTGCTATTGTGGCGAGCTCAGGAGTTACGAGTATCTGCTTAACACACTATGTGATGCTAATCATCTAGTGAGCAGTTAGTCTCTCCAGTAAATTGCATACTGCAGTAAAAAGTGATCTCTTGAGGTTCTCGTGTATTTTTCATTGTGTTTATTACAATACCATAACTTTGCATCACATCATGGGACCCATACAAAGTGTCACCAGTGATGCTAGAAGTGCTCCCAAGAAGCAGAGAAAAGTCATGACATTAAAGGAAAAAAAGTTGAATTGCTTGGTAAGTACCATAGATTGAGGTCTGCAGCTGCAGTTTCCTGCCACTTTGAGATAAGTGAATCCAGCATAAGGACTGTTGTAGAAAAAGAAAAGAAAATTCACGAAGCCTTCAATGCAGCTATGCCAGCAGGTGCAAAAACCCTGCATGTTTTGAGAATACCTTTTAATCTTGTATTGAAAATACAACTTCTATATGAGTGCTGGATTGCTAAGAAAGGCTTACCTATAGACTCTAATGCGATTTGAGGAAAAGTCAAGTCTCCATTATGTGATAGATTAAAGGCAAATTTAATACCAGCAAAGGATGGTTTGATAATTTGAGAAAGAGGTTTTACTTAAAAATGTCAAGATAATAGGAGAAGCAGCTTCTGCTGACCAAGAAACAGCAAACCAGTTCCCAGATGCCATTAAGAAAATCATTGAGAAGAAAGGATAACTGCCTGAACAGATTTTTAGTGCAGACAAAAGTGCCCTACTCTAGAAAATAAATGGCATGAAAGACATATATTAGTAAAGAAGAGAAGCAAGTACCAAGATTTAAGATAGGAAAGGATAGGCTATCTCTACTAGTTTTGTGCAAATGCAGTTGAGTTTACGGCACAATTGTCCTTATCTATAGAGCTGCTAACCCCTGAGCCTCATAGGGAAAAGATAAACACGAGCTGCCAGTCTTTTGGTTGTACAAGAAGGTCTACACAATAAGAACCTATTTTCTAGATAGGTTCCATCAATGATTTGTCCCTGAAATCAGAAAATACCTTGCCAGTAAAGGACTACCCTTTAAAGTTCTTCTGATATTGGACAATGCCTCTAGCCACCCAGAACCCCATGACTTCAATATTGAACACATCAAAGTGGTGACTTACCCCCAAACAGAATGTTTTTATTTCAGCCTATAGATTAGGGGATCATAAGGACCTTTCTTCGTCAGACATGATAATCTGTGAAAAGGACTGTCAACACTATGGAAGAGAACCCGGACAGAGAGAACATCATGAAGTCTGAAAGGATTACCTCATGAAGATGCCACTGTTGTTACAGAAAAAGCCATGAAAGTCATCAAGCCCAAAACAACAAACTCCTCCTGGAGGAAACTGTGTCCAGATATTGCACATGATTTACAACAGAGTCAACCAGGGAAATCATGAAAGAGATTGTGAATATAACCAAAAAAGGTGGGAGATGAAGGGTTTCAAGATGGACCTTGGAGAAATTCCAGAACTAACAGACACCACACCAGAGGAATTAACAGAAGATGGACGACATGATGGTGATGAGTGCTTTCGAAACAGCGCCAGACGATGAGAAGATGTAGAAGAAGCAGTGCCAGAACACAACTGACATTAGACAATCTGGCACAAGGGTTCAGATTATCCAAGACTACAAATGACTTATTTTATGACGGGGACCCATCTAAGATATAGTCGCTGAAACTAAAGCAAACAGTGGGAGGAGAACTGGTACCATGTAGAAACATTTTTAGAGAAACTAAAAAAAGCAAAAAAAGTCAGACAGAAATTATAAGGCATTTCCATAATATGTCTGCCTGTCCTTTCATCTTTTCTGCCTCTACCACCAGAGACAGCAAGACTAACCAACCCTCCAGCCTGAAGACAAGGAGGATGAAGACCTTTATGATTATCTACTTACACTTAATAAATAATAAATATATTTTTTCTTGCTTATGATTTTCTTACTAACATTTTCTATACTCTAGCTTACTTTATCGTAAGAATACAGTATGTAATACATATAACATACAAAATATGTGTTAATCTACTCTGCTATTGGTAAGGCTTCCGGTCAATAGATGACTATTAGTAGTTCAGTTTTTAGGGAGCCAAAAGTTATATACAGATTTTCAACTGCACAAGGGATCAGTGTTCCTAACACTCAGGTCATTCAAGGGTCATAAGAAACTCACCCATAGTCAAATTTACCCAAAATAAAACCAGTGAGAGGTATAGCCAGAATTAAACTTAGCCCAACTTCAGAGCCTGCATTCTTACAGAAAATACACACACACACACACACCCCCACACATACACACACACACACACACACACAAATATACAGATACCATTAAAATAAGTGGCATGGGGGTAGAACTTTGTCTTATATACCATTGTAATCCCCACATGAAATAATACCTGGCACTTGGTAAGCATTCAAAATATATTTTGAAAGAATGAAAATAGAGTGTGAGCATATTTTTATAAATATTATGGAACATAGGTACTCTTTATATAATGATTATTTAGCAATATATATTTTACATAATGGTAATTTAGCAATAAATTAAATAAAATGGGTTCCTCATCCACAGGTTTAACCAAATGGGAATCAAAAATTTTTAGGGAAAAATAAATAATAAAAGCCAGGCTCAGTGGCTCACGCCTGCAATCCCAGCTGCTCAGGAGGATGAGGTGGGAGGATCACTTGAAGCCAGGAGTTCAGAACCAGCCTGGGCAACATAGTGAGCCCCCATCTCTAACAAAAAAAAATTTTTTTATCAGTCAGGTGTGGTGGCACCTGCTTGTAAGTCTAAGCTACTAGGGAGGCTACAGCAGGAGAATCACTTGACTGCAGGATTTGGAGGCTGCACTGAGCTATGATCACAGCACTGTACTCCAGCCTGGGCAACAGAATGAAACCCTGTCTCTTAAAAAAATAAAGAAAATTTTAAAAAAAACACAATTTTTAAAAATACAAATTTTTAATATACAGTATAACAACTATTTACATAGTGCTTACATTGTATTGTAAGTACATCTAGAGATGATGTAAAGTATACGGGAGGAAGTACACCAGTTATATGCAAGTACTATACTATTTTATATAAGGAACTTCAGCATCTGAGGGTTTTGGAATCCTTAGGGATCCTGGAACCAATCCTCCATGCATATCAAGTGAGGACTGTATTTAACCAGCATGAAGTCCTGGTTCTGAATAAAACCAAGAGGACATTTATTTTGGTCATCTACATTTCTGTGTAAATAGCATTGAAAATGGCACTCAGAATTTAAGTCAAGGTTTCCTTCCTTTCCAAAGGAATATAGAAAAGGTGATTTTATTTTAATTCACAATAAAATTGTGTTGCAATCTGGAAATATGCCTGCATAGCTTCAAAATGATGCAAGAGAAAAAAAAAAAACTCAGCCCATAACTGAAAGCCTAGGACTATAATTATGGATTACCTACAGCCATAATCCTAACTAGCTTTCATCTCCCCCTTCCAGATGATTGCCTCCCACTTACATATTGTATATTACTTTATACCTAAAGTCCCTATTTCAGTTCTCATTTGGGAACAAGTACCACCTGTCCTGGATGCTCTTGGACCTTCTTCTTAAATATTTTCTCCTACTGCACTGAAAAATACATTTATATTTGAAAAGTATTCTGATTTTAGTTCATAAGTTAATGTTCCTATATCCATGGCTCCTGCACCCACTCTCTCTCAGAAATTCACAACCAAAACTACCTAGGAGGAAATTACACACCACCACAAAGTATCCTTGTCTTCCTCTACTGAAATGACCTATGGCCACTTCTTTGTCTAACTTGAACTGAATATTTAGAGGCATCTTAAACCGAGATCATCAGCTTTTTATCTTAAAGTACACATCAAATGTCATAATATTCAATATACGGGTGAATAATGGTGGGAATGGGGAGGTAAAGACACCACCATTAAACTGTGTCTTATCAGCAGGGCTTAATGGCCAATGTGGTGAAACCCCAACTCTACTAAAAATACAAAAATTAGCCGGGCGTGGTGGTGGGTGCCTGTAATCCCAGCTACTGGAGAGGCTGAGGCAGAAGAATCTCTTGAACCCAGGAGACAGAGGTTGCAGTGAGCCGAGATCGCGCCATTGCACTCCAACCTGGGAGACAAGAGCGAAACTCCATCTCAAAAAATAAATAAATAAATAACCTGTTTTACAGAAGTTATGGGAGGAAATGCTCATGCTTGACCTATTACTATTGTTTAGAAAATATCTATACTCCTCCCCATGCATCCTCCCCTGTAGCATCCTTCACTGGAATGGGCACTGCTGCTATGTATTTACTAAGATGCTGGAGATAGACAATCATGAAGTCAGCTGGAAGAAAAAGGAACCTAAGGTCAAATGCAGACATCTCTGGGCAAATCCCTTTCATAAGCCAACTATCAACTCCTCCCGCAAGCAGCGGCCCCATCCAAGATGGGCAGCTTGAGCCCTGGACAGATGACAATGTGAAATGGCTTCCTCCTGAAGACAGAAACTAGGGCAATAATCCTGGTTCCGTGACCTGAGAGACATGGGTGGGGTCTCATAAAGAGGACTGTAAGCTATGAAATAATGTGAGAATCTCAGTACACTTCTGTAGACAAAACATACATCAACTCTTTTACATTGTTTTGCACTTACGTTTCTTTTTCATAAGGGACACGTTTTTGCCAGGACTCGAATTTTGAAATTATGTTCATTGATAAGGCTAGGGAAACCTTAGGCCAGACAAAGAGATGACATTACCATTGTAAGCCCTATGGAGGAAAACAATCAATAATTCTCCTCTTCTTTTTGATTTCAAAAGACCTTCCAACTTGAACCAAAATGCAACCTCTCACCCTATACCTGCATTTAGCTTCTCAGATGTGGAGCTGAGAGGTGGATGTGAGTGGCCTTTCCGCTCCCCTACACAGACACACACATACATACACACACACACACACACACACACACACACACACACACACACAACCTAACTCATTCTGTCTCTTTTTATACTAGATGTGCTAAATGTTAAAGCTTAGCATGCTCCTCCATGAAGCCAGAGTAAACATTTTTAAGGAAAAAATAATTATACAAAGTCCCTTATTATTTTTGTAAATCCACTAGACTTTGAATTTCTAATCATTTTTGATTCTTACATTGAGCTGCTAATTTGATTGATGCATAAAGGTTAATGGCTGTTGTCTTTATAAACTGTGCTTGTTATCATTACATAATTTGCTTCTTTATTCTGTTTAGTGTTTATAAGCTTTGATTGTACCTTTTTTCATATTTCTTTCTGTTTGGCACAACTTTGCCAATCCATTAATTTTTAACCTTTATTAAGGTTAAAACAAATTACTTTGTTTTAACTGCATTTCATATAAATACATAGCTCTTATTGTGCATGTGGCAGCCTTGATCTTTAAATGGGTAATTGTGCCCAGTCACAATTATTAACAGTACAACTGATATACTTATTTCTTCCATTTTATATCATGTTTAATATTAATTTTACTTTTTTCCTTTTCCTCATTTTCCTGGTTGTATCAAGTTACCATACCCTCCCCCAACTCCCACCAAAAAATCTCATACTCTTTTCTCTACTGTTGTTTAAAAACACAGTTCCAACTATTTCCTCAAACACTACTCCAGCAAACCCAGTAAGATGAAATCGTTTGAATGCTTTGACTTTCCCCCAACCCAATTCTGAGCTAAGAGTTCAGTACTTTGAAACTCATAAAACTCTTAGTTTTTTTTTTCCTCAAGGATTTTTCTTCAATTCCGAGAATCTTTATTAGCACTTTATGAGACAATCCCGGTCCCTCCTCTCCATCTTCCCCTACATGGAAGTCTCTGTTGTAATTAATTTGGTTAGAATTATTTTTTAAGTATTATCCTAAGATGGACTACTGTGTTCAACATTTGGCTACGACTCTCAGCTTCTCACCCCTCTTCTGCTCTCTGCTTCATGATGTGGAGCTGGCGGGGAAGGCAAGGTCTCTAAACACATTTCTGCTTCATAGCTGGGTCCCTACTAGGACCCATCAAGGGAAGCCAGAGGGAAACTGCAAGGCTGGTGGAAGAACAAGGAGCTGTTTCCCATTTGCTTCCTATCGCGTCACTCGGGCCTCACTGCTTCCCAGCAGCAGCAGCACTTGCTCCTGCAGCAGTAGCAGTTGAGTCTGCACTTTGTTCGAGCTAAGTCTGCTTGCAAAATCAGCCTCAGTGCACCCCATTCTGGAGACACTGACCCTACCTACTGGCACACTCTTGAAAATCTCAGTCCCAGACCCACAGGTCTCTCCTCAGAGCTCCATGACAGCAGTCTACCAGCTAGGAAATGCCCCTTCCTCAGACGTCTGAGCTACATCCCACAGAGCCTCTCTTCCAAGCTTTAATGTTTAAACAACTACCTCTTCCCATTGCTCCCCCAGTGCTACATCTGAGATACCTTGGAGCTGCAATGTCCAATACAGTCCCCATTAGCCACATGCGGCTACTGAGCCCAGAAATGTGGCTAGTCCAATCCAAGACTTGCTTAATCATAAAATATACACTGGATTTTGAACACTTGGTATGAAAATAAATTTTATACTCCTTATGTTATTATTTTAGATATACTGAGAAAAAACAGAATTATATCTACTTTTACTTGTGACAGAACTAGTAGAAAATTAACTACAATGATTGCTCACATAATATTTCTGTTAAACAGTACTGCTTTAGAGTTACTTTTTTTTGTTTGTTTTTGCCTTTTCAGCTCTTAAGTGCCTCATTAACAATTCTTACATTAAATTCTCTCTATAAAAATAACTGGTGTGTTTGATTTCCTTAATGGACTCTGCCTGCTAGAATTAAAATTAATAAATTTTCTAAATCCTTGCATATCAATGGTCCTCTTTTTCACCGTAACAGCTGAGTAAGAGCTCAACAGAGAATTGTGGGCTTGCAGTCCTTTTAGGTGTCATTCCATCTTCTAGCTTCCAGTCTGGCAGAAGAAAAGCCTAAACCCAGGCTGATCCCATTTCCTTTATAAATTAGTGTTCTTTCTCTCTGGAAGTTCATAAGGCTTTCTCTTTATCCTTAGAGTTCTGAAATTTTAGCTGTCTATGACTAGGTGTGCATGTTTTCTCATCAGTGCCTCCTAGAATAAAGAGTCCTTTCAATTTGCAGACTCCAGTTTTCTTCAGCTCAGTGAAATGTTTTATATCACATAATTATCACCTCCTCTCAAACTCTTCCCTTTATCTCCTTCTGGAATTTAGTCTAATTCATCAAATATAACATGCATGAAGTTACTTTCTTCTACTCTTCACTATCTATGAAATCAAAATGCAACTTAAAATTGAGGGTGTATTAAAATCAAGTAGTAATCGTTGTCAATGCTACAAACATCAAAGCACCACGAACTATTCCAAGAGTTCTTCCAAGACACACCTCTTCTAAGTTCTCATTTGTCTCTTTCTCTCCGCCTACTGTGCCCCATAGATGACCCCTTCTTTTTCATCTGCCTACGCACCACAGCTCAGGTCCCACTGTTGGGCTGCCTTAAGTGGAAGGATCCACTAAGTGGTGGGAGATGAGGCAGCCTCTGCTGCTGAGGCCCAGTGGTATGCCACCAGCTGATGAGTTTGCAGCCCCCTCTTAAGAAAACCTGGAGAAAGTCTCTCCCCATCCCTCACCCACCCAAACCAGTTGACAGGGACACGAAAACCAAAAGATTATCTCAGGAACAGTCACAGAGACTGGGGCCAACACTGTTGATCCCTGCACTTTGCCAGAACTAGCCCAATGGCTCACATCTGTCGTCAGATGTGCTTCTGAGAAACAGCAGCTAGCGGCAAGACTGAAATTGATAGCAGAAGGTGCAGAGATGCTTCAAGTCTCCAACTCCCTAGAATCCTCTCCATTTTTAAAATGTCTATTTCATCTTAATGTTTTAACATTAAAGGGTTACTTAAAGAATTTTAGGGCAGAGTTAATAAGTAAAAAGTGCAAGATAGGGCAATCTGGGGCACTGTACATTAGTTCCTATGGAAATAATTTCCTTGTACCATCTTTTCACTATAGGCTACATTTTTCTAAAAAGACACCTTGAGGTTTAACATAGCCCCCTCCCCCACTCACTGTAAGTACTATATGAAGTCTTTCTATATATGTAGGATGAAAACTGTGAACACCAAAACAATCAAATAAGAGAAATTTGATATAGAGAGACAGAACAACATGGTCCAGTTTTGTAGCTCACTAATAATAATCGAACATAATGAAAAGACAGGTCTTAGACAATCAAGAAATAAATGGATTGCCTATATTTCAGAGCACAGCTTTGAGTAAACATTACACAGAAGTAAGTTCAAGATTAAACTTCATGGCCAGCACCTATTCTATGATGTTAGAGAAAGGCACCGCCAATTGCTGTAAAGGTCAGCCAATCTGAGGGAAGAGTGATATCCGTTTTTTAAAGCTAGGAGTCTAATGAAGTTGTATGAGAAAACAGAACAACCCCTCTCCAAAGGAATATATGCTGCAAAACCAATTTTATTCTGAAAAACTATCTGAAACCCACTCCAGCAAAAGGATAAACCACCTCTTAAGAATCAAATTTTATATCATTGAACACAATCACAACAATTGTTATTATTAGCTAGTTAAACATAGGCCTTAGAAAACAATTTCCAACAGTCTTACTTCTGAATAAAGATGGCCCTATATTTTTTACCTCAACTCCTTACAACCTCAAAAGAAATATCAAGAGTTGAAGGGGCCTTATCCTCTAGACCAAGCTCATCTTTCTGTTGAAAGTCACCTTGGTATACACAGAGAGACCAACAGACAACATCAGCACCCACCATGCCTGCTCCACAGCGCATTCTCCTTAGATCACAGCAATCAATTTCATGCCTCTCTGACGCTACTCATCTGCAAAAAATTCATTCCTCGACAGATGTTTTATTTCTAGTATTCCCTATGAAATCACGCTAAAAAAATTCAAAAACAAATACATTGATTTTAAAGCCACACTAAGCAGTATACTAGATTTTGTACTTTTCACCTCAAAATGGTAGAAACATGTATAGAAAGAGAAAAAATGTGAAATTCAGTAGGATTTTCTTTACTGTCATTTTAGGATAACTCCTGTTCATTCTCTTACTTGGTATTTTCTTTTTTTAAAACCATTTTATTGAGGTATGATTGACATACAGAAAGCTGCACATACTTAATGTACACATCTTGATGAGTCTAGGAGTAAGTAAACACCCACGAAGCCATCACTACTATCAAGGCCATTAACAAGTCCATCACCTCCCAGAGTTTCCTTCCGCTCCCTTAAGACCACTTAATATATAGTCCACCCTCCTAAAATTTAAGCCTATAATACAATATTGTTAGCTGTAGGCACTATGCTGTATCCTCACTTGATATTTTCCATCTTTGACTCAAAAGTGAAATCATAGACATACTTCAAGAAGAATTACCATTCAGAATTCACATCCAAGACAAAAACAATAAACAAATGAAGTAACCTGAAATTGAAGTGCATTTAAAAGCACTTTTTGTGAATCTAATGTGCAGGCCATAGTGTGAAGCTGCGGAATTGGCCGGCAGGAGACAGAGCGTAAAACCTAGGACTTGCTCTTAAGGTGTCTACAATAACATACAATTCCAACTCATCCTAACAAAAGGCATCAGGCCTATGTGCTCCTTCATTTTCTCACTCCATTCATTTTTTTATTTTTAGTATTAACAATTTTAACATACAAATTATACCATTTAAACTAAAAACTATGCATAATATTCCACTACCAATAATATTATAATAGCTACCATTTGTGAAGTACCTCCTTGTGCCAGGCATTTTAACAGGTGTTTTATGTATGTTATTTCATTTACTCCACACAAAAATCCCACATAGTAGTTGTTAGTCCCCATTCAGAGCTAAAGAAACCACAGCTTAGAGAAGTTCAATAGATTACTCAAAATCACATAGGAAAACATGTGCTGGAATGTGTATTCTAGATTTATGGTGAAAAAACCAAATAGCTAGTCACTATGCTATATCTTGATTATGTGAACCGAAACGCTTAGCTTGAGACCCTCAAAGTAAAATGCTCCATGTTCTGATTCAAACATTGATGTACATGTCTCGTCTTTCTTCTTTCCCCTAATGAAGCCCACCCTTCTGTGGACCTTTATGCAGGGCACTGTTATGTGCTCTGCCATCCAACTGGCCCTAAAGCAACTGCAAAAGCACACGCAGTTATTGACATCACAAGGCAACAAGTGGCTACCAGGTGACCCAGAACGTGTTTCCACTCTTTGTTTTTCCCCATTCGCAGAGTCCTGAGCTTCAAAAATAGTGCTAAAAAGTTATCCCAAAGTTACAAATATGCATGTAAAATAACATTCCGTGAAGAAGCATAAAACAAAATAGTCCAATTGACTGACTATGAAATACTGTGTGTAAGATTATATCATACAAAAATGAAAAGAGGTTTATGTTAGGTCTCTTTCCCTTCAGAGTTGCTAAAATTGAGAAGGTAATAAACTAATGTCGGCGTTGCTTTGTAAAGGTATCAGTGCCTATGCAGTCCCCCAAATTGAATCGTTACAGAGGTGGCAATCCTTCCAAGCCCTGTCGCTAATCAGCAACCTAATGTGGAAGAGATAAGCAAAGGGAAGAGGCAGCGGTGCGATGCTGAGGGAGTGTGCTCACCAGGCTTTCGAAACGGACCATTTACTACAGAGCAGCCTTTCAAGACGAAAAACACCGTGGGGTGGGACGCAAAGCAAGGGGAAGGAACTGCAAGATTAACTATCGTTAAAAACATCTTCGGCATACTGCCTACATGCTACACAAATGTTTCATAAAGTCAAAACTTCAAAACGGCTAGGTAAACAGCATCTACTTATACAAATAAAACTATATTTCCACGATGTTAACAACCATTTCTAAATTCCAGCTACATTCTAAGCCCGAGGAACTGAGGCTTTTTAATTATGCAATATTAGTCATTGACATAGTGCTCAAATCCCACGCAGCATGAACCATGTTAGCTAAACTAACAAAATGAATAATTTAACTCTCTGCCAGCAGGAATTCACTATGCCACCTTCATTATTTACTTCACAATATCCATTTCTATCATTTTTGAAAGAACGGCTGTAGGTGTTCAAGATGAGCCCACTGGCTGCCTATACAGTTTTTGATCCACATATCACAGGAAGATTAATCTGTCCTCCATTCCAAAAAAATCTATGTAATCAAGGATGTTTTAAAATCAAACTACCTCCCCCTCATTAAGTTCTAATCCATTGTGTCAATGATAGCTCAAGTAAAATATAATCAGTATTTCACCTACTTCAGATAAAGCTCATAAGCTATATTACTGTCACTGTACCAAAAAAAAGTATGCTATCACCTCATCAGTTGTGAATTTTTACACTTTCTACTATTTGAATTTGCTATTTCAATTTTTTGTTACCACACCAGAAAAAGATTCTTTTCTTTTTTTTTAAGAAAGAACAATTTTAGACACAAAAAATGCTTCTACCATTTTCCTGCATAGGAAGAATTTTATGGCTTCTCACTGTAACTAACAGGGTTGTAAAAAAAAAAAAAACAAAAAAACCAGCAAGAGACCAAATGTGTTCACAGCAATCCAGAACAAATTTTGTCAGAGACCAATGCTTCAACTCATCACTCTCTTACACTCTGCGAATATCAAAAGTTTCCCAGTTACTCTATGGTTCACAGGAGGTCTAAGTTCAATTCTGTGGAGATGATGGCTATCATGGAGATCTGAAAAATGGTCCCTGCATCCAATACTGTCATTTTATATGCAGCTAGAATGGTATCAACTCATATTCAACTCCCGGTTAAAATAATTTTAAAAATAAATAAATACTGTCAAGGAAGAAAAATTTCAGGGATAACTATAAATTTCATTAAGATGTATAGCAGATGTTACACAGAAGATGAATATTCATTATATCTGGCTTCCTCTGCAATCCATTTTATCTTTACGGTAATTTCCAAATATCCCAACATAAAATGCTTCCTATACAAAAATTCAACTATAACACGTATGTGATGCAGTCTGTCATTTTTTGCTTAGTTCAACATGACTTAAGTTTGTTAATGTACTTTGACAGAGTTGCATAACATCCTAAAATGTTTTGAACAATGCAGTTTAGGCTGCAATGAAATATTTATGAATGAATAATGTTCCTGAATATAAGGTTTAATATTTAATGATTCCGAGTGCTGCCTGGATTTGATGCAGAAGAAAAATGTGGTTTGGAATGACTGCACTTATCAAGGGACCTGAGAAAAAGACTGCGGACGCCAGGCAAACCTTTAACCTAAACTTGGAACTGGGGTCTCAGGTGTGAAATTGATGCTTCACCAACTGAATTTCGAGTGCTTATCAGTATTCACAGGATCACACCACTTATCAAATGTCATTCATCAGAAATTTTAGAATTACTAGAAGCTCACATGTTTTGCCAAAGGTGGAAAAAATAATAATAAGGTTAGTGCAAAAAATAACAATGGGTAGTCAAGTGCATTTAGGAATCAACTCTGCCAGTTACATCAACATGTCATTTTGATTACTCCTCTTTTTAAAAATGCATGAAACTGTAATAAAGTAGCAAGTTCAGATCAAATAATGACTTGTCTCCGCATCTTCTACTAAGGGAAGTACCTAATCTAAAATATCACACAGCAAAGTTGGTCAATGAGTCAATTTAATCAAATCAATGGGTAATCTGCACAGATTATTGGATTTGTCTCATTTGCAAACAATCCTGTCTTAAAAATTAGCATTAAAACAGCAAGGAGAATAGGATTTACTGACAAATCAGTTAACTAATACCCAAAATCACAGTGCTCTGAAGAAAGGACTTTAAAGTGTTCCTAACTGGAATGTTAGGAATGTTAGCATTTTAAAAATAAAACACTATTCATGCTTGAGCCCAGGAGGTTGAGGCCGCAGTGCACCATGATCACCACTGCACTCCAGCCTGGGATACAGAGAGAGACCCTGTCTCAAAACAAACAACACTATTCAAAGAATAAGGCCCAATTTCCAATATTTATCTGCATTTCCAGTTCGCAATGGCCATTTCAACAATCACTAAAATATAATCTAGAGTTAGAATATCTTGGTTTTAGACTCTATTTTGCCACATACTGAATTTAGCATTGTAACATCTCCAAACCATTGGTTTTCTCACATGAAGATGGTTAATAGTACACTCTATGTCAAATGATTATTGTGGAATCCAATTAACGATACTGTTAAGCATTTTGGTTAAGCATTAACCAATAGGAACAAAGAAAAGTCTGTTTATTGAGAACCTACAATGTTTCAGGAAGGTACTGCTTTAGTTATACTTTCTTTACTGAAATTTCCATTATGGTTATTATAATAAAAGGAAATGGCACTTTGTATATTGCCTTATTCTGTTTCTATAAAGGAGGAAAATAAGCACAAATATGTGGGTTAAACATTTTCTAATGTCTAAACTTTCATTAATGTCATATTTTGATAGTTCATAAAGTATCTTAATTTAGAAAAGGAAATTGTCAGTGACAATGATCTATTATTCAATTTGATATTACATGTTTTAAGCATTGATTAAAGTATTTAAAAATAAGCACAAATACGTGGGTTAAACATTTTCTAATGTCTAAACTTTCATTAATGTCATATTTTTATAGTTCACAAAGTATCTTAATTTAGAAAAGGAAATTGTCAGTGACACTCAATGATCTATTATTCAATTTGATATCACATATTTTAAGTGTTGATTAAAGTATTTATTGAGCATTTATTATGTGCTTACAACATTATACAAAGCATTATGTTTAAAAAATCAGATGGATTTTACCATCAAATATAGTATCATTCCTTTTTTATATCATGACATTATATAATGCTACTAAATTCACCTATCTCACTTTTATCAGATCAGCAATTTTATCAACAATTATTTCAAAAAGTGACAAAGAGAAACAAAACTGCTTAAAAATTTATACTGCAGAAAACTTGATACATTTGCCAATGACAGGTAATACTCTTCGTTCAATATGAGACCTTAATTGCCACCAGAGTCATTGAGAGTCAATTTCTTCTGTTAAACCATTTAAAAGAATTGATGCTACAATTTCAATGAAAAATCATTCGTCCTGAGCACCAGTCCTAATCCTATCAGGTAACAGTGGTATCTCTGTAAAGGTACACAGATTCAGTAATTAGACTTTTCTCAAGTATGAGTAACTGAGACAAAAAGGCATATAGATGTTCATTTAGAACATTTTTACCGAGCACAATCCAGAAATCTCTATTAAATTAAGGCGGCTTTTATGATTATTCTATAATCTACAATGTACTTAAGGGAAGAAGAGAATACCAGAAAAATGTCTACAAGGACACACAAAAAAAATTAATGATGGTTACCATTGGGGAGTGAGATAGGGTACTGGGATTTAGCTTTTTTCACTTATGTGATGTTGTCACTTTCATGCAATTGTCTTATGTTTAAATATATTAGAGCAACACTGACTAATGCAAATATAATGCAGACTACATCTAGAAGCCACATTAGAAAACTAAAAAGAATCAGGCCAAATTAATTTTAACCGTGTATTTTATTTAGCCTAATACATCCAAAATATTATCAACATGTAATCAATACAATAAACTAGTAAAGAGATGTTATATTTGTCACACTGAGTCTCTGGAATTTGGTATACACTTTAGAGCATATTTCTGTTTGGACCAACCACACTTCAAGTGTTTAATAATCACCTGTGACCATAGGACAGCACAGAGCTACAGTAAGTCTCAAAATCATAGCTAGGCACAAGTTAGGTATTTCTATTCCAAAACTTCAAAGCAATACAGAGGTACGTGTTACAACTTCTCATCAGTTCTCGCCTCATAACATACAGCTGTGTGACTGTTAATTTCTAAGATCTTTATCAAGGCATAGCTTTAGATGGCATCTCCCTCACCAAAAATGATTTAATTTCTCTCTGCAAGGCCTGTGTTTAACCTACTATTCAATGCCCTCAATCCTTGCATGTTACCTTCTGGCATATAAATGAGAATTCTTAAAATTACATATTTGTGTGCAAAGCCACTGACTACCTTCATTTCAGGGCATTAACTACATTAGCAGAGTCAGGTACTGCTAACCCTCTGGATCTCCTTTCAGAATGTCTTTTTTAAAAGCCAAACACAATGTTATCCCTTTCTCTCACATGTAACACTGCAACATTCCAGCTGCAGAGATCCTTGGATTTTTACAGAGGGCCTCCAAGCCCTTGAAAATGATTATCTGAACAAGCAAAAAAGCAATATACAACAATCAACCATTTAGCACCAATAGCAAAGTGAAAACTTATGTCAACTAAAAGGAATATTTTTCAAACTAAAAACTAAGTTGTTTTTTTTTAATTACTTGTTAATCTGATAAGAAAAAAAGTCTTCTTATTTCTCTCACTTAGCACTTTTGGAATTACACATGGCATAGCTTTCCAGAAAGGAGCAATGGCTCCTACAAAAGAGAAAAAGCTCATCTAGCTTCACTTAGCTAGTTTTTCTTCCATTTTCATCAACAAAGAGATCTTTTACAATCTTCAGAAACTATAAAGGCAAGAAAAAATGAAAAAGGGCAAATGTAGAAGAGAGCAGACAGATTTTTAACACCATACAACTAGGAAACGATTCTCTGAAATGAATGAATACACAGATGGATGCGATAGATAATCATTTTTATAGAGTGTTTACTTTGATTCTGTGTGAGTCGCTGTGCTGTACTAAGAACTGTACCTGGAATGAACCATCTGATCCTCAAAACAACGCTGAAGGTAACCCTGAGGTAAGAGTTATTATTGTCCTCCATCTTACAGATGAGGCATCTAGAGTTATCATTGTCCTCCACCTGACAGAGGAGGTATCTGAGACCTCAAGAAGTTAAGTAATTTACTAAGTGGTCTCAGAACTAGTAACCCATGAAGCTGGAATTCAAACCCAAGTGGTCTGACTCCTAGGACCACACTCTTAACCATCACACTCTAGTGATCTTCACTTCAAAGAGAGAAAAGAGTTATCTGTAAGAATAAGCATTTTGTATCAAAAGTTTAATATGTGCCAGGTGCTTTATATATGTTATCTTATTTAATCTTCATTCGAAAAACATGCTTATCTGGTAGGTATTCTTATTAACTTGGCTTCCTAACTGAAGAAAGTGAAGCCTGGAAGGGTAAATCACTGACTGGAGATCACAGATTACTAAGAGACAAAGCTGGCATTCAAATCAGATCTCTCCAACTCCAAAAGACATTAACTTTTGGCCCCTGGGTTTTTTCCTGAGATTTAGGTGGATTTGATATTTGCTAATGGTAGAAATCCATGATAATTAGGCTTTCATAGTACAAAAATAATTTTATTTGTAGTTCGTAACAGTTTACAAACAGCATTCCTTATAGAGATAACTTAGGTGAAGGTAAGCACGGTTAAAAAAAAAACACTCATATAAAAAGACAATTTGAGGCTACAACATAGCTTCAATTTCTAATTCATTTTTAGCTTCCCTTAATAGAATTAACTCAGAGTGGGAGTACTATTTAAATAGTAACACATTTATAAATTCTTTTTCTTATCAAATATCTATAGAACCCTTACTAAAATTGCTCTTCCATTTAATGTCACACAATAATGACCACCTCCTGAAACCTTCATATACAATACACTCATATTACAGTAAACGTTGCAATGATACTAACTTTCCATTGGTTTAAATAGCAATTAAGCAAAAATAAAAATGAAAATGAATGACACTGTTATGTAGTTTGATTACATTTTCCAGGGTGAAATGAAATGCCCAAGTTAGTGAAAAATAAAACATGTATTTGAATGTCTAGGAGTTGCAGTATGTATACATGCCTATGAGGAAGAAAATGGGGTGGAAAACAATGTAAGCAGCCAAGGAGGTCAATTTGGATAGTTTATGAAAAATAAATCCTGAAAGCATTAAGGATCTATACACATATATATAACTAATCAAGATGAACCTCAGAAGGCAGTGTCTCAGATAAATGTTTCAGAGACAATGTGAAACACGACTTGCAGAAGACTGCTAGCAGAACGTGAAACTCCCACTATTGCCAATTCTTAAAAATTCCCTTAAGACTCATGTTTACAGGGCTAAAGCAGCACAGAGCTGGCAAACATGCTCTTAAAATAAATTGAGGCCTGTGTGCTGTAAAAATGGGCTTCCAATAGTAAATTAACCTTTCTGGGTTTGGGGTCAATCCCAGGAGAAGACAAGAAGATAGACAACTAGTTTTAAAAGCAAACAAGAATAACAAATGCCACAATCAAGCCTTTATTTTTATCTGTATGAGACACAGAAAACTTAAAGATCTGGCATGACTCAAAAGTGTGATAGCTGAGATGATAATTTTGTCACTGTCCATCATATATGACAGTGGAAAAGCACCATTTGGCTGTAAATACCAATTTTACTTCTTTTTTCTTACTATGACAATGCATTGCAATTTACAGTTGCCATGTTCAAATTTACACAGTCTTCTGTTTTACACTTGCCGAGGCCCAATGCTGACTCAAGCTCTTGCCCAAAGTGATCTGCCACCCTTCACTGGCTACTTCCTAACCCACCTGTTCTATTACTACAAACATAGCTGCTGAGATAAAAACACATGGAGGATAAAAATACATTGAAAAGAAACATATGACATCATCTTTATAAATCAATTTAACCCTAACATTAACCCTTTTTAAAACTTCAAAGGGTCCTGATGAAAATAATTTCCATTAGAAAGTCAACACTTAGAATTTTGAACCTGAAAGATATCTTAAAGATTTTTTTTTTTTTTTGAGACGGAGTTTTGCTCTTGTCACCCAGGCTGCAGTACAATGGCGCAATCTCGGTTCACTGCAACCTCCGCCGTGGAGCGATTCTCCTGCCTCAGCCTCCCAAGTAGCTGGGATTACCGGTGCCCGCCACCATACCCAGCTAATTTTTGTTTTTGTTTTTGTTTTTCAGTAGAGACGGGGTTTCACCATATTGGCCAGGTTGGTCTTGAACTCCCGACCTCAGGTGATCTGCCTGCCTCAGCCTCCCAAAGTGCTGGGATTACAGGCATGAGCCACTACACCCAGCAGGCCTTAAAGATTTAATATGAGAATTAATGTGTACCTGGGTAAGAATTACCAAAACAAAACCAGATCCATCAGTTTTTCCATATATCTTATCAGTCATCTATCCAAGGAGGAGCATACCAGAGTGGCTTCAGAGTTCACAAAAGATAGGACTGACTGCAAAGGTGAGCTGTAAAAGCAAAAGGTAAGTGACAGCACAGCTAGCTTGTAAGTAAAGGTAAAATTCAAATACAAGAAGGATTTAAAACCATCTAGCCTAGAGGTCAGGTTAACTAATGCCATGGTAGAAACTCAGCTTTCTGAGAGGCCAGAGCAGGAGGACCACTTAAGCCCAGAAGTTGTATATCCAAAGAGAATGAGAACAGGACACTAACTAAAGACACTGAAACAATTAAGTAGCAGATGAAAGATAAGAGAAGAGAAAGGCAATGTGAAGGGGAAACTGCAGTAGGCAAGGAGAGTTGGCAAACTTTTTTAAATAACATAACACTTTGCAATGAAGACAATTTTCAAATGTTGGTACATTTTATTTGAGTTCAATGACCTGATTACCATGGCACGGCAAACTGAAAAAAAAGTGTGTTTGGGATACTGCTGATTTAACATTTGTATCAAACCACTGCTGTCATATTTGTAATAATGAGGGAGTTTATTCCACAGATTATAGTAGAAGTATTTATGGTAATAATAATCATTCTTATTTTTGTTATTAAAAATACATTATAAAAGTGCATGGGTTCAATGCAATTTCAATATATTATTTCAATATATTGATCTTTACAAAAAAGTAGAATAGAAGTATTTAGTGCTTTTAAAATTGTTTCCATTTTTAAATATGAGAAAACTGAGCTTAAAGAAACTGTGATTAATCTCTGCTCAGTTAATAAGCAGAGAGGCAGGACCAGACTCTGGTCTTCTGATTCCCAATTCTGGGTTATTTTTGTTATCAAACAAACAAAAAACAAACCTAAAATCTCTTCCATCTCTAAACCGCTTAGGTGTATTCATTATATTAAGTCAGTATATGTGGTTTAAGGGTGAAGCGCATGTGTCTCTCTAGGCTCATCCTCACTCGAGGGTGAACCTGAACAAGGAACTAGACCTATGCATCTCTTATTAGTGTGGGATCAAGAAAAGATCCAACAAACATATTTACTTATTTTCTCAGAATTAAGATCAACATTCATTTTGTTTAATGTGCTCATTTTTAAAAAGGAATTTGAAAATCAGGTCAGCATACAGAATCAAGAAACAAAAATCACAAAAGTATACGCTATATAATTTTTTAAGCCCAAAGCTCAGTCACTGATTTTCGCTTCTCATAGAGTTTTCATTTCAATCTACAAATTTATTTGATTTTCCTTTTTTTGTATGTAACAAGCAAAAGGCAAACATCAAGTTATCCTTCAAAAAAATGAAGGAATGGTCAAATTCAATAATCAACAAGTATTTATTTAGTATCTACTATATAGAGGGTATTGTTTTACTTATAAAGCTAGAAATGTCACAAAGCTGTTTTATTTCTTCTGTGACATTTGATCTTACGGCACAATTATACATTTATAGATAAGGTGTAATACTCACCAGTTAACTAAATCACATTTACACCAGATCTGCTGTGGCAATTTTAGAAATACTGAGTCCACTCCAGGGCAATTAGAGTATTCCCAGCTATATCATATCTCACCTATTGCATATCTGTTGTATCTCGCCAGCTACATATAGGTCTCAGTGACAGGATTTTGTATGTACAGACAACTAACAAAGAACATTATTAAGTTACAGATTTCTTAAACTATATTAACTTAACATTAACCTAAAATGATCTGGCAAGAATTAAAGTATCTAAACTCCCATAGTACTAACACAAAAAGACTATTCCATCCCACTAGTAACCACCCATCTAAAATAAATGAAAATAGGCCGGGCGCAGTGGCTCACGCCTGTAATCCCAGCAGTTTGCAAGGCCAAGGCAGGCGGATCACGTGAGGTCCGGAGTTAGAGACCAGCCTGATCAACATGATGAAACACTGTCTCTACTAAAAATACAAAAATTAGCCAGGCATGGTGGCACACACCTGTAATCCCAGCTACTTGGGAGCCTGAGGCACAAGAATTGCTTGAACCTGGGAAGGTAGAGGTTGCAGTGAGCTGAGATCGCGCCGCTGCACTCCAGCCTGGGCAACAGAGCAAGACTCCGTCTCATAAATAAATAAATAAATAAATAAATAAATAAATAAATAAATAAATAAAATTAATGAAAATACTAGCCAAATAAACAGATATGAGCAGCCATGGTCATACAGGCATAACACAACACTGGTTTAACTACTATGTTCCCAAAGTTTGCAACAGTGAGAAAAAAACAAGGATTCATACTGGTGGTGAATTAAGTAACACAGTTTCTTGAGGGCAATTTGACAATAATAATATTTAGTATAACCTTTGCCCTAGTAATTCCATTTCTAGGGATTTACCCTAAGGAAATAACACTGGATATGTGTAAATTTAATAATAAGGATATCCAATGCAGAGTGTTCATAAAAGTGAAACATTCTGAACCATTTATTTGGAACCGTAAATGTCTAATAGTGAACTACAATTAAGTTATTTATATATGTACTGACAAAATATTTTTATGATATATTATGAGCAAAAATAAAGCAGCTCATAAAAATAGTAAGGACACTATAATACCACTTGTTATTTTTTTTCTCCTGTGTGTATAAGCCTGTGTACCAAAATATTTACCGTGGTTTTGTGTGAATAGTGAGATTATGGATGATTTTCATTTTCTTAACTTTGTTTGGCTGCATTTCTCTAATTTTCTAAACAGTGTGAGTTATTTTTGTAACTAGAAAAAAATACTTATTACTATCATGTGCCTTGTGATTTTCACTTTGATCTATATTGATAGGTACTAGGAAGCTGTTACAGGTGGGGTAATGATAAAACACAGAAGAGCAGACCAGGCTAATAAAGAATTGACAATGGCACAAGGTAAGAGAGAGAAGCAAGCAGGGGCAGACCTAGGAGAGATCCACTTGATTGTGCCCATGTCTTTAGTTATTGTCTCGTTCTCAGTCTCTTTTTGGACATATACCATAACTCAATTCTACCGTGGGATTAGTTAACCTGACTTCTAAGTTGGACAGTTTTAAATCTTAGTTTTATTTGAATTTTACCTTTACTTATAAGCTAGCTTTTCTGACACTCACCTTTTGAGACCCTAGCAAGCAGGTCAGTGTCCAGAAACCAATCCTAACGGAATGGCTGGCCCCGCACCAGCAGTGTGCAGAATGGCAGCAGTATCATCACTACGGCTGCTCACTCCAGGTCCCTCCAACATTTAAAGACACAAGGGTAGAGAGAAACTAGCCACTCTCTGGACCTCCTTAGGGATGCCCTGCTACATCTCTGCTGAGCCTCCCTGTCTCCTCCCATGCTACAATACACGTGTCCCAACTTTCTGATTTTTAGCTTCTTGATTAATTTACTTGCCCTTTGAAAATGTCCTCTAATTCATTACAGCCTTCCTGGAATTACTGTCTGGCTTCTCAACATCTGATATTAGATGTCCCATAAACAACAGGACTATTATATTACAACCATGAATTAGATCCGAGCATCCTATTTCTCCCCAAGCCTATTAACAAGATGTTCTACAGGTTGAATCTCATTTAATTTGCCATTTACAGGATAACCTTTCCAGGTATGTCTCTCAAGTCCTTCCTGTTATTCTGGATACCTCTTAATATCTGTTATGTTGGGGGAAATCATCTGAATGAAGTAAGAAAATTGATTCTGTTTCTTTCCTAATGGAAAAAAACCTGAGGAGATAAGAATAGTGCAACCAATTCATGACTGGACAACACCCTTAAGATGACTATCTTCCTAAGTGAAATGTGCATGGCCCCACACTGTGAAAAGCAATAAATATTTCTGTCTTTGAAATGACAAGATTGAGTGATCAAAGGGATCAAGTAAGAAGATTTCCTATTCTTCGACATTTTACCATTAGTTATACAGTAAAAGACAGCTGTCTTTATGCATAGAACTGTCACCAAATGTTCCCAGACTCGGCAGATTAAGCTATCGATGGTTTTTAAGAGAAGAAGAAAAAAACAATCAAAATGAGACTTTTCTGTGTTCTACACACATGCAGAAAAGAAAAAAAAAAGGAAAAAAAAGCAATTTCATGGTGAAGGAAGGAGATATATTTATATGTCACAGCAAGGCCAAGAGTATTTCCAACAAAAATAAAAATCCCCTTTGCCACCTTCATAACATCTCAAAGTCTTACAATGCATAAGAATATGTTACATACATACATATATAACATTAGCCATATGAAATGTCTGAGACAAATTTAAATGACCACCGTAATAAAGAATTTGATCTTTTCTTTTTGTATTCTCTGTAGGCTTATGTCAGTAAACTAGAATAAACATGTTATTAAAAGAGAATCAATAGGAGGCTTTAAAATATACACTACCACAAAAGGTCAAGCCCTGGTATCGATTTTAATATAACATTTTTTGTGCAGCTTCCCAAAGGATTCTTTTCTAATATTGTTCTTCATTTTTCTCTCACTTTGTTCCCTGACTGGTGAATTTGTTGTTCTTGTCTGCAAAAAGCTGTCTAAAGCTGACTCTGCTGAGTACGTGTCATTCCTATGACAAGCTGCTGGCAAATGAAAAAACAAAAAAGACCAAAAAAAAAAAAAAACAACAACAAAAACCAGAACACACAGGTAGTGAGTGGGAGGACAGATACAAGAAGCCAAGAAGCAAGAGATAATCTTCAACTCAAAACGCACAAGGGCTGGCCACGGTGGCTCACACCTGTAATCCCAGCACTTTGGGAGGCCAAGGCAGGTGGATCACCTGAGGCCAGGAGCTTGAGACCAGCCTGGCCAACATGTGACACCCCATCTCTATTAAAAAACACAGAAATTGGCCAGGCACGGTGGTGTGCACCTGTAAGCCCAGCTAATCGGGAGGCTGAGGCAGGAGAATCGCTTGAACCCAGGAGGCAGAGGTTGCAGTGAGCCAAGATCACGACACTGCACTCCAGCCTGGGTGACAGTGCGAAACTCTGTCTCAAAAAAAAAAAAAAAAAGTACAGGAACACACTGAAACTCAGAACAATTTGCCATCCCAGGAAGCTCTGGGCTTTTGCCTTCTCTGGTGCCTGGACAGAGCCCTGATTCCCAGAAGCCAGGGAGGCTGAGGGGGGCACGAGGAGAGAAGAGATGATCTCTCAGGTTACGACAAAAAAAAAAAAAAAACTCTGTCACGAAACCAGGGAAAGAATGCAATGTTTCAAGATACAAATCCATGTTACGCCATGCACCTCTTGAATCTAAGGCACCAAATGTTCAAAGGACATCTGGAATCCCTTTGACAGGGTTCATGGGGGCAAAAGTATATGCTCAGAGACACAAGAGACTTCTTGACTTCTGTCCCAACAGACAAGGCTTAGAGACTTACACAACACACGCTCTGGTTCAGTCTCATGTAAAATGTAAGTGCAAACTATAGTACATGTTGTTCATGTCGTTTCAAATTTTGATTATGTTGTTAGCCAACAATAAAAATACTCTGAAAGCTTAGATGATATTCATATACTGTCAAGTTTCCACTTTTAGACAATGCTCATTAAAAATGAAGGAAACTGAGCAACTGTCTCAGGACAGGACCTGAAACCAAAAAAACACTGCTCCTGGAGTTATAATGCAATCCTCATATCAGAAAATGAAAGCCAATTAAGCCTACTCAACAGGAAGACATGAATCACAGTCACTTCCTAAACACTATGAAAATCTGAAATGTTGGGAATGGGCTTGGAGTAAAAGAGAACTGGATTTGAACCTGATGCTGCCTGTTGTCAGGTCAAGGTACTTACCCACTCCAAGCTACTTTTGTAAAATAAACCTGTAGAAAGCAGAGCTACCACATCCAATTGCTCCTCAGTTTGATGGCAGAGTGTGGGTCACCTAGCCTTGGATCCTGGAGGGGAATATGAGGAGCATCATCTTATAGGCCACAATACAGGCCAAAGCAGGCTTCATCAGAGGGCTCTCGGGGAGTTCAGAGCTAATATATACAAATATATGCACAGCGCACAGTACACAGTGGACAATCATTAAATGGCAGTTGCTATTGTCATATGATGATTCTCCAGTCTCTTTTGACTTTTGGACAAATTCTATCCCATTTTAATGTATTTAGCCACAACAGTAAAATATTATCGTAATTTAATATAAAATCCCTTTTTGGTACCTACTATATGACAGACAATGAATTTTGCCCTCATAGACTTTCTTTTATTTTGAGACAGGGTCTCACTCTTGTCACCCAGGCTAAAGTGCAGTGGCGTGATCTCGGCTTACTACAACCTCTGGCTCCCAGGTTCAAGCGATTCTTGTGCCTCAGCCTCCTGAGTAGCTGGGACTACGGATGCCTGCCACCATACCTGGCTAATTTTTGTATTTTTAGTAGAGATAGGGTTGGCCAGGCTGGTCTTGAACTCCTGACCTCAGGTGATCCACCCACCTCGGCCTCCCAAAGTGCTGGGATTACAGGCATGCCCAGCCCTCATAGACTTTTATATTCCAGTGCAGGAGACAGACAAGAAACAGAAAAAAAAATACTATAAAGAAACATAAAGCAGGAAAAGGACAGCTAGGATGAGAGAACAGGAAAGAAAGAAGAGTTATTTTAGACAAAATGACCAGGGAAATCGTCTCTGTAGGGTTATTTGGGAAAAACTGTGATAGTAAGAGGGAGTCAGCCATGCAAAATATGAAGTGCAAATATTCTGGACAAGGAGCTATAGGCACAAACAGGTTTGGCAGCCGATGTGGCTGAAGTGTTCAATGAGAGGGTGGTAAGATAGGAGATCCAAGTATCAGAGGGTGTAAATGTGTAACAATAGGCAGAGGACTTGAAGGTCAGAGAAAAGGACTTGGACTTTATGCTAAACCTAATGAAGCCATTAGAGGGTTTTAAGCAAAGAAAGTGACATGATTCAAAATGCATTTTTTAAAGCCAACTAATGCTGCTTTGTGAAAAATAGAATGTGGCAGACAAGAATAGCCCAATGGAGGTGACTTTGTAATACTACAAATGAGAAATGGTAATGGCTTACACCAGGGTTTCTCAGCCTCGGAGCTATATCAACATTTTGAACTGAACAATTCTTTGTTGTAGAGGAGCTGTCCAGTGCACTGTAGGATGTTTAACAGCATTGCTGGCCTCTACCTATCAGATGCCAGTGGTACCCCCAATGTTAGGACAACCTAAAAGGTCTCCAGGTATGGCCAGAAGTCCCATGGGGAAGGGAGCAAAATCTCCTGCAGCTGAGAACCACTGGCTTAGCCTAAGGCAGGGTTGGCAAAGGTGAGAGGTAATTCATTTCTAATATATTTTAAAAGCAGAGACATTAGGGCCAATTCACTGGAAATGGGAAAATAGGGACATAAAGGCAGGAAGAATGAATTTGGAATCGTCAATAATAAAAATTCTTTAAAAAATTATTTTATCTTAGGACCAAGCTCTCTTGAGAATCTGTCTTTACAGTTAATATTCTTTCTGTTACGAAGAAACACTGACATTTACTTATTTATTTATTTATGCCTGACATTTATTGAATGGTTGATTGATTAATTGAGACAGAGTATTGCTCTGCCACCCAGGCTGGAGTGCAATGGTGCAATCTCGGCTCACTGCAACCTCAGAAAGTTGATAAGGGTTACAGAAAGTTGATGTTACCCTCAACTTTCTGTTACCCTCAATTTTCCGTTACCCTCAATTTTCTGTTAGACTAGCATTATCCACATTTTCAGTAGTTTGAGGAGAGAGCTTTTCTAAGGCAAACTATGTAAGGCAAACCTATGTAGGGCTAAATAACGTAAATTATAGAAACCCACTTGGGCTCCTTTTCTTTAATTCTATAAAAACTGAATTGTACAGCTGACAGATATATTCATAATGAAATGCACAATTTCCAACCTATTACAGCTAAATCTACAGTAATATTAATTTTTACCCACCATTTGACAGTATTTTGACAGTTTTATTTCAAAACATAGTCATGTGAGTTAAAAAACAAAACACAAAAAGTCCTTTCATTTGTGAAATTCTTTTCAATCTAAATTTCTTATTTATTGAGCTCCATAATTAAGGCATAGTTTACTGGTAAAACCTATAAAACATAAATCTTCAGGCCAGGCACAGTGGCTCACGCCTGTAATCCTAACACTTTGGGAAGCCAAGGCAGGCAGATGGCTTGAGCCTAAGAGTTCGAGACCAGCCTGGGCAACAAGGTGAATCCCTGCCTCTAACAAAAATACAAAAATTAGGCAGACATGGTGGCATGCACCTGTAGTCCCAGCTACTCAGGAGGTTAAGGTGAGAGGATGGCTTGAGTCTGGGAGACAGAGGGTGCAATGGGCTGAGATTGCACCACTGCACTCCACCATGGGCGACAGAGCCAAATCCTGTCTCAAAACTAAGAAAGAAAAGGAGGAGAGGGGAGGGGAGGGGAAGAGAGGGGAGGGGAAGGGAGGGGAGGAGAGGGGAGGGGAGGACAAACCTTCAATAACCGACATCAAAAGGTCAGGGCTGGGAGTGGTGTCTAACGCTTGTAATCCCACCACTTTGGGAGGTCAAGGTGGGTGGATCACCTGGGGTCAGGAGTTTGAGACCAGCCTGGCCAACATGATGAAACCCCGTCTCTACTAAAAATACAAAAATCATCTGGATGTGGTGGCGGGTGCCTGTAATCCCAGCTACTTGGGAGGCTGAGGCAGGAGAATCGCTTGAACCCAGGAGGCAGAGTTTGCAGTAAGCTGAGATCATGCCACTGCACTCCAGCCTGGGCAACAGAGGAAGACTCCGTCTCAAAAAAAAAAAAAAAAAAAGAGCATTCAGACAGACATATAATAGGTAACATTACTGCTGGATCAGAAAATAATTTAGCCTCTGAAACACAGTCTGATCGAGTGATGGTAAGTATGGGTGACTCCAGATGCCGACTGCCTGCGTTCAAATTCCAACTCCTCTGCTTTCTGGCTATGTGGCTATAAGCAAGTGACCTCTGTGTTTCAGCTACTTCATCTACAAAGTGAGGAGACTAGCAGGTCAGAACCTGCCCCATAGGGCTGCTATGAAGGTTAAATAATCACATGTGCAAAGGGCTTGGACCAGTGCTTAGGACAAAGGAAGTATTCAAAACTGTTAGCTATTACTATTACAAATGATTACTTACTATTACATATTATTAGTAGTAGTAATATTACTTTTCTTAGGCAAAGTCTTCTTAAATGGCATTTATTATCAGATAGACGGTCTACTTGAATCTATATATGCTGACATGGGAAGAGAGATCACAATATATGACTGAGTAGAAAAAAGCACATTATATAACATGCTCATTTTGTTTAAAAAAAACAAAATGATAAATAATCTAGGGTAAGAATGTATAAATGATTTTGTAGGGAGTAAGAATAAGGGAAAGGAGGGAGACAGAAAACTATTCATCTGTATTTACTGAATTCCTTTTATAGGTATGTATTTCCCTGGTAATTTTCTTTTTTTTTTGTTAAAGAAACAAACACAATATCCATGTTTTCAGTTGTTTGAGGAATGAATTTTCTATGTCAAACCTACCTGGTTCTGTAGAAATAATGGAAGAATTGCAGAAACTCTGTTGGATAAGGGTTTCTTAACTAGTAGACACTTGTCACATTGGTTTCAGTTGACTTTGTGGGGTACTTTTTTGGTATCATTTGGTTTTAATCCAACAACCCCATCAGGAAGTCAAAATGTCCTGTAATTTACGGATTTTTATGAGATTTTTGTTTTAATCTAAATCAACCTTGACAAAATGGCACCAAGAAACAAGGAATTTAAAAGATCCATTCTGAGAAGTTGTGAAGAAACTTGAATTTAAATCAAGAATTGAAACATTTACATGGTTAATCTGTGTTTTAATGCTTTATACCTGACACCTAAATCACACTAAAATTGTTTGGGGGATAACTAAAAAAAAAAAAAAACCTTTCAAATGAAATGGTTGCAGCCTCAAGGATTCAGATTGTTTATATGTAAGGAAGCAATTGTAAATAGCACATAACTAACAATTGCTCCCATCGTGGCTGAATATTTTGACAGATAAATTCAATATTCTAGTTCCAACGGCAAATTGTCCCAGCAGCTAAGTTTTTAATTGATCCCAAAACATCTAAGTTTGTAGACTAAATGTGATGACTTTGACTATCATACAAAAGGCAAATAAATACTAACAACAGACACTACAAGCCAAAAACCCAGCATATCAAGCAACACAAATATATAAAATAACAGAATAAGCCAGTCTTCCATTTTAAAAAAAAACAAAAGTCTAAGAATGAATATAGGGAGAAACGTAAATATTTTTCCCCTCTGCAATCATTAATTAAAGTAATTCCTGCACTTCTTTATTGCTTCCTAACTCCAAGAAAGAAGTTAACAAATTCCCCCACCGTGAAAGGTGCCCAATTTGCTCTACTGAACTCAGGAAATCGCTAGTGAGCACACATGTGCCTCACTGACCAGCAGCAGATCCTCATCTCTAAAGTTCATGAGGCAGGGCACCAGCTGCCTCCACATACTCCCCGCTGTACTATTAAGAAAAATGTCCCAATCTTAAGCTAACAAGAACTGAACTCATGAGAAATTTAAACTGCCATTGTCACTGAAAATGTGCACAAACAAGCATTTAAAAGTCAGGTATAGAGCCAGGCACAGTGGCTCACGCCTGTAATCCCAACACTTTTGGAGGCTGAGGCAGGTGGATCACTCGAGGTCAGGAGTTTGAGACCAGCCTGTCCAACATGGCGAAACCCTGTCTCTATTAAAAATACAAAAAATTAGCTGGGTGTGGTGGCGCACACCTGTAATCCCAGCTACTTGGGAGGCTGAGGTAGGAAAATCACTTGAACCCAGGAGGCGGAGGTTGCAGTGAGCCTAGATTGTGCCACTGCACTGCAACCTTGGTGACAGAGCCAGACAACGTCTCAAAAAATTAAATAAATAAATAAATAAATAAATGTCAGGCATAGCCTACATAACAAAAAGAATATTAACTATAAAGACAGGTTCTCAAGACAGCTTGGGCCTAAGATAAAAAGAATTTTTTTAAATACTGTACAGAGTAGCTATCTAGATCTAATAACCAGTAGCACAAAACAGAGGTCATTTTTAAGAGACCTAAGAGACCTGTTATTTACTAAAGGTTTATAAGAGAAAATCCAAGTAACTGTTTGATGCTTCTTCTCACAATTGTAAATGAAAGACTTTAAAGAAGGTATTCCCTGTCCACACAGAAAGTAATACTGTAGGGTGTTTAAATGCAGATTTGGATTCAAATCCGAGCCCCACCACTTACTTGATAGATATGACCTTGGTGTATTAGTCTGTTCTTGCATCACTATAAAGAAATATCTGAGACTGTGTAATTTATAAAGAAAAGGCGTTTAATTAGCTCACGGTTCTACAGGCTCTACAGGAAGCATGGCAGCATTTGGGGAGGCCTCAGGAAACTTTCAATTATGGCAGAAGGGCAAGATGAAGTAGGCACATCTTTTATGGCCAGAGAAGGAGGAAAAGAGAAAGAGGGAGAGGGGCTACACACTTTCAAACAACCAGATCTCATGAGAAATCTATCACAAGAACAGCCTTAGGGGGATGGTGCTAAACCATTAGAAACTACACCCATGATCCAATCACCTCCTACAGGCCCCACTTCCAGCACTGGGGATTATATTTCAACATGAGATGTGGGTGGGGACATAGAACCAAACCATATAACTTGGTAAGTTTCTTACCCTCTCTGTTTCCTCATTTATAAAATGAGGATAACAGTAATGCCTACCCAGTAGAGGTGTTATATAGTTGAAATGAATGAAAATACATAAAATGCTTAGAACAGTGCTTAGCACACAGTAAGTAAGAGATGACCCCTGTGTTTGTTCATGTGGGTACATTGTAGTTGGGCATATGGATCCTATGCTCTGAAATCGTTTTCACAGATTATATGTGACTCCAGCGTGCATGTTCTACGTATGTGTCTGTATAAAACTGTGAGGAAAGTTTTCAAAGACAAATGACAACTGCTTCTGAATAAGAATGGGATACAAAAGAATGTGGTTCTCTCACTAAAGTATTAAACAGAAATTTAAGATGGGCTACTCCTGTTTAACAGTTTGCTCCAACCAAGAAAAGAAGGGGGTAAGGTTATTATTTGAACAGGAAACGGTGCCAATGTTTGGAAGTATTATAATCTGGAGAGAAAATTTACATTTGATTTACAACTGTGTTGCCCACATTCCTTTTTAGCTCGAGGCTATATTGGCAAAGCTATGGAGGTCAGGAGGGGAAACAGGGACTCTCTCTCAATATTCTCCAGTATTTTCAGATCCTGCACAGAAGGACCTCACACTCTTCTCCAGTGTTCCTAACACAGCATTACCAACAGGATCAACAGATGGCTTCCAGAAGGCCCAGGACTAAGAAACAGCCAGGGCTAGGTCCGGCCTTTGTGGACCACTGCCCATAAACACGGACTTCTGGATTAAGGAAATGGACAACAGGCCACTGTCCACCCACCTTTTAAAACAGAAACAGAATCAAGTCTATCCAACAAATGCTATTTGGGTAAGGAAAGTACACTCCTCAAACATAAAGTGTCCAAATTTGCGAGAAAATGACCTTGACCAAAGTTTTCTTGAAGAAAGCCCCAGTTAGCACAAGGGCCTGGGTCTTTAGGAAGGAAAAAGAAGAAAATAGGCTGACACAGCTCTAAGTCCCTAGTCCTAGCTTTAACCAGACAGCACTTAAATCAGCTTTACTTTGGGCTCCATGTTGCACTCCCTTTGAAAAATGTTTATGTAATGATGACAGCCTATATGATTCTATCACTTCAGCAACAGACTAGGTAGAGCAATGCGGCAGGCCAATTCTAATCTAGTTCTGCTAACTGAAAAACATTACTTGTGTCTAACTCAGTCATCTGTTTTTATAAATCAGTGATAATACTGACAATAAACATTAATCTTTTATGCAAGGAATAATAAATGACTGAGTACATTACAACTCCACATCCCCAGACCAAAAAGTAATGGAGACACTTCGACAAGACTATTACAGCTATATAACACTGAGAAACCAATTCCTAGAAACTTCCAAATGCAGAAATTGACTTTGGCACAAATGACTTCAAACACTGCACTTCACGAGAGAAAACACTGTAATTACTGTCAAAAGAAACATGTGAACAAGAAGTGGTCAAACATCACTGCTGCTATTATAACCAGTAAAAAAGTTAGATGTCTATGGCACGCTTGATTGACTCTGGTTTTCCAGGTTTGATATTAACATGTAAAAATATCTTCTCAAACAGGATTTACAACAGTGTAGCATCAGTAGGAAAGAAAATTGGATTTGAAAAAAGAAATAAAACAATAAGAATAAAACAGAGCTAGAAAATCCAAACTTCTATCACTGTTGGTTATAAAAAAGCAGTTGGCTATTAAAAATAGAAAACTGCCACCTGAAGAAAAACAATGAAAGTAGCAGATGGCACAAGATTCCAATACCTAGTACAGACACAGCACTTCCAATCACCTTCCAGTGAAAAATACTGGGTGGCTAGGACGTGCTCCTACTACATTCAGAACTGGTTAGGTCTTTTTATCAATTGTTAAGCAGAATCAAATGGAAAAGTATGAGTATAAAACAACAGCAATGCAATAAAGCATTTAAAAAAACAGCAAAAATAGGATTAATAAGAAAAATAATCTAAAATAGTGGGACTTTTATACTACAGAAGGATCTCTTAAATGTTGGAGTATATAAAGGAATATTTTGGAAATAATGCCAACAAACCATCTACTACCTCCAGTGAAGCCTAATGAGCCTGGGAAATATGCTCACATCACAGCAGGATGGTATAGGTTACACCTGGACATCAGCTGTGTGTCGCTGAAGAGCTATAACTCAAATTTCTGCAATAACCTTCTTTGCAACTATTTATAAATTACAAGTGAAATTCATTTGCCTGTGTCAGTTGTGACTGCATTGAGAATATACTGACTGCTAACTGATCTCATAAGATCATTTCAAAACTATGCCTTTATAAGCCTTGATCAATATTAGTTATCAATAGTACTGATTCCCTGAAAAGTTTTTTTAATTACTTACACCTAGAAATTACATGCAGGTTGAAGGTATGTAATTTTCATAACTGTGTAATTTGTGTCTATGACAGGAAAACAAGTGTTCAACACTATACTAAATTAAAAGAAAGATTTTTAAGACAAGTATCTATAGTCTCTGGTCAGTAGCCAATTTCAAAGACATAATTTAAGTTTTTATTTTAATATAATGTAGAATAGATATATGCCCACATACATAATATAGAACTGCACCTTCTAGAAAAAAGGTTATCATGATTTTCCAGACCCAGTGATTCATTCAACTGAACAAATACTTGTGAGACTTTACTATGTGAAAAGCACCATGCTAGGTGTATGATTTCTCTTTTTTTTTTTTTTTTTTTTGAGACGGAGTTTCACTCTTATTGCCCAGGCTGGAGTGCAGTGGCGCGATCTTGGCTCACCATAACCTCCACCTCCCGGGTTCAAGCGATTCTCCTGCCTCAGCCTCCCGAGTAGCTGGGATTACAGGCTTGTGCCACCACACCCAGCTAATTTTGTATTTTTAGTAGAGATGGGGTTTCACCATGTTGGTCAGGCTGGTCTCAAACTCCTGACCTCAGGTGATCTGCCCACCTCAGCCTCCCAAAGTGCTGGGATTACAGGCGTGAGCCACCAGGCCCAGCCACATGATTTCTTGTATCATGTATTTTAAACATGATGCTACCCACAAACTCCTGTTTGTTTCAGAACTCTTTCCTCCTCCTTTTTTCTGCTTTTTCTTTTGCCTTGTTCTTGCTGCCTTTTTCAAAGGCAGAACATATGTAATAATAAAAATCAAGATAAATTATCATATATAATGAACTTAAACAGATGGTACCATCCCTGTAAATTTCACCATTACTATGAGAAACTAAAAGGTACAAATAAGTTTTAAGCCCTTATTTGATGATATCAACAATGCTATCAATGGAAAAATAAATGGACTACACTATACTCTAACCCAGATGGCTGATAAAATTTATGACTAATTTATTAAACCACTCATTAAACCAGACTGATTATTTGAAGTCTTACAAATCTAATGTAACTTTCCAAATAACTAAAAGTGAGGGAAAAATCTCAACTAATGTCCATTGAAAAATAGCGAGCAAGTAATCTTGGTTGATGTACAGTTAGTTCCAACATCAAGCAGCCAATCCCTTTCTTCTTGGTTTCTTGAAAAAAAAATGTTATTATAAGTGAAACACTTTCACTTGCCTTTATAGGTAAAGAGGTGAAATTCAAATGCCAAAGGTCAGAGGTCAGAAGTAGTCACATTTTTCTGGCTGTCAAAGACTGACTTTTGGAGGTAGGGCACAGAGGAGAAGTAAATCATATTTTTAAAGTCTATACTCAAACTGTAGCATATTATGTCCTTGCTATATTGGCCTACACAGTTACAACACAATATGGTCAGCTATAATCCAAACACACCATTGAGTATCACAGCAAAAACAGACTGCCGACAGAGGCATTTACTCTGGATTCTCGGTACGCTGAGCAACTATTCTGTCTACCAGATGTTTTGATAAGCAAAACCATGATTTCAAATTAGACCCAAAAATTTTCGTGTGTGCACTAATCAATCAGCGATTTCTGCGGGGCATGATTGTGGAAGCAAATCACTTAAGATCCCCATAAAACAGGATAAATCTAAGATAAAATGAATTGGGAGTCCATATGTAAATGTTTTGTAAAAATGAAAATATATATAGTCATCATGCTTATAATTAGCAACTGTATTGTCACTGTGGCCTTAGTAAGAAAACTCCTCTAAGGCAACTTTTAAGTATGGCAGGTCTGCATTAGATTTAGGAGTGGAGATTTAATGGGGTTGGGGTAAATTTTAGATGACCTAATGAAATATCATCAGTTTCAATGATTTTGAATGGAATCTAAAAGCATGTGGCCCTACCAGTCACAGATGCCTAAAAAGAGCTTCTGCATTAAGTAGAAGGTAAAGTAAGACATTCAAGAAGTCATTCCGAGCTGACAAATTTTATGGTCTGAAGTGTACATGGACTGCATTTTATCAATTCTAGGATGCATATTTTTCCACGTTTTCACAAACCTAAAAGCATCTGAAAATTGCTATCTGCCAGGTGGCAGTCCTGCTGCTGTTGTCATAGCTTGCACAGAAGCATCAAAATTTGCAGAACTGCTGTCAGCAGCTCGGAAAAATTCCAGGAATAAGAGTGGAGCAATCTTTTAAGGAATGTTGTGTCACCGAGGTTTTGACAGCATAGAATATGATATTGTGTGGAAAAACAAAGACATCAAACCCTGAGTCCAAAAGTGATCCAGAACAATTAAATCCAATGTGGGCTGGTTTGAAGAATACCTTAGCCCTGGGTTTCTCACTATTGGTACAACTGACATTTTGAGCCAAATAATTCTTTTTTGGTGGGGGGAGAATGGATAAGAGGGGGGCCGGGGGGCAGCAGGAGGTGAGGACTGTCACGTGCATTACAGAATGTTAAACAGCATCCCTGGCCTCCATCCACTAGATGCCAATAACATTTGACAAATTTTAACAACCAAAAATATCTCCAAACATTGTCAAATGCCCCCTGGGGATCAAATGCTCTCCCAGCTGAGAACCACTGCCTTAATCAATTTATTTTGCTTACTTTTTCCTTCTTATGAATATACATATGTTTTTAAAAATTCAAAATTAGTGTTAATGAATTGTTTCAATAAGAAAATTCTAAGAGATAAAGTATTGTGTTAAAACTTGCAGCAATATATTTCATAGGGTACACCAAATACACTAAAATCTTAAAATCAGGGGCATGCAAAGAAATTCAGCCACCCAGCATCCGTTCCCCCTCCTTATGGAATGCTCATCATGATTTCCTGCTGGGGAACTATTTCCTCACCACACACAGTTTTAGAAACATCCAGTTCTCCCCTTGCTAATGGTTTTCTAAGTCTTCCATTTGTTTCTTTTGAGCTATATATCCTTTACGCTCCTAAAAATTTCCTTGCTTTCTAAGCTAATCGGAGTTAAATTTCAGTCTTCCAACTAAATAAATCTAACTGAAACAAAGTACTTATTTCAACTATGTTGATAGAAGACATTTTGGAATATTTCCCTGCCATAAAATTCACCAACCTGTTTAAAATTGTACTACTTTTCCTCACCACTCACCACATATGTAGAGTGACTAGATATGTGGATGAAACAAGAATTGTTAAAACTGTGTCATGGGGTATGGGGATTCACTATACTATATTTTTCATGGAGCTTTAAAATTTCCATTTAAATGCCGGGCACGGTGGCTCATGCCTGTAATCCCAGCACTTTGGGAGGCTAAGGCAGGTGGATCACAAGGTCAGAAGTTCAAGACCAGCCTGGCCAATATGGTGAAACCCCGTCTCTACTAAAAATACAAAAAAATCAGCCGGGTATGGTGGCGGGCGCCTGTAATCCCAGCTACTCGGGAGGCTGAGGCAGGAGAATTGCTTGAACCCCAGAGGTGGAGGTTGCAGTGAGCTGAGATCACACCACTGTACTCCAGCCTAGGTGACAGAGCGAGACTCCATCTCAAAAAAAAACAAAAAACAAACAAAAAATTTCCATTTAAAAAGGGTTACAATGATAATAGATATTCTATAAAGAAAAATATCACAATCGAAATTAATTCCAAAGTCCTTCTCGAACAAGTTTCTTCAAAACGTACGTACGTAGATGCGTATGTCCAGATATGAAGTGCTTGAGAAATGGTCAACAGGTTTGTGTGCATTTGGAGGGAAAAGAGAAAACTTGGCACGCAGGGTATATACCATATGAGTAACAGTACAAAGGCAAGAGGAGCTATTTTCTAAAACTGCCTATAAATCTCGATTCAATTCAGGCAACACATACAATAACGTATACATGTTCTGTGACTCCAAAAAGTTGCTGCTAAAAGACTGCACACAAAACTTTCTTAATGCTGTTTCTGAAGTTTCTTCTCTGGTAGAAAAAAAGAAAGAAAAATATAGCTATTGATTCTCCTAAGAACTATCATATAGATGAACACACATTTTTTGCCAAGATTTGACAGCTGAAGTTTTCATGAAGGAGGCTTCAAACAAAACTTTTTTTAAAAAAGAAAAAATAATACAAAGGCTGTACCACCCTCTGCTCTCCTTAAAGGTGACAGAAAATAAATTCTTTATCAATAGTCATTTGTCCAGGTTACAGCTAGGCTGCCCACCCCATTCCACCTGAGATATGAAATTGGCTTTCACTGGCACCTTTTATTCATCTCATCTGCCCTTTCCCTTTCATGAGCCAAGGCAGAGCAAATGGAAGCTGAATAATGAAGAAGAAGAAAAAAAAAAAAACCCACAGTGAGTTATTTTAACAAAAAGCCTGCACCATATGGAGAGAAGGGAAGACCAAAACAAAACAAAAAAAAAAATCCTATGTGAAATATAATAAGCAAACTGAATATGAGAATCTAACCAAAAAACCCCTATTAAAATAAAACTCAATTAAAAATAACAAAATTTCAAAGACAAGAAATTCTACCATAACATATTGATTCTCTTTTTTTAAAAATTGATTCTGAATTTTTTTGGAATATTTAAACTTCACTATCTAATTACATAGTCTATCAACCTAACCCAATTAAATAATTATAAAGCACTGCATGGGAAACTGTGGAAATATACAGAGACCTTTCTGGCAGTACTAATTAAATCTTGATTTTTTAAATTGTAAGTCATAAGCCTTCTCTATTTCCTAAGAAAATGGCAGTCTTAATCAAAAATTCATATTCTGTTCTGTATATTTTGTGTAAACTGGGAGTTAGTTTGTCAAAAGAAATATTAAATAATAATTTTTCACAACCCTCATTTTAAAGATGAAATACTTAAGGCTCAAAGAGGTTAAATTATATGGTGAAGGTCCTATGGCCAGTGAGGACTACAATCCAATTCAAAGGTTCCTTACCTCTAGATCTCTCAAGCAAAATAGTTGGGCGGTTCAAAACAAAACAAATACAAACTAAGCACCTGCTCAGTGGCAAGCATGTGTTTGGTGCTCACAGTAAAAAGACATTCACATGATCATGTAATCATAATTCTCTAAGCTATGTGCAAACTCCAGAAATAGTACAGATGGGAAGCACTTTATCTTAGATTAAAATGTTTTCCCATCTTTTTATGAATAAGTACCTACTCTAAAACTTCAAAAAGTAGTATTTTTAAAAAATGCTTTTTTAAAATCCTTTCATGGTGTTTTTTTCAGTGGATAGCTCGTCAACATCTTTTTGAATCAGCACACAGGGCTATAACTGATGGTCTAGTGTTCCATTGCAGGCATGTACCATAATTAATTCAGCCAGTCCTCCAGGATGGTCGGTTTGGATTGCTTCCAACTTTCTACTGTTACAAAAACACTTCAATGAACATTCTTTTAGCTGTCGTTAGTAGTATTAATAATGGCAACAATCAGATGGAAGTGTGTGCAGAGGAAAAAATCTCGAGCAATAAAATGTTAAAAAGTGGTTAACTTCAGAGGATGGAAACAGGATTTTTATTTCCAACCTTACTTATGTCTGTAACATCCTAATTTTTTTACGTGAACAGAATAATAATTAGTGCTATTTGTTAATCCAGGCACTATGTATCACACATGATATTCATCATGAGCCAAAATATTTACTTTAGTGCCTGTAGCAGGCAATATAATTTTCAATCATGAATACATTTGCTGATCGACTGGGAAATTCCTGGAGAATACTCAAAAACTCCTTCTCACATATTGAGAAAACACGGCTCAATATTCAAGCAACCAATACAAGAGATATAATGGTAATTCACAGTCAGCTTTGGGAAGCAGGTAACCCAAGGCTCTAAGAGGCACAATCTAAAACCGAAAACGGCCAAGTTCATGTGTTCAGCACATTCTGAAGTTCAGTCATACACAAATAATGAGACTTATCACAATCATTCTTCTCTAAAAATACTTGTAAATATGACAAAACCCACCAAAACCTCTCTCCGATACCACAAAACTCACCGTTTCTGATCTTCAGATTCTTTCTTGGCTTGCTCCAATGCCAGCTCCTCAGCTACTCTTCTTTTCAATTCTTCATCAGAAACTAGAATCGATAAAGAGCAGAAGGAGATAAAATAGGTGACTTCTTAAAAATAAAAGCAAGAAAATACTCAGGAAAGCCCGGCTGAGACTAGATTTGAACAGGCAAAGTTCTGCCAAGTGGCCAGCGTCTCCTTGGAACTTCTCAAGCACTGTGGAAAAGGCCAATTAGTGCACTTCAGGAGTAATTTAATCAAGAGTTCCCTAGTGACCTAGATTTCCACTCCTGCCAAAATTTATAACAAACTCAAGGAACTGCTTACTGTACAGTGGGGACTGAGTCAGTAAGGACCAATTCTTTAAGATGATGTCCTAACATTAAAGTCTGACAACGGTGTGTAAGGAGAGGAGACGCTGTAAGAAAGGGACTTTGGAGAAGAAAATGACAAAAAAAAAATCTTCTCATTTCAATAATTAAACACCTAACAAAATCATGTACTACAAAGAGCAAATCATTTATAGTTACATTCATTTTTCCATTATTTATGAAAAAAGCCATTTGTCATTTATGAAAATTTTGAAACCCTATTTTTTGGAATACATGTCATTCAAATTCAAGTGCCAGCAACTGGAGAGAGACAGAGAAGAGTGCTGATAACACAGCTGGAGCTTTCTAAATACCTGGTGACTGGATTTGAAACATCTGGTCTTTCCAATTAGAAGACTGTGTATGGTATGTTTTGTAAAGTTTCTTACAGCTATGATGGTAAATAAAATGGACAAATTTCACACACTTCTTTAAGAGGCTTCCACAAGAAATAAACAAAGACTAACTCCTCTTCACTACAGACCTACTACCCAAAATTACGAACAAGAAAGCACCAGAAGCACTTAGGAGGATCTAGGAATATCCACAGAACCTAAGGTCTTTTTTGGTTTTTTTTTCTTTGTTTGTTTGTTGAGACAGAGTCTCACTCTGTTGCCCAGGCTGGAGTGCAGTGGCACGATCTTAGCTCACTGTGACCTCCGCCTCCTGGGTTCAAGCAATTCTCCTGCCTCAGCCTCCCGAGTAGCTGGGATTACAGACATGTGCCACCACACCTAGCTAATTTTTTGTATTTTTAGTAGAGATGGCGTTTCATCATGTTAGCCAGGAGGGTCTCAATCTCCTGACCTCATGATCCGCCCACCTTGGCCTCCCAAAGTGCTGGGATTACAGGCGTAAGCCACCACGCCTGGCCAGGACCTAAGTTTTATTTCAAATAGTTGAGCCTATTAGATGGAAAACTAGACAGCAGTGTCTCTTTCGATAACCTCGACATTATAAATGCTTAGTCCCACAGCATATGCAAAAATATTATTTACAATAGGATATGCAAAAGCCCTTTTAAATATTTCATTGGCATGAGGCAATAACAAAGAAGATACATGAAAGATCAGAAGGATGACTTCCCTTAGTTGAGGACTATCAGACTGCAACAGCAGCATCCAGTGATACCATCAAAAAGCTAAAAAGCCCTCAGAATGGGAGAAAATATCTGCAAGTCATTAGCTGACAAGGGACTCATATCCAGAGTATGCACGTATATAGGATATACAATATATAAAGAACTCTTATAGACAAATAATAAAAAGACAACTCAATTAAAATGGGCAAAGGCTATAAATAGGTATTTCTCCAAAGAAGATATATAAATAGCCAATAAGTACATAAAAAGTTGTTCAACAGCATTAGTCATTAGGAAAATGCAAATCAAAATCATAATGATATGCCATTTCAAACCCACCATAATAAAAAAGACAAACAATAACAAGTGTTGGTGAAGATGTAAAGAAATTGGAATCCTCACGCATTGCTTGTGGGAATGCAAAATGGCTCAGCCACTGTGGAAAACAGTTTGGCAATTTCTCAAAATGCTAAAGAGTTACCATATAACCCAGCAATTCTAATTTTAGGTACTATATATACTCAAGAAAATTTGAAAACATGTCTGTACAAAAACTCATACATGAGTATTTACAGTGACATTATTCACAACATCCCAAAGCTAAACACAACCTAAGTGCCTAGCAACTGATGAATGGACAAACAAAATGTGGTATATCCATTCGATATAATATTATTCAGCCATAAAAAGTAATGAACTACTGATACATGCTACAACATGATGAATCTTGAAAACACTATGCTAAGTGAAAGAAGTCAGACATGAAAGGTCACCTGCTATATCCATTCATGTGAAATGTCCAGAATAGAAAAGTCCATAGACACAGAAAGTAGATTAGTAGTTCCCTGCAGTAGGAGAAAGCAGAAAATAGAGAATGACAGCTAATGGGTATGGAATTATGGAATTTCTTTTTAAGATATTGAAAATATTCTTTTTTTTTTTTTTGAGACTGAGTCTTGCTCTGTTGCCCAGGTTGGAGTGCAGTGCCGTGATCTTGGCTCACTGCAACCTCCGCCTCCTGGGTTCAAGTGATTCTCCTGCTCAGCCTCCCGAGTAGCTGGGATTACAGGCATGCGCCACCATGCCCAGCTAATTTGTGTTATTTTCGGTAGAGACGGGGTTTCACCATGTTGGCCAGGCTGGTCTCGAACTCCTGACCTCAGGTGATCTGTCCACCTCGACCACCCAAAGTGCTGGGATTACAGGCATGAGCCACCATGCCCAGATGAAAATATTCTAAAACTAGATTGTGTGATGGTTGCACAACTCTATAAATATACTATAAACCACTGAACTGCACACTCTGAATGGATGAATATTATGATATGCTAAATGTACCTTAATAAGTTGTAAGAGAGAGAGAGAGAAAGAGAGAGAGAGGGAGAAAGAAAGAAATGAAGAGAAGGAAGGAAGGGAGGGAGGGAGGGGGGGAGAGGAAGAGGAAAGAAAAGAATAAAAAGAACACTGTACAGGGAATCAGGGAATAGAGGAAAAACTATTTAATGTCTAATCCCACCATGGCCATCAACAATCTAGGGGAACTTTGGGAAAGGTATTAACCTCTCTGGGCAGTAAGAGAACAACCTTTTCTCAAATGGGTGTTTAGGGACCCTTCCAACTGTATACTATGCTTCTGTTTTGCCTCTCTCCTACTTCATAGTCTATATAGCATGAGAAAAATATAAGCCTCTACTTTGAAGGGGTCAAACAAAACCTAGGAAACCCCTAGAACAGAATTCTGTTTGCATTCAGGCAAGTATTAGAGCTCTTTATGAAAGTATGAAAGATTTTTAAACGATCCAAATAAAAGCAGAGAAATTTCAGGCAGTAAGAGCTCCACAAAAAGTCCAAATAGTCTGCTTTTCAACTAGCCAAATTTTGGATAAATCAGTTAATCTAACTGAATTTTAGTTTCCCCACCTAAAAATATGACATATGGGTACACCTGTTAGCTATGAAATTCTAGACTATAGACTTCACAAGGTAATGATTTTCATACTTTCATCTACTTCTCATAAAAAAGTAAAACAACCTGACACTAAAATTTTTCAAGTTGCATACAACCAGTAGCTCCATTTGTAGCAAAAACTGAAATAAATATTTAACATAATTAGTATGATTGATCATACCAGTTAGTATCAACTCACAGTCAAATGGTATATGTAAAATCATGCTGCCTCTCCTAGATTACTTCAAGTTACAACAGCAAGATACTTCTCAGGCAAAATTCAACAGGATTCTCAATCAAAATTCAATTTAATTTAACTCAATTAAAACTAGGCTTCTGTAAAACCTCAGGGAGTAACTATGATGCACTGGGGTCAGTGTTCTAAGTAAACCAATAAAATTGTATCACATCTTTCTTATTGTTGTCTTGGGTTTTTTGTCTGTTTGTGCTTATGGCTTCAATGTTTCTCCCCTTCAAAACTCACATTGAAACTTAATCCCCACTGTGGCAGTATTGAGAGGTGGGGCCCTTAAGAGGTGAGACTGGGACATAAGGGTTCATGAATGGGTTAATCCATGCATGGATTAATGGTTTATCATGATAGTGGGACTGGTACCTTAAAAAGAAGAAGAAGGCCAGGTGCGGTGGCTCACGCCTATAATCCCAACACTCTGAGAGGCTGAGGTGGGCAGATCATGAGGTCAGGAGTTTGAGACCAGCCTGACCAACATGGTGAAACCCTGTCTCTACTACAAATACAAAAATTAGCCAGACATGGTGGTGCACACCTGTAATCCCAGCTACTCAGGAGGCTGGGGCAGGAGAATCACTTGAACTCAGGAGGCGGAGGTTGCAGTGAGCCAAGATCACATCACTGCACTCCGGCCTGGGCGACAGAGTAAGACTCCATCTCAAAAAAAAAAAAAAAAAAAAAAGAAAAGAAAAGAAAAAGAAGAGAGAGCTGGACTAGCATACTGCATGACCTAGGGATTCTACAGGAGTCCCCACCAGTAAGAAGACCCACACCATATGCAGCCCTTCAACCTTGGACTTCAAAGCCTCCATAACATTAAGTAACAAATTTCTTTTCCTTATAAATTACCCAGTTTTACGTATTCTGTTATAAGCAACAGAAAACAGATTAAGCAGTTTGGTTTTTCCAGCTTTATTCAGGTATAATTGACAAATAGAATCATATATATTCAAGGTGAACTATGTGATGATTTGATATGAATCATGTAATGATTACCACAAATATATCGAGCACCACACAGTTACCATCGGGGTGGGGAACACTGGGGACACTTAAAATTTGTTCTCTTATGAAATTTCAAGTAAAAAATATTATTAACTAAAGTCACCATCTTATAACTGAAAGCTTGTACTCTTTGATCAACATCTCCCTATTTCCCCATCCCACATCCCCTGGTAATCACTCTTTTACTCTGCTTCCTAGAGCTCAACTTTTTTAGATTCCACATATAGGTAAGAACATACAGTATTTGTCTTTCTGTGTCTGGCTTATTTCACTTGGCACAATGTCATATCTTCATAGTGCACTTTATGCCTATGACATAGGGATGTCTTCCTACCAGAGGAAAAGCTCAAATCAGCAGCGAACTGTTTATTCCAGTGTGATCAAACGGTGACCAGCTGGGTGGATAGGCACGAAGCCATGCGGGTGAGAATGTGGAGAGGAAGTGGTTTGGGGTGAAGAAAATGCAGACTGGAGGCTTGCTGTTTCCTTCTCTATCCCCTTCTCCCTACTATCGTCAGCCCTGCCACTTGCTGTGGGGTGAGGTGAGAAAGAGATACAGATTACAGGTGGCATCGTCCAGGCAGGCCATGAGAGGAGAGAAAAACGTGGGAAGAGGACAACAACAGCAATGAAAGGGACAGGAACACTCCCATGGCCACTGAAAAAGACATGTCCAAGTGACCAGCTGGTTGACATCACTTTTGGTCCATAAAGGAGCCAAAGCACAGCTGTCTTTCTAATGCCCTACCTATTTCCAGAAAAGGAAAAAAAAAAAAAAATCACTACTTTTGGGTCAAGTCCAAGGTCACAACTGAAAAAGTAATTACCTTAGCTACAAATGAGAAGTTAAAATAACAGAAAATAAAAACATGACCTAGCATAAAGAGTTTGAAATCTAAAATAGCAAATCAAAGCACAGCCAGGAAAATAAGCCAGTGAGGTAATGGGTTCTGAGCACATCTAAGCTTCATGGTATTTGTTTTTAAATCAATAGAATACATAAAGCAATACTGTATTTCTTCTGATAAGTCTGACCCAAAGTGCATGAGGGAAAAAGATACAGCATTTGGAGACCACTATTTAAAATGGCCTTTCTGAAAACACTCTTTTCAGCTCCCAGGATCTGAACATTTTCTCAAATAAAACTGTTATTAAACTAAAAGGTCAGTGTTTCAGGAAGGGCTAGTTTAAGAGAAGCACAAGAAAGGCCAACTTTGCCTATTAGCACAGTAAGTTTCCAAGCAAATCTTTGGGAACTGGCAAAGTTTGTGAAATGAGAAAAGGAGTAAAAACAAAAAAATGTTCAAGCAATATAAATCCCATTTGCCATGGAAATTTGCAAAACTATTTCAAGTTCAGTAAGTATGGTTCCATGGCTTTTATATACACACATACTCTCCTTTTAGAAATGTGTTAAGACAAAAGAATGTTTTCTTTCCATACTTGTATAGTCTGTACTTTTTAAAATTCTTCTCAGAAACCATTTTAATTTCTTTCTCAATGGTGAATGTATCTTAAAGAACACAAACACTGGCATTTTGTCAATTAGTTATAGATATAAACACTGATCATAAAACATGTCAGAAAAAGCCAAGCATTGCAATTGCTTAGTTCTAGCAAGTGTGGCTCTAAACCATTTACTTGAAACCATTACTGAAAGTAATAAATACTTGGATGATTGAAAGCAGCTCTGGATTCCTAACAAATTTTTGTTTGTCTTTACTAAACAATATTCTAAACAAATGCTTTGGCTAGTCCAAGGGTCTTCTTTAAGGTTTGCCTAGGAATCTTTTGACCCACTTAGCCACCAAAATTTCTGGGCTATAAATTTGAGTTCAGGATCAAATAAGAAAGTCCAAGATTCCTAAACTTATACTTGATCCTGAGTATTCTTAGGAAATGTGAGGAAATTCTTATTCCTCAAAGAAAGTGTAACATAAGTTCAGTACACATCACCTGTCTTCTATGTGACAGGTGATGCTCAAATTCCTGTGTTTACCGAAACTGGTTAAACTAAAGATATGAAGGGAGGGAATGGTACGGGGAGACATAATTATACATTTTAGATAGATCCTTGAATGGTGAATAGAAATGACTCCAAAAGATGGAAGGACTTGATGAACTCATCAACCATGAAAAACAGAAGACTGAAAATGCAACCATGATCTGAAATATACATAGATTCCCTGAACCTCAAGGAACATACTAATTTCCTTTGTAACTTTTCCCACTTGTAATTCCCCTTTACTTCATTTTTTTTTTGCATAATCCTTACACTATAATTCCCTCCCCAATTACAGTATTTCTTAAACAATCTCTTTAAGTTGCTTAATAAAAGTTATACCTTGCTTCTTAGAGAAATATCAGTTCCTTTGGGATTTTTCCTTTAATGTATTTTTCTTTCTGGTTTCACCATTTGCTGATATAGGTCATGGCCAATTTTGTAAAGTCTATTATTTTCATGTGCTAGTTTAAACACACTAAAGAGAAACCATGAAGATCTTCCAAGAGAACAAAATAAATATATGTACCTGCATAATATAAGCAGCAGATTTCAGATAAAGACTCTGATTCTCCCAGGATTGAGATAGTTGAACAAAAAGTTATACCATAAGATATAACCAAATTAAATTTTCAGCTCCATAGAAATACTCATTAATCTTATAATTTCAATAAATTCATTAAAATGAAGAGCAATTATTGTTTAAGAAAATAATAATCAAAGCATCCATGCAATCAATGAAATACAACACCAAGTATATTAGAGCTAAATGACTAACAGCATAGGTTACAGGATAAATCTTGTCCTGCTCCTTATCTTCTAAAAGCTACAGGGTTTGATTGGAAGAAGAGCCAAAAGATGACTAGGATAAATCTCAAGAGTTAGAAATAAACATGTTTATTATCCATTTGTGGCACCATTTAGTTGGCAGACAAATAAACCTGATTTAAACCATGCACACAGAGAATATAGGTATATTCAGCTGACAGTTACCTTCACCATCCTATAAGGAGAATGCATCTTAAGAGTGCCTTCAAAACAAATGCCATCTGTCTACTACCTGGCAGGGGTAACTGTGGCTACTTATGCATTAAAGTTAATGAAGATGGTAGAATGAAAGTTCCACACTGCACATTCATAATCATAAATACTGTACCAGAAGGCAGTGTTAGGAAGAGTTTGGCAACCTGAACATCAACAGCATCAAGTTAATGGCTTATTTTGTAGCATTATCACTCCATCAGGATGTATATACCTTTGTAAATTTCTCATCTGAATGGCATATTATGCAAATAATGTTCATTTTATTGTTTGCTTCACAATAAGCACCCATAGAAACTAGCTCCATGTTCCATTCCATGTAGGAAAGAAAACATCAATACTGGGCTATAGCCGTATAGCAAGAGATAAGCTCGTAATTCATATTCTACAGTTTAGACATCTTAAGTAGACAATTCCTAAAACCCGTATTGAGAATCAGATATATCTAGTATTTCATGTCTTAATATTCTGAATAATAGTTGCAAGATCTCACACAGCCTCCAGGAAAATAAGATCTATAATTTAAATTAAAAAATAATAATTACCTTTGGATATTGCTTTCTGATACATAGCTTAATTTTTTTGTTTCAAAAATGATTATATTTTGTTCACTGGAGATAAAACTATAATACAGTGTTAACTCTCCAAACTAAATGAAGTACAGAAACCACCCAAGCCCTTTTCCATTTCACGCAAATGGTCCTGTGTGGCCAAATTTAAAGGTTTCTTCAGGAGTCATGAAATGCATAGAGAACCAAGCTGGAAATGAAAGGTAGTGGCCACCACAACCACTAAGCTTCTGCTCCTGGAATCTCCTTTACAAAAAATCTGGAGCCTTCGCTAATGACAGTGTGTTGTTTACAAAGGAGAGAAGAGCAGGTATTCATTACAACTTTAATGCACTGGCTATGAAGTTTGAGTTTCAATGCTGAAGCTCAGTTTTCTGTGCTCTGATCAACGATATGAAGTTATTTTTGTTTTCTCTAAATGTTTTTTTCCAAATCAAGTCTGAATCAAGTTTGATTCCAAATTAGGTGAATCAATCAATTTGTACATCCACACTGATGTAATCCTACACTAGGCTTCATGAGAGACGAAGACATATAAGATGATCTCTACCATTAAGGAGATTACAGTCTGAGTCAGTAAAATTGTACTATTGAGGTTCAGTATTAAGGAAACTTACCAAGGTCAGCTATAGTTAAGGATGTGGAACTTGAGCAGGTAGATGAAAAGGAAACCAAACAAAACTTGTTTGTAAAAACAGAAGGGTAAATTAGGCTAAACTGCAGGGAGTCTTGGAAACTACCAAGGACTTTGGATAAGAAATATTAAGAAATAGGGCATCCCAGACAGTTGGGAAAAAATGACAATAATACAATGAAATAGAGTGTTAGGATGGGAAATTTAATCTGGTAAAGATTTGCAGGTAAACTGGGAGGGAATGCATAAGGCAACCAGTGGTTCTCAAAGTGTAACCCCACCTTTCCCTCAATGTAGCAGCCTCTTCTGGGAACTTGTTAGAGATGCAAATTATTCAGCCCCACCTCAGACTTAAGGAATCCAACACCCTGGGGATGAGGTCCAACCTTCTGTGTGTTATCAAGCCTCCAGGTGATGCTGATGCACACTGAAGTTTGACAGCCGCTGGCAAAAGGTGAGGAGGGCTTAAAGTAGGAGACTGGCTGTGAAGATACAGTCTAAGATTCAAGATTTTTCATGGGGAAAAAATGATCACCTGAGACTGACTGAGAAATGAAAGAAAAAGTCAAAGGTGCACCCATGCCAGAAAATTAATACCCATGATGGTCAATTAAGTAAAGAAGGAGAGGCTGTTTGGAGAAGAAAGATAATGAGTTAAGGCATATTCAATTGAAGGTAATGGTAGAATCACCACATGGAATTGTAGGCAATTAGATACTTGAACCTGAAACTGATATTTGATTTGAGACTTGGCTCGACATGCTGATTTGGGAATGGCTATTACAGATTTGAGCTCAGTGAATTCTACCGGAAAAAAAAAATATATATATATATATGCGTCAAAAATACATATAAAGAAAAAAAAGCAAAAGGCTAAGGGATAGGCCTTAAAAATTCATCAGATGAGGGAAGGGAGTGAAAGAGGAACATCATTAGGGGCAAAGAAGAAATGGAATGGAAAGGAAGAAATAAACCAAGATAGCAAGTGTAAGAATGATAAAGAGATTTCATCTTATGTGCCAATTCCGATCAACTGGCAGTAGCTGCCTGAGTTGCTGTATGGAGAAGGACTCTGAGGCCAAGTCCAGGTTCAGTGAACTAATGTCTACTCCAGGCACAGGAGGGAGATCTGGCAGCATGGCTTACAATTACCTATCATCCCATGGAGTGCATGGAAATCACACAGCATAAGCCTCCAATCAGTGGGAGGAGAACAATGGAAGGCAGCAATTACAGGCCTCCCTTCAACACGTTTCAGAAATGAAACAAGAAGGAAAGAAGTGGAAGAATTATAAATAAAAGGTGTTTTTCACAAATAGTGGATTCTGTACATATTTGAAGGGCAGCCATAATCAATAATCTGTAATTAAGTTATACTGACGAATGGTAGTTGTTGTTTCTCAAAAGGAATTTAGAGAATAAAACATACAATTACTCAGGAAGATCTGCTTGTTTAATATACAGTAACGCAAACCAATTAATATATATTATATTCTAGTCTACTTTCCTAATTACCATCCTGATGCGGGGCTCATAGCACATTTTTATAAAAAGAATATTTCATAACAGTAAAAGAAGAGTGGACAAGCCTTTTCATGTGCTAAAAAGCTTTAACCAAGACGAATATCCTTACCTAAATAGTTTGCTTTGGTATCAGAAAGTCAAACACCACTTCAATACTTAGGTTCATAAATCAATCTTCCCTCTTCTTTTTATTGAGATGGAGTTTGACTCTTGGTTGCCCAGGCTGGAGTACAGTGGCGCGATCTCAGCTCACTGCAACCTCCGCCTCCCAGGTTCAAGCGATTCTCCTGTCTCAGCCTCCCTAGTAGCTGGGATTACAGGCGCCCACCACCACGCCTGGCTAATTTTTTTGTATTTTTAGTAGAGACAGGGTTTCACCATGTTGGTCAGACTGGTCTCGAACTCCTGACCTCAGGTGATCCACCCGCCTCAGCCTCCCAAAGTGCTGGGATTACAGGCATGAGCCACTGCGCCCAGCCCAATCTTCCCTCTTCTTATTGTTATGAAGTAGAGTGTACTTTTTAGCAATATAACTGTTATTTAATCCCCAAATTCATTATACACTAATAAACCTTCCTAAATTCAACTAAGATATTTAATTCTTTAAACTCTGACCAACACTATTTTCTAAGCGAGACTTAACCTTTGCATGTGTAATCAAAGCACAAGGAAAATAAAAGACTTAAAAGTATGAAAATAAAATCTATCTTCTAATCCACCTAACTTTCTATAGCCCTGGGAACTCAGCTAACCCCAACCTCAAGACTTTTCTTCTTCTGAATGAAAAGAAAATTCATGACCCAATTACAGTCTTTTTATAAGGAAGAAAAGTAAAGTCCTATTCTTAGACACTGGCCTACTACTAGACAGTAGAAATAGTGAGAGAATCACATATAGTCAAACCTCTGGGCTTCAGTGGCTTCATTTACAGCCCATTAAGGGTGAGGATGCAAAAAAGAACCTATTTAAGACACTAGCTAACCACTGCAGAACAATGGCCTCTCCTGGGAAGTTTTAAATAAAGCAATTCACATTTTACACCCATGCTTAATTCATATTTTATTTATGAGAGTTCAAATATATTAAAACAGTGAGGCAGCATAAGACATATTGGTATAAGATATTTCATTAAACTATAGTGCAATATCCTGAGTTTGTTTTTTATTTAACTCACATTGTGATAATTAGATCACCTTCGTTTGTGAAGTCAGATTATAATACCTATAGCCGTTATCTTTCCCTTCACCTAAAGTAACAAATCTCCACTCAATGCTAGAAAACATCATTTCAATGTATTCATAAGTAGTCATATAATCTCTAATAAAACAAAAACAATTCTATGTGAAGCACTGTGGAAACTCTGTAACTTAGCCCATCACAGCTGATTTCACCATCTTTAAAACACAAGAATGTGCACAAGGATTTCAAGACCAAAGCATTGTGCTGCCTTTAACTTAAATTCAAGAATGTACTTAACCTTTTTTCTAAAAGTAAAATAAATTATTCGTGGTAAAGTTAGCCTGAAAGGAACAGTAAAAAACATTTATTATGATTACATTCCTAACGATCTCCTTAATACCAGTACTATATAGAGAAAAGTGATGGAATTCCTTCTTATCTAGCATTTCATTTTTGTAATTTACACCATGTGCTATGTAAGGTTTCAGGGTGTAAATCCTTCAGAATACCTGGGACTACATAAAATAGCAATGAAAAAGACGCGCCTCCATTCAGACCAGTGGTTCTCATTCTTATCAGACCCAACTCTGCTTTTTTATAGCAAATCTATTTTGCAATGCTCCCTTCACTATCCTGAAATGAAACTGATTATAATCTGACCAAGAAAAGTAATCAATATAATGCCCTAAGTGTAATATTTAAATAAAACAAGCTAATTTATAATAAAATGATGGCATCTCATTATGTAAACGTTCAAACATAACTACCCTAGCAGACATAATAAAACAGTCTGAATCTTGAGTTTGTGTGCTAAATCATCACAAATGCAAAAGCTATTGTTATACAGTAGTTGCACTCTTGGAAAATTCAGTATACTTTAAAACCATGCAAAACATACTTTCTGTTTATATATAAAACAACTAAGTTCTCGGCCAGGTAAATAGGTTTTCAGCTCCATGAATCTCTGATGGGACATTCAGAAGTTGGAGGGCACAGGACAATTCTTGGAGATGGGAAACTACCCCCAGGCACTGCTAGCCATGAAGATCCCTCCCCGTGCCACTAAACACCACAGCTTCCCTCAAATTCCTAAAGTGCCTGAAGTGGTGCCGTACTCCTCAAGTGGGGTACTACTCAAACACTTTCTAAAGTGGTACAGTATTGCCCCACCACTGTGCACCATTGTTTTAGACAGGGCTAAAATATTCACCCTGATAAATGAAAAAAAGTGGGAAATCTAGCTATTTTATGGTTTGTATGACCACAGATAGTCACAAATAATCTACTAATATTTATATGGATTTTTCAAACAGATAAACATTTGGATGACACCAAAATATCTTCCCCCAACATGATCTCTGCCTTAAGGTGCCCAAACATGACTAGCTTTCTCTAGCTCCATACTCACCAAAACCACATTTTGCCCGGTCCACTTATAAAGATCATCTTAATTTTCCTTAGGGTAATCAAAATTACTCTCTGCTAATCATCACATTGTCTATTTTTTTTTCTCTCCTGATGTCCTAGAGGGATGAGGGCTCCATTACTAATTCAATAGAAATGGAAAAGGTGGGTACATGCAACCTAAACACTCCAGGTCTCTGTGATGATATCACAAGAATGTACAGACGCCAGAAACAGATTAAAACTCATCTACCCCCAAACTGTACAAATGTTTTCATTATTTAGCATTCACATTTTCAGATTACCGTCTTTAAGAGAACAATTTCCCAAACATCGATTTATTTCAAGCTGACACATTTCCCATCAAAATTATCTACACAGGATAGCGCTTGACCATTTAAAACTATATGTTTTATATATGACAATATCAGAATGAATACTGAACAAACAGTTCAATAAGGCCATATCATGTTTATAATGAAGGAAAATGAAAAAGGATTTAAAGCTACTCATCCTGAATTAACTTATAATAATTCACAGATTCCTCTTTGAAATTAAGGAAGTGAGGGTACAATAAGAAATAATTTCTCTATAAACAGCAAAAATAAGTTAGCTTTCACTAAAGCATATAATATTAAACTATCTAGAATAAATGGTAAGAAAGCAACAAGAATGAGTAAAATCTAAACATATATGATACTTTTTTAAAAATGCATCTATAATTCTTTTCAAGTCCTTTCAGCAGGATCCAGTCTTTTTTTTTTTTTTTTTTTTTTCAATGTTCAGTTTCCTTTAATGACTTAATGACCCCCATCTCCCTGAAGGGCAGGTGCAGGCAGCTAGGTGATGGCAAGAGATGTTCACTTGAAGATCTTGCCCTGATTGAAGGCTTTGCCCACATGCTGGAAGGCCCCCTCCCAGGAAAAGTACTCTCGAACCAACGTCTGGGTCTCCTCGCTGCCAGGATCCAGTTTCCGCCATGTGTATGACTCGTAGTCCACCTGCCAATCTGGACTCAGCGGAAAGGCAAGCTCCTGGCCTCGGAAGACCCAGACTCCAGAAATGGAGCTGCTATTGTTGGTTCCAAAAAGGATGACACTGGCGAAGGCATTCTTCCTCAGCTTGTCCAGTCGCTGGAACATTCCAGTGATGAGATTGCAGCTCATGAAGGTCTGAGTGAGTTCTTCAGGGAAGCGATACTCTGAGTACCACAGGGAGCAGCCGTCCTTATCAAAGTGCTCCCAGAAATATGGCAGTGCCACAGAGAGTGTGTCCTCATTGGAGTACTTGCGCTTAAATTCATCCAACACAAAGGTACTCTTGGGCAGGTGAGCGAAGGGGTCCTGGCCTTGGGCTCAGCAGCCAGCGCCTGCTCACATTCATCCATCTCCTCCTCAGGAGCAGGGGCAGCCGCCTTTTTCTCCTCCTTCCGCTCAGCCTGGGGCTTCTGCTTCTCTTCCCGTGAACCCTTCTCTTTCCGTGGTGTGTCCTTTTTAGGTTGGGTCTCTGCAAACTTTTTAGCATCAAACTGGGCCATCTTCTCACAGTTTCACTTCCCCCAAGAAAGCCCGGAACTGGGGCTGGTTCATGCAGGTGAGGAACCAGCGGTTGGTATTGGGAAAGGCCTGGCGGAAAGAAGGCTCTAGAACCTGCTTATAGAGCCACAACAGGGTGCAGACAACTGTGATGTCAGCCAATGTCACTCGTTCGCCCACCAGAAAAGTCCTCGTCTTCAAGTAAGCATCCAGCAGCCCCAGAATTCGCCTCACTTCCTCCTTTGCATTCTCAGTGGCCTGTTTGTTGTGGTGCATGATGCCCAAGGTGGGGAACACCCAGGTACTGGCTGGGGGCATTATATCGGAATCAGCAAAGCTCACCCACTGCACCACCTGGGCTGCTGCCTCTGGAGTACTTCCCCGCAGCTCCTCATTGCTCACATAGTAGGCAATGGCGTTGCTCTCAAACACACAGAATCCATCACCACCCTCAAATGCTGGGACCTTGCCGGCAGGAAATTTGCGGAGAAATTCAGGGGTGCGGTTGGTTTGGCCAAAATGGAAGTGGGGTGGTGCGGAGAGCACGCGGATCTGAGCCCCGCTGTACTGAGCAGCGATGAGAGCCTTGAAGGCCCTCCAGTTTTCAGGATACGTGTACAGGGTCCCAGCCGCCATGGTGATTCCACAAAGAAAGGCTGGATCCAGCCTTAAAAGTGTTATCAGGTAGGGGTCCTTAGGGGGAACTGTTTTAATGAAACTAGTAATTAGAATACCAACTTATTCTCCATAAATAGTAACATCCAACACACATGATGATTTCATAAAATAATTCGCTAGGCAACTGAGATTTCCTCTAAGGGAATTTTCTTACCAAACCCTCCCCAACTCTCACCCCATGACCCCTTTCCCATCCTGTTAGTGTTAAGTAAACATAATTCTTCTCTAATTTTCTGACAAATTGTAAATTAAATGAATCCAAATGAGTAAGATTTTACTGCATGTTTTAACACTTTTAAATGATTGTAACATTTTTATCTCAAGTTACACAGTTCATAGGGAATTTAACAGGAAGAAATTAATCTAATAAAGCATTATACATATATAATATTTAAAATCTTTAAAAGAATAGTATAAAATGTTCACATTTAAATTTATATGCATTTCAAACAAGGCAGTGAAATAAGACTGTTACGACATGTTACACATGCAAAACTTTCATTTTACAGTTATAACCACTGTGTGGGTGTTGGGGGTATACACCATAGGATTGTGAAATAAAATACAGAAATATGTCATATCTGGTTCATCTTAAATAGGTAGAAAAACAGCTCAATGAAAAGTATTCATGGCAAAGTATGTTTAATAAAAGAGTCAGGTTTACAGAGACCTGTGTTCTCCTGACTACCCTCTGTGACTTTATTTCTAATCTACAAATTACTAATAAGGTTTCTCTTGAAGATGAAATGCCGTAGAATGAGGAGGTATTTTCAGGTCAAACATGAACATCATTACATAAACAGAATGAAACTCTTCAATTGGAGAACCAACAGCATTTTATTTTAAAAATCCTGACTGATGCTGTATAACATTTCATTGAGCCAGTACTATAGTTTGCAAGAGACTGTTTAAAGCCATATATTCTTCAGAATGTCAACATGCTAGGATTTGTTGGTTTTTTTAACCTACAGAAAAGATTATGTAACAAGAAGAATTTGTGGTGCATTTTCATAAAGATTTAGGATCTGGCTTGATGTCCAGGTTCAATAAGTATTTTAGCTTCTGATCATCAAGATTCACATATTTATTGTAAATGAATTTGGTCTGAGAGTAACAAGAATTTATCTGAATCTCTTTCATTATCTTTGAATGCTGCTAAAGTAATAGAATATGATGAATGATGACGAGACCAAAGGTTAAAGTAAAATTGATGTTGATCAAGCATTTGCTAAAAATTCATCTTCATGACAAGCTTAAAAGATGATTAAATCTTCCTCCTAAGAAACATGAAGTGTAGTGTGGCAAAGAGAAAGATTTAGACAATGAGGGAGAACAATATACATTTTATATATAAAACAATGAAAAACTAGAAGCAAATTAAATGTCCAAAAACAGTGAAATGGTCAAATAATACAATGCTAACATTAAAAAACATGCTTTAAACCCCATGAAAAATATCTCACAAGTGAAAAGATACAAGGCTGAACACACTATTTGGTCTTCGTTTTGTTTTCTATATGTACAGTACTGAAAAAAGCCTAAGGACACCATCACAAAGAAATACATACATATGGCCCGGCGCAGTGGCTCACACCTGTAATCCCAGCACTTTGGCAGGCTGAGGCAGGCGGATCACCTGAGGTCAGGAGTTCGAGACCAGCCTGGCCAACATGGTGAAACCACACCTCTACTAAAAGTACAAAAATTAGCCAGGCGTGGTGGTGCACACCTGTAGTCTCAGCTACTAGGGAGGCTGAAGCAGGAGAATTGCTCAAACCCGGGAAGCAGAGGTCGCAGTGAGCCGAGAACATGCCACTGCACTCCAGCCTGGCGACAGAGCGAGAGACTGTCTCAGAAAAAATAAATACATACATACATAAATACATATGCCAAAATGATACTAATGATTACCTTTATATTTGGGAGAAATGGATCATTTTCCTTTCTCTCTTTATACTTAGTTGTAGTGTTTACCAAGAACACATTTTTACTTTCATAATCATTTAAAAGTTATTTTTAAACAATGCATAATGAGGCATAATTTCAGTTTTTAAAAAACACCTTTATCAATTCAATCATGAACATTACATAGTATATCAGTTTAGCTAACAGAAGTTCAAACCATTCTTATACCAAAGAGAGTTGGCTGGGATTAAAGTATCTAAAAGTAGGTAGCACAGGCTCTAAGAAAACAAAATTGGTTCATGTTCTTTTCCTTTGACCCCACAGGTATCCTGCCCATATACCATTATAAGACTATGTGTTCTTAAAAGGTAAATTACAATCAAACATCTGTATTATATTATATGATATATTATATTATAGAAAAATACAATCATATACCTTTATAACATTTGGGTAAGCAGAATTTACAGCACACAGTTTCTTATGTACACTATCTAGAAGCACACCATACAAGGGTTATTTGCTGAAGAGTTCCTCTGTAATTGAAAACAATGAGATTCAAAGTGTCTCCAAAAGGATATTCATGGCCATACTGAATACAGGTAGAAAAAAGAGGAAATCTTAGAGAGCCAAGACATTCTCTTTTCACTCTAGCTTCTCAAGTAGCATTTAATTTTGTCTTCCATTTAGATTTTTCAATTGATAACACCAATCATCCTAGTATGATGAATGATATATGTTACCAAGGACAGCTGATGAAAAATTCTTGGCCACTGCCTTAAGCCATCAGCTGAGGTTAAGCTAAGTCAGATATAAGGAATGAAAGGTAACCCGGGATAGCATTTTCTACATCATGCAACAAATACCCCGCAACATTAATAGCAAAGTTCTATAGAGATCCATTTCCTACATGTGGCAGTCACTGCCACAAAATGTCACTACATATTGGGGTGTTCTAGAAAATCACTCTATAAATTGTCCACTTTGGCTATGAAATAGAGACCTATTCATTTTATTCCATACAATTGAAAATATAACTTCAACTGTAAATGTAAACTATATTATATCCAACATTACATTCTTTGCTGCCACTAGCAAAATAAAACATTTAATAGTCCTTGCTTGCTGTTTGGATTTACACATGGTGGGAAATGCACATAAAGTTTAGCTTTGCCTCCTTAAAATGGAATCTGACAACTGCTCACTGAGGTTTTGTGGACTTTAGTGTCTCTAGTGAAAGCTGTTATTCAACAAACCAATTTCTTTTTTTTTTAAGTTGCTTAGTCCATGCACACGCCACAATCAACTGGCTAAGACAAAAATATTTTAAATACCTATTTGTGGGTATTCTATCTCAATAACAAATATCAAAACCATTATTTTTCCACAAAGCTTTCAAGACACGGTAGCAATGACAAATGACAGGACACGATAAGAGATATTACAGCTTTATCTTGAGTTTAATCATCTTATTTATTTGGATTTAAAGAAAAATCAAACTAAATTACTCATTCCTTATAGTAGCAAGAGGAATCCTCAGATGCTGTCTCTGCCATTTCGGATATAATTTTAAAATACCAAGTCTTTTCAATTTTTAATCCATGCTGATAAATCAAGAGTAACTAAAATCCAAACAGGAATTCAGACAGGTGAGAAAATGAAGTCTTTGTAACCAAAATACTCCAGCATAACTCAGCTCTATATGGAAAAGAACTTGCATGTCAGAGTTGCCAACATTTTCCGCACTTGAAGTCTTGACTATGCCTTTTTCCACTGTCATCTGGGAAGCCAAGGAAAATTATAAATCTCAAATAACACAGCAGAGGCTGCCCCGAGCAGCAGCCTACAAAGCAGCCCCATATCTATTCTTTCTGCCCTCCAATAACTGAAACTCAATTTGTGGTTGAGCACATGGCTGGTCAGAAGGAAGACTACATCTTCCAGCTTCTCTTGCAGTTAGGAATAGCCTAGTGACTAAGTTCAGGCCAAGAAAATGTGAATGAACAGGGTGTACGCAGCTTCAGAGTCATCCCCCATGACATAGGCTCAAGGACAGTTGTGAGCCTAAGACAGAAAAGACTGGGTCCCAACATTAGGGAATCATCAAATTGTCCAAAATGTTACATGAGAGAAAAATAAAATTTTAACTTTTTGAGCCATGTAACTTAGGGTCTCCATTAGAACAGTGGAACCTATATTCGACCCCACATATCTTACTAAAACGTATGTCCAACTCTACCCTTTGTCAGACCTAGAAGAATCAAAGGATAGCCTCAAAAACATGCAGACTTAGAAAGAAAAGCTAAAATCAGCTATGTTGGGTATACTTGCAAGAGCTGGAAGAGACCTCAGAGCAGAAGCCTATAGCTGCCCCAGGAAAGTCTCTTTTTTCATTATCCCTACTGAAGGAGTGAAGGACATGCCATCCCAAAATATGCCGGAATGCCTATTGACTATTTCAAGTTGAAAACACTGGAGGAATTGTAGTTTCAGAAGGGGCTAGCTGACCTTTCTCTTCCCGCATGCACTAAGCCATCAAGATTCCTCTGGGAGGGGTACCCTTCCAGTACTGGGGTGAGAAAACAGCCCTTACCACCAGACATTGAGAACTGGGGCTGCAACAGACCTGAATAAATATACTTAATGAAGTAACCCTTATCTTCCACTAGTTTTATACACCCCTCTATATATCTCAGTAACTCCCCTAGAAAATTTACCGCCCCTCACCAAAGTTTACTTGTCCTGTCATTTCTTCTCAAATTCATTGTTCTTTGTCAAAAAAGTATACAAGCATCTTGCTGTGGTTACTTCCTCGGATTCACTCTCTTGTGAAGATCCCCATGAACACCTAGATGATGTATATGCTTTTCACTTGTTAATATGCCTGGTGTCAATTTAGTTTGCAGATCCAGCCAAAGAGCCCATTTACACAAAAGCAAAAAGGGGGGTCAGAGATGATCTCTCACTCCTCTATACTACCCAGCTATGCATAATAAGAGGAAATTAAAGAGTCATTAAAATGCTTTGTCCATCCCAGGGTAAGTAAGCCATAAATCAAGCCATTCAGTCGCAGTTGAAGAGCCCTTTTATTATTTCTAAAATGAGGGCCATGAATTAGATCACCTCGAGTGTCCCTGCTGGTAAATGTATTTCTGAAACTGTGGTTCTCTGCCCATGGCATCACAGCAGAGCAGCTAAGAAGGTCGCCTGTAGAATCAGAATGCCTCGATCTAAAACCCTGCCATGCCATGTGTTTATGTATATTGTTGGCCAAGTTTATTAGCTTCCCCGTAACTCAGTTTCCTTGCTTGTATAGTGGGAATTATACAAGTATCCAGGTAATAGGATTGTTGTGAGAATTATATCACCTTCTGATAAATACCATTACCTCATTAGATTACATTTTAGTTCCCATAAACCTACTTTACCCAAATCCCTATATAAATAACACTCAAATTTCAAATAACAAGGAATTTATAGATCGCACATCAATGACTAAATTACCTTTCCTACTCTAGTAGTTCTTCAAGGCTCCATCCAGTCATCTACTTCCTGTTTAATGATAATCTAACAATCATAGTACCTACATACTAATAATTCACTCACTCTCAACCACCTTTCTGGCAAGCTAAACTTTAATGAAAAAATGTCTCAGCTATCCCAATGTTTGCTGAAAACCTAAGTGAAGCGATGCTCTTGATTTATTTTTCCATCCTTTCTTCCCATGTAGCATTCTGCATAATAGCAGCAAGGGTCCAGTACAAATCCTCCTAAATCTTCCTTTTTCACAGGTTTTCTTTTATTCAAAATTCACTAAGCAGAATGAAATGAAAGGACTGATTGAGTCATAACTTCATTATTCCCCCATCTCCATCTACTCCAGTCATATACGCAAAACTTGAATGTGATTTAGAACACCCTGTCCTGGCTGTCCCCATCTAAGAACGCACTTTCACTATTCTATGTTCTGCTGCTAAACTCTGGGAATTTCTAAGACCCAAAGCAAACAACTGCTCTAATTCAATACTGCCTTTGATACGCTAATAGTCCTATGAGGACTTCGACTATCAACTAAAAAATAAACATAGTTCAGGTCTAAAGCAGTCTGCCTGGGCATAAGTTAGGTAAAATACGAATATGTAAGAGGTGCTGGCAATGTTTTTGGCATTAGTGTAAAGTTCTGTAAGAAAATAATTATTTTTAAGCATGCAATGACAGAACTGCCACATTCTTAAGAAATGTAAATTATATCCAAGGGCCCTTTTTTTCCAGCATAGCATGTCCAATTTTATAAAAGATGTAAATGGAGAACTATAATCCACTTATACATATTCACTTAAAAGCAAGCTTGGTTGAAACACATCTATTTTTTTATGAGCAAATTTATACTTTTACAATCTTAAAAAGGCTTCTCTTCATCACACTGCAGTAGTATTTCTGCATGTCCCTAAGATTCTCTCCAACTATCTTACGTTTCCCTTTGAATACTCACAAAGACACACCTCCAAGGCTTAACACCAAGAGAACACATTCTGAGACAGTCTTATATTGCTTGCTGCCTCCAGACAACCATGGCAACCTTTTACTCAAACCATCCTTATCCCAGAAAGATGTAGGGAGCTTGGCATCCCTGCTAGGTTATACTCATCATTACAATCAACTCTGCGATGACACAGGGGACCAGGCAAGGCCAATATACTGCAGAAATCATTCAAAACTGGCTCTAGTCTGTGCCAATGTGTACACATTTTCATACAATCACTCTCTGATGCAGAAACCGAGATGTTCCATGTCCCTACCCCAAGGCTCTTCTCTCTGCTACACATTCCAACAGACAACTGCATTTCTCATAATAACACAATCTTAAGAAACCTTTGGTAATATTTTTAAACATCTGTAACTTGTATGTTACATAAGTGATTTTACTTAAAACATTTTGTTTTAAATAATGAATATTATTAATAAAGATCATGACAGTTTTTTTTTGTTTGTTTGCTTCGGGTGTTCAATTTTTTTGATGCAGGGTCTCACTTTGCCACCCAGGCTGGAGCCTAGCAGCACAAACACGGCACACTGTAGCATCAATGGCCAGGGCTCAAGTGATTCTCCCACCTCAGCCCCACCGAGCAGCTGGACCACAGGTGTGCACCACCACACCCAGCTAATTTTTGTATTTTTTGTAGAGACAGAGGTTTCATTATGTTGTCCAGGCTGGTCTCAAACTTCTGAGCTCAAGCAACCCGCCTGCCTCAGCTTCCCAAAGTGCTGGGATTACAGCCGTGAACCATCACACCCAACCCTTAATAACAAAGTTTATTGTAATAATCTTTTTATACCATTTATAATATATCAAGATAAAATTTAACTTGTTGCAGCCTTTAATTATGAAAAAAATTTAAATATGACACTATATTGTATTTCATTTGTGGACCAACTATATTTTTTAACATAGACAAAACTGACTTAACTGTTACAGTTTCAAAAATAGACAAAATCGACTGGACACGGTGGCTCACACCTGTAATCCTGGCACTTTGGGAGGCCAAGGCGGGCAGATTACCTGACATCAGGAGTCTGAGACCAGCCTGGCCATCATGGCGAAACTCCGTGTCTACTAAAAATATAAAAATTAGCTGGGCATGGTGGCGCATGCCTGTAGTCCCACCCAGCTACTCGGGAGGCTGAGGCAGGAGAATCGCTTGAACCCGGGAGGCAGAGGTAGCAGTGAGCCAAGATAGCGCCACTGCACTCCAGCCTGGGTGACCGGTTGAGACTCCATCTCAAAAAAAAAAAAAATAGACAAAATTCCCTTTCATGCTCTACTGTTCAGAATTCTCACATTTTGCACTTAGGGAAGTTAACTTATTTGATTTTAGAACTTTTGTGTTTTATTTATGACAGGATAAAAGATTTCAGGGTACTATTTGCAAATGCAAATAAAATCGGGGGAGGATAGTTTTTATTCCTAATAAATGAAGAGCAACCTTTCTAAGATTAAGTAGCAAAATATGAGACACACCCCAATGTGCTATATGAGCATTTTAGCAAATGAATACATTTTAGTAGTCTAGTGAAACACATCCTGATGCTAATTTTCAGAGGCATCATCACATTTATGATGCTCATTAACCTGCTTTTCAGCATCAGTGTCCCGTATGTTTCCAGATTTCTACCAATAATCTATTATGGGCATAAATTAAACACTGCATGACTATGAATAAAAAGTTTAAACTATGTAAATGTCTAATCACCATGGCAGGTAGCAGCATGTGTGATAAACCAACTGTGGATAAAGCAACTGAAGGGCTGAAACCCATTTGCCTGATCTCTACTAACAATCACAAAACTCACTAGACATTTAAAGAAAATACTTTAATAATTGTTTTATTGGTTGATTTGTTAATAGAAATTAAAATGTTCTCCATTAGCGCTTTTAAAAGCATGTGCTCTCCAAAACATTGCCATTTAAGTCCCCAGTTGGGAATGGTACAAAATACCAACCTAGGCAGACCTGTATTCTTTCAAACATTACCTATAATTGAATAAATGCTTACATTTTTAGGTTTTGTAAGTTTCCTGATAGGATGCAGCAAAATAAAAGTTAATGGGTGGGGAGAATAATTACCCCAAAATAATAACAATAATAATACAAGAAGTACTAAAGGAAAATAAAATACCATTCAATTTATAAGCCAAATTTAAAATAATCTGTCCTCAGATAATCAGAAGTTAATAGTATTCTCCAGCCCTATTATAATCAAAAGACTGTTAGAAAAATTCAGGCCAAAAGCTTTTGCAAGCTATTTTTGTGAAATACAAAAAGACTGTAAAGTGTTGGTAATGATTAGAAAACCCAAGGTTGGAAAGAGTCAAGGGAGAGAATGTATATGGCAGAAGAGCAGTCCACTGGATGGGTCTGCAGGGCAGACTTGGGAGAGGGAATCCAGGAAGCTGCATGGAAGCTAACACAAATCTGCAGCTCTCCTCCCCAGGCGGGAGATGAGGCTGACAGCAGGGTTGAGGCACTGCCTCCCAAGTCCTGCAGCTCTGATCCAGGATGCTGGCCTGGGGAAAGCAACGCACATACTCACTGCATGATGTGGGGTTAGGGGAGCATGGCAACCCTGCTGAGCGGTAAATGTGCTCAGTCGTTTTTTTCCCCTTTACCTAAAGCTTTTCCTGTCAACACCATCCGAGTTACTTACTGGAGCAACTCAGACAGAGGGGCTTAACAGTTTAGAAGAAACAGCTTACGATTCCCCACCTAAGAGAGGAAATAAAATGCATTTAAGTGAATGCCTCCCATTTAATTAACAAAAGAAAGAGTAGAACTAGATTTTAGGTAAGGATGGAAGCAACTACAATACACTTAAGCTGTCAGGCCTGACAACTGACGAAGAGGTTCAGACTCACCCGGTGAAAAGCAATAAAACAAACCTTTTCAGGCTTACACGACACGCAGGAGAGCCATGCCATTTCAGTGCACTCTAACGTTCTATTTCAGGTCCTGTCTCTGCTCTACCTACCAGTCATCACTAATGGAGAACTGAAATTCTCTCTGACAGTCACCCTCATTAAAACAAATTGCCCAGAAGAAGCTGAAATATAGAAGGCAAAGGCTTTTTAATGAAGAAAATAACAAACTTCAATATGATCATTTTATCTTTAGGGGAGAGGTAGGCAGAGAACTGACTAGAACATTAAGAAACACAAATAATTTAAACTTATAGGTTCTAACCATTTTAAATTAAGTAAATTTTAATTTTTACCCTCCAGGATCTCGCAACATATGTATATGCTGATATAGTTTGGATCTGTGTCCCCGCCCAAATCTCATGTCAAATTGTAATCGCCAGTGTTGGAGGTGAGGCCTGATGGGAGGTGACTGGATCATGGGAGCTGATTTCCCTCTTGGTGCTATTCTTATAGTGAGTTCTCATGAGATCTAGTCATTTAAAAATGTGTGGCACCTCTCGCTGCCCCTCCTCCTCCTCCAGCCATGTGATGTACCCCCTTCCCTTTCATCTCCTGCCATGATTGTAAGTTTCCCGAAGCCTCCCCAGAAGCCAGCAGATACTGCCATGCAGAGTCATGAGCCTACACAGACTGCAGACTCATGAGCCAATTAAACCTCTTTATCAGTCTCAGGTATTTCTTTATAGCAGTGCAAGAACTAATACTTATGCCTGAATCTTACTTTTTTTAGTGAGGTCTTACATTGTTTGCATATATTTTTGCTTTTGTAATTGTTTATTCTGTTTTTTAAGAGCAGATCCAGCAGGTGGCATAAATGTTTATAAACATGAGAGACCGGTATAATCTGATGAAGTAGTTCTTAACCTGGGAATTCAAGAGATCTGTAAACTTGGATAGGAAAAAAAATGCATCTTTATTCTCACTAACTTCTAAATAAAGTATGCATTTCCTTCAAATATGAATGATACCCTAAAACCTAGTAGTATTAGCCACAGTACCTGTGATTTGTCACCAATAGAAATCACACATTTTCGTAACACATTACAATAGTTTCAGACATTCCAAATATTCATGCTCATCACTACTTTGAAATAATAGTAGTTAATACACCCAACACCAGGTCATTTTATTTAATGTGCTAGTAAGTCAGTGTATATTACAAACTTGGGTTTTTTTAATTATATATAATTGGTTTCTTTTGTAATGCTATGTATTTTTTTTTTTTGGGAGACGGAGTCTCCCTCTGTCGCCCAGGCTGGAGTGCAGTGGCGCGATCTCGGCTCATTGCAAGCTCCAGCCTCCCAGGTTCATGCCATTCTCCCGCCTCAGCCTCCCGAGTAGCTGGGACTACAGGCACCCGCCACCACGCCCAGCTAATTTTTTGTGTTTTTTAGTAGAGACGGGGTTTCACCGTGTTAGCCAGGATGGTCTCAATCTCCTGACCTCGTGATCTGCCCGTCTCGGCCTCCCAAAGTTCTGGGATTACAGGCGTGAGCCACCGCGCCCGGCCATATTTTTTGTATTTAAAAGTAAAATGGATCCACAGGCTTCACCAGAATGCCAAAGTGCAACTTGGCACAAAGCAGGTTAAGAACCTTTAATCCAGTAGAATGTACAGGTTTGGAGTGAAGACCCAAACTTACATCAGACATTGTTACCTGTGGTCTAGAGTAAATCACTTAATCTCTCATAGCCTCGGTTTCCTCATTCACAAATGCTTCCACGAGCTGCTGGGATATGCTAATGTACAAAAGGGGACGAATCAAATGTTAGACAACACCAGATCATGGAAACGATGCTAGAGTTAATAGCACATACACAGTCAATGGGACTTCTTTTTTTCTAAAGAATTTAACCCAAAAAATGTTTCAGAGGCAAGACAAAGGTAAAAGAGAACATTTCACAGTTTTATAATCCCAACTCTACAAAAAAGAGTACTGCCCTCAGAAAATTTTCATAAGACAATCAAAAAAGCCAAAATGACAACCCAGATATGAACCAATCAACTCATTATTTCACATAATCATCTACATTTCTGTCACTCAGGAAAAGCTACCCTGCCTGAATCAACAAGAAGAGAATATTAACAGTTGTATTTAAGATGCAAATGTGGTATATCCTTGAGCAAAAACCAGTCTCATGACTTTGTCCTTACCACAGAGGATAACACATTTATAAACTGTGTTGGAATGTTTTTGTTCAAATATGTTTTACGTGTTTCAACAATCACAGATCAAATTACAGGTGAAAAAAATCCAGTTTATTTGTCATTCTGAATTAAAAATAGTAAATGAATTGGCTACATTATGAAACTAATCTCTCAGCTAATGCAGACAAAAAAAATCTTTAATCCTCAGAGATTGGAGGTAAAAAGGAAGAAAGGAGAGATACAGATAATCCCAAAAGTCAGACAGTGGCTTCAGTTTTGGACCCAGTAAAAAATACCTACTCAGGGCCGGGCGCGGTGGCTCATGCCTGTAATCCCAGCACTTTGGGAGGCGGAGGTGGGCAGATCACCAGAGGTCGGGAGTTCGAGACCAGCCTGACCACCATGGAGAAACTTCCGTCTCTACTAAAAATACAAAATTAGCCAAGTGTGGTGGCACATGCCTGTAATCCCAAGCTACTCGGGAGGCTGAGGCAGGAGAATCGCTTGAAAGCGGGAGGTGGAGGGTGCGTGAGCTGAGATCACGCCATTGCACTCCAGGCTGGGCAACAAGAGCGAAACTCTGTCTCAAAAACAACGACAACAACAAAACTCCCTTAGGTCTGATCCTAGGTTAAATAAAAAAAAAAAAAAATACCTACTCAGGCAGAATCACTTACTTCGTGGAGACAGCCATGAGCTGTGGGGATAAAGTCAGCGGGGGAGGGAAAACGTAGTTTATATCTGCTTATATCTGCTAGTACTCTGACACTGGGCTGGGAAAATAATATGCACATATAACTTTAAGTGACTACAAAACAACCATAATTTTAATCCATCATTGAGAACAATATAAAACAATAAAATATAACTATACAAAACTGAGTGCAGTAAGTGGCAAATTAAGAAGTAATCAGAGTTCCATAGGGATAATCAGGATAGGCTTCCTGGAAGAGGCAGGATTTTTACTAATTCCAAAGATGAATCCGGCCTAATAGAGAAGTGAGGAGAAGGGTGACAAATAAGGGAGGGGTAAAGAGGCAGAAGGGAAGCAGGGATCATAGCAGCTAGTTTAGAAATAAAAGGGACCACCTTTCTAAATTAAGTCATCAAAATAGCTAGTCATAGACAATTGGAAAATCACTACCAAAGGGTAAGTGTAGGAAACTCCCCCCTAAAACAATTGAAAACCTCTCAGATACAATAATAATAGAGTGTTTGGAGAACAGCAGTAACATAGAAATATACGTGCAAATACTCCCCCCAAGCGGGCCGCAAAAGATATATAAATCCACAAAGTGAGAGAGCAAGCACTTCGGGGTGTGTGAAAGCAAGAGGAAGCAGAGTTGAAGACATTCTGCAAGTTTCCGCCAAGAGAATGGAATTTTTCTTAAAATATGCACACATCTGCCCTAAAGTCACATAAAATAAATGTGTTGATTTAAAAGTACCAGGCATCTGATATCTTAGCAATAGCTTTTCAATTCCATAACCTCTTATTTTAAAATCATTTCAAACCACAGAAAAGTTGTAAGAATGCCATAAAAAATCCGCATGTACCCTTCACCCAAACTTCCCAATTAACATTTCACCAGATATATTTGATCATTCTCTCTATACAAACATAACACGCACATACACACACAAATATTTTCTTCTGAAACACATGACGATAAATTGCAGACATGATGCCTTTACCCCTAAATATTCCAACGTAATTTCCAAAACACAAGGACAATCTGTTATATAACTACAGCACCATGATCAAATTAGGACATTAACAGCCATAAATACTATAATCTACAGATCGTATTCTTTTGAATCAATTATCCACAATAGAGCTTCTAAAGGGAAAGAAATCTGATTCAGATTCAATTCAAGATGATGCACATATTTTTAGATATGTGATTTTTTAATTTATTGTAGGCAGACTTAATTAAACTTAATAAATCCAAGGTAAACAGTACCCAACAATTTTTTCCTACTTTGAAGACTATAATGTGCTTGTTAGTGATGTTTATTACCACTTCTCATTTAACTGCCAATACTTAACTCAACCAATAATGCTTGAGGGCAACCAGCCTTACTCATCTTTGTATTCCTCATAATTTATACACACTATGAATGTTTGAGAAGCAAAGTATGTTTGAAGTTTGAAAGATGTTTCAAAAAAACAGAAACAGCAGGGCTATTCTTTTCAGGTTAAACTCTCCATTAAGATTCTCCATGAAAGAGAAAAGGTAACTGTACATTAATACAATTAGAGAATAATAGTGTCTGAACATGAAACAATTTCTTTACTTGTGGTGTTTAACCATTTAGAATAAAGAAAATACTCCATAATCCACACTTCCACTGTGAACCTCTGAACAATGACTCCTTGGTCAAAGTCCTTTTTACAGCTAGTGCACTGCTGCTACATGCCATTGCTTCTAAGGTACACATTTATTCGTCTCTGATACCGACGGTATCTTCCTGTCACTGTGGGCCAGGTGGTGGTCATAACATAGTTCATGACATTATCTATGTGAGATCAAGAAGGCAGTAGCATCAAAACATGCAGAATGAAGGGCCAGGCGTGGTGGCTCATGCCTGTAATCCCAGCACTTTGGGAGGCTGAGGCGGGAGGATCACTTAAGGCCGGGAGTTCGAGATCAGCCTGGCCAACATGGTGAAACCCTGTCTCTACTAAAAATACAAAAAATTAGTGTGGTGCTGCATGCCTGTAATCCCAGCTACTCAGGAGACTGAGGCACAAGAATTGCTTGAACCCGAAAGGTGGAGGTTGCAGTGAGCCAAGATCTTGCCACTATACCTAGGCTGAGCAACAGAGGAGGCTGTGTCTTAAAAAAAAATGCAGAATGAGAGTCAGCAGCTTGGAAGAAAATTCCAGGATAGACAGTAGAGCACTCTTTTTAACAACTGCTACATTACTAGCACTCTTAATGGCACACAGGGTGGCAGTATAGGAAAAAACACTCACATGGACAACATGGAGGCAGAAAATGATTCAGAAGACTTGGACTCTGAATGTAAGCTTCAAGAATATTGCTACCAATTCATTTCACTTAAATTTTCCTTTTTATTTATGAACATAGATAGAACAACTCCAATAAACATAAAATGAATATTCTAATGGATAGGAAAGCACTTTATCACAGCTTAACTGTCAAGGTTATTTCTTAGTGGAACATAAAATCTTAAAAATAGGCCAGGCGCAGTGGCTCATGACTTTAGTAATCCCAGTACTTTGGGAGGACGAGGGAGGTAGACCACTTGAGGTCAGGAGTTTGACACCAGCCTGACCGACATGGCAAAGCCCTGTCTCTGCTAAAAATACAAAAAATTAGCCAGGCGTGGTGGAACGTGCCTGTAATCCCAGCTACTCAGGAGGCTGAGGCACCAGAATCACTTGAACCCAGGAGGCAGAGGCTGCAGTGAGCTGAGATTGAACCACTGCTCTCCAGGCTGGGTGACAGAGCAAGACTCCATCTCAAATATAAAATAAAATCTTATAATTACTGGCATCTTAAATGCAATAAAACACAATATTTCAAGCACAGAGGATACTGCTCAATGTTCTTGAAGAGTTCCTTCAGAAAAAGACCACAGCCAAGCCAGAAAGCATAACAACAATTACACCTGCTAGCTTTAAACTTCTCCAAACACAGACAAGGTTCTTGTAAGCCAGTGGGGGCACTGCAACATTCAAGCAGCCACTTCTTGAGGCTGCATTTCAAAAGGCAGGATCTCTATCTCCATTATAACATGTTTCTGCCTCATAACAGGGCAAGCAAACAGCGCGGGGAGATAGCATGACACACACACCCCTCCAAACCAAAACACAGCTGCTCTGTTAAATTTAGACCTACCAACCTTGACAGTACCCTTTTAATTACTATTTTTTCCCTAATTCTCTGGGGTGCTTTTTTTAAACCTAGAAACTGCCAACAGCATTTTTCTACTAGCCAAGTTATTCTAAGCATCATATCCAAATAATGCAACATAAATAAATTCTTCTAAAGCAATAGATTTGTTTAAACGTATACTCTTGCACCTGATCAATAAAATAAAAATGATCAATTTTTATTTTTTTCTAATTTTTAAATTTCATATATTAGTTCTAGGCATACACACATATGTATACGTATGAATGAATATTTAGAGATAAAATTGCATTTCAGGCTGCTTGAGGATAAACCTCAAAAAAAGACAATTCTCATTTATAAATGTTCACAGACATATACAAATAAGCTCATAATTACAACTATATGTAGCTATGTAACTATAGCTGCAAATCTAATCATTCGTTCAAAAAAAAGTTTTGTCCAAGTATAATCACAGTGTTAGGAAACAAAGACGAATGAAAATCGTTCTTAACTAAAAAGCTCAGAATCTATCAAGGGAATCTTAGAGATAACAGTCCATTCCACCATCTGACAGATAAGAACACTAAGGCCCAGAGAAATAAAGAAACGTACCCAAGGTAAAACAGCCAGTTGGTTATAAGGTTGAGATAGAAGTATTTCTAGTCAGCAATCCAATACCATGCCAATTTAGTCTCTATTGATTCTACAATGTTCTAGGCATTAGGTTAGCCCTGAGTTAAGTATTATTCCAATGTTATAAAGAGCCCCATGGTGACTCAGGGCTGGCTGGTCCCAAAACCTGAGCCCCCTCATTGTATCAATTGCCTCTGTGCTAACCATTCTGCAGCTACAGACCTTCACAGACTCTGGACTCTGTCTCCCTGAAAAATGACTCGACACAGCATCAAAGTATTTCCATGTGCAGGTACTAAATCCTCCCTCCCTCCTACATAAAGTTTAGTGGAGGAGAGGAATGCAATCGTTGATAACTTTGAAGCAGAGAAAAGCAAAAACAAAAAACCACCACCATCATACTTGAAATAGTGAATAAACAAAAGCCAACCAAAATTATATCAACTATTATAAAAGTGAATTGTTACAATCCCTTGATGTCACTGACCAGCCATGCCAGCCCTGGGCAAAACAGCAAGCAGGAGAAAGCTTACCTTTGGCATTAGCCTGTACTGCAAAAAAACTTCAGTGACTAACGAACTGTTAAAATGCTCATACTAACATATCTGTGGTTGACACATTATTTTCTTAAGTGACAAACACACACAGACACACATTTGTATGTATACAAATGTTTGCTTGTAATCAAAACTGCATAGAGACAATAACTGAACTCAGATGTTGGAATCCAAAGTTGATATTTCAAACCCTCTCACAAGACATACGGAAAACCTGTACAGAAAGGAGCCAATCTTGACCACAGCTATGGAAAACCATGCCAACTCTTCAGGGGTGCCATAGCTCATTTGTATATTCGTCATTAAAAAGTAAAATGCTATTTGGGTTTCCAAGTTAACCCAAAAACCCATGATAAGCCTGAAGAATTATTCTAACAACAATATTTCATCTGTACTCATTCTTTCTTTGGGAAAATGCATTCTGGATCCCTTTGTTCCATAATGGGAATTGCCCAAGAAAGACTAGTGGCTTTGGCACACAGCTCCTATCACTCTAAACTTCCTCCAAATTCACACGGGATTTTCTCTATATTTTTCTCTTGGCAGTCACTGCTTTTTACAATTTCTTAATAGTTGCTTATTTATAGCTATGTTAGCCCCTGTCACTCTTGGACATCACAAATATAGTAAGAGGCAAAGCTGAAGGCCAGGCTCAGTCACGTCAGGGCTTAAATATCTATCAATATTCGTGCTCCTTCCACCTAACCACAGTGCTGGCTGGCCATTTATTCAATAGGTGTCTCAGAGCAAACTTTTGGGTCATGCACAGGAGGGATGGGGACTATTTGCAACACTCAGAGAATCTCCCACCAAATCCTGAGGCCTCTGCCTCTCTCTGGTCTAGTGAGCACTCAAATTTATACTTGGAAAGACCTACTGATTCAGCCCAAGCCAATCCACTGAGCAACACTCTGCTAGTCACGGGACACGTCATGAGAAGCCAAATATAATACTTTTGCTATGACAGAGTCTATGAAGAATCCCTAGTAACAATCACATCTGTGGTGAAGAACCACCCACTTCCACTATTCCTTTAAATCAGGGTCAAGTAGATTGTGTCTCCCTCCCAAGACGTTAATCTGAAGCATCCCATTCTTCAAAATAGTTGGCAATTATATGAAAAAGAAAAATGCATACATAATAATGCTAAGTGTCCTAAAGAATGACTCTGGTGATAAAGTGTCAGAAAATAACTGTTTTATTTAAGTTACTTGATGATGATCTCATTCAAGATTTCTTGTGGTTAACTGCATGATAAATACCTTCTGGCTATGATCTTTGTTCATTTTTCAAGAGGGCAAAATTTTGCATGAATGAACACACAAGAAAAGATGCTCCCTGCTCTTTCATCAACACAGAAACCACTAGTCCCCACAATGTGGAAGAAAAAAGAAAACTGCATTAAACAATTTATCTAAGGGCATGTTTTATTAATAAGTATTGCTTCATTAGTGCACAAATGCTATTTTAATATAAAACATACTTTTAAAAATAAAGTACCTGTTAATGAGAAGTACAAGATCAACAGGCTAAAAAACAAACTATACCTACCTCTTCATTCTGAAGGTGACAGAAAAATAGCACCATTCCTTGTACTTCTGTCAATGCTATGCCTTTTTATTAAGATAAAGCAATGTATTACTCCATGAAGACAAACTTCTTCAATGACTTGAAACAAAAATATACTGTCCAAATATATCCAACAACGACATTCTGCTAATACTAAAATAACTTAGTGCAGTATTTCTCTGACAGAGAGAATGAGGTCATTCTGCATAGGCTCACAAGAATTCCCTCTCACACTGCCTTGCATCTCTGAAATGGTTAATGAAGTCCCAAAGCACATGCTATGAGCTCCCAGTCCAAACTTCAAAAAATAACAATAAATATTATATAATGCAAGTCCCTATGTATATACGGTAAACATAAAAACAGGAAAAAAATGCATTTAAAGATACTTTTGTTAAAATTTGACAAAATTTCAAAAGTATTTCAAAAGCTTTATTGACACAAAATGTGTATAACATAAAATTTACCCATTTAAAGTACCATGCAATGGTGTTTAGTATATCCTCAGAGTTGTGCAACAATCAGCAGTGACTCCCTATCCTTGTTACCACCACCACCACCCCAGCCCTAGGCAACCACCACTTCTGCTCTTTATACATTTGCCTATACTGGACATTTCCTATAAATGGGATCATTTAGTATGTGGTCTTTTGTGACTGACTGCTTTCATCAAACATGTTTTTGAAGTGGAAAGTATTCTGAAGAAGCTGGGGATGATCACAGGCCCATCCATTCATTCATTCCATTGTCAAGTGTTTCTTGGGCACCTTCTACAGGTCAGACAGATGCCATATGGGTCACAAAGGAACCAGGGGCTCTCAGGTATGCCTTCTGCCCACAAGGAGCTTAATGTATAGTAAAGGTGCTAACAGAGTTATAAATAAGTAACCGTTTTTAAAATGTAGAGGGGCCTGGCATGGTGGCACTCACCTTTAATCCCAGCTACTTGGAAGGCTGAGGTGGGAGTATCACTTGAACCCAGGAGTTTGAGTTCAGCCTGGGAAAAACAGTGAGACCTCATCTCTTTAAAAAAACAAAAATTATGTATTCTTAATATATAATGATATGTATATAAAATATATACATATAATTTTGCATACACTTATATGTTTATAATATACTTATATAATTAATTATAATTATATTATCTATTTAATTAGAATAATTAGTTGAATATATTATATATAATTGTTATATATTTATAATTAGTTGTATTATATATTTGATTATAATTAATTATAATTATGTTATATAATAATATAGTTATGTTATATAGTAATCATAATTATAATTGTTATGTATTTATAATTATAATTATGTTATATAATTAATTATAATTGTTATATATTTATTATAATTATGTTATATAATTAATTATAATTGTTATATATTTATTATAATTAATTATAATATAATTCTGTTACATATTTAATTATAATTGTTTATAATTATTATGTATTTATTATAATTAATTCTAATATAATTGTGTTATATATCAAATTATAATTAATTATAACATAATTGTGTTATACATTTAATTTATTATAGTTAATTATATATAATTATATGTGTGTGTATACATAAAATACTGACTGCCAAGAGAAAAATATAGATAAAATGTCATGTGAGTTTAGAGGAAGGCAAATAGGATCAAGAAAAGTTCTGTTGAGGTGACTTTGGAGGTGATATCTCTCCCTCACTCCTCCCCCACCATACTCACATATATATACTAATTAAAAATAGTATAAAGATGTAAGGATAGAGCCAGGGCAGTGGCTCACACCTGTTATCACGCCTGTGCTTTGGGAGGCTGAGCAGAAGAATCACTTCAGCCCAAGAGTTAGAGACCAGCCTGAGCAACAGAGTGAGACCCCGTCTCTACAAAAAAGAAAAAAGTCTGCCAAATGTGGTGGTGGCACACACTTGTAACCCAAACTACTCAGGAAACTGAGGAGGGAGGATTGTTTGCACCCAGAAGGTCAAGGCTGCAGTGATCTATGATCACACCACTGCATTCGGCCTAGGTAACAGAGCAAGACTATGCCTCAAAAAAAAAAATGTAGGGTTAGAGCCATTTACTATAGAAGCAAATCCTCACTCCTTAGCTTTGTCAGTCTATTCGTATTTACTCCTTGTAACCTCATCTCCCACCAAGTACGTGCATTTCAAATAAATATAACTAGTTATAATTCACAGAAATCACCAAGCCCTTTATGACTGTAACCAATGCACCCATCATCGCACATCATCCTTCTCCCAAGAAATGCCCTTTCTCCTCCTCGCCCCCACCACCAATTCCATCACGTCTGATTGGTAAACTCCTATTATTCCTCCTTCAATATTCAGCTCAAACATCATCACCACCCCTTTCCTGAAGTCTGCCCTGATCGCCCTATGCAGAGTTAGTCGGCAGTCACATCTCTGACCTATTCATCTTTGAAACTCTGGCACTTAGTACAGTGTCTGGCACACAGCCAGTAATAAATAAATAAATGTTTGTTGGAACAAGGGCACAGAAAACCAAATGAAAGCCAAAGAGGGTAGACAGAAAGTAGTTCACTTGGCAAGAGTCAATGTGGAACAGGTAAAAGGTGGCAGTGAAGTTATGGCCCTGGATGCTTCTGTGTTAAAGAAAAAAAAAAGAAAAGGATACTTATTGATCACCTGCTATATTTCACTCAGCACCTGTATATTTTCTCATTTAGTCTCCATGGCAACCATGTGAAATTGGCATTAGTCTCCCCATTTTATTCTGAAGAAAAATGAGACAACTTGTCCATGATCACACAACTATTAAATGGCAAAAGCCCTTTGAACACTAAACATACACCACATGAGCTCACTCTCTCTCTCTCTCCTCTATTCAGTGGTGATTTAACTACCACCTTTCCATTTCCCATTTGAAGAACTGGGGTTCATTTCCTCTGTAGCCCTATTTCTGAAAGCATGCAATCACATTACATCACTGCCAGTAAAGCACAGATGGTGATTTCAGTTGGCCTTTGCAATTGGGTCTGGTTCGACTGGTTCAAGTCACACCTATTGAGGCACATCACAGATGATGCTGCAGGGCTGGGAATAGGGAGGTGTTTGTTCAACTAAAAGAATTTTACTTGGATGGAGAGAAAAAGGTAGTTCTCAATCAAAATATAACATAGCCTTAAAAAGTTTCAGTTCAGGCCAGGCTCAATGGCTCATGCCTATAATCCCAGCACTTTGTGAAGCTGAGACAGCAGGATGGAATGAAGCCAGGAGTTTGAGACCAGCCTGAGCAACATAGCAAGATCCTGTCTCTACAAAAAAAATTAAAAATTGGCAGTGTGGGGGCACCTGCCTGTAGTCCCAGCTACTCAGGAGGCTGAGATAGGAGAATCCCCTTGAGCCCAGCAGTTCAAGGCTGCAGTGAGCCATTACCGTACCATAGCACTCCAGCTAGGGTGATACAGTAAGACCTCGTCTCAAAAAAAGAAAAAAAAAGAAAAAAGGTTTCAGCTCAAAGTCCTATAATCAATCATGAACAATTTTTAAAATCACCATTTTTAACAAGTTTTATGTCATCACTTTTGCAAATGTCATTTTTGCAAAAAAGATGAACATGGGTTATGAAATAGTGGCTATGTCAGTAGAGGTATGTTTAATAGGACAGGAAAAAATAATTAGAGGAAAAATTTATTATTTGTATGTTTATCAAGCTTGAGCAAAAATACTTTTTCATTATACACATACATATATTTAATTTTCATTAAAGATTTTTTATTAAAAAAATAAAATATGTCAAAGGTCAAAGAATCATGAAAACAGGATTATAACTTCCCATAATCTTATAATACCCACTCTCAAAAGTTTCTGAGATGGAATATTAAAGCAACATTTTTAGAAAAGTTTTAAAAAATTTCACAAAAGCAGTGTATGGGCTCAATCCCATCAGATTCCCAGAGAAGACAACATGCTATTAAGAAAAATTAAAGAAACATATTGTGCTCAATGAGTATCTTTGCTGTCCCACAAAATTAAACAAAAGCTGCTTAGCTGGCCTCATTTTTCCTACCAAGGAAAAAGAAACAGGTGATTGGCCTTATTTTTTACTGTAAGTATGCATGCACAGTTAAAGCCATCTCTTCTTGCTAAAAGCACAAGTTTCTTTTTTTTTTTTTTCTTTGAGATGGGGTGTCACTCTGTCACCCAGGCTGGAGTGCAGGGATGCAAACATAGTACACTTCCAAGCTCGATCTCCTGGGCTCAAGGGATCCTCCTGCCTTGGCCTCCCAAAGTGCTGGGATTACAGGCCTGAGCCATCACACCAAAAAGTATAAGTTTCAAGAAGGGAAATGAATTGAGGGCTGCCAGAGGTATTTTGTTAAAATAATTTGTTTAAATGATTATAAGGATGATATTCAGAATCCGTAACCTAGCTGGTTGCATAACAAAACAATGTTTTTGGGGGAGCTGTTGACCTTAAATGCTGCTTTAATATTTTTGATTTAAATCAAATTTATCCTGATTTTAATAACTGATTTTCATTTCATTCCTCAGATCCATTCTCAAAACTGACACACAGCAATCAATATTTTATCTTATTGTTTAAAGTCATGAGATGACCACTATGTCAACAAAAGAAACAAATTGCATCTGAAGAATTTAGCGTAACTACCAAATGAAGCCAATCCGACATCATTATACGCATTCCCTGTGACTGTAGCACACGGTGATGAGGTGAAAAGGAAGCACTGGGTAAAAGCCCATATGAGCTAAAGCAAATTCTAGAGGTTTTCTTAGCTCTTTATTAGTTAGGGCTCCTCAGATGCTTCTGTGTGTTTGAGCACACAGGGAGCTCCCTGAGCTAGCTCCCTGGTCTCCCAGTCGTCCCCACACTGGGAGGACTGGCCCAAGCATTGGACCTTCCTTCCAACCCCTACCCAGAAGCCAAACCAAACCGCAACCTTCCTGGGCTTCCAGACACCAAAGTCCCCAGACTTCAAAGAGCAGGCCTCAGAGGCTTGAGGAAATGAATGATGGCAGAAAGACCACTCTTTCAAGAAGAAAATAAGTCATGATCCTCAAGTGAGAAGCTGAGATCAGACACGAGAAAAGCCACATAGGAGAAGATACAGTGAAGAAAAGCTCCACTCTCAAGTGTCCCAGAGTTTTGACAACAGGAAGAGAGCAGGGGGTTCTACTAGAAAAGGGAGCCAGGGGTAACTTGTTTTCCAAGTTAGGGACCTACCTCTAGACACCCTAACCAAACCTCACCTATAACTCCTAGCCTAAAATTCCAGGGGACAAAGGTACTAATGTCAGATTAACTTCGACCCAATGGAGGAGGAAAGTGAGGAGGGTAGCAGGAACTGAGAGTGGGAGGGTCCGAGAAGGGAAAATCCCAACTCACTACAGCACTCACCAAAACTTGTCAAGTCTACACGGATGATTTCCTTTCTAAACTAAATTAGTAACTAGGAGGAGGACATGAACCTCCACATCAATGTTTCCAAATCCAGAGCCCCGCTCCCTAGCCACTCCTCCACAGACTCGTACTTTTCCCCAGATGGTACTCAAGAAAGTGCCTCTTCCAAAAGGGCTTCCTTGGGTCTGCTACGATTGAGACCTGAAACTGGCATTGTATAAGCACCATCAGGAGCCTGGTGAAGACACTCACACCCATGCCCAGTGGAACCAACCTAAGAGAAAGACCCCTTTTCCTGCTTGCCTCTTAGTGGACACAGGCACTTGTACATATCAGGCTTCATTATCTGATTTGCTTTAGCTCACGCATTCCACAAACATTTATGAGGCACCTAACTTTATAATACGGTCACTGTGGCTGAGCGTACAGAACATGGGAAGCGAACATTCACTTCTTTCAAAGGCTCATAATCAAATGGGAAAAACAGACAAGTAAACATGTAATTGTAACACAATGAAGTACATACTATTACAAGGATCAGTACTAAAGAGAATTAGTAACACAAGAAAAGGAAATTCTTCAAAATGGTATCAACTTGGAAAGTCCACACTGAGAAAATGAGGAAATGGCTCTTGAAGGAAATCTCCTCGACCCTCTGAGACTTCTTCTTTTCCTGCTTTGCCTAATTATCTGGTCTCAACAGGTCAATGTTTACCTGCAGCAAACACACACAGTTCTATAACGGCCTCGGCAAAGAGAGCTCAGCACCAAAGCAAGGGGGAGTGCTGAAGGAAGTGCCAGAAGAGGAGGTCCTGGGAGGACCAATGAGAAAATAGAAGCTATGGGATCTGGAGGAGAGGGGTGTGTAACGGGCAATGGCAGAACCACGTGACGTGTGCTACGAGAGACGTGCACAGGTACCACAGGCCCACACAGGTGGGGCATCTCACCAGGACTGGGTGTCATGAAAAGTTTCCTGGGGTAAGTGGTTTCTAGGCAGGGATCTGAACAATGAGCAGGAGTTTGCTAGACAAAAGGCAGGTAAGAGGTGAGATAGCAGTGGGGCAGGGCTAGAAGTTGGAACAGTATTCAGACAGAAGGAACAACACGGTCAAAAACCCAAAAGGAGGCCGGGTGCGGTGGCTCAGGCCTGTAATCCCAGCACTTTGGGAGGCCAAGATGGGTGGATCACCTGACGTCAGCAGTTCGAGACCAGCCTGGCCAACATGGTGAAACCCCATGTCTACTAAAAATACAAAAAATTAGCCAGGCGTGGTGGCGGGAGCCTGTAATCCCAGTTACTCGGGAGGCTGAGGCAGGAGAATCACTTGAACCTGGGAGGTGGAGGTTGCAGTGAGCCAAGATTGAGGCATTGCACTCCAGCCTGGGCCACAACAGCAAAACTCCAACTCAAAAATAAAAAAACTCAAAAGGATAAGTCTGAGGATATACAAGAACTTCAATATGACTAGACAAAGAAGTTCAACACAACAGACAAAGGTCTGTCTGCCAGCAAGGTCTTGTACAAAAGCAGTATTTGGGCTCAATCCCATGAGATTCCCAGAGAAGACTCGAGCAGGAGATGGATTGTACAGGACCTTGCTGGCTATGTAAGAGATTTGGGCTGCATCCTAAGAGGAAGGCCAGGGTGGGGTGGAGGGCTCAAGTTTCTAACAGAGGAATGGCATGATTAGTTTCATGCTTTGGAAAGAAACTAGGGCTGCAGTGAGAATAGACCGGGGAATGCAAGACTAAAGGCAGGGACCCCAAGCAAGAGACTGCCAGGGTAATGCAGGAAAAAGATAATGGTGGCCAGACTAGGGCAATGATGCCAGGGATGGGAGAAACTGCAAAGCGTAACATAATAAATTGGGAAATGCAGAGCAAGGCTCTACTGCTACTCATCAAATACAGACAAGGTCTGCAAGTGACCCTTGCAGGACTATAGCAATGATGGGTGTGGACAAGCAAAAAAAAAAAAAAAAAAAAAAAAAAAAAGCCCTATGAGAAAAGAGCAAGGTGCATGTGCATGAAGTGAGGAGGAAAGCAGTCGCACTCACTCAGCTGACAAAGGAAAGAAGTCCTGCCAACACAGTGAGTACACAGGGGTTGGTTGCTGGCAGCCGTGTACTTGCCCACCATGCAATCTGTCAGATGTTTCAAACACCTTGTATCTTTATAGTAATGTGAGTTATCATGACTACCCTGTAACTGAAAGTAATTTCAAGCTCCAATCATTTGATGCTGGCTAATTAAAACCCATATTTCAATTAACCACTCATTCAGGGGAAGCAGGGCATATAGAACCAGAATATTGTCATAAGCATGCCATAGCAATTCGGTGATAAAGTTTGGAGATCCTTCTATAATGATCCACATGGGTACCCGAGGCTTTTCAAGGAATACTCAAGTACAGTGACAGCTGTCAACAAAGTGTCAAGTAGCCCTGGGGGCAGAGAAGGTTTAAAAGGGGGACTTAAAAGCACTTACTGTTCCCTGGTAGCACTGATTTGGCCTAATACAGAACACTATAGGAGTGACTCTGAATAAACCAGGGAGGCAGGAGAGGGTAAAGGAAAGAAATGAAATGCTGGGTCAGACCTTACTTTTAATTTTTTTTTTTTTTTAACAAGGAAAAACAAGATCATCAACAACAATAACCTACTATTTGGCTGACAGCTGGAAAGTCAATGGATTGATTTTGAACCTCTCTGCTTGCAATAGGAAAATGTACATTTGAAACTCCCTTGGGCAACTTATTATAAGAGATTTGGGCCATCCAGATGATGCTCTCAAATCTGTCAAATTCCAAGAAAGGCAAAAATATTGTTAATATTGTTTACAACAAATGTATGAAATTTAAATCAAAAATAGTATTGCTAAGTATGTCCTATGCTTTATATTCTATTAGTTTTGCTTGACTAACCAATGCCGTATTTTATTTCACAAATCTTGAAGCATGATTACAAAATTTATATCACTGTTTTATCTAGTTTTCTTAATATAGTTTTGGTGACACCCATGATTTGCTTGGTTATGACAAATAACAACACTTGTTCTGTGAGAAAATACAATCCACTATCCCATAATTCCATTTAAAGTTAGTGTCCAGAATCTACAGCAGCAAAAATGGGGAGCTTCTTTAAAACAGCGTCTTTTTTCTCTGCTGTCATTGAAACTACTAGGTCATAACTCCTGAGTTAACTTCCAGCTCCTGAGTACTGTGACTCCACGACATTACTATATTTCTAATCTACATTATACAACCTACCTAAGAAAACAGTTGCTTCTTTCTAGTAACTTAGGGGCAAGTAGGGAGTGTCCGGCCCACTTGATTTCATACCACCTAGAAGCACCAATGCAAAGTAAATAATGCTGCTGCAGTAACAAGGGCAGGGACCTCTGAAGACATAATATAAAGCAGCTGAAGCCAGTGGTTAATCCGTTAACTAGGAAATCAATGGGTGGAAGTTCCTAGTCACAGAAAACGATCGGAAGATGTAACTCACTGATGTTTCAGAACCTACCAAGCTTTATCTCTAGTACATTCTCTCTCCCACTGCAGCACTTTCTTTGTGTGACTCCCTTTTGACCATTCTAAAATACCACGGAATACAAAACACATTGCTAATGACAAGAAAGGAAGTTTTCTATGCCCTCCTCTCAATTTTAAAATAAAGTCAGCCTAAAGGTTTTCTGGATTCTCAAAAATAAATCCAACATAGAGATGAATCAAGTAGCACAGAGAAAAGGTGTCCTAGGCCTGGGGAGAAAAGGACTGAAGCGTGAGTCAAGGACTGTCACTACCCATCCATGGAGCAGTAGTTACCATATCCAGCCAAGCCCTCCTCTGCCCTGCCACTCTACCTATACCAGGCAGCGGCTGACCTTCCTGATTGCTAGTTTCCAACTAACATCCTTTCTTTACCTTATCCTTCCAAGGATCCACTTGCTTCATTCACCTTCCCTGCTCAGAACTCATCTGTTACACCCTAGCCTGCCATGCTGTCTCACGCATTTGAGGGCAACTTTCTTTCTTTCTTTCTTTTTGCAATAGGGCCAATTACGGACAAATAAAAATGCTTATGGGGCTGCTTCTTTACTTAACTGAAGATGAAAATGGTTTTATTTAGTACTATGGTGGAAAATACATATTCTTACCACTCAGATTTGTTTATTGGATATAAAAATATCAATAAGAAAACCAGCACTATATTTTTACGAATAAAAATGTTACTAATATCTGGGTATATCTGAAGGCACAACTAATGTAACTTTCCAGACTTGCATCCTAAAATGAGATAGAACAGCTCTGAAGCTGCCCAGGCCCTATAGGATAGAATTAAACTCATTGACTTCAACCTACCCACCCATGAGACCCTACAAGAAACCTTTATCTGAATTAATCTGGTCTGTGTGCTAACTCTACCAGGATTACCTTCTACTCTAACCCCCCTCCCATCCCTCTTAGCCTCAAGTTTGGCTCAAGTTCACTTCCCCTGATGCCAGGCCTGCCTGCCAAAGCTCCTGACACTCTTTCTCTAAATTCCTAAAGCACTTCCCATACCTCTTATACATTCTATCTCACTCACATGTTGATTCACCTTCTCAAAAATATTAACAGAGGAAGCGACTAAACTAGTACTCATTCACTACACTGTAACATTAAATATGCTTTGACCAAACTAGTAATTCCTTGAAGGTCAAAGATGGCGGCCATGCTAACACTTGTTGACTGATGGAACTAACCATGAGTTCTTCAACCCTAGACTGTTGGCAGATTTCTTTTTCAGAGCAGAATATGCTGACTTAGAGAATTAGATTTAATGCCTTTAATTCAATAGCAATTAGGTTTCTTACTATTAGGAACAGTCAGGCAAATCAACCATTACAGCCCACAAAAAAAGTACACAGTTGAGACACTGGCATCCACAAAGTTTCACATATTAAAAGTTGGAAACCTAGATGTTTAGTTCTTGTAACTCGAGTCAAAGGAATAAGCTTATTTTCTCTGAACTCTCCCTACAGTGTTATGTCTAAATGAGCCTTAAAGAGCTGTTTAAAAATAACTAGGAGGGCCAGATTCTGGGAGAAAAATACACAGAACTTATACATGAATCTGTTTCCCAAAATTGGCTGTTTAGTTTAGGCTGTGCTATTTCCTGCTCAAATTGGTTTCCTGCAATTTGTTAAGGCTGCCAAATACTTAGTGATCTCAGTGATATACTTAACACAAACTGGCAAATCTTTCTTATTTTTCACAATGACGAGAAATTTACAGAGAAACTTCTACAGTGAGGATGATAACAAAAGTTAGGTCATTTGTCTTGTTTTTTTCCAGATTCATCATTTTTATCTGGTTGCCAGTAGCTTACGAAAACAACAAAACATCTCCTAATATCATTTCCTGTCTATTTCTTCATATTGATTTGGGGACAGTTTCTTCAGCGGTAGGTAGGGTCAACCATGAGAGGTCTGACCTCATTATAAGCCAGAAAAACTAAAAGATCAGGTTGAAAGGAAACAATCAGTACCCAAAATTGATTTTTTAAAATCAAAAGATGCAAGATGTTAATGAAAAGGTAAGTTTATAACTATATGCAATGACATCTCCTTATGTCAGCCTAAGAAAAAAATTATCTGGTATAAAAGCAAACCAATATAGTTGAGATAACGCAGCAAAAAAATTGAGGCAACAAGGACACAGTTAAGTTATTGAGAGCACATTCATTTATTAAAGTGGCATTACAATCTGCTGTGTGTCACACAGTATATTATTTTGCCCAAACAGCTTTACATGCGAATACTTACTGCAACGAGCCACTGATCTGGTTCAAGGTTTAGCAAAAAAATTGTATTTTTTATGAAAAAAAAGTTTCAGTAAAGTCTTCAGAGGAACCCACTTTCTTATAGTATAAAATGTATTCTCAAAACTATTTTTATGACAAAATTGAGTTCCTATATACAGAAATCCTAGGGCTCTCAGTTCATCAAATACACTGCCCTATATTCACACATATGAATAGCCTAGGGCTGGTATGACTAAGAGTCCTGTGAGAAAGAAGGCTTTTTAATAAATACTTAAAATTCAACTCACATTTAATATATAATTTACTTCACACTGAAAAATGTAAAAAAGGCGAGTGACATTTTTATCAATACATTTTTGTAGGCTTGAAAAATTATTTCATAACACATCTAAATTTTAAATCATAAGAAATCTATTATTGAGTACTAACTAAAACTCCTAAATGAGACAAACTCAGAACAAAACATAAATGTTCAAGCTTCCTGCTTTTATAAGGCTATTTTTTTAATTCTAAGAAGAATAAATACTTTGTTAATTTACACATAGTTGAACTGCATTCTTAACCTAAAGCAAGATCATTTCAAAATAGCATGCCAAATTTTAGTTCTTTTCTTGGGTTAGGTTGGAAAGGGTGAGAGAAATCATGTACTCAAAGAACCTGTCCTATGAGCCTTGTTGAGTCTTTTTCACATCATGGTGCAGATAGAAAATAAAAAGCACTGGTGTATTCCAGATCAGAGCTATGCAACAGAACTGTCTGCAATAATAGAAATGCCCTATATCTACACTTTCCAATATGGTAGTCAAAAGCCACATGCGGTTACTGAGCATAAAATGTAAAGAGTGCAACTTCAGAGCTAAAGTTTTCATTTGATCATTGACTTAATTTTCACTTAACTTTTAAGAGCCACATGTGACTAGTGGCTACCATTTGGAAAGTGTAGTTCTAGCCTGACCACTAAAACACAAGATGGCATACTTTTTTTTTTTTTTGAGATGGAGTCTCACTCTGTTGCCCAGGCTGAAGTGCAGTGGCACAATCTCGGCTTACTGCAACTTCCCCCTCCCAGGTTCAATCGATTCTCATGCCTCAGTATCCTGAGTAGCTGGGATTACAGGCATGTGCCACCACGCCCAGCTATTTTTTGTATTTTTAGTAGAGATAGGGATTCACCATGTTAGGCAGGCTGGTCTCAAACTCCTGACCTCAGGTGATCCTCCCACCTCAGCCTCTCAAAGTGATGGGATTACAGGCATGAGCCACCAAGCCCAGCCCACAAGATGGCATTCTAAGAGCTTTCAGTGCCCAGGATGGTCACAGCTGGTCATGGACCAAAGAGTTCATCAGTCATTTCAAATGGGGAGTGAGAAGGGATGGGTCCCTCAGCAAAGCCAGAACTCTTCACATCAGTGGCATGCTCTTCGGGCCAGACACACCACAGGCACTCATAGAAAACCTCCCGACCCATCCCCACTCTCTCGAAATATCAAAACAACCCAAGAAAGAAAACATTTTCTCTCCTTCCACTCAGGCCAATATGGGAAAAAGCTAGAACAACCAACAATTACTTATAGACAACGGGTTCTTTCCTTAGTTCAAGCAGAACATCACTAAAAAGCAGCTCCTTCATTCCAACTAGTTTCTATCACGTCCTTTCTAAAGCAAGATGTCATTCAAATTAAAATAAGACAAAGTGGTTAACAGCATTTGCTCTGGAGTCAGACAAACTTGAATGTAACTCTCATCTCCATTGCTCACCAGCTGTGTGACTTTGGGCAAAATAATTAATCACTTCAAGTCTCAGTTTCTTTCTACATAAAATGGGTTATCACAGGTCCTTCTTCATAGGGTTATAAGGATGAAATGAGATAAGATGTACACAGGATTTAGCAGAGTACCTACAATGTAATAAATTTTAAGTGTCATCTATCATTACTTCAGTATATTGAATCATCATGATCATCACGCTAACTCCGTAACACAGGAGGTAGGAAAAAAAATCTACCTACAACAAATCATACTTTAGAACAAATTCCAATTTTAAATGTATCCATATATCATCATTCTTTTTTTAACACCAAGAAAATGTTTTAATTAAACTACAGAAACAATGGTTATAGCACAGAATATTCATAAGCAAAAAGATACACGTCATAAGTACTTACAAAGTTACAAACCATTTGCTCCTTAACATTTTCCGTATTTTAAGTTCATACATGTAGATAAGAACAGATTCACCATTTTGAGGAAGAGGAGGAAGCAAAGGTATATTTATCATCAGCTAGATGTGCTCACTGTATGCAGTGGTATTTATATGCAAGACCCGAGTGACTGGAAGTGCAGTTGTTGGGCATTTTAATAAACTGGACAGTCATTTGTTTCTGCACGACAAGGCATCTTCTTAAGCCAAAATATTTGATAAACTTATTTTCAGTATCTCCTAGGTTTCTTTTATACTATGTTTCTACCTCCCTTATAGTCTTGTTATATATGTAGTTTATCTGTCAAAAAAAACTTTTTCCTATTTTTGCATCTTTTCAAAATACCTGGCTTGGCCGGGCACGGTGGCTCACACCTGTAATCCCAGCAATTTGGGAGGTCGAGGCGGGCGGATCACGAGGTCAGGAGATTGAGACCATCCTGGCTAACACGGTGAAACCCTGTCTCTACTAAAAATATAAAAAATTAGCCAGGCGTGGTGGTGGGAGCCTGTAGTCCCAGCTACTCGGGAGACTGAGGCAGGAGAATGGCATGAACCCAGGAGGCGGAGCTTGCAGTGAGCCAAGATCACGCCACTGCACTCCAGCCTGGGAGTCAGCGAGACTCCATCTCAAAAGAAAAAAAAAAAAGAAAAACCTGGCTTATTTATTTACATAATAGAAACATTCAATATATGTCACCTGAATTAAATGTATAGAACTCTCCAGAATGAACAAAAGTAGCTACTTTTAAAATGGATAATGCCCTTAAATTAATTCAACAGATAATAAGCACTTACTAAGAAGCAGGTTACACTATCCTAGGAGCTAAGAATTCAGCTGTGAACAAACAGATGAGGAATAAGGTCCCTGGAGCTTCTCTTCTAGTGAAGATAGCAGTCACAGTGAATAAGTAGAGGAAAGGTGATAGGAGATGATGAATAATGTGATGATGTTGGAAGGCAGAGAGGGACCAGTCATGATATATGATGGAAGCCCAGGGAAGCAGCTCAGACTATATTCTGTGTACCATGGAGAGCCACCACTGGGACATGACTTGACCTGATTTGCTTTTCTTCAAAAGATTGTGAGGACTTCTGTGTGCACAGCACAGGGGGGAAGAGTGAAGCAGGGAGCCAGTTAAGAGACTTCCGCAGAAGACGATGGTTATCTATCTGGATTGGAGATACAGCAGAGGAGATAGATGCAAAAGGAACATATTTAGACATGTTTTAGAGATGTAGTTGACAAGACTAGCTAACAGTCTGATGTAAGGAATAAGGAAAAAAGAAAACAAGGATGAATCCCCAATTGGGGACCTGACTACCTGTGCCATTTAGTGGGAAAGACAGAGAAGAAAAGCAAGTCTGGGGGTGAAAATAAAGGTTGATTTGGGATATGTCAAGTTGAGGAATCTGTAAGGGGAGGTTTCAAGTAGGCAGTTGTCTATTATAATGTCTGGAATTTCAGGGAAAGGTCAGGGCTAGAGATATAATTTTGGGAGTCACAGGCATCTAGATAATGATTTCAAAACCGTATATTGGGACAAGATTACTTAGTAGAAATCAACAAAGAACCCTGGACTGAGGGTTGCAAGTAGGGTGAAAGGAAAACCAAGAGTGTGGTCCAGAAGCCAAAACAAGGGTTTCTAACAAGGAAGGCATGCTCACTTTCTATCTAGCGTTAATTAACTGTGAATCCTCAACTCTCCTACTAAACAAGAAGCTTCAAAGGGGCAAGAAGTAATTCTTATTCATCTTGGTACCCTTTCCTCTAAACGTATCAGAAGCTCAATTCATGTTTACTGACTTAATGATTAGTAAGGGGCGGGGCGGGGGGGGGGTCACAATTGGCCCAAGTGAATGGCATTTGGGCAGGATCTCGTCTTTCTCAATTTCACAGTCTATAGCCAGATTTCCCCCTTTCTGATAAGTACAGGAAAATCTCACTTAGTCCAAAATTAATCATCCCAATTATTTTCTTGTTGCCATTTCACAATAAATAGCGTATCTATCCATCAACTGGGCAGTATCAAGAACAGTGCTGGACACATAGCTGGTGCTTAGTAAAATATTGGATAAACAGATGAGTGTGGCAGGAGAGAGAAAAGGGAGAAGAAACAGCATTAAGTCTCTTATCCAGCAGGACCTACAGATAAAATTAGGCTTAATAATTCTTTATGGATTTCATTTACCACCATATTTCCATCAATAACTAAGACTGACTGTGACAAACTAAACCTTGTATAAACTTAGAAGAAATTTATTAGAAAATAAAATCATTTGGAATACTTCACAATTTGAAAATAGCAAATCAATATTTTCTAAGTTCAATTTTTTAAATAAATATTTTCCTAAATCTCTAATATCCCTATAAGCAATCCATTTTATACAAAAAGATATGAAGTAACTTTCCAAAGCCTAGTAGAGGATTCAAGAGTGGGAAGAGAAAACAAAATTTTCAAAGAATGTTTGAAAATAGTTTCATTCTTAGTACAGAACATTTTAAAAGAAACCCCAATACTGATTTCTAATATTCCTTATAAAAAGCTAAACATCCAAATAACGAAAGACAGAATGCTAGAGAACTTGACTATTGAGTCAACTTCTTCCACTTATAATTTATCTCCTAAAAACCCTAAAATTAAAATTCAGCAATACCTGAGGCACCATAAGCACCAGAATACCGCTGAGACTTCGAACCAGATGGAGAGGATTCCTTCATTCGATCAATCACATTTTCCGAAAGCTGGAAAAGCAACATCAAAATAAAATCAATTATAAAACAGCAAGATCAAAAACCAGTGCAATAACATCCAAGTAATTTAGTCATCCATATCCATACATACGACGAATGGCCTAAAGAAATTAGGCTAAATCTAACAGCCATAAAACCAGAAGGAAGAATAATTTTAAGATTTCGAGATGCACCCCACAGCACTACTCCTTTATTTTTTCTAATGCACTGCTAATTGTTCATTATAAATAACTACACTCTTCATTTTATACTATGCACAAAATTGTAATCTCTGGGGAAATGTATGCTACATAAACTTCAACTTTCCTCCCCTAATCCTACACACTTATTCATGCATTAATGGGCCTTAGCTCCTTCCCTCCCTCTAGTCCCGAAGGAAAGTGTTCCTTCCCTCTCCCCTCCCTCCCTCCTGTTCAAAGCTAACCACATACAATCGCTCTTTCAACAGATTTCATGATGGATCAACTATGTGCCAGAAACTAGGCTAGACTCTGAGTATTCAAAATTATCAAGTGCTTAAAGCATAACAGAATAAACAACCATCAGGCATTTAAATACAACATGAAGAGTGCTACCTGAGTGAGTCAGCATGTAATGCAAGTATACAGAAAACACAATGGGCAGCATGTGTAGCCAGGCTTTGAAGGCAGGGCTGGAACAGAGGATTAGGGAAGATTTACAAGGTAAGGAGGAGTAAAAGCTAGGAAGAGATGCAGTAGGATGAAAGTGCTCCTGGGTGAGAAAAATCACATTAAAGTACAGATGAAAACCAGAATTTGCCACCGTTAGACATCCAAGTGGAGATATCAAGTAGGCAGCTGGCAATAGAGCAGAGGCTCTGAGGAACACACAGCCTTGCGGATTTGAGAGTCATCATTCCCACAGTTACTATCGCGTCATCCTTTTTTATTTTCTTTACAGCACTTAACCACTACCTGAGACTTGCTTGTTTACCATCTGCCTTTCACTAGAAAGAAAGCTCCCTGAAAGCAAGGATTTGGCTGTCCTATCGCTATACTCCCAGAGCCTCACTAAGCCTAGTTAATTCAATGAATGAAGGTTAAATGAATGAATGAAACAACATGAATAAATGGCTGAAGCAAGAAAATAGAGAGAGGGCATAGTGAAAGAGAAGGTGGGGAGGGAAGGTAGAGATTCCAAATTTTGAAGATTCTTAGTGAACTCTTCAATTGAAACAGTTTGAACTTGATCCTGAGGGTACCTGAGCACTACTGAAGGATTTTAAGCAGGGGAATGGAACGATCAGATTTACACTTTAGGAAAATCACTCTGGCTACAACGTAAAGAACAGATTGGAGGGGGACAAGAACAGAAGCAGGATCCCTGAAGGAGGCTAAAGGACCAATTAAGAAGCTATTAAGCATATGTCCACACAAAGACTTGCACAGGAATGTTCATAGCAGCATTATTCATAAGAGCAAGGGTGGAAACAAACACGTCTATCTATGGTGAATGGATAAACAAAATCTTACATATCCATACAACACTATACAACTCAGCAATAAAGAGCAGTGAAGTTATGACATGTGCTACCGTACAGATAGACCTAAAAATCATTAAGCTAAGTGAAAGAAGCAAACACAAGGGCCACATATTGAATGATTCTATTTATATGAAACACCCAGAAAAAGCATCCCTATAGAGTAGATTAAGTAGTTGCCTAGAGCTGGGGTGGGAATAGGGATTAACTGTAAACAGGCACAAGAGATCTTATTGGGGTGATAAAAATATTCTAAAATTGCATTGTAGTGATGTTTGCACAACTCAGTAAATTCATCAAGTGTTGAATTGCTACTCGGGAGGCTGAGGAGGGAGGATCGCTTGAGCCCAAGAGGTCGAGGCTACAATGAGCCATGATCATGCCACTGTGCTCCAGCTTGGGCAACAGAGCAAGACCCTATCTAGAAAAAAAAAAAAGTGTTGGAATGTAAACTTAAAATGGATGAATTTCAGGGCATGTAAATTACTCTACAACAATTTACTTTAATAAACTTTAAAAAAAAAAAGCTATTATGGTAATCCAGGGGAGAACACACTTAAAAGGTATTTAGGATTTAAAATACTAACATTCACTGAGTGCTTATTATGTGCCAGGCGCTACACTAAGCTAGGCACTTCACTTATTTACTCCTTCACAGGCCTATGAGATAGATACTTTTGTATCTCTATTTTATAGGTGAAAAAACTGAAGCATAGCCGGATTAAATAACTGGCCCTGGATCAGATCCTTTATCAGTAGCAGAGGAAGGATTCAAACCCAAAAAGTCTGAGTCTCAAGATCTCACTCAAGGCCAGGCGCGGTGGCTCGCATCTGTAATCCCTGCACTTTAGGAGGCCGAGGTGGGCGGATCACGAGGTCAGGAGATCGAGACCATCCTGGCTAACATGGTGAAACCCCATCTCTACCAAAAATACAAAAAATTAGCTGGGCGTGGTGGCGGGCGCCTGTAGTCCCAGCTACTCAGGAGGCTGAGGCAGGAGAATGGCGTGAACCCGGGAGGCAGAGCTTGCAGTGAGATCACGCCACAGCCTGGGCGACAGAGTGAGACTCCATCTCAAAAAAAAAAAAAAAAAAAAAAGATCCCACTCAAACATCCCTCAGCATCACTACCCAGTATCTGAGTAGATGTGGGAGTAAAGCAGAAGTCATCAAGGAGGACCCCAGGATTTCCATTTCAAGTAACTGAGTGATCCTCCTCCTGTATCAAGGGTCTCCTTCCCATTTCCACTTCCTGAACTCACCACTCTCTGGCTTTTACCCTCAGTGCAACAGTGAACATTCTCTGGTAGAAGTCACCAATGACCAAATAAATAACTTTTGATATTTACGTAAATAAATATTTTATATTTATAAAATGCCTTATTTATATGGCTTCCCTTTAGCATCTAACACCTCTGGCCACTCCCGTCTTCTGGAAAGCCCTCCCTTGGCTTTTCTGACATCCTGCTGTCCTGGTTCTCCTAGGACTCTGGCCACATTTTATCTCTTTTGCAGCTTCCCCTCTCCTGCCTGCACTTCAATGCTGAAGGGCCCTTCTCATTCTATGTGCCCTTGTACTGGCACTCTCATCCAATCTCTTGATTTCTAACTGTTGTTGATAAACTAATAAATTCCATTAATAAATGCATTCGCTCGAGCTTAAGACCTATCTCCCAGAAGCCCGGTCTCCACACTGAATTGCCTAATGAACACCTTCCTTCTGGCAAACCAGAAGCACCTCACACCCAAAGTGTCCAAAATTGAACTCATGTTTGCCACATATCTCCTCTTTCTCCTGCCTTCCTTACCTCATTAATGACACCACCAACACCCAGCTTCCTAAATTCAAACATAGGGCTTGTTCTTAACTCTTCTTTCTCTCTCATTCTTAGCTCTGACTTCATCAATCCCTAAATATTTAATGAATTCCTCTCTTCTCTCATCCCATTTCTCCTGCCCTAATTCCTGTACCATCCGCTTAAAATGCAAATGTGATAATGGTAACTCCCTACTTCAAATTCTTCAATAGCTACTGTCTGTTTACAGAAAAATTAAAATTCTTTGTACAGCATTCAAGACTTCATCATTTGGTGATGGCCTAACTCTCCAACCTCAAATTCTACAGTTTTTTTTCTTTAATATTACATATCCTGTTCTACGCCCATCTCCTTGCCTTTACACACGCCTACATTGCCCTCTCTCCTGGCCCATTGGGAGGGAGTCACCTTTCAAGACGCAGTCTAAACATCCAAGCCTTCACTGACCAAAACAGTTGTCCACTCCATTCCAACCCTGCCTACCTAAAGCTACCATTCCTTGTGCCTGCTGTTCCTTTCTCAAACTTCCAATACAGTCTCAATGAAAGAACAGGAATTAGCCTTTCCACATTCACCTTTCTGCCTTTCCACTAGATTGCAAGCTCCTATATATTAAGTCATTCATTCAACAAATGTCTCCCAGGCCAGGCACTAATCAAGGCCCTGTGATACATCAGTGAACTAAATAGTCTATACCTGAACTGTTACTTGTATCTCAGGGCCCAAACCAGAATGGAAGTAAGATGGAAAAGGGAAAGGCTACAGATCAAATGCTGTGTGTGCTCTTTGAAGGAAAAAACTACGACTCCCTTCTTGGAAGACAAGAAGACTTTCTATTTGAAAATGCCAGAGCCAGCTGCATCCTTCTAACAACTGACAGCCACTGGGAATGTTGCTGAAACCCATCTGAGAAACTGAGAAACTGAGACACATCCTAGAAAAATCCCCGTAAGCTTGACTCAATTTATACTTGAGAAAAAAAAGAGACCCTGAGTAACATTCAGTTACTGACAGCATCAAGACCAGAAGCAGTAATTCCCCAATCTCTAGTCCAATGCTCTACTTTTAATAACACACCCCTTCAATCCCATGCATGTAATAAAAATATCACTTCCTCTTAAAGAGGAAAAAATAAGCTTACATTTTTAGAATCTTAAAGCTATTTTAACTGATATATAATATATATAAATCTCAAAAATCAAGTGTTAGCTATAAGCTTTCATCTGAAAAGTTACTATTTTCATCTGAAAAAAATGAAAATAATGTTTACCCCAGAGATTCTGTGGAGGGATTTTAGTGTTTTGCACCATAAACTACAATTGGCTACACAAATATTTGGTAAAGCTATTACCCATATAGCTCCAACCACAGGGACTTTTTAATTCATTTTGGTTCATTCTTATCAACTGGGTCTGAGCTTGTACTGACTCGTTCTCTGTAAGGTGCATGAGGACTAGGCCTACAGCTATTGCAAGCAGCAGCTGCCTAAGTCCTGGTATGGGTATAGAAGGTGCTTATTTTTCTCTATCTATGCTCTCTAGGTAGTAGGAGTAGAATGTCTCTTTCAACCTAATCACTAATTTCTTGTTAACTTTTTTTTCTTTTTGAGGCCTCTCTGATGTCCCAAGTTGCTACTTAATGTCAAATTCTCACATCAATTCAAAACATTTCCCAGTGGGATGTTTGGTTATAGTTCAGTAAACTTGTAAGCATGCACCAAAGGAGTATATACTAAACCTATTGAAGGCTTGATAAACATATTGTACGGCTGCCTTATTGAGACTCCACCTTTCTCTTGTTCTTACAATCATTCAACAACTGTATCCTTAGGCCCTTCCAAAGCAGCACCCATGGCCATCTACTGTTGCACCTCTGCCAACTCCAAGCACTATTACCCTATTCCCAGTCTGCTCATAGCGACGTAGATATGAGGTAATAGTTTTGTTGTGTTATCATCTGTATCCAAAGTTAATGCTCTCTGAGCTGACCTTCCCATTGCAGTAGTAAGTTCAGACCTGCACACTCACCTGATCTCCTCTGTGAACAGGGGTACTCACTCATGAAGCAGCTGACAAGCTTTAGAGATGCTGGCCAGGGTTATTCACACAATCTGTAGCTGTAGAACAACTCATCTTTCTGATAAAAAATGACCCAAAATGGGGGTCGATAGTACAACACAAGCTTCTGCGATGGCAGCCTCTGTGTAAGAAGTATCTTGCGGTCAGGTGTGGTGGCTCACGCCTATAATCCCAGCACTATGGGAGGCCAAGGCAGGCAGATCATGAGGTCAGAAGATCAAGGCCATCCTGGCTAACACGGTGAAACCCCGTCTCTATTAAAAATATAAAAAATTAGCCAGGTATGGTGGTGGGTGCCTGTAGTCCCAGCTACTTGGGAGCTGAAGTAGGAAAATCGCTTGAACCCAGAAGGTGGAGGTTGCAATGAGCCGAGATCGCACCACTGCACTCCAGCCTGGGCAAGAGAACGAGATTCTGTCTCAAAAAAAAAAAAAAAAAAAAAAGTATCTTCTTCAGGAAACATATCTTTTCCTGAACCGGGCACTTGTTTAAGCAAAGCCTTTTCCTGTACAATGACCTATACCTATTATACTTGCTTTCCAGACATCTCTGGAATCTGCATCAAGGCAAATACCAAGGGCAATTTACAGAAATTATTTGTAGCAAAGAATAGTGAAATAACCCCCACACACATTGATACTGGGAATTACACCCTGAGGTCCACAGACTGAGTAGTCCGTGGGTCAATTACTCAACTGTATGCAAAACTGTCTGCTTATTGCATGGTTCTGGCCAGAATCCACAGCTTACAGATCCACAGTGCTCTATGAACTAAAAGAGCCACCATTCTAATATAAGGGGCAATCAAAAGAAGCAGGTCTGCCGATATTCAGCCCACTGAACTTGACTGTCCACCCTATTCTCTATTGATCCTAAAGACAAATTTAAGCAAACAGAGCTTGCCAAGTTTAAATTTGTAGTACTCACCACACCAATGTGCTCCACAGAGGGGGAAAGGCCATGTGTCATCTCCTACAGTCTTCCCACTCATCTCTTCCTACCCACCTTGTTTGGTCTTATCCAAAATCCGTGCCAGAAACACTACCCACCAATCCAAAAGAAAGAATTTTCTCAGAAACAGGAGACTGGGTGAGATGGACAAAGAGAAAGTATTTCTACTCCCAGGTAACAGAGTAAAAAAAGAGGAATTCTTCAGTGGCCCTTCTAAGAGGTAAAGTTATGAGCCACATGAGACAAATAAATCAGCCTCCTGCCTCCATTAGTTTATCTTATCTTCTTCCAGATGTGTCCTAGCAAATTGATTCAAGAACTCAGACCCATTTTTTCTCTCTTGATCCTCCTTCCACTTAGCATAGGTCATTTTCTGTGTGAGTATTAGTTTGCTTCACAATTACCTTTTTAAGACATAGGCTCCAAAAACTGCCATTATTATTTGGGAGAAATTACTCCCAAATAGTTAGTTAAGAGAAAGGGGGAGAGGGAACCCATATATATGTTGATAGATATATATGAAATATGTAATTCTTAGCTTATGTTTGTGTTTCTTTACATTTGTCATTAGTAGAAACCATTATCCCTACCTTTATAAAATCCTAGATAACTTAAGATGGTACTCAGCCAAAAACTTCATAGAATCTAAAGCTGAAAGAAACTAATCATCGTACTTAACTAAATTTGCACAACATTCCTCAACACTCCCAAGGGCTGACCGAATTTGTAGTGTCTGATAACATACTCTCTTCAGAATCCTCAGTAATACTGCATATTAAGTAATCTCTTCATTTACGGTCTCTCAACTGCCAACACTTCCCAAAGCATGAGTTACGTTCCATATTAAGTATCCATACTGCCATAACTGGCTCCTGTGAATTTCAGCTTGCAACTTTAAAGCCCAGCTGCGGACATTCGTTTATGTCTGGAAAGCATGATAAATATATCTTTGAAAATGACACTCATTGAAGTTGACATTTGCTCCAGAAGAGTTCACTCACAGCTTTGATGTTTCAGATAAGAAAGATAGAGTTGTAAGCACACTTTCCAAGCAGGCACGGCAGGTGCTCACAAAAATCCTATCAACCACATGTAATATGAGTAATGAAAATGCTTGGTCTTTCCTCTCTAGGAATTTATTTTAGCCTTGAGAAGAGGGCAAGGCAAAAGAGTGACCTCTCATCCAATCCATAAGAGTAGTTTCAGATTCAAAGTTGGAATCAGGTGTAAAAATATAGGTTTTACTTTTACAGAAGAGGGAAGAAAAGCTATCAGTTGCTAAGGATAAAGGGAAAAAACAAGACCCTACAAATACCATGAAAAATAACACCTGGTAGGTGAGAAGAAATTTTAAACTTAAAATTTGAAGTAGGTCCTTTCATTGCTATTAAGGACCTCAACAATATAGAGAAACACAATCTATTAATAAATTCAGCCAGGTGTGGAGGCTCACACCTGTAATCCCAGCACTTTGGGAGGCTGAGGTGGGTAGATCACTTGAGGTCAGGAGTTTGAGACCAGCCTGGCCAACATGGTGAAACCCCCCTCTACTAAACATACAAAAAAGTTAGCAGGGCATGGTGGCACAGGCCTATAATCCTGGCTACTCAGGAGGCTGAAGCAGGAGAATCACTTGAACCTGGGAGGCAGAGGTTGCAGCAAGCTGAGATCATGCCACTGCCCTCCAGCCTGGGTGACAGAGCAAGACTCATCTCAAATAAATAAATAAATATTCAGCATAGTTACCAAAAGCCTTATGTTGTTCTCTAAATGTTATTCTTTATACATTAAGATAAATGATGACTGAGCCTGGTGGAGCGGCACATGCCCGTAGTCCCAGAGGCTGGGGCAGGAGGATAGCTTGAGCCCAGGAGTTGAGACCAGCTTGGGCAACACAGGGAGACTCCAACTCAAAAAAACCTCATAATTGCCAACATATTTATATTAAGGGAATGAACCCAAGTCATTATATGAAAAAAAATAAATGAAGATGAAATTATAGATGCTCCTTGGTTTACAATGGATTTTGCTGAAGGTAATGCCAGAAGCTGAGTTTACTGAACGCTTGTCACTTCCACACCACTGTCAAAAAATCCTAAGTCGAACCATCCTAACAGGAGACCGTCTGTACTATCTTTAACAGTGTAACAGAACACAGAATTAGCTTTCCAGCAGTGACTGACTCTGTTGAATTAGTAAGCTTGGTAAACTTTCATTTCTTACAACCAATGACATAAATGCTAGACAACTGGTCAAAGTTGGAACGTTTTCTTCAGCCAAGCTGAACTAACCTAACTGCAGTTCAAAACTGAAGTTTGGTGCCTCATCGGCACCATGTTCTAACAAACTAAGCTAAAAACAATGGCTTATGGACATACTGAGAATGCGGTTTCTTATCCTTCCCCATGTTTCAGAAGGGAACAACGTGACTACTTAAAGCCAAGAAAAATATAAAGAAATAAAAACCATCTACAACAGACCTAGACAAAAAAACACCCTCAATTAGGGCAGAATGTAAGACTCCCATTTCCCAGTCCATACCCTTTTAGGTACACCTGTTGGGGCACAACATGCTCTTATTTTTATTAAAATTTGAAGTTCACTTAAGTTCACATATCCATTCTTTTGAACAGCTCTAATAACAGCTATTATTCACAAGTGCAAACACTGTCAAAGTACTAGACACTGTGCTAGATATACATTATGTCAAATTCTCAAAGTAGGCTGCTTTGTCCAGAAATACTAAATACGGAAACACAATGAAAAGTGACTTGTCCAGAGCCACACCGCTAGTGAGAGGCAGAGAGAGAATCCAACCCAGGTCTGCTTGGTTCCAAGGCACATGCTCTTTCCACTACACAGCACAGCACTTTCAAAGAATCTCATAACTTTGCATGTGAAAGGAACCCTATCATAATAATGGCTGCCTTTTTAATGAAAATCTACAATGTGCCAGGTGCTTTACATACCTTACCTCATCTTCTTACAATAACCAATCAAGGGAAGTGATGGTATTACCGTTTATGGATAAGGAAATAAAAGAAGTCAATGGTCAAAGGCCACAGGCTAATAAATAACTAACCTGCGATTTAAACTGATGTCTGCTTAATTCAAGCCAAGAAAAATACTAAGATCAACTGAAAAACATCTACAAAAGACCTAGACAAAAATCACACAGGCAATCAGGTTAAGTAATAAATATCTAACCTGAGATTTAAACTGAGGTCTGTTTAATTTCAAGTTGATACTCTTTTGATCATGAGCTCAAAGAAATCAGAATGACCTCTGTGTACTCAATACTTCAATGGATGTCACTTCTAGAGGAAACTGCAATGGGCTAAGTATGGCTACAAGAAACTTACAGTGCCACCAGACTCACAGGATTTCAGGACTGGAAAATATTAGAGATCTGAGGGATGTACTCAGTTGCATTATTTTGCAGATGGGAAAACTGAAGCTCAGAGAGATTGCAAAACATTCATGTAAAAGGAGGATTTGAAGCAATGGAGACCAGCGCAAGGGCATTCCAGGTGAAGGTATATTCTGAAGAAAAGCATAGAGGTAAAAATGATCATGCTTGAACTGTTAGCAATACAGGTAAAATGTACTATATAAGAAAGGAAAAAAATGAGGAATGCTGTCAAGTTATATGACCAAAGGACATTTCTTTTTAAAAAACAAAAATCTTAAAAAGGTTTTTTAGACAATTTTTCCATTTTAATAGAATACCTATCCCTGCTGTCAGTTATTCCATCCAACCTTATCTAATACTTGATATGAATCTCTGTGCTGTGGCCACATTCTCTTTCGATTTTGTTTGCTGTTAGCACTGTGTCTGTACTAAAGCACGAGAATATGGATTTATACATTTTTTTCTAACCAATGTCTTCTCACTCAAAACTTATTTTGCTTTGTCTTTTAATTATTTTTCACTCTGAGTTGCGTACTGAAAGCCTAATGGCAAGAGTCTTAAAATCTCTGCATAAAACTTAAAGTTTACAGTAATTTTTTACTCCAAAGAGTACTAACTGAACCACAATAACTCAAAGAATACAGCCTCAGACATTTTATTACAAAATGTAGTACTACCATTAATTAGCATGATATAAAGAAATACTGGTCACAGACCAAAAACTGAGTTTGACAGTCTGAGTTTCTATGAAGAAAAGTTTAATAAATTATTCTCAAGGTAACAGTTTCAGAAGAAAAAGTTTTTAAACATTTTAAATATTTAAGAAGTTTTATTTCCTGGTAACAACTGTTAAAAATAATTTACAAATGTAATTTATTTACGCTGGTTGATAACAGAAAAAAATATATAAATTATTATAAAACTTTCTGAAGTCAAAATTGCTTTATTTACTAGGTTCAGGCATCATACGTCCAAAAATGTGAGGCTCCAAATTCAGGCGCAGCGGAGAGTGTGTTAATGAAGTTAGTGCTGGTATACTGACACCCTAGAGAAAAACCAGGTTTTCAGTTTATGTATCAGGTGCATGCAAAGGGCATTAAAAAAAAGTGCTCTACAACGTTGGTCAGAAATGACTACATTACTTCTACTGGTATGAAAAACTGCAAACCCATCTCAGCCCCTATCAGACTGGCAGACACTAGTCCTGAAGCAACTGGGCCTAATCCAAAACTTCGGCGCAGCAGGTCACAGAGGAGGCGCCTGGGAAAGAGGAGATATCAAGTGAAAGTGAAGCAGGGAGAAGCCAGAAGCCGCCCCAGGCAGGTCAGAAAAGACTGTGGGGCTGGGAGGGAGGATGACAGGGTGTGGGGAGTGGGTGGGAGGAGGGGGTGTTATCAGAGGGAGAGCACTAAATGACACAAAGCAAAGGCAATCCTTAAAATGCCAATTCACCCTGGGAGACAGGGTGCGCACAGTGGAAAAGCAGGGTTTGGGTCCTGAACCCAGGAAAACCATTTCACAGACAGGTACACCGAGGCATGGGTTTCAAATACGGTCCTGCAACAAGGGAGCAGTACAGTTACGAGTAGACTGTGAGCCCTTGCAGGGTATAATTCAACCTGGCATTCCCCGCCCGCCCCAGCAGTGCCTAGCACTTGGCACAACCAGGAACTATCTCTGAATGAATGTCCCACGTCTTGAAACTCTGGGCTTCTTCCCAGACACCAGGGCTTCTGGCCTTACAACGCTAGGGTCCAGGACGGGAGAAACCAGGCTGAGCGGGTCCGGAGAAGATGGGGCCTTGGGGTCCGAGTCCAAGCACTGGCCCTCCGCCCGTCCACGGGCACTCACCCGGATGCCCTTCACCACGGTGATGTTCTCATTCTCGTCCGCCTCGAAGGTGACCCGGCGGGTGCTGGTGGTCCCACCCATGATTCCGGTTCCTGCCCCAGCGGAGACCTAGCGGGGAACCACGAGCACTTCGGGGCCCCCGCGCCCACACGCGTGTGGAAGGGCCTGGATTCTTTTCCCGCACAGCGGGAGCAAGGCCACGACCCCCAGAAGCAAGGAGAAGGCGCCGGTCCTGAGCTCCCGCCTCCTCCGGTCACGCGCCACAACAAAAACGCCTCAGGTTGGTCGGAGATGCGAACTGCCCGCCTCTGTTCAGCGAGGGCGCCCGGATTGGTTCACCCGACCCGGATGCTATGGCAACAGGTGGTGTTTGATACGCTTTCCTCGGAGTCCCTGGGTGTAGTGGGAACTGTGGTCTCGATCTGGCGCGGTGGGTGCTGGGACATTCTCTCCCCGCGCTTGAGCGCGCTAAGGGAGCACGGCATTCTGGGAGTTGTGGTTTTGACTCCCCAGAGACGCCTAACTCGGCAACTTTTTGAAGACATAATTCTAGAAATTTAGGCCACTGAGTTCAGAGACACAATCTTTCTCTCAAAGGGACTCACAGTTTAATGAAAAAGATGCATGATCCTAATGAAGCCATTCCTAGTGTTCTATACACAAATTCCTGGCTCAAAACTTAGCGTTTCATTACAGTCGTGGGGTAGCTTAATGAAGACTACTTCTGAGAAATGCCTCGTTAGGTGACCCTGTGATGTCTGTGGTTGTGCAAACATCATAGAGTGTACTTACACAAACCCAGATGGTGTAGCCTACTACACATCTGGGCTACTTGGTGTAACCTATTGCTCCTAGGCTGCAAAGATGTTACTGTACTAAATACTGTAGGCAACTGTAACACAGTGGTATTTGTGTGTACAAATATATGTAAACATAGAAAAGGTACAGCAAAAACAGTGTAAAAGTGATTGCTTTGGCAACACATCTAGGACAATTTGAACAATACAGAGATTAGCACGGCCCCTGAGCAAGGTTGACACATGAATTTCTGAAGCATTCCATTAAAAAAAAAAAAAATCAAAGATAAAAAATGGTATGCTTCTATAGGGCATTTACCATGAATGGAGCTTACAGGACTGGAAGGTGCCCTGAGTGAGTCAGTGAGTGAGTGGGGAGTTGAATGTGAAGGCCTGGGACGCAACTATGCAGTACTGTACCTTTTATCAACACTGTACACTTAGGCAACACTAAATTTATTTTCAAATATTTTCATTCTTCAAGAATAAATTGACCTTAGCTTACTGTAACTTTTTAAATTTATAAACTTCTTTTTTTGTGACTTTTTGACTCTTTAATAACACTTAGCTTAAAACACAAACACACTATATAGCTGTACAAAAATATTGCTTTCTTTATATACTTAGTCTATAAACTTTTTCTATTTTTGAAATTATTTACTTTTTACTTTTTAAACATTTTTGTTAAAAATTAAGACAAACACACACGCATTAGCCTAGACCTACACAGGGTCAGGATCATCAATATCACTGTCATCCACCTTCACATCTTGTCCCACTGAAAGGTCTTCAGAGGCCATAACACGTATGGAGCTATCTCCTATGATAACAGCACCTTCTGTAACACCTCCTGAAGGACCTGCCTGAGGCTTTTTTACAGTTAACTTTTTTATATAAGTAGAAAGAATGCACTTTAACCTAAAGATAAAAAGCATAGTATAGTAAATACTAGGAGACAGGAATTTTCCAGCTCCATTATAATCTTATGATTCCACTGCCAGAAATGAGGTTCTTCTTTGACTGAAACACTGTTATGCAGTACATGAATGGTAGCATTTTAGTCGTAGCCATAAAATAAAAAAATAAAAAACCTAAACATGTGTTTGGTCCATGTCTCTTGTCTCATGAACTATGTATCTGTATTTTTTTCTTTTTGTAAAGTAAAATTTTAAGTACTATGATTTTCAAACCTGTCTATGAGAAAATACATTTCTTCATAGAATAAATTATTTGCACCAAGTATGTAGAGAATTTACTTTCCACTTTTGTGTCTCCTTCTACTACTAGTCCAGTTACATAAGTTAGGCCATAATAGGGTTAGGCAGAGAAAAGTTAAGTGATTGCCAAAGATGGCATAAATTAGTGGAGGAATTAAACCTACATCAGAAAAGTTGAGATGATCTATTGTGGAAAGTTCCTATTAATAGTTCAATATTTCACCTCTACGAGACCAGTACATAGTTATTAAGTTATTCATCTACATATTTCTTTTTTGCTAAACACACTGTTACACGTAAGTTTAGCCATATGACCTTAGTTTTACAGAGGCAGATGATTCTCAATAGAAATTAGGTTAATGATGGTACTATTCTTCAATTAATCCCTCTCAACATTAAAAGCAGCAGGCCACAACACACCATGGCATTCTCTTATGCCAAAGGCATCTACAATGCAGTCGCATTTTTGAGCTTCAATTATGTGCTGATCTATTACTGTATGAATCCAATTATGTGCTGATCTATTACTGTATGTATCTTTTATTTTTCTGAGACAGAGTCTCGCTCTGTCGCCAGGCTGGAGTTCAGTGGCGCAATCTTGGCTCACTGCAACCTCCGCCTCCCAGGTTCAAGCAATTCTCCTGCCTCAGCCTCCGGAGTAGCTGGGACTACAGGTGCGTGTCACCACACCCAGCTAATTTTTTTGTATTTTTAGTAGAGATGGGGTTTCACCATGTTGGCCAGGATGGTCTCCATCTCCTGACCTCATGATCCTCCCACCTCAGCCTCCCAAAGTGCTGGGATTATAGGCGTGAGCCACCGCTCCCAACCTTACTGTATGAATCTTTAGAGCAGAAACTATGTCTTTTTAATCTCTATGTCCCTGGTCAGTAGCAGAGTGTTGATTACATCTCATCATTATATCTTTTAAAATTGTACTATGTTACTTTGCAGTTATGAGACTACGTGCTACTTTGTACTTGTTCTCAAGTTTCCTTCTTTTTTTTTTTTTTTTTTGAGAGAGAGAGGGTCTTGCTTTGTTGCCTAGGCTAGAATGCAGTGGCCCAATCACGACTCACTGCAGCCCCAACTTCCCAGGTTCAAGCAATCCCTCCCAGTTCAGCCTCCCCAGTAGCTGTGACTACAGGTGTGTGCCACCACACCTAGCTGTGGTCTCACTATGCTGCCCAGGCTGGTCTCAAACTCCTGAGCTCAAGCAACCTTTCTGCCTTAGCCTCCCAAAGTGCTGGGATTACAGGCATGAGCCACCATGCCCAGCCTAACTCTTTCTTCTACTGGGAACTAAAGCTCCAAGGAATTATGACTTTCATTTTTTGGGGACCCTCCCCTCCACAAACACACTCTCACTTATTACCCCAATATATAGGGCATATCGGAGGTTCTATATAACACACATGCTGAACAAGCACTTACAAAAATAACCAAGTACAAAGAAAGCGTTCCTTGGAGAGAATAGAGAGATGAAGAAACCACTAGTTGTCTTAAATATATATATATATATCTCCAGTTAGAATATTAAGTAGAGTTCTTTCAACCGAATATATTAAAGATGATGAATGCCAAGCATGAGAAGGTAGTGGAGTGCCTTCATGTTTTATGATTCAAACACATATAAGTGGTCTTATCAAACAGACAATCCAAAAATGTTTTAGACATCCTAATGCGTTTTAACCAACATTACAAAGATGCCTTCTGAGTTTAAAAAAAATTCAATGTATTCTTTAAAACAAAATGCCTTCTCTAACAATATTGTTCTATCCATGTCAATTTCCAGGCCAGTCATGCCTATACAATCCCTTCTTGAGCTACCCAGAACTTGTGGCCTCCCTTTCTTTCTGGCTACAGCTTATTAATAGTCATCTAATCCAAAGGCAGCATTTACTAGCCAGACACCTATGAGCTAGAATGCAAAGCTTTGCCCTAAGAAAAATAATAGCTAATACTTCAGCTACTCAGATTCTCCATGTTTTTCTCCGTTTTCTCTATCTCTGTATTCACTTTCTCAAATTTAAACTTGAAAATTCAGAGCATACAAAAAGATAGCAAGAAGAGAAGTTATAACACTGAGTCTGTACCATGAAGAATCATGGCAAACTAAAGATAGGTGGAATAAGAAACTGCAAGAAAAATAAAAGGCATCCAGACTGGAAAGGAAGAAGTAAAACTACCTCTATTCGAAGATAACATGATCTTACAAATAGAAAAATCTTACAGAATCCACTGCAAAACTAATTAGAACTAATAAAAAAACTCAGCAAGTTTGCAGGATACAAGATCAACATATAAAAATCAATTGTAGCCGGGCGCTGTGGCTCACACCTGTAATCTCAGCACTTTGGGAGGCCAAGTCGGGCAGATCACCTGAGGTCAGGAGTTTGAGACCAGCCTGGCCAACATAGTGAAACCCCGCCTCTACTAAAAATACAAGAATTAGCCAGGCGTGGTGGTGGGCACCTGTAATCCCAGCTACTCAGAAGGCTGAGGCAGGAAAATTGCTTGAACGTGGCGGGCGGAGGTTGCAGTGAGCGGAGATCACATCACTGCACTCCAGCCGCGGAGAGAGAGTGAGACTCCATCACACACAAACACACAAAAACTGTATTTCTATACACTGGCAATTAACAAGACAAAAATGAAATGAGGAGAGCAATTCCACTTATAATAGTATGAAAAACAATTCAAATGTTCATTAATTGATGAATGGAAAAACAAAATGTAATATATCCAGAAAATGGAATATTAATGGGGAATAAAAAGGAAGAAAGTACTGATATATACTACAATATGGATGAACCTCAAAGACATTATGCCAAGTGAAAGAAGACAGACACAAAAGGCGGTTGAAATGTACAGAATAGGCAAGTCCATGGAAAACAAAAGAAGATTAGGCTTGGAGAGGGTAGGAGAAGGTGAGATGTAGAGTAACTTCTAATTGTTACATAGTTTCTTAACTTCTAATTGGTACATAGTTTCTTTTGGAGGAGTGATAAAAATGCCTAAAATTAGATTGTGATGGTTGCACAATGCTATAAGTATGCTGAAATTTATTGAAATGTACACTTCAAATGGATGAACTTTATGACATGTAAATTACATATTAATAACACCGTTAAAAGTATTAGCTAGGCATAGTGGTATGCACATATAGTCCTATTTATTCTGGAAGCTGACGTGGGAAGATCACTTGAACCCAGGACTTGGAGGCCACCGTGAGCTATAAATGCGCCCCTGCTCTCCAGCCTGGGCAACAGAGCAAGACCCTGTCTCTAAATAAATAAGTAAAGCTGTTAAAGAATGTATAGTTATTAAGATAGCTTGAGAAAGATTTTTTAAAAAAGAATGTATAGTTAGTTAAACATGATAGAAATTATCATTTTTTAAAGTCCAAATATTTTTTTTTGAAAAAAAAGGAAAAAAAAAAAGAAGAAAAAAAAACTGTGAGCAGCTTTGTAATAGTGAAATACAAGCCAGTTAAAAGGGAGACTAGCATAAAGCAAGCCCTTAAAAATTAGTTTAGTCTTGGCCAGGCACGGTGGCTCACGCATGTAATCCCAGCACTTTGGGAGGCTGAGGTGGACAGATAACCTGAGATCAGGAGTTCGAGACCAGCCTGGCAAATATGGTAAAACGCTGTCTCTACTAAAAATACAAAAATTAGCCAGGCCTGGTGGCAGGCACCTGTAATCGCAGCTACTCGGGAGGCTGAGGCATGAGAATCGCTTGAACCTGGGAGGCAGAGATTGCAGTGAGCTGAAATTGCACCACTGCACTCCAGCCTGGGCAACAGAGTTAGACTCTGTCTCAAAAAAAAAAAAAATAGTTTAGTCTCACAAATACAGAGCACTGATGTGAAGACCCAGGACTCCAGAAGCTTCTAGGGATGCCTAGGATTCAGAAAGGCCTTCCAACTGAAGTCTTTATAATGGCCGGCTCTGCCCAGGCTGCTGGGCTTCTGGAGGCCCAGTCGTGCAATGCTTCCTAGGTTCTGGGGCACATACAGCGTTACCAGAGGATCTTCCTCATTATATGAGCCTTCCCAAATATCAATAACAATAATGCAACATATTTTCTTCAGTCTCCACCCAGGAAACAAGCACTCTAGGTATTGAATGTCAGCAGTTTACTTTGATACAGAGCTGAGAACTGAGCAGTAATTTGGTTTTTCACAAATCTTAGCTTGACCACTAAGCAATATTACCTTCCAACTCCTTTGTTCTTTTTCCCTTTTCCACCACGTCAAATCTTTGCAATGAATGCTGGAAAAAAGAGAAAGAAGGAAAAGAGGGAGGGAGGGAGAAAGTAAAAATTCAGTCATCCCTAATGATCTCCTTCCCCTAAAAACAAAAATATATATATACCTAAACTTCCAAATCAGCCAGGTGCAGCTGCTCACACCTGTAATCCCAACACTTTGGGAGGCTGAAATGGGAGGATCACTTGAGCCCAGGAGTTCACGACCAGCCTGGGCAACTTCCAGACCAGCCTGGGCAACCTGGCAAGACCCCATCTCTACAAAAAATACAAAATTTACTCAGTGGTGATGTGCACCTGTCATCTCACCTACTGAGCAAGCTGAAGTCCAAGGATCACTTGAGCTGCAGTGAGGTCTAGGCTGCAGTGAGCCATGATCGTCCCACTGCACTCCAGCCTGGGTGACAGAGTGAGACCCTGTCTCAGAATAAATAAATGAATAGAAATAAACTTTCAAATGACTCAAACAGACAAAATTACAGAAGGTTTGCTCTATGTACGCCAATTTTTCAATCCCACCTTTAAACAAAAAGTAGGAAAAGGCCTAATCCTGGCGACCTCACTTCTGCTACTCCTTCACACACCACTTGACTGTCCCTGCTCTACTTGGTGGGAATGTAGAAAGATATGGATGAGAAGCAAAGGTGAAAATAGAAAGAACGTGACATGGGATAATGAGGGAGAGGGAGGAGAGAGACCCGTTCTTGGTCCCCAGCTAGAAAAGCTAATCGTTGTGCTGTTCATCACAGCCCCCTCCCTCCCCAGCAATTCTGAGTAGCGTGCTAGCTGCACAGTAGAGCACTTGGATTCTATGACCTGTGCTGAAATAGAATATAGATCTAATGATGGTGTTTTCTGAGCTAAAAATTGAAGCAATTGCTCTATTATTTGTGAACTTAAAGAGACAATGAAATCAGTCCTTGAAATCAGGATTATCCTGCAAAATCTAGGACATATAGTTGCCATAGTTATAGCAAACCAATTAAAATCACTGAAAAGTGCCTCGTGTGTAGTGCAATCAATACAGAGACAATCTGAAAATTTGGACTAAGACATATTTGACAAGCCATAATAGCGCATCAGCTTTAAAACTTTTTCCACCAATTATTGTTTGTAGAATCATATTAAAAAAATGAAGTCCTAAAACAGTATTGTGTGTGTGTGTGTGTGTGAGCATGCATGCGGATGCATGCACATGTGCTTATGTGACATGTTTTGAAACAAGAATTTTGAGCAGCACACTTGAAAAGATTAAAAACTCAAAGTGGCATAAAACAAGTCATCAATAATTAGAAGGCATTTACAAGTACAGTATAACTATGCGACTTTGAAAATACCCACAGCTATGGCATGAATCATATAGTCTCCCTTTAGTAGCCATAATGATCAAGTGATTTAGTGCATTGATCAGGTAGGACTGATTCACTGTACTGCCCGTGTGTCTAGTGAAATCATAAGGCAGAGATCCCCCCATGTTTCAGAAACCACTCCATCTATCTTTGGCTTTCAACTAATAGTACCTTTGTGATAAGGTTTGGCTGTGTCCCCATCCAAATCTCATCTTGAATTGTAATAATCCCCACGTGTCAAGGGTGGGACCAGGTGGAGATAATTGAATCATGGGGTCAGTTTCCCCCATACTATTCTCATGATAGTGAGTGAGTTCTCAGGAGGTCTGATGGTCTTATAAGGTGCTTTTTCCCCTTTAGCTCAGCAATTCTTGCTGCTGCCATCCAAGAAGGATGTGTTTACTTCCCCTTCCACCATGATTGTAAGTTTCCTGAGGCCTCCCCAGCCATGCTGAACTGTGAGTCAATTAAACTTCTTTCCTTTATAAATTACCCACTCTTGGGTATATCTTTATTAACAGTGTAAGAAAGGATGAATACACTTTGCTACTAAGTCCTTGTTCATGGTAAATTGTATATGCTATGCCATGCCGTGTCTTAGGATGGGCTCTGGTGACCGTTCAGTTTAACAGACATCACTTAATGCTCGATAGCTAAAGTAAATCTTACACACAGGTCATAACTTGGCAGTTCCCCAGGAAGATTTTTTTTGTTACCTCTGGCATAAAGTTTATTCTAGAGTAAAGCCTCACCAAATTAACAGCAAGTTTCTAAAAGGCCACTCTCTGTCCTTTCCTGGACATTCTTCTGCTTTGCTTTTCTCATTTTTACTTTTTTTTCTCTCTGACACCTTATTTCTTTTCTCCTCATCTTACATTCATCAACATACAGTGGCTGAAATACTGAGTCTAAGGGCATAGAAGGAGGGGTGGCAGTGAGTGGGGACAAGTGTGCACGGAGTAAGAAGAAAACTCAGCCCAGCTCCTGCATCTTCTAAACTCAAGCCCTGCCAGAGTTCCAAGGTCTTTTGATTTCCTTTGTGTTGGATTTAGAGTGATCATCTCTGAAAAACAGAGACCGAGTCAGAAGAGACTCATTTCTCATCTCCATGCCTTAAACAAGCACAAACATTCCATCTGTCATCTCTCCTGATGGCTCCTCTGGCCTTGATGAATTTTCAAGCCATTTTTATTTGAGAGCACAGGGACATTCTCCTAACCTTTTAACAATGTCTACCTGTCATGGAGCTTCAGAGATTTCTGAAATGCAGGCTGTTAGCCTCTTTACTTCCAAATAACAAATGCTTGAAATGCATCAAGGTTATATGGGCACTTCTGCTGCGATGTTGGACAGGCAGAGAAATGCCTGTTTATTGATGGTAATAGTGTAGAAATGTCCCTAAGTACACATTCTACACAGCTGGTCCTCACCCAAGTGTGCTGCCTTGTTTGGTTCCACTTTTGCAGCAGCTCAGCGAGGCACCCAAGATGGGCACACCCTGAGCCTCTCAACTCCAGTGAAACTCTGGTTTACTCACATGTTCCAAAGCATAGTGGATTCCAACTTTCGGCCTGGAACAAGAGTTGGTGCAATGCAATTCTTTTATTAGAACTCAAGGAGCTGGGCCTGGGCTCGGTGGCTCACACCTGTAATCCCAGCACTTTGGGAGGCCAAAGCAGGCAGATCAATTGAGGTCGGGAGTTTGAGACAGCCTGGCCAACATGGTGAGACTCCGTCTCTATTGAAAATACAAAAATTAGCCAGGCGTGAGCTGGGCACGGTGGCTCATGCCTGTAATCCCAGCACTTTGGGAGGCCAAGATGGGTGGATCACGAGGTCAGGAGATCGAGACAATCCTGGCTAACATGGTGAAAACCCATCTCTACTAAAAATACAAAAAAATTAGCTGGGTGTGTTGGCAGGTGCCTGTAGTCTCAGCTACTTGGGAGGCCGAGGCAGGAGAATGGCATGAACCGGGGAGGCAGAGCTTGCACTGAGCTTGCACTGAGCTTGCACTGAGATTGCACCACTGCACTCCAGCCTGGGCGACAGAGTAAGACTCCGCCTCAAAAAAAAAAAAAAAAAAAGCCAGGTGTGGTGGCACGCACCTGTAATCCCAGCTACTCAGGAGGCTGAGGCAGGAGAATTGCTTGAATCTGGGAGGTAGAGGTGGTAGTGAGCCAAGATTGTGCCACTGCACTCCAGCCTGGGCAACAGCCAGACTCTGTCATCTCAGGAAAAAAAAAAAAAACTAATGGAGCCGGGCACAGTGGCTCATGCCTGTAATTCCAGCACTTTGAAAGGCTGAAGCAGGAGGACTGCTGGAGCCCAGGAGTTTGAGACCAGCCTGAGTAACAAAACGAGCCCCGCTTCTACAAAAAAAAAATTGGGAGGGGCGTGGTGGTGCAGCCTTGGGAGGTTGAGGCAGGATACTCTCTTAAGCCTGGGAGGTCGAGGCTGCAGTGAGCACCACTGCACTCCAGCCTGGGCAACATGGTGAGATCCTGTCTCAAAAACAAAAACTCATAGGACTTTCAAGTGGAAGCAACCTTAACAACCATCTAACCTTCCTCTTTATGTCACACATGAAAGAACCAAGACTCAGAGAGGCTGAGTGAGTTGCCCAAGGCCACACAGCCTGGTTACATCAGGGCCTGGCAAGAGTCCATATCTCCAGGCATTCTGTCTAGTACTCTGCTGCCAGCTATGTTCTCTCTCATGGGAAACTGCCCTCATGAGCCCTATGTGCAGGACTTTGGTGGTGGATAAAGGATACTGCAGCAGCTACTGGAGCTGTGGCAAACATGATTGCTAAGTGGAGGGATGGTGCACAATTGTGAGGTGGCAATGCAGGCCTCTGGTACAGGGGTGACTTGGGCCTGGCATAAATCAATACAAATTCCCTGTGGGAATACTGGGGAAGGAGTACTGGCTTCATTCAATTCATTAGCTAATGACCCAGCAATTCTACTCCTGGGTACACATAATAGAAATGAATGTTTATTTCTACCAACAGACACATGCAGGAATATTTATTACAGCTTTATTCACAAGAGCCCCAAGCAGAAAATAGCCCAAATGTCATCAGCTTTAGAACAGATAAATAAATCGTATATTCACAGAATGGAATGCTATACTACAACAACAACAACAACAACAACAACAAAAAATAAACTATAGCTATACTCAACAACATAGGTGAATATCATAGGCATAATGTTGAACAAAAGAAGTCCAACATAGAAGAATACAGGCTGCATAAGGCCATTTACATAGTGTTTAAGAACAGGCAAAATTATTATTATTACTATACTCACCACTACACTGAAGAGGAAAGAACAGGCAAAATTAATCTTTGGTGATAAATATCAGAGAAGTGGTTGCCTTTGTGCATTGTTTTCTGCCTGTTGCCATGTAAAGCATACTTACTGATAAACTGTGTACACCTCACCTGTGTACCAAAGTCACCCACATTTTCCCAGTCTTTAGGGTAGCATAGGGTGGTCATTGCACAAGGCCAGGAATACTTAGTCCCTTTGGTTTCTGGGGTAGGAGGTAGAGACTGGCTCAGGAGTTACAGGGGTCTCTTAGGGCACTGACCAGGGACAAAAACTGTAGAGAATGGGTTGGAGCCTGAGGAATTATTTGAATGTATTGTTTCTTGATGGCTGGTGAATGACAGAAGGAAAGTCATTTACTCCCAAGACTTGGCTGTTTGGCTGGGTGTGGTGGCTCATGCCTATAATCCCAGCACTTTGGGAGGCTGAAGCGGGTGGATCACCTGAGGTCAGGAGTTCAAGACCAGCCTAGCCAACATGGCGAAACCCCATCTCTACTAAAAATACAAAAATTAGCTGGGCGTGGTGGCACACGTCTATAATCCCAGCAACTTGGGAGGCTGAGGTGGGAGGATCACTTGAGCCTGGGAGTTCAAGGCCGCAGTGAGCCATGATCACACCACTGTACTTCAGCCTGGGTGATAAAGACCCTGTCTCAAAAAATAAAAATAAAAGTCACCTGTAAATAACTACCCATAAAAAACTACTCCTAATATATTAATAATATGCACACATAACCTTTTATTTCTCTAAGAAAAATGGGACCATATAGTATATACTGTTCTTAACCTGCTGGGTTTTTTGCTTAATGCATTGTGATTCTCTTTTCCATGTTATTAAATGTTCTTTTACAATAGTATTTTTAATTATTGTGTAGTGTTTCTTTGTGTAAAAAATCTTATTTATCAAATTTCCTACTATTGGGCATTTAGGAATTTTTTCTCTAAGTTTTAAAACATTAACTTTTTTTTTTTTTGAGACAGAGTCTTGCTCTGTCACCCAGGCTAGAGTGCAGTGGCGCAATCTCGGCTCACTGCAACCTCTGCCTCCCAGGTTCAAGCGATTCTTCTGCCTCAGCCTCCCTAGTAGCTGGGACAACAGGCAACTGCCACCATGCCTGGTTAATTTTTGTATTTTTAGTGGAGACGGGGTTTCACCATACTGGCCAGGCTGGTCTCAAACTCCTGACCTGGTGATCCTCCTGCCTCAGCCTCCCAAAGTGCTGGGATTACAGGCATGAGCCACCACACCCAACCCTTTTTTTTTCTTTTTTGAGACAGGGTCTTGCTCTGTCACCCAGGCTGGAGTGCAGTGGCGTGATCTCAGCTCACTGCAAGCTCCACCTCCTGGGATCAAGTGATTCTCCCACCTCAGCCTCCTGAGTAGCTGGGACTACAGGCATGTGCCACCATGCCTGGCTAATTTTTTGTATTTTTAGTAGAGACGGGGATTTGCCATGTTGGCCAGGCTGGTCTTGAACTCGTCTCCTCAAGTGTTCGGCCCACCTCAGCCTCCCAAAGTGTTAGGATTGTAGGCATGAGCCACCGCGCCTGGCCTAAAACATTAACATTATTAACAATTATGCTGATGAAGATTCTTGCAGGCAACTCACTGTGCATATTTATGATTATCCCCTAGGATAAGTTTCTAGCAATGAAATCACGGGGGACAAGACTATGTACAGTGTCAGCTCTCTCATGTGTCTTACGTCTGTATGCTGAAACAATTTATGGTTTAGGGACATGCAATAGTTGTTTCCTGTATCCCTAATGACGCTGAATACATCTTTTTTCAAACCATTACCAATTTGGTAAGCAGAGCTCAATAGCTCAAAGTTTTAATATGCATTTATTTTATTATTAGCAAGGTTGAACTTTTTTACATACATGTTTTTATTTGTATTTCTTCATATGTCAATTCATGTTCTTTGTGCATTTCTCTATTGGTGTACTCATCTTTTCTAAAATATTATTTTAATTAATTATGGTTTTTAACTTAATACTATTTATCTTTACTTTTTAATTATTCATCTTTAAAATGTATAATTAATTATTTTAATTTATAACATTACTTACAATTTTGTTTTATACTACTAATTACGACTTTATACTTTAAGCCATTTTATATCTATTTTTGTTAATCTTTCAAATTTGTTCTCATTTTTCATAATTGCTGTTATCTAATTTGAGCCTTTTGAAATACTTTTTTCAATCATTTTATTGCCTTATATCATTCTTTTTATCCCCTTCTTATTTCTCTTGAAAATCGTCTCCTCTGTTTTTAATTATCTCTTTTAATGACTTTTAAACTAATAGGAGAAAAAGTGGGAAGAGAAATAGTAAGTGTGGGGAGAGTCCATGATGTTCTAGAGAGTTTAGGAGCCTTCTTTCCCCAGCTGCCCCTAGGCTATTCTTCCAATGGACCTCCTTTCCTTCCAAGGCTGGTTTCCCTGCCCTCAGGGACCCACAGAGCAATCCTCCTGACCACAGCCTGTGTGTGTGTATGTAGGAATGCCATTGTCTCTGGACCTCTGCCTCCACACCTTTCACAGAGAGCTATGAGATGATCAGCGGGGTCCCTGACACACACAGCCACTAGATTTGGGGCAAGCTGTGCCAACGATATCCCAGGAGAAAGGAGGGGAAGGTGGGCAGAAGAAGACATCTAGGGAAGGGCACTCTGCAAATTGCCTTTCTCCTAACTGTGGAGAGAAACCAAGGGGTGTCGCATCTCTAGAACAGCTCCCACTCTCCTTCCTTGTACTGTGAGCTCCTTGAAGGCAGGGACTCTGTCTTCAACTTTATATTCAGTCCATACTGGATCCCTAGTCTTCCGACGCATGTTTGTTAAATGAATTAATTAACGTGAACCAAGTATGTTCTCTTTTCTAAAGGGCCAGCATCGTGTGGTGGGGTCAGAAATCTTAGGTTGTAACTCCAGCTTTATAATTAGTAAAGTAAGACCTATAGCGAGATCATGGATATAATGTTTAATTTCTCTAATTGTTGGCTTTCTCGTTTCTAAAAAAAGGATAATACATAACCAATCTACTTTATAAGGGTAAAATAAGGAAAACCATATAGGTTGTTACGGAGATTTCAGAAGAAGTTTTTAAGTCATTTAAATGTAAAAGTTGTTTGGGAAAATTTAATTAGAATACAAAATAACTAAGATATGAGTGCCCTTTTCCCTCACTCTTGCCTAATACTCAGGTGTGGCTGGTCCACTCAGCAGGTCCTGTTGTAAGTTCTTGTCACGCGACCAGGAAAGATTAGGCACGCAGACACTTTGAAGGGTGAGGGGTTACAGAATTTATTGAGGGAAAAGGAAAAAGACTCTCAGCAAAGCAAGAGGGGCTCCTGTTAACAGGCCCCCATCTTACTGATTGAATTTCAGGTCACCACCCAGGAATAGGAGAGGCCAGGCTCCTCCCCACTGCAAATGGCACAAACTTCCTGAGGCCCCACCCCATCCTCCCAGTGTGCAGGTCAGTTGGAAATTTTCCAGGGAGCCCTTTTTACTTGGCTGTCTCAGTCCCACTGTCCTTTTTCTCCATCCCACACCTGATGGAGCTACTCAGTGGAGGCAGAGGCACCAGGCTGGGTGAATCTGTAGGAAAGGCCTGGGTTGACTCCAAAAGAGACCAGCAGAGGGGAGGAGGGAAGAGGGTAAGAGAGGCCTCAGGGGCAGGGAAGATGTGATGGAGGAAGGCTGCAGAGAAGGTCCCAGGGGTCAGGGGTTGGAAAATGGAGTGACAAGAGAGATAGGGAAATTCAGTCAACCTTTCTGTGGACTATGAACTGGCTCCACTTTATTCTTTTTCAGTAGATGCCAGTTGTACCTGTCAGGGTTCTCCACAGAAATTGAACCTGTAGGAGATGTAGATGATAGAGATAGAGGTAGAGAGGTAGATGTGTGCCGGGCATGGAGGTTCACGCCTGTTCACTCCCAGTACTTTGGGAGGCCGAGGTGGGAGGATCCCTTGAGTCCAGGAGTTCAAGACCAGCCTGGGCAACATAGGGAGACCCCCCACCTTTACAAAAAAAAATTTTTAAATTACCCTGGAATTGTGGCATGTCCCTGTGGTTCCAGCTACTCAAGAGGCTGAGGTGAGAGGATCGCCTGAGCCCAGGAGGTCAGCACTGCAGTGAGCCATGATCGCACCATTGCAGACCAGCCTGGGCAACAGAGACTCTGTCTCCAAGAAAAAGAGAGAGAGAGAGAGAGAGAAAGTAGATGTGGATATAGATCTATCATGTATGTATGTGTGAGGTATATGTATATTCCAAGGAATTGGCTTACACAGTTTTGGGGGCTGACAAATCTGAAATCTGCTGGACAGGCTAGCAGGCTGGCAGTCTGGAACCTCTGGGTCAGGAGCTGATGTGGCAGTCTTGAAGCAGAATTCCTTCCTCCTCAGGAAAACCTCAGTTTTACTCTTAAAGCCTTCTAACTGACTAATAAGGCCCACCCACATTATTGAGGATAATTTCCTTGACTTAAAGCCACATCTCCAACATACCACCACAGCAACACCTAGATTTGTGCTTGAGTAACTGTGTACTGCAGCCTAGCCAAGTTGCACAGAAAACTGACCATCACGCCAGTATAGATTGGATCTGCTTTACATTTTTGCTGCTAGGCTGTTTCTTTGAGTGAGACCCTGATCTGAGATTGAACCACACAGTGCAATGGGATTTATTTCTGATAATGAGTGTAAAGCCCCATGCATACAAATACAAGGACTGGCTGGGCGTGGTGGCTCACACCTGTAATCCCAGCACTTTGGGAGTCCGAGGTGGGCGAATCACCTGAGGTCAGGAGTTCGGGACCCGCCTGGCCAACATGGTGAAACTCCATCTCTACTAAAAACTGCAAAAATTAGCTGGGCGTGGTGGTGTGTGCCTGTAGTCCCAGCCACTCAGGAGGTTGAGGCATGAGAATTACTTGAACCTGAGGGGTAGAGGTTGCAGTGAGCCAAGATCGCGCCACTGCACTCCAGCCTCAGCAACAGAGTGAGACTCTGCCTCAAAAAACAAACAAACAAAAGTAAATAAAATAAAAACAAATACAAGGACCAGCATCACTCTGTGGATTAAGGAGGTGCTGTGCAAGTATTAGGTTGGTGCAAAAGTAATTGCTGCGTTTGCCATTATTTTCAACCCCAATTACTCTTCTTCAATATTTTTGCTGATTAAAATTATAGAGTGAAAAGGGGAAGAGAGAGTAATTGGGCAGCTGGGAATTCTGGCTGTGTCCTTAGAGGATTCTAGGGAGAGAGCCTTCTCTCTGAGGGTGGGCAATCTAAAAGTGTACATCCCGGCCTGCAAAGCTGACCCAAAGGGAGCACTGGTGTCTTCAGAGGGCACTTTGGTGCTTGACATGTGTGTAGTAACTTAGTCCAAACATCTGCAAAGTCCAAGTGATCTATTCATTTGTAAATGAAAATAGCTCCCAAGAGGAAAGAGAAGGCCAGGAGGGACACAGAGAAGCAAGCTGATTCCAGCAATGGAAGAAAGAAAATGCTCCAAAGGCTCCTCGGGTAGCCCGTAGCCCGGTCCTCTGAGGAAGAGCTCTCCTTCCTGAGCACTGGCTTCTTTAGGGTCCTGAATGCAGGCTGCTCAAAGCCCTGTGTCTTAGGGCCTCTTCTCTTTTCTTTTTCTTTCTTTCTTTCTTTTTTTTTTTTTTTTTTGAGACAGAGTCTCACACTGTCACCCAGGCTGGAGTGCAGTGGCGCGATCTCTGCTCACTGCAACCTCCACCTCCAGGGTTCAAGCGATTCTCCTGCCTCAGCCTCCCGAGTAGCTGGGATTACAGGTGCCCACCACCAGGCCTGGCTAATTTTTTGTATTTTTAGTAGAGGTGGGGTTTCACTATGTTGGCCAGGCTGGTCTTGAAATGAACTCCTGACTTCGTGATCTGCCTGCCTCGGCCTCCCAAAGTGCTGGGATTACAGGTGTGAGCCACCACACCTGGCCCCAGGGCCTCTTCTATAGAGAGGGCAGCCTGACAGGAGGCAAGAGAGACAGCCACTTCCTGGGCCCCCATCTACCCTCACCCCATCCCCATGGAACCACTTCCTCCCACTCAAGCATCACGGATCACCCATGGACTGTTGTAGCCCTCTTGGCCTTCCCGGAGTAGATTTCCTGGATGGGGATGCCGTCCTCCAGACACCCCTTCCCGAGCTGCATGCTATAAACTGAATCCTTAGCATGGAAAACAAAAGCCTTGCCAGCCCACGAATCACTTTTAATGATCCCTGAAAGAAACCATCAGTAAACCTCAGGCAGAGATCTGGAAGTCTGGAGGTATGGCTACAAAAACACAAGGTGAGGAAGGTGACATATCAAGGCTCATTTCACTTGGGCAGCATCTCTGTTTCTTTCTTTCATGGATCATTGCATTTGCCTCTTTGTCTGCCGGGAGGTAGAGATGCATCTTACCTGAACACATTAGGAATTTATAGTTAATCTTGAGCTGTGATGAGCCTTATCCATCTCGATATTGGTACCATACTCGGGACTGTGCTGCCTGTGTGTTGAGACAGAGGGATTCAATTATAAACAAAATGCCTGCAACAAATGCCAACCTTCTCCTATTAGAATGTTAAATGGTCAGTGTAGCTGTGAGCGCAGGAGGAAAAGCTATTGTCAGCTCCCTCCACCCCTCACCCTACTTCATTTCTTCTGCCCTGCCTTCCCCAGCCTCTTAGGGATCTGGTATGGTGATGAAACTCAGTCCTCACCCTTTTAGCCTGGTCACAGTCCCCTCCCAGGTTTAAGTAGACTCCAGAGTGCTAGAGCCCATTTGACAGAGAGGAAGTACATCACTATTATAGCCCTGATTTAATATCACGAATAGGTAAATCATATTTTCAAAAAATGGCCAGAGCCATATTTCCAATATATCTGGTCCCATGTTCTTTTCCTGAACTTTTCACTCCCTGTTAAGGGGTGGAGTCTGCTTTCCCTTCCTCTGAACCTGTTTGGGCTTTCTGACAGCTTCAGTGAATAGAGTGCAGCAGATGAGATCCTGTACGGCTTCTGCAGGGCTGGGTTATAAAAAGCAATATTGCTTCTGCCTGGTTCCCTCTTTCTCAAGATGCCAAGCTTTGGAGCCTAGTCACCATGCTGTGGGGAACCCCAGGCCACATAGAGAGGCCATGTATGTTTGTTCCAGCTGACAGTCCCTGCTAAGATCACAGCTTCCAGCTGGCAGTGCCCACCAGACCTGGGAGGGAGTGAGACTTCAGATGATTCCAGCCTTGGCACACCCCAGTGTATGTGGGTGGAGCACAGATGAGTTCTCCCTGCTGAGCTCTGCTCAAATTGCAATTTGTGAGCAAAATTAATGCCCTATTGTTTCAAGCCATAAAGTTTTAGGGTAATTTTGTTGGAATAGGCATAGCAACTGGAATAATGACTCTTCTAGATCTGGAATCTAGAAGCCTGAAAAGACTACTGCACTCCTCACTCACTGAGTCAAGTCAGTCTCAAGCCAGGCCCAGAAAGACAAACACTGCATGATCTCACTTACAAGTGGAATCTAAAAATGTTGAACTCGCAGAAGCAGAGAGTTGAACGGAAGTTGCCAGGGGTTGGGGAGTGGGAAAAATGGGAGATGTTGGCCAAAGCATACACATTTTCAGTTATAAAATGAACAAGTTCTGGGATCTAATGAATAGCATGGGTGGTGATGGATGTGTTAATTAATTTGACTGTAGTAGCCATTACACAATGTATATATATGTCAAATCATCACATTATACACCTTGAATATGGTCTATCTTTATTTGACAATTCAATATTTTTTTGGGAGGCCGAGGCGGGTGGATCACTTGAGGTCAGGAGTTCAAGACCAGTCTGGCCAACATGGCAAAACCCCGTCTTTACTAAAAATATAAAAATTAGCTGGGCATGGCAGCACGCACCTGTAGTCACAGTTACTCAGGAGGCTGAGGCACAATAATCACTTGAACCCGGGAGGCAAAGGTTGCAGTGAGCCAAGATCACGCCACTACACTCCAGCTTGGGCGATAGAGTGAAACTGTGTCTCAAAAAAGATATATATTTTTTAAAACTTAAAGAAAAAGAAAATACCAGTGTTTTGCTGAAGTCAACAAGCTTTGTAAAAAAGCACTGGTACAAGCCAGGTGCAGTGGTGCCAGCTGTAGTCCTACATCGGAGGCTTGAGGCAGGAGGAATAGCTTGAGCCCAGGCGTTCGAGACCAGCCTGGGCGACATAGTGAGACCCTGTCTCAAAAATAAAATAAAATCATTTTTTCAAAAGCACTAGTACAAATAAAAGCCTTGACAGTTTTACTGTAAAGAAAAAGGTCTAGAACAACAAACATTAAATTGGTCATTTTTGAGGAGGAGAATGGAATGTGAGGTGATAAATTGCGGACTTTAGTTTTTTGCTGTATATACCTCTGTATTATTTGAAAAGAATACAAACAAGTATTATAATTTCTAAAATTCTAAAACCAACCAACTAACCAATTAATAAGTAAATGTCTTGCTTGTTGATTGACTTAGAATTGAAAAAGAGAGAATGGACATGTCTTGCCATCCCCGGGCTCTTTCTGGAGCACTTGGTTCCTTTCTGGATGTTGGCAAAAGAGACCGTGATGGGGAATCTCCCCTTAGACTTCTTCCCCTTTCCCATGCAGGGCAGGTCTGGTCAAGTACAGGACACCTGTGGCCTATAAAGTCCTGGGATGATTAGCGAATATCAAATATAGGCAGCACCAAGCAGTCTCCCTCCTGGGATTTCTAAGAAAGTCTGATACCCAGATGCTGTTTCTTTCATTTGAATGTGACGATGAAGCTGTTTCTTTACTTTTCTGTTTTAGAACAAAGCTTTTAAAGCCATACCATCAGTTGATAAATCACCTTGAGTTGTTTGTCTAAAAATGGGGATAATTTCTCAAAGAACTACTGGCGAACACTTGCCAGGTTTCTCTGACAGCCACTGGCTCAATTTTGGGAGATGTTGGTTATGAGTAGCTGGTGACACTGGGAGAGATGGAGACTGAACTCATGGTTCAGATCCAGTAACAACAGAAGTCGATCATTTTGAAGTGGATACAGCTAATCTTGTGAACGGACATAGCACCAGAATACAATGCATTCTTATACTTTATTTACTAAGCAAACAGAGGCAAATGGCTTGATTTCTCTTTCATTCATCCTCTTAACACTCAGCTGAGCTCCCACTTGTACCAGAATGTTCCATCCTTAGTAAAATGAACTGCGGACAGCATATGAGTGGCTTGTAAATATGAAAGTGTTGCCTTTTACCTTGGATGTGCCTTGGCCAGGCCATATGTAACTTAAGCCATGGCTACCGAGAATGACATTGTATCAAGTTCCCCAGGGAACAGCAGTGGCAGAATCAGAAATAAAAAAGCTGACCAAAAGCTCTCTTTTTATGCTAGCTGGAATTTACCGAAAGTGAATCCAGACTGCAAAAGGGTACTAAGGCTGGGTTAGAAATTATAAACCTTCATGAGACACAAATAAAACACACTTCCCTATAGATCAGCCAGCAGTACAGGAGATGACTGCCCACCAGTGAGATGTCTGGGAGCTTACCTCTGCAAGGATTCAGTGGAGTGGCACTGGGGAGCAGGTAGCATTTTGATTGTGAATGTTTCTTTGATTTGGCACTGCTCTGAGACGGATCTGTTCCATAATAGATTTAGGGTGGTTATATACACAGTCTTGTGATGCTGGCCAGCAGAAAGTTTGAATACTCAAGTGATACTTTAAATATACTTTTCAAAGGAACGCATTTTTAAGTACCCCTCAATTCATTCATTTCTTTTATCCCTTGAAACCCAAGGTAAGTGTTTCCTCATCAAATGGTACATTCTCTTCAAATATACTAAATCACATGCTAAGCATTCCTTGCCATCTTTTCACAAAATGATCAGATTAGGAAGAATGACATTGTAACTGTATTGCTAATTTCTTTATCTGTCCTTACAAAGGTTTAGCTTTCTAAAGCAGCTTTAAAATTTAAGTGCCTATGAGATGCCATGTGCAGTCAGGTACCAAAGATACAGCTCTACCTGCAATGGCTTTCTGTTTGGGGTGGCAGTCCTAAGCATTAATGTATTAATGTGCACCAGAACCACCTGAGATACATTTTTTTCTTTTTTGAGGCAGGGTCTCACTCTGTCGCTCACGTTGGAGTACAGTGGTACGATCTCAGCTCACTGTAGCCTTGACTTCCCCAGGCTCAGGCGATCCTCCCACCTTAGTCTCCAGAGTACCTACTACTACAGGTAGGCACCACCATGCTTAGCTAATTTTTTTTCTTTTTTTTGGTGGGGGGAGACAGGGTTTTGCCATGTTGCCCAGGCTGCTCTCCAATTCCTGGGCTCAAGTGATCTACCCACCTTGGCCTCCCAAAGTGCTGAGATTATAGGCATGAGCCACCGCACCTGGCCTAGGATACTTTTTATTTATTTGTTTGTTTGTTTATTTATTTATTTATTTTTGAGACAGAGTCTGGCTCTGTCACCCAAGCTGGAGTGCCGGGGCCTGATCTTGGCTTACTGCAACCTCCGCCTCCTAGGTTCAAGCGATTCTCCTGCCTCAGCCTACCGAGTAGCTGGGATTACAGGTGCCTGCCACCATGCCCAGCTAATTTTTGTATTTTCAGTAGAGAAAGGGATCTCACCACATTGGCCAGGCTGGTCTCGAGCTCCTGACCTCAAATGATCCACCTGCCTCAGCCTCCCAAAGTGCTAGGATTACAGGCACAAGCCACCGTGCCCAGCCTGGGATACTTTTTAAACATGTAAATACCTGGCTCCATCCCCAGAGGTTGTGTTTCATTAGGTCTGGGGTGTGTCCTCTGGCATCTGCCTTTTAACAAGCATCCCAGATGATTCCATTGAGAGTAGTCTGCAGCCTACGCCACCCCTCCAGAGGTGAAAATCTCCTTCGTGGCCTTCCTGTCTGCCTACACTAGAAAGTGCCATTGTGCAGCATTTGACACTTATCTGTCATTTTACTTTTCAGAATTGACTTTTTATATAGTGCCTTTATTAAAACTCAATTTTTACTTTTTCCTATTTGTCCTGCAAGGTCCAGACTTCAGATAGAAATAGGTTTGAGGCTGGGTGCCGTGGCTGACGCCTGTAATCCCAACACTTTGGGAGGCTGAGGCAGGCAGATCATGGGGTCAGGTGTTTGAGAACAGCCTGGCCAACATGGTGAAACCTCATCTCTACTAAAGATACAAAAAAATTAGCTGGGAATGGTGGCCCACACCTGTAATCCCAGCTACTTGGGAAGTTGAGGCAGGAGAATCACTCAAACCCAGGAGGCGGAGATTGAGGGAGCCGAGATCGCAACCCTGCACTCCAGCCTGGGCCACAGAGTGAGACTCTGTCTCAAAATAATAACAATAAACAAGTTCGGAGGAGCAAGATTACAGGGAAGTGGACGTTTAAAGTCTAAATCAGAATCTAATTTTGATGCAAGGTATAATATTCACTTACTAAACGCAGCTTAGGGATTCTGAGCTAAGAAATATTCATGTGGATAAGAAAAAAATCTATTGTAGAAGTGAATTACATGTTCTTTTCAGAAATGTCATCCTCTATTTCATTAAAACAGTTTTAGTGCTAAAGAAAAAAAGGCATGAGTCCTGTTTAGCTAAACTGTAATTGCTGAAAGTGTGATGGGACATTTCATTCTCCCAGCCCCCAGGCTTCCCTCAATTCGTGTTAATAGCCAGGTTGGCAGGACACACAACTTGAACACTGAAAAGGCCATCACATCCTGATTCAAGACCTCATAGCTAAAGAATTTATCGTCTTATCATTGGGTCAAAAAAATTGTTGCTTCTGTTTTGACCTTCCATAAACCCTCTTCTCTCCCTAGGGCTCCTCGGCATAAAACAGAATTGAGACCAACTAAGCAGGGTCACAAATATTACTTCCCATCAGTTCCCTGGGCTTCTTAAAGATGGTAGCCAAGGTTAGGAGAGTGGATATTACTCCTGAGCTGCACGGATAGAGTGAAAAAAGTTGTGAAATCTCCACTCCTCTGATAATTAAGGTTCTGACCACAGGAGAATAAGAAGAATTAGAAAAATGAGTGGTACTGGATGATTATTGTTTTGTTTGTATGTTTGTTTGTTTTGTCCATTTAACATCTCTTTCTCCTTCGGTAATTGAATCCCTCTTTTCTATGGGAAACTCTTTATGTGTGGTTTGGACAGAGTTGCCCCTGCCCATTACCACAATCAGAGTACTCGGGTTCCTTTTCTTAACCCCTCCACACTGCCGCCTCCACCCACCCCCACCCTGGCCTGCTCCCCAGCCCTGGAGTAGTTGGCTACTAGATAGGCATATAGGCACATGCCTTAAAGGGGCCAGTCAATTATGTCCCTGGTACTTTTCTGCCAGAGGTACGAGAAAACTTCTCTTTCCTCTGGGATTGCTAAACCAACAGGAGGAGAATCTTGGGCTGTGGGGTGTCATCATTATCATCACGATGAAAGAACCTACCTGAGCTAGGAAAAGATAGATGGACCTCAGGTGACATTATTTGAGCCCTGAATGCAGCCAAGTCTGATTTTTAATTACATGAGTCCATAAAAACTGTCCCATCACTTGAGGCCAGGAGTTTGAGATCAGCCTGGGCAATATAGTAGATCCTTCCCTCTTCAATTCAAAATTTAAAACAAGCTGGGCATGGTGGCATGCACCTGTGGTTCCAGTTACTTGGGAGGCTGAGGTGGGAGGATTGCCTGAGCCCTGGAGGAGGAGGCTGCAGTGAGCCATGATTGAGCCACTGCACTCCAGCCTGGGTGACAGAGTGAGACCCTGTCTCAAATAAAATAAAACCCCTCCATAGACTGTTTGCCCCTAGGTTAGTTGAGGGTGGCTTTCTGTCACTTGCAACCAAAAGAACTCTGAGCAATACAGATTATACATTTGTCCTTGAGATTTATGGCATGGTGGAGTGGATGCTACTGATGCAGCCAGTGGCCTCATCTCCCAGCTGCTGTGAATGGTATCTAATGACTTATACCTGTGACTGTCCTGGAGGATTGCCCTTGAATGACAAAGTACCCTCACCCTGAAATGCGTGGGAATTTCCATCCCACTCAGGAGTCAGGCATGCACTAACTGATACACTTCTGCTGCAAGGTGGGACAGCTCTGCAGAGCAATTTCTGAGCCCAGGCTCCCCAGAGATCTGCCAAGGCTAGAGTTTACCTGAGGCCACACAGTGCTCAGCTCCTCCCCTTCCGCATCTGCTTTTCTTGCCCTGTTACAATTTTCCTGAAGAGCCTTCCCTCAGTATACTCCCATTTTTTGTTTTTTTGTTTTTTTGTTTTGATGGACTCTCTCTCTGTCACCCAGGCTGGAGTGCAATGGCATAATCTCGGCTCACTGCAACCTCCACCTTCCGGGTTCAAGTGATTCTCCTGCCTCAGCCTCCCGAGTAGCTGGGATTACATACATGTGCGTGCCACCATGCCAGGCTAATTTTTGTATTTTTAGTAGAGACAGGGTTTCACCATGTTGGCCAGGCTGGTCTCAAACTCCTAATCTCAAGTGATCCACCTGCCTCAGCCTCCCAAAGTGCTGGGATTACAGGCATGAGCCACTGCGCCTGGCACCCTCGGTACATTTCCTGCACCTGAATTCCTGCCTTGGCCTCTGCTTTTAGGGAATACAATCTAAGACATATAGTCTTTTTTAAATTAGTTCTCATTTTAATCAAATAAATATATTACATGGTTAAAAAGCAAAAAGGTATGAAGAGGCTTTTGCTGGTAAACAGCAGTCTCCTGCTCAACCCTTCTCCACCCCCAGTCAGGGAGGCAATTAATCTCGACTCTTCTAATTCCCTATTACCTATGCCAACGATTTCAATGGCAAGCATACATTATTTCCATTTTAAGCATTATCTGCTGATGTCCCCCAAGGGCAGAGGAGAACTTTGCTCATTTATACTGCCTTTGCTCTCATTCTCCCCATCCCCCACCAGCATCATGTATCAGAACTTCTGGTTCAATCAATAGTTGTTTGTTCGTTTGAGACAGGGTCTTGCTCTGTTGCCCAGGCTGGAGTGTAGTGGCCTGATTTCGGCTCACTGCAGTCTCAACCCCCAGTCTGAAGACATCTTCCCATCTCAGCCTCCTGAGTAGCTGGCACTGCAGGCATACACCACCACACCTGGCTAATTTTTGTATTTTTTTGTAGAGATGGGGTTTCACCATGTTGCCCAGGCTGATCTTGAACTCCTGAGCTGAAGTGATTCACTCACCTTGGCCTCTCAAAGTGCTGGGAGGCATGAGCCACTGTGCCCAGCCAATAGTTATTTTTTATATTATTGTGACTATTATAACCTATAACCATATTTCATCAAATGTAAGATTGTCATCAATTGTAAGATATATTATCTTGTGATAATTTTTTTATTTTTAATTTTTGTGGGTACATAATAGGTGTTTACATTTATGGGGTAAGTGAGATGTTTTGATTCAGGCATGCAATGTGAAGTAAGCACATCATGGAAAATGGGGTATCCATCCCCCCCTCAAGCATTTATTCTTTGTATTACAAACAATCTAATTATGCTCTTTTAGTTTTGTTGTTGTTGTTGTTGTTGTTGTTGTTTTGGTGAGACGGAGTTTCACTCTTTGTTGCCCAGGCTAGAGCACAATGGTGTGATCTTGGCTCACAGCAACCTCCACCTCCCAGGTTTAAGCAATTCTCCTGCCTCAGCCTCCCGAGTAGCTGGGATTACAGGCATGTGCCACCACGCCTGGCTAATTTTGTATTTTTAGTAGAAATGGGGTTTCTACATGTTGGTCAGGCTGCTCTCAAACTCCCGACCTCAGGTGATCCGCCTGCCTCGGCCTCCCAAAGTGCTGGGATTACAGACATGAGCCACTGCGCCCAGCCATTCTTTTAGTTATTTTTAAGTGTACAATCAAACTATTATTGACTATAATGACCCTCTTGTGCTATCAAACACCAGATCTTATTCATTCTTTCTATTGTTTTTGGTACCCATTAACAAACCTCCCCTTCCACCCACCACCACCCCCTGCCCGCCAACTACCTCTCCTAGCCTGTGGTAACCTGTACTATTATTGTATATACTACTGAGAAGACAAAATGTTGCCAATTAAGCATGACATACCATCAATTATATGTTTCATCCCAGTTTCAGAAATAGCAACATGTAAAACAAAAATGTTTTGTCAGTCCCCCTTCCCTACACATTAGAATATCAGATCCATAAAAGCAAGCACTTGGTTTGTTTTCTTCACTGCTGCAGGCTTGGTAAAGCACACAAAGCTCAATGAAGAACTGTTGAATGAATATGCAAATTCTGATTCCTTTTGAGCTGCACAGTTTGCTATGATGCAGTTTGATTCTTATGTAACCCATTTGCTTAGTTTTCTAGGAACCTCCCATTAGTAATTCCCAAATGTCCCAGCATTACTGTCACATATGCTTTCATCCCATTCTCATGTGCTCAAACATGTCAGTCCCATCTTCTCTCCTATTTAGGAGGACTCTGGATTGACCTCCTGAAGCCCTCTGTCCTTCTATTCCCATCTCTACCTCCCTCACCTCATCTGGGAATTCCCTTTACTGCTGTCTTGTGTTCTTTTTTTCTTGATCCCATGTTTCCCCTTTTTTGGATTACCACCTTGTTCTTATGGAGCATATCCTTGATGATCTTCCCAGGAAAGGTCTTTTTTTGGGGAGTGGTTGTGTGTCTAAAAAGATCTTTATTATACCACCCCATTATTGATTGATAATTTGGGGTAGGTAGAGAATTCTAGAATGAGTATTGTTTTTCACTCAGAGCTTTGAAGGCTCCATGGAATGAATCAGCCCTCCTACTCCCACAGGCACTGTGGTGTGGCCTTCTTTGCTAATCAGCTGCTACTCTTCCATCTTCCTGCCATTTCCCAAAAATAACCTGAAATCTGTTTATTCTTGCTTCATCTCCAATTTTTTTGGTCTTTGTGAGTTTATCCCTTTTTAAAAAATTTATTTACTCTTTATTATTTAGTAGAGTTTTAAGAAACAGAGGAAAGACATTACTTCTGGTTACTGTTTTTCCATTGGGGATTTGTTTTTAAATAACATTTCCTTATTTCAAAGTTAATGTATGTTTATTGAATAAAACACAAGTAAGCAAAAGAAGGAAAATTAATATCACCTGTGATCCCACTGCCTAGAGAAAGTAATTGTGACTATGGATTTTTCCAGCACTTTTTACTGTATGTCACATAAAAAAAGTTGTCATTACTATTGTTACCCACTGCTACCCCTATTAAGGGGTGGGAGAAAGGATGCTGGTAACAGGAGATCCCTTTGTGAAACACTATAATGGGAGGGGTAATGCAAATTTGGAGTTAGAAGCTGAAACAGAGGATTATTCTACATAATTAAAGGTGGTACCAATGCATTTGGGGCTAGAGGGAAAGCCAGGAGAAAGTGTACAGAGGCCAGGGATGTTGAGTATTGTATTAAAGATGAATGGCCAAAAAAAAATCCTATTGGCATCAAGGTAGAAAAAAAAGGATTTTCAAAACTAGACCTGACTGATGGATCAGTGCTTGCTTAAGGATGTGAAGTGTAAACCCACTTTATTGTATTGTTCAATGATACCTAAATTAGTAAGCTCTTTCTCAGAAAATTCAAGAGCTACTTGGTCATCTATACAATTCAGCATGAGAACAAGCATTACATGTGGAAAAATGTGATATTTAGTTTACATAAACATATATGTATATTTTAGGAAAAATGGGACCATTTTTATACTGGGCTCTTATGCATCATGTTTTTTTCCACTAAGTATATTGTGAATGACTTTCACATTCTTAAAAATTCCCCTACTGAGACAACTGAATAGATACCTATCTGCAAAAGAAAGTAAAAAGACAGCATATAAAAATGGGAGAAAATATTTGCAAATCATATATCTAGTATCCAGAATATGTAAAGAACTCCTACAACTCAACAACAAAAGGTAAAACAATCAAACTAAAAAATGGAGACAGGACAGATTCACAAGATATACAAATGGCCAAGAAGCACATAAAAATATGCTCAATAGCATTAGTCATTAGGGAAATGCAAATCAAAACCACAAGATGATACTACTTCATGCCTACTAGAATGGCTATAATAAATCTTTTTTTTTAAAGACAGAAAATAGGCTGGACATGGTGACTCCTGCCTGTAATCTCAACATTTTGGGAAGCCAAGGTGGGAGGATCACTTGAGGCTAGAAGTTTAAGACCAGCCTGAGCAATATAACAAGACCCTGTCTCTACAAAAAATTTGAAAAATTAGCCAGGCATGGTAGTGCACATCTGTAGTCCCTGCTACTTGGGAGGCTGAGGCTGGAGGATTGCTTGAGCTCAGGAGTTTGAATTTGCAATGAACTATGATTACACCGCTGCACTCTAGCCTGGGTGACAGAGCAAGACCCTATCTCGAAAATAAAATAAAATTAAACACAGAAAATAAGTGTTGGCAAGGATGTGGAGAGATTGGAGCCCTCATACATTGGTGTTGGGAATGTAAAATGGTTCAGCTGCTACAAAAAAACAGTTTCGTTTTGGTTCCTCAAAAAGTTAATGTATGACCTAGCAATTCCACTCCTACGTATACACTCACATGAATTAAAAACAGATACTCAAATACACGTACATCCATGTTTGCAGCACTATTCACAATAGCCAAAAGGTGGAAACAACCCACATGTTCATCAATGGATGAATGGATAAACAAATTGTGGTATATACATAGGATGGAATATTATTTAGCTGTAATAAGAAATGATAAACTAATACAGCTCTACAACATGAATAAACCTATAAAACACTCTGAAGCGAGGCACAAAAGCTCAAATATCATATGGTTCCATTGATTTGACATATCCAGAATAAGCGAATCTGTAGAGACAGAAATCAAGATAAGGATTTCTGTGGGGTGAGGTGCTGGAGGGATGGAGAAATGAGAAGTAATGGCTTAATGTTTGTGGATTTCCTTTTAGGATGATAAAAACATTTTGAAACTAGATTAAGGTATTACTTGTGCAAAGTATAAATGTGCTAACTGCCACTAGGTTGTTCACTTTTAAATTTTTTTTTTTTTTTTTGAGACGGAGTCTCGCTCTGTCGCCCAGGCTAGAGTGCAGTGGTGCGATCTCAGCTCACTGCAAGCTCTGCCTCCCAGGTTCACGCCATTCTCCTGCCTCAGACTCCGGAGTAGCTGGGACTACAGGTGCCCGCCACCACACACAGTTAATTTTTTTGTATTTTTAGTAGAGACAGAGTTTCACCATGTTAGCCAGGATGGTCTTGATCTCCTGACTTTGTGATCTGCCCGCCTTGGCCTCCCAAAGTGCCGGGAGCCACTGCACCTGGCCTAAAATGGTTATTTTTATGGCTTGTGAACTTCACCTCAAATTTTTAAAATCCCCTAAACACTGTTTTTAATGACCACAGTGTTATATTTGGCAGATACACTATTAAAAAAATCCTTCATTTTTTTGACATAGAGATTGCTTCTAGTTTTTCCTTGGTATAAACAGAACTGTACAAACACCCTAGCAGCTAAATATTTGCAGCCATCTCCTTTTAGGAAAAAACAATCCCAAAAGGTAGGCTTGCTTGGCCAATGAAGATATATAGTTAAAAGTGTTTAGATAATTTTTCCATATTTTCCACCAGAAACACTGAAAAAGATTAAGATTCATCTACTCTACTCCAGGGAAATTATTTGTATCAATATGTGTTAACCATTGCTCAGAATGGAGCCCTAATGACATCACACAGATTTTCCAACCTCACCACCCTTCTTGCTGTCCCATGGCAACCATCTCTCATCTGTATCTTCAAATATCACCTATATGTGTATAATTCCCAAAGCTCTATCTCCAGCCCAACTTTCCCTCTTGAACTCCAGCCTTGCATACTAAAAAATTAACTAGTTTATACTGTGTAACAAGCCCAAAAATTCAGTGCTTTGACCCATTTTTCACTAATCAAAGTTTTTTCCCCCCACATGGTGCAATATGGGCCAGCAGTGGGAGGTGGAGGGAGGGGTGTTCCTTTACCCTGTTACTCAGGGACTGTATTAGTCAATAAGGGCTGCCATAATAGAATTCCACAGATTGGGTGGCTTACACAACAGAAATTAACTTTCTTACACCTCTGCAGACTGGAAATCTGAGCTCAAGATATGGGCAGGGGTTGGTGTCTTCTGAGGCCTCTCTCCTTGGCCTGTAGATGTCTGTCTTCTCCCTCTGTTTTCATATGGCCTTCCCTCTGCATGTCTGTGTCCTAACCTCCCCTTCTTAGGAGCACACCAGTCATATTTGATTAGGGTCCACCATATGAACTCGTTTTACCTTAATCACTTCTTTAAAGATCCTGTCTCCAAATACAGCCACATGCTGAGGTCACTTCAACACAGGAATTTGGAAGGCCACAGTTCAGCCCATAACAGGCACCTGTGTTGACAGAGGCTCCAGTATGGTAAGGCACTCTCTGCAACATGGAACCTTTCTTAGTGGGCGTGGGCCAGGGAAGAGAGAACTGCAGGGTCTGCCCAAAGATTCAGTGCTTCAGCCCAGACATGGCACATGTCATTGTCATGTACAGCCCATTGGTCAGAACAAATCACACGGCCCTGCTCGTCTGCAAGGAGGCTGTGAAGTGTAGTCTTTCATGAACCTGGAAGGAGAGGAAAAGCAGGTATTGACAAGCACCAGCAATGCCTGTCAACAGCTACCGACCAAACATCTCTGTCACAATGGTCCACAGGCACCTCACATTCAACAAGTCTCAGACTGAAAAAGTCATCTTCCCCACTCCATGCCACCCCACCCTACCCCAAGGTAGGGTGTGCTGTGCTTGTTTGGAGATTGACACCATCCATCCAGTTGCCCAAGACCAAAGATGGTGGCCACCTTCTCCCTTTATCTCTAAATAAAATTGGTCATAAAGTCTTTTTAATCCTGTTATCCTAACAGGTTTTGGTTTAGCCTTCCCGCTCCATCTCTAATATGGTCTTAGTTTCAGCCCACATTGCTTCTCTCCTGCAGTATTAGAAGAGGCGCTCTTTATCCTTCCAGCCTTCTGGCTCCCATTCACTATCTACTCTGCTGGCAGAAGTAATCCCCTAAAATTCATATTGCACTCATGTCTCTCCAGTGCCTAAAATACTCCACCGCTTTCAGTCCACAGTCAGAGCTCCTTAGGGGTGTGGGGTCAGGTGATGCTGCTATATGCTCCGTAAGTCAGAATGTGTCCTCCTCTGCTCTGAACCTTCCCACGACTCCTCATTTCACACAGAGTTAAAAGCCAGTATTTTTCCAGCATCTCACAGGATCCAACTCAATCTGCCACCTCCTATTACTTCTCTACCTTCACTTACTCCTCTGCTCCTTGTTCATCTTGCTCCAACCACACTGTTGGCATCCTTCAAATACTGCAGTCCCCACCATCACAGGGACTTGTATTGGCTGAATCCTTTACTTGGAATCTTCTTTCTCCAGCTCTTTGCAGGATTGACTGTTGTTTTCTTCAAGCCTTTGCTCAAAGGTCCCCTTTTTAGCTTTCCTCGCTGTATTAGTCTGCTCTCATGCTACTAATAAAGACATACCTAAGACTGGGTAATTTATAAAGGAAAGAAGTTTAATGGACCCACAGTTCCACATGACTGAGGAGGCCTCACAATTATGGCGGAAGGCAAGTAGGGGTAAAGCCACATCTTACATGGATGGCAACAGGGAAGAAGGCATGTGCAGGGGAACTTCCCTTTGTAAAACCATCAGATCTCATAAGACTTATTCACTATCACAAGAACAGCACGGCAAAGACCCGTCCCCATGACTCAGTTACCTTCCACTGGTCCCTCCCACAACATGTGGGAATTATGGGAGCTACAATTCAAGATGAGATTTGGATGGGGACACAGCCAAACCGTATCACTCACCCCGCCTGATCCTCACATTTACCAATCTACATTGCTTTTAGCTTGTTTTCCTCAAACTTATCACCTTCTAACATGTTATACAATTTGTGTATTTATTTTTATTTATTATTTACTTTCTGTCTCCTTCCTACTGGAATATAAGATCTGTGAAGGTAGGGAACTTTTGTCCATTTTGTTCACTGATGCATCCCTAAAGCACACCCCGGGTGCATAGCACACAGGAGTGCTTAGTGAATGCATGAAAGATTGAATGAATGAATCTCTGTTTTATTACCTTGCACAGAGTAGTCAATTATCTACTGACTTTTCCGTTGCTCACGCTACAATGTGGATTATTTTATCTCTATAACTGCCGTCTGATGCCTGACACATACATGCTCAACCAATATTTGTGGAATAAATAAAATAGGATAAGTCTATTACACTACCAATAAGAACACAGAGGCCACAGATCTTGCTCTGTACCACACAGTGAGAAAATGGTGGGGTCAAAGCTAGAAGCCAGATCTTCTGTGTCCCTGGGCTGATATCTCTCCACTATCCCATCCAGCTCTACTTAAAATAGTTTAAAGTCTGTCTTGGCTTCCAATTATCTTGCAAATCTCTTGAGATGAGGGCAAAACACCAAGCTGCTTTAAAAGCTCCCATAGTGCCTGATACAGTGCTAGGTAGGCATAATACTTATTCAATAAGTATTCATGGTTTGAGTGCTCAATAAAAATATTATTGTTAGCATTGTTTCCACTTTTAATGACAGAAATGATAATAGCCTCCCAGCAGTCTGCTTTAAATAGGTTCAAGACACTGAAATACAATTTGAACAGTGTCTTCCATCAGCTTGCTCCCTGGAGAGGTGAAATGAGTTCATAATGAGATTCCTGCAATGAGTCAAAAAGCAGAGGGAAGGAGTGCAGGGTTTTGCTGCAGTGGGCACAGATGCTTCACTGGCATTTGGGAGCCCAATTTTTCTCTGGGACTCAGAGCTAGCACCAGCCCATGGGGGAGGGGCTGCAGCATGCAGTCCCCCTGGCCCCACAATACCGAGCACACATTCTCTTTTCTGGGCACTGTCCCTTCAGATCTACTTTAGCTGTGGCAGAGGGTTGATGGAGAACTGATTGTCTATTCAGAATAAATGTAGTGTGCTACCAGCCTATGGAAACCATGAAAGCCCCTGCATCCCGCACAAAATAACACATTGATTAATTGCCAGCAGCTACAACAGGTTATTTTCGCAGTCAGAGATTGGCGCGAAGACTCTTACTTCAAGTTTCTGTTGCTAATAGGTTTGATTTGCTTGATTTCGAAGTACAGGTTAATGCTAGCTGGAGTTTTTAAGCCTTGGTGATGAAAGTGTTAGTTCACTAGAATCCGGGGCCAGAAGTGTCCAAATCATTGCATGGGTAGGGGTAGGGTTTTATCATTTCACTTTACGCAACTGGCATTTCATTAGGAAAAGGAACAGAGAAAGGAGGAAAAATTAGCCACAAGGTCATCTAGCTCCTCAGACGGGGACACTTACCCGCTGCTCCGGATTGAAAGGGGTCTTGAAACACTGCCCTGTTCTTCTGTCTGAGGTCAATCAGGGTCGACTCCCCAATGACAACCTTTCAAAATGCCGCTGTATTTCTTCCAGCTCCTGACATACAGTATCCAAGGGCCTTTTGCACCTGAAATGGCTCTTCCCGGTAGTTCAGCATTGCCCCCTCTCTAGCTCCCTTTTTTGTCTGTGAAGCCGTTTAGAGCTTCTCTCAGCATCTTCAATTTGCTTCCTCACAAAGAGCTGCTTCCTTCATCATCCTTAGAGGAGAGAGGGTTTGGAAATGACAAATATTTTTTCCTTTGTCACATTAAGTGAAGGGGGTTAAGTGGGTGTGAAGTGCTGAGATAAGGGGTACTTGGGCATTGAATGACACGTGGCTCAGCTCTGGTTAGGGCAGTGTTCCAGTGAGGGCTCTGGGCTGGCCACAGGCACTGGCTGGGAGTTGAGATGTTCAGCAGCAGGTGCTTGATATGGTTTGGATTTGTGTCCCTGCTCAAATCTCATGTCAAATTGTGATCCCCAATGTTGGAGGAGGGGCGGGGTGGGAGGTGATTGGATCATGGGGTCAGATATGCCCCTTGCTATTCTCGTGATACTGAGTGAGTTCTCAAGAGATCTGATTGTTTAAAAGCGTTTATCACCTCCCTTTGTTCTCTCTTCCTCCTGCTCCTGCCACATAAGAGGAGCCTGCTTCCTCTTTGCTTTCTGCCACGATTGTACCTTTCCGGAGGCCTCCCCAGCCATGCTTCCTATACAGCCCAAGGAACTGTGAGCCAATTAAACCTCTTCTCTTTACAAATTACCCAATCTCAGGTAGTTCTTTATAGCAATGCAAGAACAGACTAATACAGTCCTTCACCCCTTTGTTTCCTCATAAAGTGGGATTAATAATACCTTCCCTACTTCCTCTGCAAGGTGGGATTCTAGATGAGAAAGCACTGGATAGAATAATTAACAGATTCTGTGAAATTGCTTTGCCCTGGCCAGAGATTCTGTGATTACCTTCCCAGGCTTACAACTTCTAGTGGTTTCTATCTGTAATCATTCTTTCTGTCTCCGTTCTCCACAGGGGCTAAAGAAGGCCAAATAAAACCTCTAGAGCCTCCCAAACTGTGAGCACATCACATCTGTCTAGTGCAACGCTTGCCTTACTAGCTCTTTTCCCCACACACTTCTTGTCTCTAAGAAAAACATTGCATTGAAACTAAAAATTATCCCTTTTCTATTCTTGATATGCATTTTCTTCGCTGAGCGTTTATTTCCCAAGGTTTCTAGGAAAAGTGCACGGGATGATAGCCACAATAGTAAATCGAATTACATTGTAGTGGGATGCGGTGCACTCTCAGGTTAAAAAAAAAAGTAATGATGTATGAAATATCTTTTATTATTTTTAGCAAAAGTATTTCTTAAAGGAGATTTCACCCAAGGATTTTTCTATTAATTTGACACCCAATTTAGCTCCCCCCCCCACACACACAAAAGGCAAAACAGAGGAGAAATTTAAAATCAAATTAGATTGAGAAGATATTTTTTCCCCTCTCTTTCCCTGTCAGTTTTGCCATAATTCCCTGTACTGATGGCAAGAAGGAGATGATCTTCTGTCTGGGCATTTGTTGCCATTAAGAGGAAGAAAACACCAATGGTGGGTGGAATTTTTCTTTGATGCCAAATTCTATTGCACAGCCTTTCAGAAAAACATTGGTATACTTCATTTCATTTTCAAAAAACTCATCTCAAAAAACTTGGGGCTGGGTGCGGTGGCTCCTTCCTGTAATCCCAGCACTTCAGGAGGGCAAGGTAGGTGGATCACCTGAGGTCAGGAGTGCAAGACCAGCCTGGCCAATGTGGTGAAACCCCGTCTCTATTAAAAATGCAAAACTTAGCCAGGTGTGGTGGTGTGTGCGTGTAATCCCAGCTACTCAGGAGGCTGTGGCAGGAGAATTGCTTGAACCTGGGAGGCAGAGGCTGCAGGAGCAGAGATCACGCCATCGCACTCCAGCCTGGGTGACAGAGCAAGACTCCATCTCAAAAAAAAAAAAAAACCAAAACCAAAACAAACGAAAAACTTGGAAGCTCTCAGCACTACCTCAACAATACCGCTAAATGTCCTAGGATTCGGTATTAGTTCTGAAATCCCTTCCCAGCTTATCACTTTCATACTTAATGGACCTGTTGATTCCACGACATGCCAGCACACGAATCCATCTGTCACAATGGCAAGGTGCCCTTTCTGTAGGATGACATGCCAATAGCCACCAGCCCCAGTGCCAGCCAATGTGGCATTAGCAACAATGCCCTGCATGACACAATAAACTGTGTACCGATTCAGCAAGAAGGTCTTCCCAGGGAAGCCATGAGCTGCCAAGTGAGAGGCATGCTGCTCATTATGACAAGTCATGCATGGCCCATTCCAGTACAGACCCTGTCCCACGGGTCACATTAGTCCTGCCTATGTGGAGCTACGATGAAAGAGAACAATTCTTTCTTCAGCAGCCACTCTGTGGTACTGACAGAACACACTCTGGAGAGGAGAACTATCCATTGTTAGAACACCCCCTAGGGTGACCAACCATCTTGGAGTTTTCTGGGACATAGGACTTTCAGTGCTAAAAACAAGAAAGTCAAAGAACTAGAATGAGTTGACCACCCTACCTGTATCCCCATGCCAGTCCCCACTGGTACATTCCTCCTTGTCCTGTGTCTTCATCCAAACTTGTTTCACTTCCACTTTTATGGTAAGGATCCGAAATGGCCTCAGGGATTCACACTTCTTGGCATTCACACCCTTGCCTAATCCCTTCCACTAGAGAGTGGGCTGGACTTATTCACTTACTTCTAAGAAGGGCAGAAGTGAAGGGATGTCACTTCTGAGATTATCTTAGAAAAAAAGACTATGGTGTCCATCTTGGGCACTCAATTTTTTCTTCTCTTCACCAACACTCAAGCCCCTACCATTCTTTCCTTCTCCCTCTGAGGATAACCAGCTACCGTGTTGCAAACAGCTGCATGGAGAAGCCCATGTGGGAAGGAACTGATGTCTCCAGCCAACAGCTGGAGACCTGCCAATAGCCCTCTGATTGAGCTTGGATGCAGAAACAACCCGAGGCCTGCCAATAGCCCCCAGAGTGAGCTTAGATGCAGCTCCTCCCTGTCTCCAGCCTCAAGATGACTGCAGCCCCTTCTGACACCTTGTTTGCAACCTTGTGAAAGGCCCCGAGTCAGGGCACCCATCTAGTCGTGCCTGGATTCCTGACACACAGAAGCTGTAAGATGATCAACGTATGTTGTTTTAAACTACATGGAAGTAAATAACCAAAACAATTTTAAACTGTGAAGAAGCAAGACTCAGTTCTGAAACAGACTGGACTGAGAATAGCACTTTACAGTTAACAGGAACCCAAGAGATCAACTGTTCCACTCCATTCATTTGACAGGTGAGGAGCCTGAGCCCAGGGGAGGCCAAGCACCTTGTTCTGTAGCTCGTTAGCCACCACTAGACTGTGCCCTGGGTCTGCTGACTCCTGCTTCGGTGCTGGTTCTCTTCAGTGCTGCTGCCCAGATTGGTAACACCAGCGCCCAGATTTTCAGGCTGTACCTGGTTGTCAGAATCCTGCTACCTCTAGTTTGGTTCATGAAAGAAGATTGCCTTGAACATACCTGCTCTTCTTAATCATTTCTTCCCTGCTGGAAGCCTTTCTAACTCCTATTAGCTCACTGGATGCTGCTTTCAAAGGCTTTCTAGATGGGGTGGAATTGAAGTCCCATCCCCCTGTTTGCTTTTTTTTTTTTTTTATTGTATTGTTTCTCTGAGATCTTGCAGGGAGAGAATTTATCTCCAGCTTTGTCACAGGGTTGATAAACTTAATAAAATCTTTTCTACATGATAGTCTAGAAACACTGCAGATTTATTTGTGGCTCTGAAAATCAGGAAGCCTCATATCCTCTTTAAATCAGATTTCTACAGTGTAAATAAACCATCATTTCCATTTAATTCAACAAATATTCCTAAAGCACCTATACCATTATTTGTTCTAGAAGGGTTAGAATGGAAGAAGGCAGGAATGGAAAAAAAGTATGACATGATTATTATTCTCAAGGAACATTTCTGGATGGAAATAATAATCATCATAATAACATTTAGCAAAAGGGACTTATCTATGTTTATCTATAATATTTTATTTATTTAAAAAGATCTAAAAAAGAATGAAATGTTAGCAGTTGTTGATTCTGAATGGTGACCTCATGGATGTCATATTATTTTCTTTTTAAAAATATACACTATATTTTAATAATATATACTTTATAATTATATTAAAACATACATTATATTTTTAGAGTATATATTATAATGTACATTAAAAATGCATTATATTTTCCTTTTTTTTTTTTGAAACAGAGTCTCACTCTGTCACCCAGGCTGGAGTGCAATGGTGCGATCTCGGCTTACTGCAACCTCCACCTCCTGGTTTCAAGCAATTCCTGTGCCTCAGCCTCCCAAGTAGCTGGGACTACAGGCATGCACTGCCATGCCTGGCTAATTTTTGAATTTTTTTTGGTAGAGACGGGGTTTCACCATGGTGGCCAGGCTGATGTTGAACTCCTGACCTCAAGCGATCCGGCTGCCTCAGCCTTCCAAAGTGCTGGGATTACAGGCATGAGCCACTGTGCCCAGCCATAAAAATGCATTATATTTTCTAAAGGTAATTTTTTTCAAATTAAAAGAATCTAACATAATGACTCTGTCTAAGGCACTCTAATGAGCACTTTGCATGAATATCTCATTAAATCTTCCCACCAGTCCTCTGAGGGAAGTACTGTGTTTTCCTTGTTCCTCTGCAGCTCAGAAGGGTTGGGTAACTTATTCAAAGTCACCCAGCTAATAAATGAAATTAAAATCTAGTTCTGTCTTATTCCAAAACCAGTGATCTCCATTGCCAACCTTTAATTCCTGCCGACAAAAAGTATATCTAGGTGGGAAAATGACAAATACATGTATGAAATAAGTTCAGACAAATAATTTCAGCAAGCTTCTACATGAGATATATATATAAGTGTTAGATAAGACAAGACAGGGCACTGTTGCAGTGGAACTCACATTCTAGTGGGCAGGGATTGACAATCAAAAAGTACATGAGGTTGGGCATGGTGGCTGACACCTGTAATCCCAGCACTTTGGGAGGCCGAGGCAGGCAGATCACCTGGGGCCAGGAGTTCGAGACCAGTTTGGGCAACAAGGCGAAACCCCGTCTCTACTAAAAATTCAAAAAATAGCTGGGCGTGGTGGCGGGGACCTGTAATCCCAGCTACTCAAGAGGCTGAGGCATGAAAATCACTTGAATCCGGGAGGCAGAGGTTGCAGTGAGCTGAGATCGTGCCTTTGCATTCCAGCCTAGGCGATAGAGTGAAGACCCTGTCTCAAAAAAAAAAGTACATAAATAAGACAGTTTCAAATTATAAATACTAGGAAGAAATTAAAACAGAATGAAAGAGTAGTGGAAGTGAGGGCTTTTAGGTTGATTGGTTTAGAAGACTCCACTGATGAAAGTTTGAAATCAGTTTCCCTCCTCCCTCATTCTATGGAGGTCAAGGTCTCATGACTAGTGCACCCCAAATTGTAATCAGTGAAGTTTATGGGGATGAGACCAGTATGTGAGAATTGACTATGTCAGGCAGAGGACCTCATTCTTCCATGCATATAATCTCATTTAGTAATATTTGGATATGTTAGGAGTGGGTGGTAAATAGAGATTTGCCCATCATGTTCTATTTGAGAGCAAGAAAAAACATTATGCATTTGGACAACAGTGAAAAAGCAAATCAGATTACGGGAGGGTGCAGGCTACATGGTGGGAATCAAGGACAGAGGATTGCAGACAGATAAGGAAGGGCCAGACTTTTGAAAGCCAGTATGGAGCCTTGGATAAAAAATTAGAGCCTGATTAGATACTGAACAAGAGAATGAAATGATTAATGTGACAGTCTAAATGGCCTACTCTGCAAACACAGTATATAGCGGTGGAGATATCCGGGGGGAAGGAAGCCTTTCAGAAGACTATAGTTTATATTGGCCATATGGAATCCTTATCTAAGAAGGCAGGAATTGAGAATGGAGGGATGTATCTGAGAGACATTGCAGAGAAAGAATCAACTGCTCAACCCCAAGGGGTAGGACTTTTGGACGGAAATTGTGCGAACTCTCAGTGGGAGGTGGCAGCATTGTTTTTGTCCAACATTTCTGGGGATAAAGTTGCTCTGGTCTGTTGATGCTTGAACAGATTGTGAAAATGATCTCTCCAACTTTTTGGTTTTGGACTCAAGATGGAAAGTTGATCTGAACTATTTACTTGGGTACGTGGGAGGATCATGCGCAGGACTTGAGCTTCCGCGGGCAGAGAGCTGTTGCACAGATGGCTACGTTACAGAGTACAGATCACAATCAACTCCAGCATTTAGAAGATTTCCTTTCTTACTAAAATTTATTCTACCCTTTGAGAAACAACAAAAGAACTCGTGCCATATGCCTCAAGTATCACTAATGCTCCAGTACTTTCCAAAGATATTTAAACTACTATCCCTTCTCACTCCTGTAATTGACACCCTATTTGTCAACATATATGTATTTTAATTAGAATCTGAGTTTCAAAGAAGAGATTCGCCCAAGTTAACTTAAAATTCCATCTCAGAGTATGTTCCTGGAGAGCGCAACTTGTAATGCTATTGCTAATGCTATTGCTATATGACCTCAGTACTCTTGAAAGGTGTGATTTCTTTTTTGGTTCTATCATGTGGTCAGTTTTTGTAAATTTTCCATGAGTACTTGAAAAGCATCATCATGCTAAAGATGCTGGTGCTGTGCTATTGGCCATTAGGCCAAGTTGGTTAATTAAATTGTTGCTGGTTCTAGTCATCTATATTCTTACTGATTCTTGTCTGCCTTTTCTATGAATTTCTGAGAAAAGTGGTTAAAATTTCTTGCTAGCCAGATGCAGTGGCTCATGCCTGTAAACCCAACACTTTGGGAGGCCAAGGCAGGAGGATCACATGAGTTCAGGAGTTCGAGACCAGCCTGGGAACATAGTGAGACCTTGTCTCCACTAAAATTTTTTTTTTAATTAGCCAGGTTGTGGTGGTGCATGCCTATAGTCCCAGCTACTCAGGAGGCTGAGGCAGGAGGATCGCTTCAGCCTAGGAGGTGGAGCATGTGGTGAGCCGTGATGATACCACGTTACTCCAGCCTGGGCAACAGAGCCAGATCTCATCTCAAGAAAAATAAATAAATAAATAAATAAATAAAACCTCATGCTGAGATTGTGAATTGATTTATTTTTCTTTTTAGTTATGTCCATTTTTGCTTTCTATACTTTGAGATGATGTTATTAGATATATATTAATTTAAATTTACTTTTTTTTGGCGATTGCAATTTTATCATTAAGAAGTGATCATCTTTACCACTAGTAGCTTTTGTGTTGTTGTTGTTTTTTGAGTTGGTGTCTCCCTCTGTCGCCCAGGTTAGAGTGCAGTGGCGTGATCTCCACTCACTGCAACCTCCACTTCCCATGATCAAGCAATCCTCTCACCTCAGCCCCCAGAGTAGCTGGGATCACAGGAGCCCACCACCATGCCAGGCTAATTTTTTTTCTTTTGTATTTTTGGTAGAGACAGAGTTTCACCATGTTGCCCAAGCTGGGTCTCGAACTCCTGAGCTCAGGCTATCCAGCCACCTCGGCCTCCCAAGTGCTGGGATTACAGGTGTTGAGCCACCACACCCAGCCTACCACTAGTAATTTTTTAAACTAAAAGTCTATTTTGCCAGATATCAGTATAATTAAATTGGCTTGCTTTTCACTAGTATTTGTCCAGTATAACTTTGTGCATATTTTTACTTTTTTAAAAAACCAGTTTTACTGAAATATAAGTAACATATAATAAAAGATACAGAATTAAAATGTACAGATGAATAAGTATTAACATAACACACACAAGATTATCAGCACAATCAAAACAATGGACATGTTCATCATCCCTGAAAGTCTCCTTGCCCCCTTCTCTTTCCCCCACTCTCCCTGCATCCTCCCCCACCACTTCCCAGGCAACCACTGAGCTTTTCTTCTATCACTATAGGTTAGTTAGCTTTGTCTAGAACTCATATAACTGGGGCCATCATGATGTACTTAAAAAAAAAATCTAGCTCTGTCATTCAGTATAATTGTTTTAAACTGTATCCTTGTTATATGTATCAATAGATCATTCCTTTTTATTTATTTTCTTTTCTTTTCTTTTCTTTTTTGAGACAGAGTCTCACTCTGTTGCCCAGGCTGGAGTGCAGTGGAGAGATCTGGGCTCACTGCAACCTTCGCCTCTTGAGTTCAAGTGACTCCCCTGCCTCAGCCTCCCAAGTAGCTGGGATTACAAGTGCGTACCACCACGCCCGGCTAATTTTTGTATTTTTAGTAGAGATGGGGTTTCACCATGTTGCCCAGGCTGGTCTCAAACTCCTGACCTCAAGTGATCCACCTGCCTTGGCCTCCCAAAGTGCTGGGATTACAGATGTGAGCCACCGTGACTGGCTGCGTCCTTTTACTTTTAATCTTTCTATTGACTCAGGTTTTATATGTGGTTTTCGTAAATAATGTGTATTTGGACCTTTTAAATCTAGTCTCAAAGTCTTTGTGTTTTAAATGAAGCATTAGTCCACTTTTTTTTTTTTTTTTTTTCAGAGTCTCGCTCTGTTGCCCAGGCTAAAGTGCGGTGATGCGATCTTGGCTCACTGCAACCTCCACCTCCCAGGTTCAAGCAATTATCTGCCTCAGCCTCCCGAGTAGCTGGGATAACAGGCGCCCACCACTACGCCTGGCTAGTTTTTGTAATTTTAGTAGAGACAGGATTTCACCATCTTGGCCAGGCTGGTCTTGAACTCTTGACCTCGCGATCCACCCGCCTCAGCCTCCCAAAGTGCTGGGATTACAGGTGTGAGCCACCATGTCTGGCTGCATCCTTTTACTTTTAATCTTTCTATTGACTCAGGTTTTATGTGTGGTTTTTGTAAATAATGTATATTTGGACCTTTTAAATCTAATTGCAAAGTCTTTGTGTTTTAACGGAAGCAATTAGTCCACTTTTATTAAGCAATTGCTCATACGTTTAGGTTTACATCTACTACTTCATCTTTATATTATTTCTCTCTGCTGTATGTTTCTAAATTTTTTCTAGGCTGAGTGCAGTGGTGAGTTCCTCTAATTCTAGTGCTTTGGGAGGCTGAGGTGGGAATATTACTTGAGGCCAGGAGCTTGAGACCAGCCTGGGCAACATGGCGAGACCCCATCTCTACAAAACTAAAATAAAATATTAGCCAAATCCAATGGCACGTGCCTGTAGTCTTAGCTACTCAGGAGGCTGAGGTCGGAGGATCACTTGAGCACAGGGAAATTGAGGCTGCAGGGAGCTATAATCATGCCCCTGTACTCCAGCCTGGGCCACAGAGACCCTGTCTCTAAAATATACACATAACTTTTAAAAATGTTTACTTCTTATTTCCCTTTTGGCTTTCTTTTAAATTGATTACTATTTGTTTTTTCATATGTTCCATCTGAACTACTTTGGAAGTTACTAGTCTATTATACTTTAAAGAAGCAAGTTTTGTAAACCTGATAATATAGTCAACAAGATTCAAAATCAGGAATAGACCAGAATCCAGGTGCTATAATGAAATCACAACAGGACTCTGAAAAGAGAATTTAAGGAATGTGAAGTATCCAGCATGGCTACTGAGTAGAAAATTAATTAATAATGGAAGGGAAGATAGCTGAAAGAGAATAACTTGTTATTATCAGCACAGATTCTGGTGGCAGAGGTAAAATGGCAATTGCTGCAGTACTTTTAATCATACACATGCCTTATGGGGCCAAGAGAGCAAATGAATTCCTGAAGATTTCAAAGATGGTGGGAGGTGGGTGGTATAATCTAAGCTTTCTGGCTGGGCATGGTGGCTCATGCCTGTATTCCCAGCACTTTGGGAGGCCAAAGAGGGCAGATCACTTGAGGTCAGGAGTTCAAGACCAGCCTGGTCAACATAACGAAACCCCTCTCTATTAAAAATACAAAAATTAGCCAGGCATGCTGGCGGGCGCCTGTAATCCCAGCTACTCGGGAGGCTGAGGCAGGAGAATCGCTTGAACCTGGGAGGCGGAGGCTGCAGTGAGCCAAGATCACACCACTGCACTCCAGCCCAGGTGACAGAGCGAGACTTGGTCTCAGAAAAAAGCTTTCTGCACCTTGCTCTTTCTCTAAATAAAAACTCTTACCTTAGGGAAATAATAATAATAATAACAATGACAGTAATGACAGAGTAGCTTACAGTTTTTGAGTACTTAATTATGTAATGTGCAATGCAGTTTTTTATGGTTTTCTCATTTAATCTCATTTAATCTTCCCAGCAATCCTTTAATAAAGATACTATGTAGGACACCATCTGTACACCACTTCAAATCCCCTCGGCATTGTCTATCTGCTAATTTAACCACTGCTGCAGTGACCTGTCCTATGCAGATGCAACCTGGTGACACTTGTTCCCAATACTGTGCCACACACCTCTTACTTCCTGCCCCGAAGCTTCTTTATTAATGCTGCGACTTGGAATACTAGGAAAAAATCCCAGAGTATGTCATTGGTATAGATGTACTTGGAAACTGGAAGAATCTTCTCATTATTTCTCTGACCTGTAGAGAGCTTTCTACTCCACCTTACTGGAGATAATAAAGCAATCATGCATCCCAGGAGGAATTATAGAGATTAATTCTACCGTTAAAGGTTTAAAAGACATAAGAGTAGAAGTCCCCACAATTATTCCATTCAATGCACCTGCCTGCATGCAGCAAACAGCAATAACAACAATATAGCTCATGGTAGATGACAATCATAAATTTAATTAGATGGTAACCCCAATAGCAACTACCATGTCAGCTGTTGTATCTTTACTAAGGCAGATCAGCAGTCTCTAGCTCTTGGTATGTGGCTATTGATCTGGCAAATGCCTTCTTCCCCATCCAGATCAGTACAGGGAGAATCAGAATCCGTTTGATTTAACATGAGAGGGATAGAAGTGCATTATTTACTGTCTTGCTCCAGGGCTATGTTAACGTTCCTGTTTCCTGCCCCAGTAGAATCTGCAGGGACTTGATTGCCTTAAAGTTCTACCAGAACTTAATGACGTCATACTAATGGGCTCTGGTGAGAACGGATGGCAGGTATGTTGGATGCCTTGTAAGTGAGCCAGTTTGTGAAGATAAATCCTATGAAGACTCAAGTGGCAAGCACTCCTAATGTACTTATTTACTAAAAATTTAAAGTTATTTGAATTAAAACATTTTAAAAGGTTTCTTATAGAAAATATCAGACATATAAAAAATTAGAGAAAATAACAAAACAAATAATATATTTGTTATAAGTAATATATAACCAGCTTCAGTAATTACCAATTTATAGCCAGTTTCATTTCATCCATAACTTCATTCCTTTCCTCCTCCGATGTTATCTTGAAACAAATCCCACATCTATTCATTTGTAAATATTCCATATGGATCTCTAAAAGATAAAACTTCTTTTATAACATAACTGTCATATCATTATCACATCTAGGATAAGATACTTTTTTTTTTTTGAGACAGGGTCTCGCTCTGTCACCCAGGCTAGAGTGCAGTGGTGCCATCACAGCTCACTACAGGCTCACCCTTCCGGGGTCAGGTGATCCTCCCACCTCAGCCTCCCAAGTAGTTGGGACCATAGGCACAAACCACCATGCTCGGCAGTTTTTTGTTTGTTTGTTTTTTTTTGCAGAGACAGGGTCTTGCTATGTTGTTCAGGCTGGTCTCAAACTCCTGGGCTCAAGTGATCCTCCCACCTCGGCCTCCCAAAGTGCCACTTTTTTTTTTTTTTTTTTTTTTTTTTGTAGAGACAGGGTCTCGCTATGTTTCTCAGGCTGGTCTCAAACTCCTGGGCTCAAGTGATCCTCCCACCTCGGCCTCCCAAATTGCTGAGATTATAGGTGTGAGCCACTGCACCCGGCCCAAAAAATAAAACTTCTTTTATAACATAACTATCATATCATTATCACATCTAAGATACTTAATAATTCTTTAATACCATCAAATATTCAGTCGTTGAAATTTCCAATTGTTTCCTAAATGTCATAATTTTTAAAAGTTTGTTGTTTGAAAAAAGATACGAATAAAACCTCGACATTGCAACGGGTTGATATGCTTTCACAGTCTCCTCTAGTTTATTAGTTCTCCTTCCATCTCTTTGGTTTTATTCTTTGCAGTTTATTTGTTAAAGAAACTGGGTCATTTTTCCTGCAGGGTGGATTTTGCTAATTGCATCCCTATGTTGTCTTTTGACATATTCCTCTATGTTTTTTGTAAATACGTAGTTGCTGATGACATCTTTAGTGGCCCCTGCAGTCTAGGATGTCCCGGGATGTATACCTTTAAGGTAGAGAACAAGTTTTTGTACCTTGCATCTTGTATGATTAAGAAGGAGGCACATGTTTGATTAATCTTCTTGGATTTTGGAAGCAGCGTACACTGTACTTCAACCAGTTTATCAGGTGACCAGAAAGGCTTCCATTTTCAAGTGGGATTCAGAACACAAAAAAAATTCAGCAACAGATCCAAGTTGTGTTGCAAACTGCCCTGCCACTTAGGCCTCATGACCCAGCAGATCCGATAGTACTAGGGAGATCCCTGGTGGATAAGAATGCTGTGTGAGGCCGGATGCAGTGGCTCACACCTGTAATCCCGGCACCTTGGGAGGCCGAGGTGGGTGGATCACCTGAGGTTAGGAGTTTGAGACCAGCCTGGCCAACATAGTGCAACCTGCCTCTACAAAAATACAAAAATTAGCCAGGCATGGTGGCAGGCACCTGTAATCCCAGCTACTCAGGAGGCTGAGGCGGGAGAATCGCTTGAACCTGGGAGGCGAAGGTTGTGGTGAGCCAAGATCGCGCCACCGCACTCCAGCCTGGGCGACAGGGCGAGGCTCCGTCTCGAAAAAAAAAAAAAAAGAAGAATGCTGTGTGAAGTTTCTGGCAAGCCCCAACATAAGGATTATGGCAGGTTTCTAGAGCAGGATCATATCCTCCAAGCAGATAATTACTCTCCTTTTGAGAAGTAGTTCCCCATGTGCTCCTTGGCCCTAGTAGATATCTAACACCTGGGACACAAAGTGATGGTGAGACCCAAACTGACTATCCTAAGCTCACAGTTACCAGAACCACCAAGTCATAAAGTCAGGTGGGCCCAGCAGTGTTCCACTACGCATTCCAAACAATAAGAGGATCATGGCAAAGCAGGTCTAGAATTCACAGGCCCATTCTATGATCAGTTGGCCCTGCCCCCAACTCAGTACCTTGTTGCAACAGTATGTCTCTCTCAACTCACATCACTGGTTTTATTGGTGGGGGAGAGGGGTCCTAGTCCCTTTCATCCTATATCCAATAAAGGGAGAGAAAATTTTCTCATAGATGAGTTGGCATTAATTATTGGTGTTGGCCAAACATTTATTTTATAAAGTACAGTGGTTAAAGGAACATTTTCCTGGTAGGTAAAAGCAGAGAACAGTAGTAAATTTAATTGTTTCATTTTTTATGGGAGGAAAACTAGCCTAAGGTGTGGATTAACAAGAATTCTGGGGGTGGCAATGAATGCTTTGGCTGGTTGGCCAGGAATTTGAAAGGAGTAAGACTGGAAGATATGGGACAAGGATGTCTGGGGAAAGGGCATGTGGATGGACTTCTGGGAATAAGTAAAAAGCATCTAGATCTTTGGATCTCACATTGATGCCCAACAGGGAGCATCCCTTGCAGAGAAGGCTCTCAACAGCCAGGTGGATGGACAGGATGACTTATCCTATGGATGTCAGCCAGCCTGTCTCCTAAGCCACTCCAGTGGTGGCATAATGAATGCACAAACAGAGTGCCTGTGGTGGCAGGGATGGAAGCTATGTATGGGTCCAACAACATGGGTTCCCTCTCACCCAGGTTAACCCACAGCAAGAACTGACCTTGAAACGTTGATATCACACTGTTCGTCAAGGACATTTGTGGCAGGTTGATTATCTCAGACTCTTTTATGCCAGAGGAAGTAGAAATTGTCCCTTAACAAAATTGATACTTACTCCAGATATATTTTCTTTTCCAGCCCACCATGCCTCCATAAGAGCTACCATTATTGGTCTACAAGATGCTTGGCCTCTTAGCATGGTACACAGCACAACACTGTCTCAGAAGAAAGGGCCCATTTTTATGACAAAGGGGTGCAACAGGCTGGGTATTGTGGTTCACGCCTATAATCCCAGCACTTTGGGAGTCCGAGATGGGCGGATCACTTGAGGCCAGGAGTTTGAGACCAGCCTGGCCAACATGGTAAAACCCCATCTCTACTAAAAATACAAAAATTAGCCGGGTGTGGTGGTGTGCACATGTAATCCCAGCTACTTGGGAGGGTGATGCACAAGAATCACTTGAACCTGGGAGGTGGAGGTTGCAGTGAGCCAAGATGGTGCCACTGCACTCCAGCCTGGGCAACAGAGTGAAGCTCTTTCTCAAAAATAAATAAATAAATAAAATAAAATAAAATAAAATAAAATAAAGGGCAAGGAGAGTGCAACAATGGACACATAACCCAGAATCCTCTGGTCTGACAATGTACCCCATTATTCAGAAGCAACCACCTTAATAGAACACCTTATTAAGGAGTGTCTGATATGATTTGGCTCTGTGTCCCCACCCAAATCTCATCTTGAATTGTAATCCCCATATTGCAGGGAGGGAGATGGTGGGAGGTGACTGAATCATGGGGGCGGTTTCCGCCATGCTGTTCTCATGATAGTGAGGGAGTTCTCATGAGATCTGATGGTTTTAAAGTTGCAGTTTCCCCTGTGTGCTCTCTCTCTCTCTGTCTCGCTGCCATGTAAGACGTGCCTTGCTTCCCCTTCACCTTCCGCCATGATTGTAAGTTTCCTGAGGCTTCCCCAACCATGCAGAACTGTAAGTCAGTTAAACCTCTTTTGTTTCTAAATGATCCAGTCTCAAGTATTCTTTATGGCAGTGTGAAAATGGACCAATACAGTGTCATCCCCAGTAAGGCTCCATTTCAGAGATAACACTCTGCTGGATTTGCGCTATGATACAGAAATGCATTGAGCCAAAACAAGGCATGTGGTGCTATTTCCCCACAGCTAGTATCCGTGGTGGAGTGCGGAGTGGATGAATGAATGCCATGGGACTTACTCGTTGAACTTGAAGTGGCCACTACCACCTGATCACTCTGGGATCCTCATACTGAAGGACAAGGTAACTAAGAAAGGAATTATTACACTGGCAAGGGTGAAGGACCCTGATTGCCACAAGGAGCTACTGCTACACGATTAAAGTAGGGAGGAGAGGCTGGGTGCGGTGGCTCACACCTGTAATCAAAGCACTTTGGGAGGCGGAGGCGGGTGGATCACCTGAGGTCAGGAGTTCAAGACCAGCCTGACCAACATGGAGAAACCCATCTCTACTAAAAATACAAAATTAGCTGGGTGTGATGGCACATGCCTGTAAACCCAGCTACTCAGGAGGCTGAGGCAGGAGAATCGCTTGAACCTGGGAGGTGGAGGTTGTGGTGAGCTGAGATCACACCATTGCACTCCAGCCTGGGCAACAAGAGCAAAACTTCATCTCAAAAAAAAAAAAAAATAAAGTAGGGAGGAGTGTGTCTGGAACGCAGGGGATTCAATGGGGGCATCTCTTCAGGCAACCTCTCTGAGCCTTAGTTTTCTCTTCTGTGAAATAAGGGTTGTGAGGATTAAATGAGGCCATATAGATTCTGGCATAAGTTAGCTCCACAAAAATGTTATTCCTCTTTTCCTCATTCTGGCCTTTAATTTTTCTGCCTTAGTTCTCCTTAAACATTTATAAGAACTTTGCACGAAATAGCCAACTTTCTGGCAGGTGAAGCCTACTCTAGGAGGCCCTCGGCTGTGACAGGTTAGCTAGAAGATAACATTTAGGAATAGTTTACAAAGGAAGATAAAGTTATAGTCCTGTGATCACATAGCTTTTTCCAAAGAAAGAGAAAAAGAAAAAGTTACAGACCCATAATTACATAGTCTTGTCACATTCACCATGGAAACAGGTTTGGGTTACTAACCAGAGGCGTGTAAACACAACGTAATAAAAAATAGATGATACTAGAGCTATGCTCCTTTTATTACTTTAGGAAATTTTAAACTTTGTTTTATATGCATGGCGGTATTAACAAATGCTTTTTGAATTCCCACTATGTGTTCCTCACTGCACTAGCCCCTGGGGATGGAAAGATCAAAGCAAGCTGGCCTCTGTCCACCAGACTGAGGTGGTGGAGTGTGATATATACTAGATTTCACAGGTAACATATGCGGTGTCTCATACTATTAGTACAGCTGCTTTGTCCTGGGCCGTCTATGGTCCTAGAGGGTGGGCCAGGATCAGTGATGGGGGTGGGGTGTTGTACCAACCAGGCTGAGTGGGTAATCAAGTGAGCAGGTCATAGCTACAGGGGGATTCTGGCTCGGGCCTGAGTGGTATTAATGGGAAGGTTGCAGTCTCTTGTTCGAAGCAAGATGAAATTTAGTTGCAGCTCAACTAAATCCAGTTCCTGATGGCTCCTAAGGAAGGATGTCTGAAGCCTGAACAAATGCACATGGCTGGCTCTGGCCCCAGCTCCTAAGCAGGGAATTCTGGGATCCTGAGAGTTTCAAGCTAAACTGTCAGCTGATCTCCCTTCATATGCAAGAGGAGGTTGCATTTGAACACCTCTGTGGCAATGGCTGGGTCCTCCCTGGCCCACCTCGATGTGGTTTTTCTTTTCTTTTTTTTTTTTGAAACAGAGTCTCACTCTGTCGCCCAGGCTGGAGTGCAGTGGCGCAATCTCAGCTCACTACAACCTCTGCCTCCCAGGTTCAAGTGATTCTCCTGCCTCAGCCTCCCAAGTAGCTGGGACTACAGATACACGCCACCACGGCAGGCCAATTTTTGTGTTTTAAGTAGAGACAGGGTTTCACCATGTTGGCCAGGCTGGGCTCGAACTCCTGACCTCAAGTGATCCACCCACCTCAGCCTCCCAAAATGCTGGGATTACAGTCTTGAGTCACCACAACTGGCCTCGATGTGGTTTTTCTATGGGTAGTTCAACATCACTGAGGGGACTGGGTTTTACTTGAGGAGTTAAAGCCCCCTTCTTGGTTCACCCTTGGCAGCTCATCTAGGGTCTTCAGATTTCACCAGTGAGAATTCTTCTGGAGGGCATGGTCCTTTCTGGAGACTGGGGTCAGAGGCGCGTCTGGTAGCATCTTTGAGTGTCCACTGAAGGGAGAGTCCCGTGGACTGTGAGAGGATCAGAAAAGACCTCCCAGAGGTAGCATGTGAGGGATTAGATAGCCGATCACATTGTGGTCTGTGTAAATACAGCCCTGGAGCTGTGCAGTGCACAAACTGTTTAACTGTATACGGCATCCCTGTAAATAAGCAAAGAAGAAGGGGATTAAGTGGTCCAGGAAGTGAAGACAACATGAGCAAAGGCCCAAAAGCTCTCATTTTATCCACATTCATTTATTACCACTGTAATCCAAGGAACATTCTATAACTCACAGGCATTTTCACCTCATTATTACTTCATTAACTCCCTCTATATCTCGAGAATTGCTTTGTGAAAAGCATTATTACCCTCACAGCATCCTGAGTAGAATGCATTAAAAGTAGCCACTCGGATTCTGAGAGTGAATTATTGGCTAGAGTTGGGGAGTGAGAATTTCCCACCCCTGGGCTCTAGCTCCTCTCTGGTCCTGCTCAAATTCTGTCACTTACATGTTTAAAAATCAACCTAACTTTTTTGAGGATGATGGGGAAAAAAGCAAGCTGGCCATGAGTATACTCCACTAAACAAGGGCCAAAGCTGGAAGAAAAAAAATTAAAAAGTCACTTATCCTTGCACAGTGACAAACTGAAGTTGCTATAAATGCCAAGAGAAAACAATAGAGAGAAAATGAATGGGGTTACTGAACATGTTCATAAATTTATGCAGTAAACGCGCTGTGCATTCTCCAATTGGCAACTGCCTGATATAAGACAATATTAAGATACTGCAAAATCTAAGTTAGTATAACATTTCCTCAAGATCCTATTGAGATTTATTGCCTGCATTTTTATGGGTTTTAAACAGCTTTTTCTTGACATTAAATATTTAGCAGTTAACAGTTAATTTGTCATTTTAATCTCAAATTATTTCATACTGCATAATATGACAGGACTTGGGGGGAAAGAAAGAAGTGCGATATGGTTATGCCTTATCACATTTGGCTTTGTGGGCAATCTTGGAGATGGGAATGCCAGATTGGAAAATTTCAACGTTTTGATTAATCTCTTGGACTGCAAATGATGAAATGGTGTATTTCGAGGCTCTCACGGAAGGTATTTTGGGGGTAAAGAGCAAGGTCTTCACTAGCATCACCATCCACTGTTAGCAAGAATAGATGTTGGTGATTAATTTCTACATGTGGGAGAAATTAGGCACCAACAGCAAGTTTCACGTGGTTAGCAAAATATTGATAACTGTTGGATATGTGTAATGGGTACATAGGAGGTTGATTAGAGCATCCCCTCCGTGTTTTCTTTTTTCTTTCTTTTTTTTTTGTGTGTGCGTTTGAAAGTGTCCATAGCAAAAAGGAGAAAGAGAGAGAGAGACTCTAGAAAGGAATACTTAAAAGGAAAAGCATATTTTACCCCGTGACAAGATATGACTGAGCCCGGGTGGCTGTCCCATTTCATCTGCACGGTTTCCCTTGCAGGAGTTCCTCCAGGCCTTTCTAAGTCATGGCTTAGAACCATAACTGCAAATATAGCATTGGGTCCCTTTTAAGATTTCAGCTGGGGCCAGGCACAGTGGCTCACAACTGTCATCCCAGCACTTTGGGAGGCAGAGCAGGGAGGACTGCTTGAGCCCAGGGGTTCAAGACCAGCCTGGGCAAAATGCCAAAACCCCGTCTCTTTAAAAAAAAAAAAAAAAAAAAAAAAATTTTCTGGGCGTGGTGGCCCGTACCTGTAGTCCCAGCTACTCAGGAGGCTGAGATGGGAAAATTGCTTGAGCCTGGGAGGCAGAGGTTGCAGTGAACTCGGATCCAGCTTGGGCAACAGAGGGAGATCCTGTCTCAAAAAAACAAAACAACAAAAAAAAGTATTTCAGTTGGAAGAAGCCATACAAATAATAAAAACATCACAGTTAAAAATAAGCCAGGCACAGCAGGTCATGCCTGTAATCCTAGCACTTTGGGAGGCCAAGGCAGGTGGATTGCTTGGATCCCCCACTGTGTGGGGCCAGCAGGAGGATTTCACAAGTGCCAAATAGGATGAGACCCCAGTCAAAAAGTCTGAGGTTCAGGGCAAGCCTCTTGGCCCAGCAGAAACTCTGGGAGTTCATATCAAGTAGTCAAGGTCATTTTGGCTTGAGACTGGTCCCTGATTATCCTTTTTACTCTAACCTAATCTTGCCCCACCCCACACTGTGGTTGACATAATGATTCCAGGAAATACCACTGTAAAGCTCACTGTGATTTCCTCAAGGGAAAGAGCCATACATTAACCTTCCATAGGCTGCACTTCCTAATGCAATGCCTGGTTCCAAGGAGGTCCACAAAAATGTCTGTTGACTGTTGAAAAAATGAATGGGAAGACTCTATACAGAGATATGATATAGAAACTTACCTTCTAAAATCAAGATGATCCAAATAGATAAGGCCTGTCATTTGGCTCATAACTCCCTGGTTTTTCATGACTCAAAAGGTCATCACTGAAAATAGCAGGTCAGTCCTCCACACTTGACTTCATTTGGACCTTCTTCAACCATGATCATCTCACTTGGAGCTCCCTGAGACCAGAGCTTCATTCCAGGCCCCAGGTCTCCTTATGCAGGCCAAGCTTAAAATGCTGGAGTGAAGAGCTGGAAATGGATAGCCAAACCTAGGAATGATCAGACTTTCTGTCTGTGGATCTGTTTCTCATTCTAGGGTTAGTCCCATTTCATGAGCATCTATTGCCTTGTTGATACTGGAATTCAGGCTGCAGTTGCTGCAAGTAGAAGGCTTTCAGAGAAGCTAACTCAAGAATCTGAGTCATCCTTATTTTGATAAGAGTCACTGAGAGAGCAATGCCCAGCATGGCTCAGCCCTTATAACATGACTGAAATCTTGGTGAACTTGCCTTTGCTGCTTACCACATTCCAAGGTAGTTGAGTTAAACCAATCTGAGCTCTGAAAGCACAGGTTCCTTAGAGACAATGAAGACAACAGCTTACTCTGAATCACGTCCTTCCTTTGTAGAATCAATTTTTGGAGCTGTTTCTGGCTTCCCTGTTGCTAGTGGACATCGCCTTTGTATCAGAGTCGGGCCATGCAGCCACCAGCAAAAAGAAGATTTAAGCTTACCTCTCAGCTTTTGTCTTGCATCTTCCAGAGCCTGATGGATTTGTATAGCAAGCTTCCTGCCAATGGACCATCTGGAAGGGCTGGAGGCACTAGGGAATCTGGGTCTGCTGGGCTCCCCTTTCTCATCTGATTTCTACTCTTTTGCTGGAATTATCAGTGTCGGTCTTAGTGTCCTTGCGACGGATGCTGTGATGTATCACTTAGATCCTCCTTTAAGAAAGGAGGAATTGTTGCCCCAGCTGCTAAGAGCTGTAGGCAGCTGTCAGCCCCTTTTATAAATTGCTGGAAAGCCACCTTGCTCAGTGTCATGCTTCCGTCCCACAGCAATCAGCATCCAGTGATTGATCCACAGGGAGCTTAAAAGCCAAGTTCTCTTGCACCAACAGGGGAAGTTCTGAAGCTCCCCATAGTGTTAGCCAAAACCATTGTTGAGCCTGCCTCACAGCTCTACTTCTCCTTTGGCCCAATCTTGCTACTGGAAGTCTCTTCTCTTTCATTTGTATCAATCCCCAGAACTCTCCCAGTAAATCCCCTAATTCCTGGAGTGCCCATCCTGTGACAACTCTCACACTCCAGGCGTTGAACTTGCAGGTGTGGGATTGGAGGGTAGAAAAGTTAAGGCTTACCTACATGGACCAGTTGCAAATGAGTCACTGTCAGGGTGTGCTCCAAAGAGTCGAGGAGTGGTAGAAGAGATCGCCAGACATACTCAGGACCTCAGGACCTTCTCACTTCAATTGTTTATTCTCTGCTTTCCTTGGATTGGCTAAATTGGTGTCTACCTTAATTTCAGAGTCATCCAAGAGTCCTCTTGAAGAGGACTTAAAATCTGAGCAGGGAAAAGTTGAGGCAATGCTTCAGTGGGTTTCAGTTTCAGTGGGGTTCGATGTTCCCTTTTTGTTTTCTTTGTCTTTTATATTGCTTGCACTTAATATGGGTTTTTAACTGACATTTGAAAATTAAGTTCTATTTTCTTCTGTTTTGTTTCTCAGTAAAGTCAATTTGGCAATTAGCACTCCACACTCAGATTGTAGCCTGTGTAGCAAAGATCATAGCCTCAAGGAAAGAAGAAAGGCAGAGGATGACTTCATGTTTATTTACAACCTTGTTAAAGCTCTCGTATCTTTTACTTTCCTGGTATGTTTGAAATTTCTCAACCAGGATGGGGCTGAGCTATACTCTGCATTCATTGCCTCTGAAAAAAAAAGTAGTGCAAGTTAGAGAGAGGAAAGGCAAGGGTACCTCTGAAAGGTGGGATTGAGGGTATTTAAAATATATATATTTTTAAGTCATGTATACCCGGGACTAGACTATGTATGTTAGTAGGCCTAAATAGAAGAGGGAACTCCAAAGTTATGTCTCCAAATACTCCTATAATGACTTTGATAAAAGAATAAGAAAAGTCATTTGCCCTTTCTCTGTTTTAGGGCCTTTATTAAGGAGAAATAAGGATATTAAACTGACTTCTGTGATTGGGCAGAAACATATCTGTTAGATGGTCAAATTCTCATGAATACAGAGCATGAAAGAAATATGAAGCAATTGACATAAAACATGTTGCTTACTGCAAATTCCAAATACAGCAATGGTGGGAAAAATCTTTCAAACAGCAGATCTGCAACTGTGGGTTTAACCGTTGCCTTTGATCTGTGCTTTTCTTTAAGAACAGTGAATATCCCTGCCCATCAGTGTTTAAAACAAGAGGGAAACTTAGAGGATTAACTCCAGAATGTGAGGGCCTCACTTTTTTTATAAAAGTTCTTTTTCTAAATGGCAAAACCTGAGCACTACTGCTCATAATTTCCTTGAGGAAGAAAATGCTGTTGAAGTGGAGGGATGAACTGGCAAAGAAGGGGCAGAAAGGGACTTCAGGAAACCGAACTGTTTCAAGGCAAAGTTGGCTCAGAGAGCGGACATCCTTGAATTCTCACTCCAGCACCACTGTCATAGGACACTAGGTACTCACTTCCCTTATCTCTAAAATGGAATTGGTTATACATAGTGCCTCTCGGCTGTTGTAAAAGTAGATTTAAGCAAAATAGATCTTTCCACAACATTTTCACCTAGACTGAACCAAGAAGTGATGAGCGTTGAATTCCAGATGTTGACGATCCTCTATTGCTATCATTTCTCTCTGCTCCTGCCTCTTTTTTGACAGCCCAGGGTATGGATGGTATCCTGAGATGGCTCACTGCTCTCTCTGTCTGTTTCTCCTCCCTTTCTTTCTCTCCCTTCCTTCCCTTCCCTTCCCCCTCTCCCTGTTTATTTCTCCCTTTGATGAACACTGCCATCTATCAGAGTAAAAAACTTTGCATATATTTAAAGGAAAAAATATTCTTTTCTCCCCAGATATTGCACAAGTAGCAAACACAATCAAAAATCAACTGCTTGGAAATATGAAAAGTGTCTTTTCAATGGTCCCAGGGAAGTGAGATACCTGTAACGTGAAGAGGTTTACCATCTGCCACCCAAACATACTCTTTTTTTCAGAAAACAATGAGGTGCTGGGCTCAGGGAGGTCCCATTCCTTCCTCATTTTTTTTTTTTTTAATTTTAAGGAAAAATCCTGGCTAATGGTTTAACTGCTTTTCTTGAAGACAGCCCCTTCCTACAGTTTTTCATGATGCTTGCAGTTCCTTGATGCCTGGAAGCTGAACTGATTGACAAAGAGGTGGGGGAAATGCTAATGTATCCAGTGGGTCATCAGACACATCCAGGAGCTAAGCAAACTCATCTAATCCACAGAGGCAAACTTCAACTACTGAGAAGCACTAAATGTACACAGATCGGGGCTCTAGACAAGTTGCTGATGGGTGATTAACACTCTCTGAAAAGTCTTCTGTATTACAGAGAAGAAATGTGAGGGGGCATCTGATAGAAATAAAAAAATATTAATACACTAGGCACAGTGGCTCATGCCTGTAATCTCAAAACTTTGGGAAGCCAAGGCAGGTGGATCACCTGAGGCCAGTATTTTGAGACCAGTCTGGACAACATGGTGAAACCCCGTCTCAACTAAAAACACAAAAAATTAGCTGGGTGTGGCGGTGCGCACCTGTAATCCCAGCAACTTGGAAGGCTGAGTCAGGAGAATCACTTGAAGCTGGGAGATGGAGGTTGTAATGAGCTGAGATTGCACCACTGCACTCCAGCCTGGGGAACAGAGTAATAATAATAATAACAACAACAACAATAATAATGTATTTATATGGTACTCTGTTCTTTTATAAAGCTTGAAACATGTTTAGTCCTCATCACAAATGTATGAGTTAAGAAGGACAGTTCTTTTCTAGTTGGCAAAGATAAATGGCTTACCAATATTAGTCAGGGACCAAGACGCAGTTAGCCCAGATGAAATGATGGCCTCTGACTCCAGAACTGTGTTCTTTCCAGGACATGAGGCATGTGTTCCCCCAGGAGCTGCAAGTCCAGCCAGGGGATCTGAGTAGCAGCAGCAGGAGGGATCAGTCCAACAGCATGCATCACAGCCTGAGGCCAAAGTTCAATCCTACTCCTACTCAGCTGCGTGGACATCTCTGCAGCAGATGGTCATGATGCAACGTGCCACATCTCCTTGATCCACTTGATTTCAGCACAGCGGTGGTGGACAGTTCCATGCATTTTGCAGCATTCCATCTCCAACATAAGGTCTCTGCCTTGCTCACACAAGCCTTCCTCTGAAGTTCAAAAGGCACTCAGCAGCCACCTGTAGGTGCAACCTGGAAGTGCAGAAAAGGTAATGGGGGCTTAACCAATGGTAAAAGATCCGTGGGCAAACACCCCAGCTCCCCTATCCTAGTTCTGCGCTGTTCCTCTGAGGGTTCCCAGGACTGAGCCCCAGTTGCCCAAAGCAGTAACCAATCATTAACAGACCCTTTATTAGCTTTTCTCGCTTCCTGTTTTACTCTTTCCACTTCCTCACTCCTGGCTCCTGAGCTTACTTCCCAAATAACCTTCCTATACTCAAGCTCTTATCTCAGGCTTTGACTTCAAAGAAACCCAAACCAAGGTCAGTCTCCTCTTTAATCCACTTCCCCTGCAGCTCTCACTGTTTTGATGTCTTCTTGTGCATTGTACATTAATCATGACCAGCCAGCCCCACCTTCTCTTTCTTTGAACCACCCTCCCCTCCCACTTCATTGCTCAGTCAGTCTTCTTTGTAACAGCATTAGCAGTTGCTAATGGCCAGTTCACCATCTTTGCTGTCCTGGAGTCTTGAGGGCAGGAAGTAGCTGGCAGTATTAACCACTCTCTTGGCATGCATCATGTTATGAGGTAGCTTCCTCTTACACGTGCATCCCCCAAGACCATGGCTGGCAAAATTTTTCTTTAAGGGGCCAGATAGCAAATATTTTAGGTTTTCCTGGTCATTAAGTCTCTGTTGCAACTACTCAACTCTGCTATTACTGTGAGAAAGCAATCATAGACAATATATAAACACATAAGCAGGGCTGCATAGAACTTTACTTATAGACACTGATCTGTGTTTCATATAATTTTCAGATCATGAAACATTCTTCTATTTTTTCAGCCATTAAAAAAATGCAATGACCTTTCTTAGTTCTTGGGCTGTACAGAAACACGCCATGGCAGGACTGGCCATCTCTGCCTGCCCTTGCCCTTGGTCTTGAGCTGCTTGAGAGAGGAAATGACTTGTTCAGGCAGCCTCTCCTCTGTTTAGCACAGAGCGTGGGACCCAGCACGTGCTCAACACTCACTGGATGGCTAAATTAACGGGGCAAATGCCAGCGCCTAGACTGCTTCCTAAACAACATTCACCTGCTCAACCTCATATTCCATCTGCTCAGGAAGTCTCTCAAAAGGCAGCTGCTTCCCCAACTTGATGTTCCTCAGTCAGCTGGGATGTTTTCCTCAGCATCAATGGCTCTCTGAAAAGCACTTACATTATATGAATTTGTGTTCATTGCCAGCAGCATAAAACCTCTTTCCGAGTCTTGTTTCCAAAAATTTCCAGGAAACAGTTTAACACCCAAATCATCTGAATTTGGGTGTTGAAAACAGGAACATAGGTAACAGGTGTTTCTGCTGCTCTGGCCAGGAAAAGAGGAAAATTTCAACCATGTTGAAAGCTTTGTTATTGAAATGACACACACACCACGAGAAAATAATGATTACAATCTGACCATGCAATATTACCAGACTGGTATTATATAAGCCCCGAGTACATTCCCTTAGATGACATCCCCATTGATTTCATCCGCACCGTTAGGATAACCATCTGCAGACTCAGCCTCAAGGATTTATCGCCTCCTGGTTCTGCTGCTAGAACAAGTGCCCACTGTTGATAAGATCAGGAGGCTGATTTAACAAATTGAACTTTAATATGATTTTCCTAAGAAAATTTATCATCCCCAATTCTCCTCTGGCTTGTTGAAACAGTCCCCACAGGAGATGAAGAGATAAGGAAGTTCTGAAACAGCATGGCCTTTAGGCTCAGCCCTACCCTGATTCTTGGATCAAGCTTTGTGGCTGTATGGGCACAGCCCACATCCAACAGCTCCCAAAGAAACATAAGTGAGGTTGGGAAAAGACTGACTCAGAGACATCAAAGCTCCTGCGGTGTGGCGCAGGGACCCTGAGCTGACCCCAGGCGAAGGTAGGATGGGCACATCCATCCAGGCTGCTGACAGCCTCATCTGAGTCCCCCTGGAACTGATGTGCTCCAAACACCCCGATTCCCTGAAGCCAGACCTTGTGTCTTTGCTGCCCTCTCCTCTATCAAAACTTGTTTTCAGACAGAATATCTGATGAACTTATTCATACTGAAATGCTGACTTCCCTAGAATAATTATAATGAATTGTTCATTGCCTAGCTCTTTCCATTGGAATATAAGCTCCAGAAGGCTAGTGCTGCTTATGCCTTTACTTAACAGATTATCAATACATCTTTTTTGTTTTATTTTTATTTTTATATATTGATTTTGAGATGGAGTCTCCCCCTCTGTCCTCCAGGCTAGAGTGCAGTGGCATGATCTTGGCTCACTGCAACCTCCGCCTTCTGGGTTCCGGTGATTCTCCCAACTCGGTCTCCTGAGTAGCTGGGACTACAGGCGCATGCCACCACACCTGGCTAACTTTCGTATTTTTAGTAGAGATAGGGTTGGCCAGGCTGGTCTCAAACTCCTGACCTCAAGTGATCCACCCGCCACGGCCTCCCAAAGTTCTGTGATTACAGGTGTGAGCCACTGCACCAGGCCCCAGTATGTCTGTTTTGAAAGAATTAATGAATAAAGGGCATATGCTTGGGCATGCAAATGCTGTCTCACTGACCCCCATAAAAGAAGAGGGGTAAGAAAGAGAGAAGAAAATATACGCCTATTGCTTTAAAAAAAAAAAAAAAAAAAAAAAAGGCCGGGGACTCCTAGGCCTAAATATACCCAAATGATTATACTTGTAAATTTGTATGGTTCAAAGAAATTTAATATTTGTAAAGTGCTTAGAACAGTGCCCAGCTCATAGAAAACAATATATGAGTTTCTTAAGCAAGCAAGCAAACATACCTAAGTAAAATAAATAAAAACGTGGTCAACCTTCTATTGCTGAGAGAAATTTTAAAGGACAGCCCCACCCAGGCATAGTGGCTCACGCTTGTAATCCCAGCACCTTGGGAGGACAAGGCAGACAGATCACCTGAGGTCAGGAGTTCGAGACTAGCCTGACCAACATGGTGAAACCTCATCTCTACTAAAAATAAAAAATAAAATAAAATAAAAATTAGCCAGGCACGGTGGCACACGCCTGTAATCCCAGCTACTCGAAAGGCTGAGACAGGAGAATCGCTTGAACCCAGGAGGCGGAGGTTGAAGTGAGCCAAGATCGCATGACTGCACTCCAGCCTGGGTGATAGAGTGAGACTCTGTCTCAAAAAATAAAAGAAATAAAAATAAAAAGGCAGCCCCTTCTAACACCCCTCTCTATCATCTCTTCATCTCACATTCTAACCCCATTTCTCTCCTCCTTCCCTCTTAATCCAACCAAATTGCACTTTGTGTTTTTCCAATTTAAGGCTATTGCTGCTGTTCATTCTTACCTGCTTGTATTTGGTCTGGGAATGTTAGAGGTTGGGAAGGGCCCCCTGCCCCTATACCCTGAGGGAGCAGTCCTTCTAAAAGCCCAGCAACGAATAAGCTCCTGTGATACCCCAGCTGCATTTTAATAGTCTGGAACTCAAGAAATACTTCTGTGAAGGTGTAACTTTGGGGATACTGAAAGGGTCCAACTTGGCCCCTTAGGTCTCACTGAATATGTAACTAGCACATTTGTAAGATCAGACCTGGTGGGTCAGTTCAGCATTGCTTTCCTTCTTTGAGGTCATGATTGTTTTTGATAATGAAGATACGAAGATGATGATGATGAAGATGAAGACAATGGCTTCAATTCAGTGTGTTTGACACATTCTAATTCACTGTACTAAGAAGCTCTTTTTTTGGCCGGGTGCAGTGGCTCATGCCTGTAATCCCAAAACTTTGGGAGGCCAAGCCAGGCAGATCACTTGAGGTCAGGAGTTTGAGACCAACCTGGCCAACATGGTGAAACCCGTCTGTACTAAAAATACAAAAATTAGCTGGGCATGGTGGTAGGCACCTGTAATCCCAGTTACTCCGGAGGCTGAGACAGGAGAATTGCTTGAATCCGGGAGGCGGAGGTTGCAGTGAGCCGAGCTCATGCCGCTACACTCCAGCCTGGGCGACAAAATGAGATTCATTCTCAAAAAACAAGTAAATCAATAATAAATAAATAAAAGCTCTTTTTAAAAATTAATTACCCTATATAATCCTAGAAATAGCTATCATTTTTATCTCCCTGTTTTACAGACTTACAGAGGTTATCTAACTTTCCCAGGGTCCAAATAGCTTATACCTAGCAAGGCAGAGATTCAAACTCAGGTCTGTCGTTATTCATATGTACTTTGCTAAAGGCCATGCTTATATTATCTCTAATTCTTGCCACAATACTGCAAGGGAGGTATTAGTGGCCCTTTTTTATAGCTGTGACAGATGAGGTTCAGAGGAGCTAGTGACTTGTTCAAGGTTACAGCTGAAAAGTGATGGAGCTGGTATCTGAACTGAGAATTTTTAAGTGTTTTAACATGCAGTTTTGTTGTTCTAGAATTGTGAGTCGTTATTATTGTCTCCTTTAAATTAAAAAAATTCAGATTTTCAATAATAAGCATATATAATTTTTATTTGCATTTTTATAGTCTTTTTATTATGAAAGTAATATATGAATGCATGCTTATTGTAAAAAAAACTTACCACTTTGGAAGTTATATTACTTTTATACTGAGGAGAAGAGATTATAAAACTATTATTGCATGTTTCTGTAGGTTTACTGATGACTTCATTCTTGTTATCACTAGCAATTTTTAAAGAGAGAAATGGGGCAATACCCCCATTTTTCAAATAAAGGCCCTGGTAAGTAGTGAGAGTGCTTTTTTTTTGCAATGGAGTGCAGTGGCACAATCTCGGCTCACTGCAACCTCTGCCTCCTGGATTCAACTGATTCTCCTGCCTCAGCCTCCCAAGTAGAGTGCTCTTCACCATTGGTTTATGTTGAGAGATTCAGCACATCTCTCATCCTCCTGCTTCTACTTGGTCTCCCAATACTAGGGCAGTCAGGGTAGGCTTCCGTGGTGCCAAAGGGAGACAAGCTTCTCTTGTGTCTCCTGGAGAGGCAGTGTGGGTTACAGTCTGGTGGAGTGCAGGGTGCTGGGGATAAGGAAGTATTGGTGCTGACGAAGATCTTGAAACCCTGAGGATCACTAGGATCAGAGCAGGACAAAGCTGGTCCAGTAAAGTGGAGAAATTGGCACTTGTTTAATGAAAGAGCTACTTACAAGGGTGTGGGCAAGGCTAAAAGAAACCAATAAGTGGGCCGGGCTTGGTGGCTCATGCCTGTAATCTTAGCACTTTGGGAGGCCGAGGTGGGTGGGTCACCTGAGGTCAGGAGTTTGAGACCAGTCTGGTCAACATGGTGAAACTCCATCTCTACTAAAAAAATACAAAAAATAACCAGGTATGGTGATGTGCATCTGTAATCCCAGCTACTTGGGAGGCTGAGGCAGGAGAATCGCTCCAGGATGGGAGGCAGAGGTTGCAGTGAGCCGAGATCGTGTCATTGCACTCCAGCCTGGGCAACAAGAACGAAACTCTGTCTCAAAAAAAAAAAAAAAAAAAAAAAAAGAAAAGAAACCAATAAGTGATGGTAAAATATCCAGAGGAGCAATGGCAACAGTTACCAGCCTAGGTCTGAAGGAGCAAGAGGAATGGGGAGTTAGGGAAACCTTGAGGGACAGCTCCAGAGAAGGACCCCCAGCCAGAGCTCTGGCCTTAGATAATACAACATAATCATTGCAAGTCCACAGCTCAGCAGCAGGGCTGTTAGAGGAATAGATAGCCCAACCTTTCTTCCACTTTCATCTACTGCCAGTACCTACCATTTGTAGAACCCAACCAGAAGTCAGGGAAGGGAGATAAGGGAGACCAGTTGGTACAATTCATAGTGGTCAGCTTCTACAGGCACAGAGAAGGGTGATGCAAGTATAGCCAGTATCGCCCTGCAGTCCTAGCCAAAGGGAAAAGAGGGCAAAAAGAAGAGCTGTCAGCCTCCCAGGAAGTGGGGCATGAGAGAAAGGGACCAGGATGGTAGCTCTAATGACCCCCGAGCCTGTCCCCTCTTTTTATTTTATTTTATTTTATTTTGACAGAGTTTCACTCTGTCGCCCAGGCTGGAGTGCAGTGGTGCAATCTCAGCTCACTGCAACCTCCACCTCCCGAGTTCAAGCAATTCCCCTGCCTCAGCCTGCTGAGTAGCTGGGATTAAGACATGCACCACCATGCCTGGCTAATTTTTGTATTTTTTGTAAAGACAAGGTTTCACCATGTTGGCTAGGCTGGTCTCAAACATCTGACCTCAAGTGATCCTCCTGCCTCAGCCTCTCAAAGTGATGGGATTATAGGCATGAGCCACCATGCCTGCCCCACTTTTTTTAAATAGACCATTTTTTATAACAGCATTAGAGTTATAGAAAATGTTTAAAGGCAGTGCAGAAACTTCTCATATACCCTTCACCAAGTTTCCCCTATTATTAACATCTTACATCAGTATTGAACATTTGCTACAATCAATGAGCCAAGATTGACATATGACTATTAATTAGAGTCCATTGTTTTTTCAGGTGTCCTTACTTTTTCTGCAACACTCTTTTTTTATTCCAGAATACCACATCACATTCCACTGTCATGTCTCCTTAGGCTCATTTTAACTGGGCTGGTTTCTTAGACTTTCCTTGTTTTTGAGGTCTTTGACAGTTTTGATCGGTACTAGTCAGGTATTTTATAGGATGCCCCCTCTATTGGAATTTGTCTGATGTTCTTCTCATGACAGTACTGGGGTGTTGGGTTATTGGGAGGAAAGCCACAGAGGTGAAGTGCCATTACATCACTTCATATCAAGGGTACACACTATCAGCTTGATTTGTGACTGTTGATGTTGATCTTGATCACCCGGCTGGGGCAATGTTCATCAGGTTTCTGTATGTAAAGTTACTCTTTTTCCTTCTTCTCAGTATTGCACTTTTTGGAAGGAAATCACTATGCATGGTCCATTCCTAGAGACTAAGGAATTATGTCCCCCTCCTGGAGGGTGGAATATCTACATACATTATTTGGGATTCTTCTGCACAGGAGATTTCTCTCCTTTTTCCTATTTATTGATTTATTCAATACTTTATTTATATCAGTGTGGACTCATAAATATTTTATACTTTGGGTTATAATCCAATACTACTTTATGGTGTTGCTCAAATTGTTCCAGATTGACCACTGGGAGCTTCTTCAGTTGCCTCCGTGTTCCCTTGACACACCTCTATCAATGCATTTCCGTGTGTGTGTGTGTGTGTGTGTGTGTATGCGTGCATGCACGCACGCACGCGCAGTTTCTCATCTTCTGGCACTACAAGATGCTCCAGGCTTATCTTGTATATTTCTTGCCCTAGTCCTAGAATCTGTCATTTCTCCAAGGATCCCTGGTTCCTGTTATTGGAAAATGATATTTGAAAGGAAGATCTGGATGTTAGGTATGCTTGTTGCCATCAAGGTATTGTTTTTTGTCAGCCCTCTGAGCTGACAGCAAAAAAAATTTGCTTATGTATGCTAACTGATATCTATATCTATACACACTTCTATTTTTTTTTTTTTTTTTGAGACGGAGTCTCACTTGTCGCCCAGGCTGGAGTGCAATGGTGCGATCTCGGCTCACTGCAACCTCTGCCTCTCAGGTTTAAGTGATTCTCCTGCCTCAGTCTCCCGAGTAGCTGGGACTACAGGTGCCCGCCATGATGCCCAGCTAATTTTTGTATTTTTAGTAGAGATGGGGTTTCACCATATTGGCCAGGCTGGTCTCGACCTCTTGACCTCAGGTGATCTGCCTGCCTCAGCCTCCCAAAGTGTTGGGATTACAGGCGTAAGCCATTGCACCCAGCCGTCAATACACACTTCTATATGTTACCACGCGTAGCTATATTAAGCTAAACATGAGTTCATAGGATGTGTCCAACTGTAATCTTTTACTACATGAATCCACCTAGGTCCCGATCCTTGCTGATCTGTAAATTTCTGCTCTGATAGTGATAAACCCGGTTCCCACATCTGCTATTCATTCACTTAATTGTTCACTTCCAATATACATGTATAGCAGTATCAGAACTGTTGACCCATACCCCTGTGGTTCACAACCTACCAACTTGTATAAACTCAGTGCTTTATCAACTAGAGCACAGTGCTTAGGTGCTGTTTCTTTTCTTTTGTCTTCAGTCTTAGAGATTTCACTAATTACCAGTTACTTGGGTCAGCATCATTTCTCTTGTCCCCGTCAGTGAGGTTGTTTCATATATTTGTAACAGAGTTAGATTCTCTTGTCATAGTCTGCACTCCTTCCTGGGACTCGTCAACTTCCTCAATGATTTTTTTTAAATGTACATACATTAAGCTTCACTCTTTGTGCCACAAAAATTCTATGGGTTTTGACAAATAGATAATAATATATATGCATAATGTCATGCACCTATACAGTATAATACAGAATAATTTTACTGCTTAAACACCTCTGTACTTCACATATTCATTCCTCCCCTCATCCCTTTAGATACCTGGAAACCACTGATCATTTTATTGGCTGTATAGATTTTCCTTTTCCAGAATGTCATGTCACTGGAATCATACAATATATAACTTTTTAAGACTTTCTTAGAAACTTTATTTCCATCACATATTTTTGTGGCTTGATAGAGAGCTCATTTCTTTTTATCACTGAATAATATTCCAGAGTATGAGTTAGCATAGTTTGTTGATCCATTTACCTATTGAAGGACATCTTGGCTGCTTCCAGTTTTTGACAATTATGAATAAAGCTCTAAATACATGGATGTGCAGGTTTCTGTGTGAACAAAAGTTTTTATATCCACTGGGTAAGTACCCAAGAGTGTGATTCTGAGATCATGTTAAAAGACTATGTTTAGCTTTGCAAGAAACTGCCAAACTGTCTTCCAAAGTGACTGTACCATTTTGCATTCCCATCAGCAATGAATGAGGGCTCCTGTTGCTCTGAGCCTTCCCTTTTAATTCAAATCACAAACTCACAACATGAAGAAAAGCTCCTAGCCAATCTCCTTGCCACAGAAGGCAGAGTTTCCATAAGAAAAGGTTATGACTGGGGCACAAGTCCTCAGGATCCACCATGTCCGTAACTCGAGGAGCCATGAGTTCATAGCAAATACCTGGGACTCCCATATTTTTGCAGTGTGAGGGGAAGTGATGATTCTCTGAATGAAATAAGAGAATAAGATGTAGAGGATACCCAAGATAGTCGAACTTCTCATTACACAGTCAGACAGTAGTTTTGTGATATCAAAAAGGAAATTCATTAATCAACACTCAAGATGAACATATGTAACCTAGGTCCCAAATTTCCCCACATACATGATAGTCAGGACAAATTAACCAGTGGGAGCCTTTAAAGTTTGAAAATGTGACATAGCAGAGCAACTAAGAACTTGCTAGCTTTTTCATTCACCAATGCTCAACCTCAAAGATCCATTGAGCCTGTGCTATGTGCCAGTCACGTGCAAGATGCTAGCATCCCGGAACTCAAAGTACAACGGAGGAGCCCAGCATGTCCCCAGATCATCACTATCCGATGTGGTACATGTAATATCAAAGAAACACACATTGACTTTGGAGCTGATGATACAAATCTGGTTAGGAAAAGAGAACAAGTTCAGTGGCCATTTCAACAACAGCCTTTGCATCCAAGGAAGCTGGCCAGTCAACCTGAGGGGCCATAATTACTTTTTCAGGCTTATGCTAAATTACTGCAATAAGATTTGTGTAGATGGATTTGAAGGAGGGGATGAATTCCCTTGTGTTTTTGAGGCTATTATGGAGGAAACGGTGGCAGGGGGCAAAGGAAGAAATCCAGTGGTGGAGCAGCCCTGGGCAGAGAGAAGCAGAGACATTTATTACAGGAGCAGCTGTACCCCACACTCACCAGTTTCCGAAGCTTCCCTCTCATTTGGAGAGAAGACAGCACACATTTTAAGGACACAGTAGATTGCAAGCAATTGATGGGTCAACACGGCTGGCTGGGCTGGTGATTTTGTAATTACGAAGCAGATTTTTTAGACAGAATGGTTACCCCAACTGTGTAATTAAGAGGATCGTTAAGGAATGTTGCTGGGCTGTGCATCACCCTGGGGCTAGAGCTACCACATGGTTACAACAGAAAAAAGCAGTCAGGCTTCATCACAGGGCCATTGCTAATTAATTGAAACAAATATTTGCAATAACAATTCCTATAGATGATATATTTGCAACAGTTGAATGCTGAGAGAATCTTGACAGAGAGGTCTGATCGGGGTGAAAATAATAGAAAAACAGGTGGTAGTCCCCAGGTTAGAGAAAACAAATGGGCTGGTTGAAATTGGATGGCCTTGGTGCAGTTTTAGTTGAATCCAACTCTGTAGCACTGGTTTGGACCTTACTTTGTCTAGCATATTTACTGTAGAATGGGCCTGGCTAAACTGGAGAAATTCCAGAAACTAACAAGAGTGATTTGAGTTGGAAAACAGCACCTAGGAGGAAGGTGAGGAAAAAGAGACAATTTAGTCTGGACTATGTCTGCATAACACGTTAATAAAGACTTTCAAAATTATGAGAAGTTTTCCTCTCCAAGAATAGAAATTAGCCATGTCCATCTCCTCTTAGCACAAAGAAGGCATAAACATCAACTGCAGAATGAGGAATTTGAACTAAGCAAAAATTTTGATGTTTTAGATTCTAAAATAAGAGACTACACAGATATTTGATCTGATTCCCGTGAACACTTTTTAGAACTGCAGAGAGGCTATAAATCCCAACACAGGTCCCTCCGTGTTCTGCACAAACTTTCATTTTGCTTCGTATTATTCTAGACATCTTCTTGGTTGGAAATCATTAAACCACCTTTGTTAGATGAAAGTAGTACTTTGGTAAAAAATATAGGCCAAATCATTAACAAAGGACCCGATCTCATGCATCAGAAGTGGGGTCAGTTTGTAGCTTATAACTGAATCCACTTAAGGCTTAGCCATGGATTATATATTCTTCGGAGGTGGCTTCCAACCTTAGGATTCTAGAAATGACACTTTCTTTCTATCTCCAGTGACTGCTACTGTGCTCAACCAGTAGTAGGTGCTCAGTAAACGTTGCTACTAGAGATCACGTGTAATATAAATCCTCAGTGTTCTTGTTTAAAATGCAGATGAAATCCGAATCTCAGGAAATTTACATTTTAAATAACGTCTGCCAGTGATTTTGAAAACTCCTGGCCTAGGGCAACCAAACTTCAGCACTGGGCTTGAAGTAATCTTCCTGGGAACAGCATCCTGGGAGAAAACGCTAGGATTTCAGTGATCAGAGGGAGAAGCTCTTACCTGGTTAACAAATTCAAGCTGTAGCTACTCAGCCAGCCAGGTTGTCATGCATAGATAAAAAACAGAAAGACCTGCTGAAATGACCCTAGATGTGTCCTGTGCTGCACAACGCCTCACTGGGCATGTGCAGAGGTTCTGTGAGAAGTTGACAAATGCATTGCTCTCAGGGCCTAATTATGAATCAGTTTGTTCCAGCAGCCCCCTTCACTTCTGCAGGGCTTTGGCCGGGCAAGAAGGCACATCACTGGTAACAGACAGAGGCGCACAAGACCCTCAGTGCTCCAAAAGCCATTTTCCTTCAGCCATGATGTGAGAAAACACAGGAGACATCTAGCACCTTCCTAGTTTGTCAATTTTATTCAGTGTTCAGTAACTAAAAAAAATTTTTTTTTTTACATTAAAACCAAGGTGGTGGGCCAGGCGCGGTGGCTCACACCTATAATCCCAGCACTTTGGGAGGCCAAAGCAGGTGGATCACCTGAGGTCAGAAGTTAGAGACCAGCCTGGCCAACATGGTGAAACGCCGTCTCTACTAAAAATACAAAAATTAGCCCCGGTGTTGTGGCACACACCTGTAATCCCAGCCACTCAGGAGGCTGAGGCAGGAGAATCACTTGAACCCAGGAGGTGGAGGTTGTAGTGAGCTGAGATCACACCACTGCACTCCAGACTGGGTGACAGAGTGAGATCCTGTCTCAAAAATAAAAAATAAAAAAACCCCAAGGCATACATATTATCTTATAGAATGAAAAATTCACATCTTTTTTTCTTTTTTTTTGGCCGGGCGCGGTGGCTCACGCCTGTAATCCCCGCACTTTGGGAGACTGAGGCGGGCAGATCACAAGGTCAGGAGATCGAGACCATCCTGGCTAACACGGTGAAACCCCGTCTCTACTAAAAATACAAAAAAATTAGCCGGGTGTGGTGGCAGGCGCCTGTAGTCCCAGCTACTCGGGAGGCTAAGCCAGGAGAATGGCGTGAACCCGGGAAGCAGAGCTTGCAGTGAGCCGAGATCGTGCCACTGCACTCCAGCCTGGGCGACAGAGCGAGACTCCGTCTCAAAAAAAAAAAGAAAAAAGAAAAATTCACATCTTTAAACAAAAAGAGAGCGATACTTCAAAGAAATTTCTCCCCTAATAACGTTCTGTTAGAGGCTCCAGAACCCCAGGGCTGTGCACTTACTCTCCTCTAAGGATTGTTCAGAGCAGCGCTGTTCCTAGAGCTTTCTTCGACCAAAGAAATGTTCTGTATAGACACATATGCTATTGAGCCCTTGAAATGTGGCTGGTGAGACTGAGGAACTGAATTTTTAACTCTATTCCATTTTATTTAATTTAAATTTAAATAGCCACATGCAGCTATCAGCTACTGCATGGGGCAAGTTTAAAGGAAAAGTTTACATTTTAGTCCCAACGTCTCCTGAGAAGTCTTTGGGATTTAAGGAAGAATTTAGGAAATGGAGCCAAGCAAGAGGCATCGGCAGCATTTTCCCTCTGTCAGTCATCCTTCACTTCTGTTCCGAACCGTTTCCTCACCCGAGAGCCCCTTTTCCAGTCTGCAGAAAGAACGAGCAGGTAGTAGAAAGGAAGACCTGCTTGTCTGGAAAGCCAAGAATGAGGAAGAGGTAGCGTGAGAAAGAACCCATCCTTGGCCAGGCACGGTGGCTCACGCCTGTAATCCCAACACTTTGGGAAGCCAAGGCAGGTGGATTGCTTGAGGTCAGGAGTTCGAGACCAGCCTGGCCAACATGGCAAAACCCCATCTCTACTAAAAGTACAAACATTAGCCGGGCATGGTGGTGCACACCTGTAATCCCAGCCACTTGGGAGGCTGAGGCATGAGACTTGCTTGAACCCAGGAGGTGGAGACTGCAGTGAGCTGAGATTGTACCATTGCACTCCAGCCTGGGTGACAGAGACTCTGTCTAAAAAAAAACAAAACAAAACAAAAAAAAACACCATCCTGGATGTCTTCTATCCCCTCAACAAGATCTTAGGAATCCTGGAGGCAGTCATCTTCAAGTTCATCTTATAGGAGTGGAAACTGAGGCTTGGGGGTGGAAATATGTATTGTCCCAGTGACTTGGTGAATGAAATGGTGCTAGCACTCTCAGCCTCCAGCCACCGTGAGCTCCTTCCTGTACTGCACCTGTGTCCTTCTCAGGGGAAGATGATGGATTGTTTTTCTCTGGCCTGTGAGGTTGCAAAATTTCAAAACAAGACAATGTCCTTGTAATTTGACCATATGTACCACATGATTTACAAATGCCCCTCTGACCTAGTGATTCTTGTACTAGTAATTTATCCAAAGTAAATCATGGGGAAATGTGAACAATGTTGGAAATTAAGTAGAAAAAAAATAACAAAATTGTGCGTGTGTGTGTGTATATATATTTTTTTCTTTTTCTTTTTCTTTTTTTTTTTTTTTTTGAGATAGGGCCTCACTTTGTCAACCAGGTTGGAGTGCAGTGGCACCATGATGGCTCACTGCAGCCTCAACATCCCAGGCTCAGGTGATCCTCCCACCTCAGCCTCCCGAGTAGCTGGGACAATAGACATACGCCACTACACCTGGCTAGTTTTTATATTTTTAGTAAAGACAGGGTTTCACCATGTTGCCCAGTCTGGTCTCAAACCAGACTCAAGTGACCCGCCTGCCCAGCCTCCCAAAGTGTTGGGATTACAAGCGTGAGCCACCACGCCTGACCACATATTTAAACACATATATAATCTCAGTAATTTTGTGGGTTTTTTTGGATGTTTGTTTGTTTGTTTGTCTGAGACAGTTTTGCCCTGTCACCCAGACTGGAGTGCAATGGCATGATCTCGGCTCACTGCAACCTCTACCTTCCAGGTTCAAGCTATTCTCCTGCCTCAGACTCCTGAGTAGCTGGGATTACAGGCACACACCACCATGCCCAGCTAATTTTTTGTATTTTTAGTAGAGACAGGGTTTCACCATGTTGGCCAGGCTGGTCTCAAACACCTGACTTCAAGTGATCCACCCACGCTGGCCTCCCAAAGTCCTGGGATGACAGGCATGAGCCACCAAGCCTGGCCTATTCTTAAGAGTTTTTTAATGCATATGTATATTTATTGCAAAAATTAGAAAATATATAGTGATTATCTCTAAGTAGTAAGGTTATAGGTGATTTTAGTTTTCTGCTTTGTGCTTTCTGTACTATAATTGGAAAGGCCAATTATTTTTTATTTATTTATTTATTTTGAGACGGAGTCTTACTCTGTTGCCCAGGCTGGAGCACAGTGGCGCAATCTCAGCTCACTGCAAGCTCTACCTCCCAGGTTCACGCCATTCTCCTGCCTCAGCCTCCCGAGCTGGGACTACAGGCACCCGCCACCACGCCCAGCTAATTTTTTGTATTTTTAGTAGAGACGGGGTTTCTCCGCATTGGCCAGGATGGTCTCGATCTCCTGACCTCGTGATCTGCCCGCCTCGGCCTCCCAAAGTGCTGGGATTACAGGCGTGAGCCACCGCGCCCAGCCCGGAAAGGCCAATTATTGATAAACACTGGCACTTCATTTATTAATAGTGATTCAGTATGTCGTATTCAGTGAAAGCCTGTAACATCATCTTCACTGTTACGGACACACATAGTGTGCTTTGGTCTTGCCTCCGGGGAGTGGGTGTTCTAGGTCAGTATGGAATTTTCCAGATCCCCTTCACTTCCCATGTCAGTTTTCTCTGCAGAGGGCCCTGTGTGAAGGAGGCATGTTCAGGAGGAGCGGTGCCCATAGGCAAGAAACAGGTAGCGTATGGTCAAAATGTGCAGCCTCATAGGCACCTGGTAGGAAAAGCAGTGCCTTAATTTACAAAAAGTCAACTTCTAGGCTAACAGTAGCCCTGTGTGGGCATGCTCTTTGGTATCAGCAACTTGATCATATTCACAGTGAAATGCAAACCTGGCAAAAACATGCAGGGGCTACATGGGAAGTCGCCCTCACGAGAGCCTTCAAAACTTGAGGCAAATGCCAATATCTCAAGCACACCTAATTTCTAACCACACACATGCAATTCCAGGCTCATCTCTTCCCTGAGGTGGTGATAGGTTGAAACTGAGGGGCTTCACTTTTGAAAGCATTTGCTGATAGAATGTGGGGTTTTTGAAAGCAATTGCTGATAGAACACAGCTAAGAACTAAGCAGTGGTCTCTAAGGTGTTGAGAGAGCTCATTGCAGAAGCGAGCCACTTCCCCCCAGACCACTGACAGATGCAGGATCAGTTGAGAGCTGGGCTTTCTGTTGTGATGTGCTGCTCCTACTGAGAACATGCTGCTTTGTAGGCAGGACACGTAACGTTGCATTATACATCTCCCAGCTTGCCACATCTCCCAGCTTGCCACATCCTGTTATGTTGCATCCCATCAGCCTAAGTCATGATGGAGGCAAACACAACCTGGGGTGACATGTAGCGCTTTGTAATGCATCGTAGCATTTCAATCTACATTGGCCAAGTTGCACACATCAGCTTGGACACAAGGTGCTCATTATTCAGAGAGTGTGATCTAATGTGCAGGGACTGCTGGCTGAGGGTATAAAATGCACCAAGGGAGAGCATGTATGTCACACTCCGTCTGAGAGCCAAAGTTCATCCACTACATTGAATTCCCATTTCTCCACTGGAAAACTCCACAACCACCAAGTCCTTGTGAGAGGGGATCTGATAAACAAAACATTCCAAATGCCTCCAGTGCACTGTGGGAAGAATCACGCCCTGTGCAGAGACTTTCAAGTATTGATGCTGATGAGTAGTAAGACAGTTTCTGAAGCATGTGACTGGATGACAGCTGGCACCTCCACTCAGATTAATACTAACTGACTTACTTGGAGTTTAAACTTAGAATCTTTGGAATACTATGCAGCCATCAAAAAGAATGAGATCATGTCCTTTGCAGCAACAAAGATGTAGCTAGAGGCCATTATTCTAAGAGAATTAATGCAGGAACCAAAAACCATATACCACATGTTCTCACTCACAAGTGGAGATACCCTTAGTAAAGACAGGAACACATGGACACAAAGAGGGGAATAATAGACTCTGGGACCTACTTGAAGGTGGAGGGTGGGAGGAGGGTAAGGGTCAAAAAACTACCTATCAAGTACTATACTCACTACCTGGGTGATGAAATCATTTGTACACCAAACCCCAGCAACACTCAATTTACCCATGTAACAAATTGGCACACATACCCACTGAACCTAAAATAAAAGCTGGAAAAAAATACTTATGATCTTTTGATTATCCTTTTTCTAACCAGGAGATTTACGTACATGGGACTTTTCAAGAGAGCTGTGATGATGAGTGATGAATGAATGAATGTCTTAAGGCTCGAAAGCCAACCCTTCACTACAAATAAAGGTTTGATACCAGAATTCTACAATCTTCTTCTCCAGTCACTCCTTGAAGGCCCGGGCTCTGATACTCAAGGGAAGGCTTATGCTCTCCAAACCCAACTCAAGGAGCAATAATGGGGCAGCCAGCCCTGAAAGACTAAGAAGCATTGGCATATGGCTCAAGCCATTAGTTTCTCAACTGGCTGGGAATCCTCACAGTTTCCTTGTATGAAAGAGGGATTTGCTGCAATTTCAGGAGGGCTTCAAGAGCTCATCGGCTCCCTTTGGATTAATAGGAGCTTTCTATTGTATCCTTTTTGAAAATTTCATGTTCTGAGATACTCTTGGCCCAGTCAGAGGGCAAGGAAAGCATCAGGAAGGACAGTCAGGCTCCATTTCTCAGGAGAGTGTTTTTATAAAGTAGAATTGGAACCTTCCAATGGACAAGAGGCCTGCCCAATGACTGGGGGTAAGTAGAAGGCCCAGCACCACGGTGATGTCAGGTAACCTCTTAGCCCGCAAACCCCCACCAGCCTCTCCTGATGTGACTAAATTCTTACCTTTCTCCTTAGTTGAGACTATTTGGTTGGCAGTAACAGAAATCCACTTAACGTAACTCAATTGAAAAAGTGCAGCTAGGCCAGGCACAGTGGCCTACGACTATAATCCCAGCACTTTGGGAGGTCGAGGCAGGAGAATTACTGGAGGCCAGGAGTTGGAGACCAGCGTGGGCAATAGAGCAAGACCCCTGTCTCTACCAAAAAAAAAAAAAAAATTACTTGGGGTTGGTCCCAGCTACTTGGGAGACTGAGGCAGGAAGATTGCTTGAGCCCAGGAGTTGGAGGCTGCCATGAGCTAGGATCATGACACTGCACTCCATCCTGGGTGACAGAGTGAGACCTGGTCTCTTAAAAAAAAAAAAAAAAAAAAAAAGATAAAGTGCAGCTAGACCTCACCAGACCTGGCAAGCCATTTAGTCAAAGCAGCTTCTCTTCCACTGCACCTGGTCTCTTTCTCTCTCTGCAGCCACATGGCCTCTCACCTTCACTTTCCCTGTGAGATCTTTCTCCCTCTGTCCCTCTCTCTTCACCTCTGTCTTTTTCAGTCTGTCCATCTCTCTTAACCAGCTCTCTCTGCCTCTCCTTGTGCACATAAATAAATGTGGTTACCTAAGTCCATTTAAATTATCTCAGTTCAGGTGACTGGCTGAAAAAAGTACTCATATTCTATAGTTCCAATACACAGTCCCAGAAGCTTTGGTTCACGTTGGGTCTACCCCCGTGCAATCAGTATTGTCCTCTGCTCGTCCACCGAAGTCACCCAGTCTGGCCTGGATGGCACGGCCATGCAGTGTACACACAGCTGTCCTCATCCACTCCTGTCCCTGTGGAAAGTTCTCTGGAAATGGGACTGTGGGCTGGACATGCACCTCCAAGGCATCCTTGTCATGTCTATTTTCTCTCCAGTCTAATCACATCCGCCATCCTCTCTTCCAACCTAGATGTCACACAAACCAGGGGATAGTGGAAGAGAATAGGCTTGGGAGACAGACTTGGTTTCTAATACTGGCTTTGTAAATAGTAGGTTTATGGCCTTGATTAAGGAGCGTAAACCTCAATTTCTCCATAAGAATAGGGGAAATAGCATCTATCCCGAAAGCTTATTTTGAGGATAATGACCCATTTTGGAAAGAATCATCTAAATACAGAATTTCTATTTCTTCACTTTTCATTTATTCTATACTCACTTATTTGTGGCTTCTGCTTCTACCAGTCCCTTGAAATTGTTTTCATTAAGGTCAGCTATGACTTTTTCTGTTGCTATCACCTGTCCTAATCATATTCATTCTCTTTTTAGAATCGTCACTGTTGACCATTCTCTCCTTCTTGAAAATGTTCTTCCTATGGCTTCAATAACAATATATGTCGTGGTTTTTCAAATCGATGTTGGTTTCTTTAAGATTATTTTGATATACAAATGAGTGCTGGGTGCAGTGGCACACACCTGTAGTCCCAGCTACACAGGAGGCTGAGGCAGGAGGATTGCTTGAGGCCAAGAATTTGAGGCTACAGAGTACCATGATCAGGCCTGTGAAGAACCACTGCACTCCAGCCTGGGCAATGTAGTGAGACCTCATTTGTAAATTTTTAAAAATTATTTTAATATATAAATAAGCAAAAAGAAATCAGCAATTATTTGTATCATTGCCAAAAATTAACTAGCGCTAACATGTTTGATTCTCTTTTTTATTCTTTTCTTTTTAAAAATTCAATTAATATGGAAAGGTTAGAAAATGTTTTAAATTTTAAAGTAGCCCAAATCCCTCTATCCTGGAATTCTATTCTTTATTAAGGATAGCACAGTAAAAACTCTGTTATCCAAGGCATCTTTTTAAAATGCAAGTATGGAACTAAAGAAATAGAAATGTATTTTTAAAAAATGAGTTCAGGCTGGGCACGGTGGCTTCAACCTGTAATCCTAGCACTTTGGGATGCTGAGGTGGGCAGATCACTTGAGGTCAGGAGTTTGAAACCAGCCTGGCCAACATGGTGAAACCCTGTCTCTACTAAAAATACAAAAAAAATTAGCTGGACATGGTGGCAGGCACCTGTAATCCCAGCTACTTGGGAGGCTGAGGCAGAAGAATTGCTTGAACCTGGGAGACAGAAGTTGCAGTAAGCCGAGATTGCACCACTGCACTCCAGCCTGGGCGACAGAGTGAGTGTCAAAAAAAAAAGAAAAAAATCCTCAAAGTGTGTGAGGGTAGGAGGGGGAGATGAAGAGAGGTTGATGAGTGAGTACAAACTTACAGTTAGATAAGAAACAGAAGAAATAAGTTCTAATGCTAGATAGCAGGCAGGGTAGGGGAACTATAGTTAGCATCAATATATTGTATATTTCCAAGTAGCTAGAAGAGAGGACTTGAAATGGAACCAACACATAGAAATGATCAATATTCATGGTGATAGCTACCCTTAATGCCCTGAATTGCTCATTACACATTGTATGCATATAAAAAATACTCATAGGTACCCCCATAAATATGGAAAATACTATACATCGATAACCTATATATCAATAACAGAAAAAAAAGAAACTAAAAAAATAGGAGGGTACAGTTACTACGTTTCTATTTAAGACACTGGTACTCCTACAATTTCTACAATCTTCCCTCCCCCACTTCTTGATTTGTGTTGCATTATTGGTATTTTGTTTGTTTGTTGTTTGCTTGTTTGTTTATTTTGAGATGGAGTCTCGCTCTGTCATCTAGGCTGGAGTGCATTGGCACCATCTCGGCTCACTGCAACCCCTGCCTGCTAGGTTCAAGTGATTCTCCTGTCTCAGCCTCCCATGTAGCTGGAATTACAGGTGCCCACCACCATGCCAGGCTAATTTTTGTATATTTAGTAGATGCGGGGTTTCACCATGTTGGCCAAACTGGTCTCGAACTCCTGGCCTCAAGTGATCCACCCACCTCAGCCTCCCGAGGTGCTGGGATTACTGGTGTGAGCCATCACACCCAGCCTGTTTTTATATGTTTAACATTGCAGTTTAATTTCTGTTAACATAGTTCCCATGGTTGCCTGGAATCTGGTTTTGGCTCTATATTCAAATGTATTTTATGCTTATATGAGGTGTTTTTTTTGTCATGGAATATCCATTCCAGAGTTCTTTGTTTTGATTTATCTCCATGAGGAATTTTGTTATCAGTATTTTTTTCAGAAGTGCTTATGTGTTTGTATTCTTTGATTTATTTCATGTGTTTGAGTTATTTTCATGTCTGTAGCTTTTTGCTTGAAGGCATCTTAGAGAATGTCATGCTCACGGTCACACCTACTTTCCCTTAGAACTTTGATGATGTTCCCCCTTTGCCTTTTTCTGGCATTGAATGATCTTGTGGAAAAGTCTGGGGCAGCCTTATTTACTGCTATTGACTGTATGCTGGGGGAAAAAAATCTCTCTTTATCTGTGTTCATATAAGTGGATTAGCTTAGCTAGACTGGATCTTGATGTTCAGTGATCTGGGTGATTGGGATTATGTATATAAAAAATTGATGTTCATAAAATGCTCAGCACAGAACCCAGTATGGGGTCAACAAATTATGGCCTACAGGCCAAATCCAGCTCACAAACTACAAATAAAGTTTTACTAGAACACAAACATATTAGTTTATGTATTATCTGTGGCTGCTTTCCTGCCTCAATGGCAGGGCTGAATAGCTGTGACAGAGACCATATGGTCTGCAAGTCCTAAAATATTTACTATCTGTCCTTTTACAGAAAATGTTTATCAGCCCTATTCCCCAACACACATGCTCACTCTGTCCTATAGAATCAGGAAAAACTGGCTATTGAAAGTGACTTTACATCTCACTTTCTAGTCTAACATGTTATTTTCTGCAAAAGCAGTTTCCATAAAACCTAGATATGGGCTCCACCAACCTTAACCACTTCCAAAGAGAAGTTCACCTGCATTATGTAATGTCCATATGATATGGTATTATCTTTTGAAGACAAGCTCACATCTATGTCCAGAGACCCATCCACAATTGAGGCATAATGATGTTTCAATTTAAAGCCATATTCAGAAACTTTCCCTATTACCGCCACATGGTCAGATGGCCCATGCCCAGTTGCAAATAACCAATCAATCAATATCAACAACATGGTTGTGGCACTTCAAAAGTGGGAGAAGAGAAGGAAAAAAACAAGTGTTTTTTTTTTTTTTTTAGTAAAACCCAAGAAAATGCAATGATAAGTCTATAAAAGGTGATTTTGAAATGGTCCGTATTTTAAGAGTTTTGCTGCTGCTGCAATGACTTTAAAATACCCTTGAACTGGACTCATTGGGTCCTTCCTTTTGGGGAATGGGCAGCTTTCTGCATAAGGAATACCTGTAGAGATTATTTCTGGCTCTGTGAATTGCCATTCTGTATTCACTATCTCTCATGTACCAATTTGGGAAGAGTGATGAGGGTGTTGAGATAGGAGAAAGGATTAATAGTGTGCTTTCTAGTCACTGGGAATGTTGAGAATAGATATTTAGCAGACAGTGAGATAAGGAATCTCCACACTTTATGTGTGTGTACATGGAAGATATTATCAATATATCAGCCTTTCAGATAGCCACTTGCCTTAGGTCAGTAAAAATTAGAGGCCGACATTTTATTTAACTCTGCGTTATCTCCTCTTTGCAACTTGAAGTAGACATAGGCTAGTTAACACAGAATATTATCTTGGGGTGGGTACATACTTGTAATTTATATAAAAGGCTGAAATGCACCTCATTGTATTTCCTTGCCCAAAGATGGAGTAAGCATTTATAAACTTCCCGCGAAATATTACCACCTTAGAGTCAGCAGACCTAGAATATGTGAACTTGGCCAAGTTTCTTAACCTGCTCTGTCTAGTTTTCTGATCTTTAACAAGAACTAACCTTTGTCAAGCACTGACTGTGTGCCAGGAATGGCTGTAAGTGTTTTCCGTGCATTTTCTCATTCAATTCCCCCAACTGCTTACGGTCCATATTTCATATATATATATATATATATTTTTTTTTTTTTTGAGACAGAGTCTTGCTTTGTCACCCAGGCTGGAGTGCGGTGGTACAATCTCGGCTCACTGCAACCTCCTTCTCCCAGGTTCAATCCATTCTTCTGCCTCAGCCTCCCAAGTAGCTGGGATTACAGGCAACCATCATCACACCCAGCTAATTTTTGTATTTTTAGTAGAGATGGGGTTTCACCATGTTGGCCAGGATGGTCTTGAACTCCTGACCTCAAGTGATCTGCCCACCTCAGCCTCCCAAAGTGCTGGGATTACAGGCATGAGCCACTGTGCCTGGCCAGGTCCATACTATATTATGATGCTCGCTTGCATGAGAAAACTGAGGGATAAAGTGGTTCAAGCCATTTTTAGAGGTAAAGCTAGATTTGAACTTGGCAATCTGGCTCCAAAGTTTGTTCTGCCTCTTACCAGTAATAAGATTGTAAAAAATATAAAAAGAAAAATTGAAGAATATATTTTTTATTATGTTCTTTATATATAGTAAGCATGCAACGAATGGTAATAATCTATGTGATAGTGATGATGACTGTGATGAAAAGAATAAAAAAAAACAGGGTGACTATGCTAGGTGCAGTGCCTCACACCTGTAACCCCAGCACTTTGGGAGCTGGAGGTGGTGGGTGACTTGAAGACAGGAGTTCGAGAACAGCCTGGCCAACATGGCAAAACCCTGTCTCTACTAAAAATACAAAAACTAGCAGGGCATGATGGCATGCACCTGTAGTCCCAGCTACTCAGGAGGCTGAGGCACAAGAATCATTTGAACCCAGGAGGCAGAGGTTGCATTGAGCCGAGATCACGCCACTGCACTCCAGCCTGAGTGACAAAGCAAGACTCTGTCTCAAATATATATATCTATAAAATTAAAAATTTTTAAAAGGGCGATTTAGAAAATACATTATTATAATCCTTGAAAGGGCTTCTGGCCCCAAGCAAACCACTCTCCTACTAGAGAGAGGGATTTCTTAATTTGTGCATAGATCTGACTTGGGACAAAGACTATGTGCTCATACCACAGTGTTGATGAAGTTCAAAGTAGCTGAGGCTACTATCACATCATAGTTCTGGTTTTTGGTCTTTGACTACTGGGCTTGTGTTCAGCCTTTGTCTTTTGCCAATCGCAAAATCAGGGATGATTCTCATGTATTCAGGTGGACTTCTGTCTTGGCCCTAGTAGGCAAATGGTGAAAAAGAGCCCTGGGAGAGAAGCCAGAATCTGTGAGTTGAAGAGGGGGAGGCAGGGAGAGCCAGTAAAGAGAAGAGGTGAGTTCCAGGCGGTGACAAAGAAAGGCTTTGGCAGGAACTGTGAGTCGGAGGAGATGAAAGTTGGGATAGGGTCACATAGCAAAGGAGATCGCCATCCTTCTGAAGAGCAGGAAAAGACCAGAAGAATCAAAAACCAGGACTTGAACAGATATTTATACACTCATGTTCACAGCAGGATTACTCACAAAAGCCAAGAGGTGAACACAACCCAAATGCCCATTCACAAAAGATTGAGGTCAATGCTTTTCTCACTCCCAGAGACACTGGACTCCAGGAAAGGTGTTGATTGATGTGGCTGCAGTATTGCCACATCAGCAGATGAATGGATTAGCCGATGAGTGGATCAACAAGATGTCGTAGATACATAATGGAATATTATCCAGCCTTAAAAAGGAGGAAATTCTGACACATGCTACAAAATGAATGAGTCTTGAGGACATTATGCTAAGTGAAACCAGCCAGACACAAAAGGGCAGATACTATGATTCCACTCATATGAGATATCCGGAGTAGTCAAAATCACAGAGACAGAAAGCAGGATGGTGGTTGCCGGGGGCTGGGGGAAGGGGATATGGGGAGTTATTGTTTAATGTCATGATCCCCAACCTTCCTGGCACCGGGGATTGGTTTCATAGAAGATGGCAGGGGTGAGGGGATTGGGGGAGTGGCTTTGGGATGAAACTCTTCCACCTCAGATCATCAGGCATTAGTTAGAGTCTCATAAGGAGCTCACAACATAGATTCCTTGCATGCACAGTTCACAATAGGGTTCACGCTCCTATGAGAATCCGATGCTGCCACTGATCTGACGGGAGGCAGAGCTCAGGCGGTCACGCTCAATGGCCCAGTTCCTAACAGGCCATGGACGAGTCTGTGGCCCAGGGTTTGGGGACCCCTGTTTAATGGGTTACAGAGCTTCAGTTTGTGAAGATGAAAAACTCCTGGACACGGATGGTGGAGGTGATGGTTGCCCAATAATGTGAATGTACTTAATGTCACTAAACTATATATTTTAAAAAATGGTTAAAATGATAAATTTTATACTATGTATATTTTAACACATTAAAAATAATAAAGAAAATCTCACAATAAAAAGAGAGGGTGAATATGAATGACATGACTTAACTATAGCAGTCGCCATTGAATGCACATCTCCTACATAGATTTATGTTTATATATTCAGTAGTGGTGGCTGGGGTGAAGAGGAAACTGGCTAAATGTATAGAATTTCCATTTTTGCCAACTGAACCGACCCATTGGTCAGAAATGGGGCCTATCATTTATTCCGGGGAACTACTACAAAATAACTCCGGCCGGAGTTATTTTAATTGACTGTTGAGTAATGGTGCTCATAAAACTCAATTGGTGGGCAGCCCTGCCTTCCCACCAGTCACACTCCAGAAGGGATCATGGTGGCCAGGGGACACCTGCTGGAGGCTCGTCACCAGGATTCTTGACGACTGGAGCTGGTGCGATTAGATCAGCAGGGAAGTAGGTCAGTGGAGAAGCCACTTACTGGCTTGCAGAGACTTCGGCTGGGGTGCAGAAGAGCAGGCGGTGCTGCCGGCCGTGTATCAGGACACAAGTGCCTTCTTATGCACCAGTAAAAGTTGTGAGTATCACAAAAGTTACCTAGAAACCAAATCACAAGACTTCCAGTGACTCTGGCAGGCTCCCTAGTGTTGACAAATCAGGGCATCACAGGACTCTAGTTTCCCTACAATTAAGCAGATAATTAAGAAATAAGAACACATTTTTCTGATATAAATTGATAGGTTCTAGTTGTTTATGTTAGCGTCAGAAATAAATTGAGCAGTAATCTGCAAAGGATGTTATTGCATTATAAAAATAAAGATCTGTCTCCACAACCAATCAATTCAGCAGATATATACCAACAATCAAATTGTTAAAAATGACTTCTATAAATTACCCAGGGTTCTGTCTAATGGTGCCAGAAGCAGCTGTGATACAATTTAGGGCTGATATAACCATACATCGAGAGTGCTTTTTCATTCTGATACTTTCCGTTCCCTTCAAAGCAGTTGTAGTAGAGCCCACAGCTTTGTTTAGTGCACTCATGTGAAAACAAAGTGTATTTCACTCCATGGGTTAGCAAAGTCATTTTGGCAGGAATATATGCATTTGATATGGGAAGAATAATTCAATTTTCTTTCTATTATTTCAGCTACAAGGTTGCAATGTACTTAATTCTTCATTAAGCCCTCTGGCTTGCAAGGAAGTTGCTGTTCTTTACGAGCTGCCGTACTTCTTTCAAATGAAGGTGGAAAAGACCCACCAAGGGAGAGTTATAATCATATATTTTTCAGTCTTGTCTAACAGCCATTTCAATGAAATCAGAACGATTTAGTACCTTTGCTTAATACCTGCAGCATTTGAAAATTCAGTCTGTCCAAACTTGATTGTCTGTTAATGCCTAATCACCAAGCTGCACCAGGATCTGTCGGTGGCCTTTTTTTTTTTCCTTTGCATATTCATGTCGGCTGAAAAAGCAGTTAAATGCTGGCTGAACTGAAAGCAATTTTCCCACTTGGGAGCCCTGACACAACAGGAATCCATCTTTCATATAACAGTTCCAAACGTAGTTCTTCCACAGAGGTTTTGTCTAGTAAGCTTAGATGGTGCCCTAGCTGAGACATGGTTTACTCACCAGACGCAATTAACAATGACAGCAAAAACACATGCAGTAGCCACTGGACTCCCACTGGGTATTAAGTTCTTTCCTCGGAATATGAGACACCAGGAGACACATCAAGACAAATAAACATGGTCCCTGCCCTCAAATAACTTACAATATAGTAAGAAAGTGGCAAAAATTTGAATGGTTTGAGAATAACTAAGTGGATACAAATTAAAGTCAGTCTCGGGAATGGATCCGTTTTTGGAGAAAAGTTTCCTATTTCTCCGCTAGATAGAGGTGGACAGGCTTGGCACAGGACATTGTGGAAGGTACAGAAGGATCTAACAACCTGGTTGAAGAAAAAATTTCAAATAATGGCTGATAGCATAAGGTGAGAGAAAGAAAGAAACTTAGGGGCAGGGGAAGGAGAGCATAGTTTGAGGGGTGCTGGAGTCAGGGACAGGTTTAGAGAGGCATGAGTGGGACATACTAAATTTAACACAGAAATGGTGCTCAACAGTCAATTAAAATCTGAGTCTGGAACTCCGGAGAAAAGTCAAGAATAAAGATACAGATGTAAGCCAGGCATGGTGGCTCACGCCTGTAATCCCAGCACTTTGGGAGGTTGAGGTGGGTGGATCACCTGAGCTCAGGAGTTTGAGACCAGCCTGGCCAGTATGGTGAAACCCAGTCTCTACTGAAAATACAAAAAATTAGCCGGGCAAGATGGTGGGCGCCTGTAATCCCAGCTACTCAGGAGGCTGAGGCAGGAGAATCACTTGAACCCAGGAGGCGGAGGTTGCAGTGAGACGAGATTGCTCCACTGCACTCCAGCCTGAGTGACAGAGTGAGACTCCATCTCAAAAAAAAAAAAAAAAAAAAAAAAAGATAGAGATGTAGAGGTTTTGCTTTCTTTGGAGGACTGGTCAGATATGTTGTAGAATGTCCTGTTTTTTAATACCTGTTTTAATACCTGGAGCACTTGAAAATTCAGTCCGTCCAAACTGTGATTGTCCATTAATGCCTATTCACCAAGCCACGCTAGGATCTGTCGGTGGCCTTTTTTTTCCTTTGCATATTCATGTCAGCTGAAAAGGCAGTTAAATGCTGGCTGAACTGGAAGCAATTTTCCCACTTGGGAGCCCTGGCACAACAGGAATCCATCTTCAATATAACAATTCCAAACTTAGTTCCTCTACAACAGATCTGTTATAGAAGAATCCTGGTTTTTTTTTAATTGATGTTTAATAGTTGTACATATTTATGAGGTACATGTGTTTTTTTGGTACATGTATACAATGTATACATTACAACAGGATAATTGGGATATCTATCACTAGAAGTCCTATTTTTGACTCTCAAAAATAGTTAATTTCTTCCCTGATAGATACTTATTCTGAAATTCTCAATGGACACTCCCCGTCCTTCAGTCTAATGTTTCGAAAGAAACATTTTGATAACTCCTAATTGGTCCTTGCACTAGAGATTTTCTGGTTGCACCTGCAGATCCTCTCTCCATTCTTCTCCTTCCTGTTTTTGCCCTGGGAGGCCGAGCTCTGTGAATGGCATCACCTTGCCCACTGGCTGCTAAATCGTTTGGCCAACGGAAGACACAAATGAGAGATAACAGCCCGGAAGGGAGTGAGGTCAAGGTGCACATTTATCGTGAATCCCTCTTCGCCTGGTCATGATGAATTGGCTGCTTCTCTGTACAGCCACTTGCTTTAGGTTGCAGTCAACACTCTCCCTACTTTCCAGTCTGGCCTAGAGGTAGTGACAGCTCCTGCTGTTGTTAGCCTGTGGGAACTGACAGTATCCCTTGTGAGTTTCCCTAAAGGCTGCCTATTCTTTTTAAACAGTGCTTTTGGTAAGCTTCATTAGCTTAACTTAACGAAACTCTTCTCAATTACCTAGTTTGAATCCAGTATGTCTTTTCTGACATGACTCTCAAAGAGTCTTCTGCAAATACTGATTGATTGATTGATTGACGATATTATCCGATCTTTGTTCTAATATATCTTCCTTTAAAAAGTTCTACAACATAGTAATCACACTTGGGCTGATCTGTTTTCATGAAAGAAAGCACTTAAGATAGTGTTCTCTAATTTAAATATTAATAGGAAAATGATTAAATAAATTATGATCCATCTCTCTATATGATACTGAAATTTTTTTTTTTGAAAATTTGACATTTTCTTAATCATTGGAGGGGAGAGAAAGAAAGCAAGCAGAGGTGGGGATATGGTTACACTATTTAAGAGCTGAATACAAAGACAGTGAGTCTTTCATAGTCTCAACAACTCCACAATGAATAACTGTGGATTATCTCATTTATAATTCACATTGGATAAAAAAATTGGTTCCCTTCTGTGTATATCAATTTAATTCAAACCTTATCTTCAGAATACAAAGATGAATACTACAAGATAAACTAACTGCAATAGGTATTTTCTAAGTAGAAGAGCAAACACCAAAGGGAATCCCTCTTTCCAATGTCTTCTGATATGGCAAGATTTTGCCAGAATGGAAGTCTAACATTTAAATAAGCATTCTCTTGGCCAAGTAAGAAACTACAGTTGTTGTGGGTATTACCCTACAATTACCATATGTATTACATATTAAATTAAACTCAGCATTAAATATGCTTGTATAATTATGTTGTTAATGATGATAGCAGTGATGATGCTGGTGGAAAAAGCCTGTCTTTCGTCCATGAAAAGTAAGGGAGAAAAATGTAACAAGCAGAAAGCAAACACAGAGTTGGGCAATTTTTGACTAGGAAAGAGAATTTTAAGCATAGAAATATAAAAAGAAAAGTACTCCCTTATTTCCCTTACGTGGAAATAATATGAAACACTTATTAGATACACTGGACAACAAGAGAACTAAGTACTCCAACTCTACTGCAGCATTACAGAAAAAATCATCCCTTCACCACAGTGTAAGACTTAAGGGCAACCTGCCCAAGGATGTATGTTATATCAAACACAGCAAGATTGCTGCTGCCCTGCCAAGTACTTCCAATCCCTACCTAGGTCCTACTGAAATATGGGTGGTCCCAGTTAGTTTTATTGAAATAAATCTTTAAAGAAAAAGATAAAGCATTCAAAAAGACAAGTCAAAATGCATCAGGAACCACATATCCAACACAAACTTTATCCTCAAATGAGTTATGTTTGCCTCGCACTAATAACTTTTATTTCACTCAAATTAGAGCAGTAATCTTCCATACGTAAGTATATTCCCTGCCCAATAATTCAAAGAAAAAAAATCCAAAATGATTAGTAAGGAAAAATATAAGAATTAACAGACCCTTTAAATTTGTTTTAAATATTTTGAAGATTTAAAAAGTGTTTAAAGTTTGTAATTCCTAGTAGGAAAACATTATCTGAATGAATACCGTAATGGCAAGCCACTATAAAATGCTTCAGCTGCATTTGGGGGAGAGGGGTAGGGATTATCTTCAAAGCACCCCAGCTCTCTTGATGAGAAGGTCGGAGGTACACTGGTTTGTATTATTGCGACATCCATAAGGTGATCTAGGTTGCTTTTCCTTCAGCAAGGGCTTTATTTATCAGAAGGGCATTACGCTTGACCTCCAAATTTGGCTGACAATTTACTGATAAGATTCATAACCTTTGGGTTGCTCTAGTATTTTGACATATTTGCTGGGTTCTGAGCCACATCCTGGAAGGCCACCATAACTTCTGGATCCTGCATGGCTGCAAGAACCTCTGGATCACTAAGAATTTCATTGAGTCCAGGCATTCCGGCCATTCCAGGCATGCCCCCTCCCATTCCAGGCATGCCCGCTCCCATTCCAGGCATTCCTCTGGGAAAATTACCCGGCACTCCCCCAGGAAAGCCACCTGGAAAAGAGCCATACTGAGCTCCTGACTGTCGTCTGTCTTCTTCCTCCCTCTGGGCTCTCTCATGCTCTTCTCGAGCCTTCTTAACTCGTTCTATTCTTTCTTTGATCTCTCACTCTTCACATTTTTGCTCATACTTTCTCCGATGTTCTGCGATTTTCTGTGCCCTATGTTGAACTTCTTTCAGCATTGCACTAGCATCTTCATCATAATCCAATTTAGAGGCAAGGGCAAGATCATGGGCTGCTTCTTCCCAGTGGCCTAGAAGTCTGTGTGCTTTCCCCTGCCACTTGTGAGGCTGAGCTGAATCAGGATTTATTTCAATGGCTCTGTCACAGTCTCGGATGGCAGCATTTGGCTTCTGTAATTTGACGAAGACACTGGCCCTCTTGGCATACAAAATGGCCAAGCGAGGATTCAGCTTGATGGCATCTGTGAATAAGTCAATGGCTTTCTGGAGTTCACCATCATTTAGGTCTCCAATAGCAGCCACTTTTTATCATTTGCCTGATCCATCATCTCCTCCGTTATCTCCGCATTTTCATCTCCCATTTCTTGAGGAGCATCAGTGTCTGGTTCAATCACACCTTCTTTATCAATTTCTAGATCACTTTCCTCACTTGATGTTTCGTATGCCTTTAAGTCTTCCTCCACCTTCTTACTATCAGGTTTTTCTTCTTTGGTATTTTCTTCTGATTTAGCTTTCTGAGTAGCAAGTGGTACTTTACCTCCCATGCTCTCCACCCACTCCCTCAGAAGCGCATTTCCTCGGTGTGCAGAATGCTCAGATCCTGCTTACACATCTTCACAAAGGCCTGAAGCTCGTTCACTTTGCGGGGGTCCATGGTAGGGAGGTGGTGGGCGAAGCTGGGGGGCTGCAGCCCAGTTCCAGGCCCAGGCGCTGGCTCGGCGTGACTGCGCAGAAGGGGCTGAAATTTTTTTTTAAATGAGACAATTGGCCAGGCACGGGGGCTCATGCCTGTAATCCCAGCACTTTGGGAGGCCGAGGTGGGTAGATCACCTGAGGTCAGGAGTTCGAGACCAGCCTGGCCAACATGGTGAAACCCCATCTCTACTAAAAATACAAAAAAGCAGCTGGGTGTGGTGGCAGGCCCCTGTAATCTCAGCTACTCAGGAGGCTGAGGCAGGGGAATCTCTTGAACCCGGGAGGTGGAGGTTGCAGTGAGCTGAGATCACGCCACTGCACTCCAGCCTGGGCAACAAGAGCTAAACTCTATCTCAAAAAAAAAAAGAGAGAGAGAGACAATCTTACAGGTATGGACATAGAAATATCTTTAAGACATATTAAGTGAAAAAAAAAGTGACAGAAGAATAGGCTCAGTATAACCCCATTTATGAAAACAACATTAAACAAAATAAAACTACACATTTTATATAAACTCTTATGAACACATAGGCCCTTCAGACTCTAGTCCTACACTTTTCCCTTGCCTCACCCCCTCCGATATTCCTGCCTGGACGTTGCACTTCAGGTCAGCAACTACATTATGCACTTGCTGAATTAGAGTAGGCGCTCAATGCTTGTGGGATAAATGAATGAATTACAATTTTCAAACATGTCCTTTACTTTCAAGACTCCCTCTTAGTGTTTGTCCCTACTGTTCCATCAGCTTAAAATGCTGTTAACCCTTCCCTCAGCAATTGTGATTTAGTTAGTAGTCCTCTAGCATCCACTAAATTCCACTTTATTTGGAAAGCCTTCCCAAACCCCTTAAACTAGAATTTTCTGGCCCTCCTCTGCTTTTCTAGAGCAATTTATAACTTCACCTGAGCACTCAGAACACCTTGCTTTGCAATCAAATCCAGTTTCCCCTATAAGATTCTAAGATCCTGGGGGAGCTTTGGCAATTTTGTATTCCCAATACTCAGCATAATATCTCACACATAGTAGTCACTTGGTGTGTTACCTTTAATTAAATCTAATTGACTGTTAGGGTCCCAGGGGCCAGGTACACCAGACCAGGTAGAGTAGAATAGGTACAATGCCTATTGTAGGTTATTAATTGAATGTCTCCAAACAAAGTAAATTGATTAATTTAATCATGAAATTGAGTGCCATCCTACTTTAAATAATTTACTCTAAAACTTCAGGCAATTTAAGTCTAAGACGGAAAGCAGGTGGAGAGTGTAAGAGCCTATATAAGACAAATTTTTCTTTGTTGAATATCAAAGGGCCTCAAGGAATGATCTGGCCTGCCAATGCAGGAATGGGCAACAGAGAAGTACATAGTTGAACAACCTTCTCTCTCTTCTCTCCCGAGGAACAAGCATATTTTCCCGTCAACTTTAGTAGCAGTTGCCCCCTGTGGATTTCCCAATGAATCAGAAGCTGCCTCCGCACAGACTCCTAATCCACAACTTGTATTTCTCAAATCTAATTTATTAAAAACTCATTTATTTTCGACAACACCAGATTTCTGATTAACTCCCAGCACCATGGGTTATTTAATGCAGTGGGTTTCATTGTCATTTCTGATTTCCCTAAGTGCTTGATTGATAGAAGCTATCATGGGCTTAGTCTGTCAGTGTATTGTTCCTGTGTCAAGTGACAACAAAAAACTTTATTAATGAAATTGCTGGTGTCTCCTAAATAAGCTAGAAACCCAGTATGGCATTGGAGACCCACAGGTGTTAGCTTTCACTAGGGCAACTAAAAATCATGCCTGGAAGCTTCGCTGAGATACAAGGCAGATATCCCTACCTATGCTCCATCTGGAAAAGCCTGGCAGGGTCCAGAGTTGTGTTTTCTCATTTGGTGTCAAGGAAGAAAGAGGTGTATTTTCATTTTGCCTTTTGATAAGGGTGATGAAATGCACTGAAGTAGGTTCAGAATGATAAATCAACTTTAAATGCGAACAGCCTTATCTTGTGTTTGTTTTTATAATTTTTCAGACCCATTTAAATCTTTGAGGAGAGTAACCCTTAGAATACAAGATAGAGTTGTTAAGCCTCTAAAATAAAATATGATGGGGAGCGGTGGCTCATGCCTGCAACCCCAGCACTTTGGGAGGCTGAGATGGGAGGATCTCTTGAGCCCAAGAGTTCGGGACCAACCTGGGCAATATAATGAGACTTCATCTCTAAAACAATAATAATAAAATAAAATAAAATAAAACAAAAGCAAGAGCTGTTGCCATGCTGTTTGTGTAGCTAATCCCTTAACCTGTCTTCTGGACTGAGATTGCTTCCTCAACCCAACCATAGCCTTGAGCTACCCACAGATGTGAATTAGGTGGAAAAACTGCCGCAAAAATGTCAGTAAAGGGGAAAGAAGCAGGGGCAGGTCTCCCATATATTAGCAAAATGTCTTCACAATTTAGTGTTCTCAGTTTGCTGAAATATAGCAGATTTCCCTTATAAACCTTCCACTGGTGTCTTTGGTGCTTTATCTTCCTAGCTAGACAAGGACCCTGGATGGAGGAGAATTGGTCATTCAGTGGAAAGTCCAATCGCCTCTCATTTCTCAAACATGAGAACAGATAACTTCCTAATCAGTTCTTCCCTTCTGAATATCTCCTTCCACAACCCTCTGTGACTGTAGCCCGGAGATTTGGATTAATTTTTCCCTTTAGCGTTGCGTCTGACAGCTGAGATGTTGTGATGTTTATGAACTGTTCAGTCAAAGAGATTATATAGCACCTTGAACAGCTTAGAGGACACATACTGTGTAAATCTAAGCACTAAGAAGTCAGGAACCTGAGAAGAAAGCATAATTCAGGATAAGTCTCCCAATACCTTCCCATCACCTCTACTTGTCTCCCTGGGTGAAAACTCTAAGAGGGCAAACTAGAGAATAAGGCACAGAATCCAAAGTTCTTGAGATTTCACTTCCCTGGGCCCTTTTGTTGAATATGAACAAGCCCACTCATGGGCAATCTGTTACATATAAATACTACTATTCTGACACTGTAAGAAAGGTGAGCCCTTTGAGATATTTCCCAAGAGGTATCTATAGTAATTTATCTACTAACATTTGTATGCAAAGACGTGTATTTACTGAACGACTACATTTAGGATTAATGGGATCTTAGCACCGTTTACAAAAGCTGTACTTAAAATTATGCTACCCCCATTTTTCCCTAAGACTGATGAAATTTAAAAGCTAATAATTAAGATGGTTAAGACATGGGGAGTGCATGCTTTTTTACATTGTTATACATAAGTTGGTGCAAACTCTATGGAGGGCAGTATGAGAACATTTGTCAAAATTAAGATGTGCAAGCTGGGCACAGTGGCTCACACCTGTAATCCTAGCACTTTGGGAAGCCAAGCTGGGGGGATCACCTGAGGTCAGGAATTCAAGACCAGCCTGGCTAACATAGTGAAATCCTGTCTCTACTAAAAATATAAAAATCAGCCAGATTTTGTGGTGGGTGCCTGTAATCCTAGCTGCTTAGAAGGCTGAGGTAGGATAATCGCTTGAATCTGGGAGGCAGAGGTTGCAGTAAGCAAAGATCGTGCCGCTGCACTCCAGCCTGGGTGACAGAGTGAGACTCCATCTCTAAAATAAAATAAAATAAAATAAAATAAAATGTGCAATCAGAGATTTTTTCCATTTTAAGATGGTAGTGAAAAGATTTTTTTCTGCCCCTGCTCCTTTTAGGAAATTACCCCAAACCAACAAGGGTGATGAGAGAAAACCTGCAAATTTCATAATCCATGAAATTAGGAAATATTTATATGAAAATAAATAAAAGAGTTTAAAAAATGATGTAGCAGAGTGGAGGTAGCCTGTATTGTTAATTAGTGACAGGATTTTTCTTTTTCTTTTTTTTTGAGACAGAGTCTCATTCTGTCACCCAGGCTGGATTGCAGTGGCGCAATCACAGCTCACTGCAGCCTTGACCTCCCAGGCTCAGGTGATCCTCCCACTTCTGTCTCCCAGGAGGCTGGGACTACAGGCACATGCCACCATGCCTGGCTAATTTTTGTATTTTTTTGTAGAGACAGGGTTACACCGAGTTGCCCAGGCTGGGCTTAGACTCCTGGGCTCAAGTGATCCACCTGCATCAGCCTCCCAAAGTACTGGAATTATAAGCATGAGCTACTGCATCCAACCAATGACAGGATTTGGGGGTTTTTTTTTGAGACGGAATCTTGCTCTTTTCCCCAGGCTGGAATGCAGTAGCACAATTTCGGCTCACTGGCACCTCTACCTCCCAGATTCAAGCAATTCTTCTACCTCAGCCTCCCAAGTAGCTGGGATTACAGGTGCATGCCACCATGCCCGGCTGATTTTTGTATTTTTAGAAGAGACAGGGTTTTACCATGTTGCCCAGGCTAGTCTCGAACTCCTGAACTCAGGTGATCTGCCTGGCTCAGCCTCCCAAAGTGCTGGGATTACAGGCATAAGCCACTGTGCCCGGCCAATGACAGGATTTTTAAGACACTAAATGCTACAGGAAGTGAGGGTTAAGAAAAGGGCTAAAAGTTGAGAGATTTATTAGAAGTCTATATGAGGAGCAGAGAATACCCCACCCTCTCCTGAGCGGCCAGGTGACTACCCCTCACATAATCCATACCAAGAAGAATTAAACCAGTGTAGCTCCAGACTCGGGAACCCCAGCCCAGTGAAAGGTAGTTAATAGGCACAAGGCTAAAAAAGATCAAGTGTAAAGTGAATAGTGAGACCCTCCCTGCATGCTCAGCTTCCAGAACACTGGGAACCAGCCTTATTGCCATGGCCGCCTCCTTTTCCCACCACCCTCTACCCAAAGAGAGCAAATTGTAGAATTCTTCTCCAGAATAACTGAATATCCAAGAGAAATACCTAGAGATACAGATAGTTGTGAACTCTACCAATAAAAATCAAGCAGCCTGCTACTCCACTCATCTACAATGAAACCAACAAGCTCAACCGTACAAATGGAATTTTCAATCAGCTCTTTGATGGCTCCTTTTTAAATATGAACTGACAACCAGGGATCACTTGACATTTAAGAAAAATTTTCCAATATAAAAGACTCTAAAACACACACAAATGTGTGCATATGTATGCACACACAGAAAAAAAGGAACTAGGAAGAAACAAAGACAAGGTAGATAGCAAAAAAATATTTTCAAAAATTAAATCTAATTGATATTCTTAGAAATAATGAAAATATTAGCTCAATAGGAAAAGATCGGGAACTATATAAAGAATAATAAGAGAAATGGAGCTCTTAAAAATTACAGATATGGGTGCGGTGGCTCACAACTGTAATCCCAACACTTTGGGAGGTTGAGGCAGGAGGATTGCTGGAGCCCAGGAGTTCAAGACCAGCCTGGGCAACATAGGGAGACCTTATCTCTACAAAAATTTTTTAAAAGTTAGCTGGGTATGGTGGTGCATGTCTCTGGTTCCAGGTTCTTGGGAGGCTGAGGCAGGAGGATTGCTTGAGCCCAGGAGGTCAAGACTGCAGTGATCTGTGATTGTACCACTGCACTCCAGCCTGGGCAGTAGAACGAGACCCTGTCTCAAAAATTTTTTTTAAATATTAAAACAAAAACTTTTAAATGTTTTTTCAATGAAGGGGTAGAAGAAAGAGTTTAAGAAATCTCCCACACTGGCTGGGTCCAAGATCCTGTAATACATGGCTCATGCCTATAATCCCAGCTCTTTAGGAGGCCAAGGCAGGGGGATCCCTAGAGCTCAGGAGTTCAAGACTAGCCTGGGCAACATGGTGAGACCCCATCTCTACTTAAAAAAAAAAAAAAAAAAGCCTGGCATGGTGGTGTGCACCTGTGGTCCCAGCTACTCTGGAGACTGAGATGGGAGTATCACTTGATCCCAGGAAGCAGAGGTTGCAGTGAGATGAGATCACGCCACTGCACTCCAGCCTAGGTGACTGACAGAGCGAGACCCTGTCTCCAAAAAAAAAAAAAAAAAGAAAGAAAGAAAGAAAAGAAAAGAAATCTCCCACAGAGTATAACAAAGAAACAAGGAGATAAACCTTAGGAGAAACTTAGAGGTTCAAACCAAGAGATTCAACATCTGATTAATGAATATTCCATAGAGAACAAGGAAAGTAAGTCATGGAGGGGAAATTATCAAAGAAATAATTGAAGAAAAGTATAGAACATGAGTCTCCAGATTAAAAGAGCCTTAAAATGTTGGTACAAAGCATAAAAAGCACCCCCACCAACAGACATCATTGTAACATTTCAATACATCAGAAAAAAGGACCTTGTGCAGATCAGAATGGCATCAGTGGTCAGAATGGAACTGGACTTCTTAAAAGCATTATTGGAAATTAAAAGATAGGTGGGAAAATGTCTTTACAATTCTAAGGAAAACCATAATCTACCTATATCAAGCCAAACTACCAACGGTGAGAGTAAAATAAAGACATTTACCTGTAGAAAAGAACCTACACATATTACTCCTCATTACCATTTTCAGGAAGCTACTATAAAATGTACTCCACAGAAAGGATTAAAACAAGAACCAAAAAAAAAGATAGGGAGCAGGAAATTGGGGGTCAAACAGGGGAGAGAGAGAGATAAAGAGAATTATTAGAATGATGGTAAAGGCCAGGTAGCCCAGAGAGCAGCAAGTTGGAGCAAGAGAATGGGAGGTTCGAGGGGAAAGAATAAACTGATTGATTATCTGATGAGTGTTATGGCATGAAAAACAGCATAGAAAACTGGATTGAAAGGTTGTTGGAAGAAAAATTAGATATTTAGCCCCCCCCACCAAAAAAAATAAAAACAGAAAATGAAAAATATAAGGCAATCATTAACACCAGGGGAATAAAATGTCCAAGAAAGGAAACAACCATAGTATACTACTTGGCAGACGAATGAACAAAGTTTGCACAGTCATAATAATGTAATGTAAATACGAATGTACATTTAACCTTAAACTGTGGTTCAACCATACTGGGAGTCTGAAGGGAGGGGGAAGGGGTATGCAAGAAACCTAGATATTTTCACATAATATGAAATCAATAGAAAATATCAGAATGGATAAACTGAACATTAACGGTAGGAGCACATGATGTAAAAATGTGGTGAAAACCAGAAGAAACAAATAAAAGGGTTGAAAGTGAAGGAGCTGGCATGTGGGAAATCAAGAAATAGTGGGACAGGGGACTGTGTTTTTTAGTTGTAAGGTTTATAGCCCTGTTTGATTTTTAAAAATTGTCTACCTGTGATAATTTGATGAAAGCACTCATTTAAAAATAATAACGGGATTATATGATATGATCTTTAAATGTTTTTCTTAGCTATAAAAGACACTATTGGCTGGGTGCAGTGTCTCACACCTACAATCCTAGCACTTTGGGAGGCTGAGGCAAGAGGATGACTTGAGTTCAGGAGCTTGAGAACAACCTGGGCAACATGGCGAGACCCCATTTCTACTGAAAATACGAAGAAAAATTAGCTGAACATGGTGGTGCACACCTGTGGTCCCAGCTACTCAGGAGGCTGAAGTGGGAGGATTGCTTGAGCCCAGGAGGTGGAGGTTGCAGTGAGCCAAAATCACACTACTGCACTGCAGCCTGAGTGACACAGCAAGACCTTGACTCCTATAAAAAATAAAAACTTTGTTCTAAAAAAAAAGGGCACTATTGAAAATTTCAAAGGAAAGAAACCTCTTGAAATAGGGAAGTATGAAAAGTAACTAACAGGTTAAAGAAATAAATGCTTTTTTCTGCATATGCTTCTTTTTTTTCTGCTCTTATGCTAATTCCATAAACTTTGGACTAGAGAAGGAAATGTGTGTACAGTAGCTGTAGACTGGAAAAGAAAATGTTTGTGTGATTAGAACCTACATCTGAACTTGGCCTAGGTTAACTTCCTGAAGAGTAATTCGAAAGAACACAAACAGAAGAACTACTCGGCAATAAAAGGGAACACATTTCTGATACCTGCCACAACATGGATGAATCTTCAATGAATTAGGCTAAGGGAAAGAAGCCAGCTCCATAAGCCTGTATAATGCGTGATTCTATTTATATGACATTCTAGAAAAGGCAAAACTATAGGGATAGGAAACAGATCAGTGGTTGCCAGGGACTGGAGGTAGAGTATGGGGTTGACTCTGAAGGGGCTCTGGAAACATTTTTTGAGGTGATGGAATAAGTCTATTTCTCAGTTGTGCTGGGGGTGGAACAACTATACTTTTGTCAACCTATGGAACTGTATGCTAAAAGGGATGAATTTTATTTTATGTACATTATCTCTCAGAGAGAGAGAGAGAAAGGAAGGATATGGTTTCCAAAGTAGTTTTAGCTTTACAGATTGTCAAATGAAACTAAAAAATATCCCACATCCTTGGGCCTCTTCTCACTGTACGGGGTGTATCATGAAGACGCATAAGACCTTCTTTCCCAGATGTACCAGTTGGGATAGGACGCCCCAAAGTGCTGTGCACTAGTCTATATTAGCTTCATGATCAACACAGTTTTTCTCAGAATTTTCTAAAAGCCAAATATTAAACAATAAAAAATCTCTATGGTAGATTTTGAAAACAGCTGTAATTATTCCTCTCCTTGAACCCACATTACTTTGCAGTATGCTTTTGCAGTTCCTTCCCTCAAGAGGAAGAGTCCAGCTCTCCACCCTTTGACTTCGGACTGACTTGGTGAATTGTATCACCAGCCAAATACGGTGGAGGTAACTTTGTGCCAGTTCTGAGCATAGGCCTCGAGAGACCTTGTGGGCTTTCATGAGTTCACTTAGAGCCCAGACTAGCTACCATGTGAAAGATCCCAAGCTGGTCTCTATGAGAGAAGTCTGGCCCAGTCACCCTTGTCACCACAGCTAATAGCTTGCCAACTTCTAGACATGTGAGTGAGGCCATCCTACACCAGGAACCTCCAGCAAATCCACTGGCTGACCACGGACACATTAGCACCCAGTCAAGTTCAGCCAAGCTTGAACTTGGCTGGATGAGCTGAGTTATCCAGCTGATCCATAGAAACAGAAACAATAATAAATGGTTGTTGTTTTAAGTCACTAAGCTTTGAAGTACTTTGTCATGCAGCAGAACCTAAGTGATACAACATAAAAAAGAACACACTTTTGTAAAAAAAAAAAAAAAGGGGGGGCGGGAAACAGCTCACCTAGGTGTCTTTCTACTACTAGATATTTTTGACCAGGGCTAAGTGATAAAATAATGACTTCTTAAAGTTGCATAAAATAGCATATTGCATTGTGAAAAAATATCAATTTTGCTTGCAGGAATTTACTCTGTAGGTATACTCACATCTGTGTGCATATTATTAACTAAGTGAGTCCTGATCAGCCTAAATAAAGTTTTATTGGAACACAGCCTCAGCTATTCATCTACATATTCTCTACAACTGCTTTCACACTACCATGGTAGACTTTAATAATCTTGACAGAGTATGTGTGGTGCGCAACGCCTAAAAGAGTTACTATCTGGTCCTTTACAGAAAAAGTTTGCTGAGCCCCTGGTCTAAGCCGGTGGATCTGGAACTTTAGTGTGCATCAGAACTACTTGAAGGACCTGTTAAGACACAGATTGCTGCCATCTACCTTCAGGGTTTCTGATTCAGTCGGTCTGGATAGGGCTGAAAATTTTGCTTTTCTACTTCGGTCTCATGACCCTCAAATTGCCCTGTGGAGGCAACTGCCTGTTTTATGACCTCTGTAAGCTGGTTACACAGGCTCCTCAATCCACACCTAAGTGCAATTTAGAGAACAGTTCAAAACAGCATTGCTGTGCCTTCCATGCCCTGAGCATTCTGCTGAGCTGTAGGGTTGAGCTCACAGCTCCCACTTTGTCTTTTAAGTGAGACATTTCATCTTTCCTCCCAGGCATTTGGAGGGAGAGCCACAGAACCTGGAAAAGAATGTTAAGAACTGGATTCAAGTTTCTACTGCACTGTGTGCTTGTGTAAGTCAGTTCACCCCTGATACTATGGAGATAATAAAATACCCTTCCAGGCCAGGCACGGTGGCTCACGCCTGTAATCCCAGCACTTTGGGAGGCCGAGCTGGGCGGATCACCTGAGGTCGGTTTGAGACCAGCCTGACCAACGTGGTGAAACCTCATCTCTACTAAAAATACAAAATTAGCTGGGCGTGGTGGCACATGCCTGTAATCCCAGCTACTCAGGAGGCTGAGGCAGGAGAATCACTTGAACCGGGGAGGCAGAGGTTGTGGTGAGCTGAGATCGTGCCACTGCACTCCATCCTGGGCAACAAGAACAAAACTCTGTCTCAAAAAAAAAAAAAAAAAAAAAAAAAAAAACTTCCCTACTTTCCATGGCTATTGTGAGAATTAAATAGGAAATTTTATGCAAACTACTTCATCAGTGTTAACATTTCATAAAGTTAAATTATGTATTATCATTAGTAGTCTATTGTATTGTTGTAACATTGCTATTATCGGTAACCCCAGTAGTTCCAAGTGGAAGTTGCTATCAGCAGAGAAAAAGGCTTTGCCCAGAAAGAATAAACATTAATGAAATCCATCCCTGATTAAAAGGAAGGCCTTTCACCCATTATGTAGCTTCAGACATTATTCTGCATTCAAAGGTAAATATTTATCTTCATCCTTGGCAGAAGAGAAGAGTGTTCAGGACATGTGAGTGGTGTTGATGGATCCGAGTTGTCCGTCCTGGGAGCTCAAAGCAAACCCTTCCTGTATCCCCGTCCAGAGCATCTCCTCAATCTTTGGGTTCCATTTTCAGCCTCCAAGGCCATGCCAGCCTCTGAGCACCTCCAGGTGCTCCAGTGATGTCTGCTGAAGTGCCCCAAGAGGACTCAAGGCACCAACACCTGCCCACACAGTAATGCTCAGGAAATGCCTGTCAGCCAGCTCCAGGCTACAAAAAGTCATTAGCTGCTCGTGACCCCTGGCATGGCTGCCACAGGCTGGATTGAAAGTTGATGCAGATTGTAGCAACCCGGCATTACGGTCCCCGCTAGCCGCCCAGTTCCCCAGACATGCCTGAGCTGACGTTTGCTGGCTGGCTGATCTCCTGAATGTCTTTGCTGCAACCTCAGCTCCGTGCTTCTTGGGGAGGGTAGCCAGAGGTGGAGGCCTGCCTATTTGCTTCATGTTTGCTCTTTAGCTGTTATTTCAAGGTCATCTTAACTCACTGGCAGCCAGGTCCCAGATTACCCATCAGCCTGGCGTATGCGTCTGGTGTCCTGATTTGAAGCATAATGCCTATAACTGCTTTCCCGTGCCACACTCCCCGATTTACTAATTCCAGTGTTTGTGGCCTCCCAGCAATTCCTTATGCCCAGCTCACTCAGAACTCAGGTGAACCTCCATGAGAGCTCTGGGCTGGTGCCAAGAAATTCAAATCCCAACAACACATGGCAAGAAGGCTCAGAGCCCGCCAGCTCTGTTAGGTAGCCTTAGGGGAACAGCTGTTGTCTAGTCCACAGGGAGGTGGAGTCTCCTGATCCAGCCTTCTTAGGAAGTTCTGTGCCTCCAGAAGTTAGACTGCATATGGCTTCACCCTGAGAGACACTAACAAGTTTGTACTGATGATGCCAGAGCACTCAGTCAGCTTCTGATTGATAGTGTGTGATCTTCCCTTGGAATGAGGGAGTCAGAGGGCTGGATCTGGTCTTTCTTCTGCCACCAGTTTACTCTGGGGTCTCCCATAAGTCACATCACCTCTCTAGATCTTGGTTGCTTTCTCTAAAAAAAAAAATGAAGGAGGAATTTGCATTAAGATTTCTAAGACTTCTTTGAGTACCAAGGTTTTATGATTCCCTTGAACTCTAGGGATGCCAGTTCTACCCCCTCCCCCAAATATATACACACTCATAAAGAATGCAAACAATTTTTAATATGAATACAAGCAAAATGTAATAAAGAAGGCAAATTTGCTGCCCCAAATTTGCATAATGTATTCTCAAGCCAAGCAGAAATGGCATTTGAGTTGTGTGCTGTTTTGAATTATCTGCACCACCGCACCCCTGCATTTGTGCAGATAATTGGAAGGTGGCTATATATGGGGCAGATATACAGTTGTCCCATATGGGTCACATCACAGTAGCATTTCTCAGAGTTGGGGTTAATGTGATTAACTCAGTTGGTGGAGTCCAAGGAAGACCATGAGTCAGATCTCTGCGGTTTTATATACAGAAAATTTTCTTTTCAGATGTCCATAAATATACCCCTGATTATAAAAGGAATAAAGAGGGTAAGAAAACGCATGTGTTAACTAAATTCTGAATCAGTAGACTCTTGCATCCGTAAATTTTGGTTTGTGATCAAAGTGACTCCAAAGGCAGGTAACATAATTTGTCACTTTATTGAGGCATGAGCTTAAATCACCTGTGGTAGGTGACAGGTGACAAGAAAAAGAGTTACAGATGGTGATGACACCAACCCAGTTTCAAGATAGTCATGCAGCAACTCAGCCTTGTCCTCATAGACAGCAACACATGTAAACACTGTAAAGAAGTGTTTCACTTGGACACTTTAATAAAGCTTAAAAGGCTATAAGCTTGTCTATGAAGATATGCAAAGGAAATACGTGATTTGGAATGCAACTCTGAAGAAAGCTTGGACTCTGTCCAAATGCTCCCATCCACTTGAATTCAGAAATGCGAACAGGTTCTCGTGGTGAAGGTCTCAGGGACTACAGAGGTAGACACAAGAAGCTGTCTTAGGAGCTTGAAAGGGGTGGTTTTAGGACAAATACAACAAATTACTACTCAACAAAGCAGGTAGTAAAGAAATGAAACATGTTGCCCCTGCAGGCAATACAGGCTGAAAATAGAAATAGGTTCAAAAATTGCTTTGGATAAATTCAAGACCTATAAATCTACAACAGAGGTTTCCTTTGTAACAGGAAAGCTAGGTCTACTTGACACTTGACAGAATAGCTGTGCTTGATACAAATCGTCCTTTTTGCCACTCTCAGAACCATGGCTGCTACTACTGCCCTTTGCTTTCTGAGTGCAACGGACTTCCTAAGAACTGTACGTGCATTCTCTTGTTTAATCCTCACAGGTACACTGTATCAGGTATGATGGTTCCCATTTCAGAAAAGAAGAAACTGAGTATTGCACAAAGCTCCTGGGTTGACTGCTCAGCTCTCACAGTCTCTCCCCCATGTGACCACATCTGGATCTTGTGATCCAGCTCTCCTCCCCCCATTGCCAACTGATACATGGACAAACCCCTGACTCAACCCAAGGTGAGTCAGTCACATTCTGTCTCCAAGAAATGTGAAGTGAGAGTGCACAGATGTGGGGCTGTGCCCACTGATGGCAGAAATCCAGATGAAGAACATGTCCCTGGAGAAACTGTAACCCTCGTACATTGATGGTGGGAATGGGAAATGGTGCAGCCACTGTGGCAAACAATTTGCTGGTTCTTGAAAAAGCTAAACACAGAACTACCACATGACCCAGCCATTCCACTACTATCTATGCACCCAAAATAACTGAAAAGAAGGACTTAGATACTTACACGCTAACGTTCATGACGGCATTATTTACAATAGCCCAAAGCTGGAAACAAGCCAAGTATCCACCAACAGATGAATACATGAATAAATGTGGCCTATCTAGACAATGGAATATTATTTGGCTATGAAAAGGAATGAAATTCTGACACATGCTACAACATGGATGAACCTTTAAAACATTATACTAAGTGAAATCAGCTAGACACAAAAAGATAAGTAATGTATGATTCCACTTATGTGAAATATCTAGAATAGGCAAATTCATAGAGACAGAAAGTAGGTTAGAAATTACCAGGGAGTGGGAGAAAAGAAGGAATATGGGAAATTATTGCTTAATGGTGACAGAGTTTCTGTTTAGGATGATTTTTAAAGTTTTAGGGAAAGATGGTGGTGATGGTTACACAACATTGTAAATGTAATTCATGCCACTGAATTGTACACTTACAAGTGGTTACATTGGCAACATTTTGTATTATGTTTACCCCATTAAAAAAGTAAACAAAGACAAAGTGTTCTACTGCTAGCTCCCCAGTGCAGCCCTGCCTGCCTAGGCTCTTCACTTGGCTGTTTAATTGAAATGACTCAGTATTATGAGAATAAGTTTCCTTCTGTTATTTAACTAGCCAGACTCAGTGATGTTACTGGTGACCACTAAACTGAAATCATATATGAAGGTTTCAGGTTTCAGAAGGAACTTGCCTAAAGTCTCACAGCTTCAGAGTATCAGAACTGGAATATAAGCCCACAAGCCCGTAAATGTCTGGCCTCAGACAGATCTCAGAGCCATGACTTTAACCACAGTGTCAATGCACAGTGTCAGAAAACTGATGTTGGACTGTGTAGGGTCTGCAAGCATTCACTCATGCCATCTTCATCTTCCAGAATGCAAATATCCCAAGAGCATGAAAAATGAATTCATTCATTCATCCATCAAGCCAGTTTCCCAGACAACCAGTCAATGGCTAAGTATTTGTTGGGTATATAACAGTGCACAGAATATTCAAAGAGAGAGAGAGAAGGAGGAGGAGGAGAGGAAGATGAAGAGGAAGAGTGAGAAGAAGGAGGAGGAGGAAAAAGGAAGGAAGGAAAAGAAAGGGAACCCCACACTCTATAACCTGGTGATCCATTTGGGGGCCAAGTGCCACATGGGTTAAATACCTAAACAATTAGGCCGTGTGATCAAGCCTTGCACTTCAAAGCCTCTGAGGGGAAGGAGATTGAATAAAAAGAAAAGAAAAATCTGTATGTTGTGAATTGGCTTCAGCAATAAAAGAAGTTCTTCCTGGTGGACAGTCTGGGCCTGACGGAGATAATGATTTCCAATTGGTTTAGCAGCTCAACAACCTTAATTACAGTCCCCAAATCCACTACCAAGATTTAACCCCTAGGCTGGGCACAGTGACTCACGACTATAATCCCAGCACTTTGGGAGGATGAGGTGGGCGGATCACTTAAGGCCAGGAGTTTGAGACCAGCCTGGCCAATGTGGTGAAACCCAATCTCTACTTTAAAAATACAAAAATTAGCAAGGCATGGTGGTGCACCTCTGTAGTCCCAGCTACTCGGGAGGCTGAGACACAAGAATCTCTTGAACCCAGGAGGCAGAGGTTGCGGTGAGCTGGGATCACGCCATTGCACTCCAGCCTGGGCAACAGAGCAGACTCTGTCTCAAAAAAAAAAAAAAAAAGATTTCGCCATTTAACCCTTTATGTTATTCCTCAAAAGCCACCAGACACCCCTCTGTTTCATCGTTTTTGATGTTACTCCTCATGTCACTGGTTCACTAGATTTTATTGTGAAATGTTTGCCCAGTTAGGATTTGGGGGAGGGGTGTTCAGTGTTCAAATCAAGAATAGGCCTGCCTTTACTTAGGCACAAACTTCTTTTATAGTCAGAAATCTGACTAGTCACAGATGTTTTTAAGAAGAGTAGTCCTGCATTTCATTGTTTATTTAATCAAAGGAAAATCTCACAAAATTCCTATCACTGTGAACCACCTTCAAACCCAGTCTCCTCTCTGACTTAACACTTTGGCTGAGCCTGATTTATCAGGTCAGGCAGTGTAGCAATTAGCCATGTTAATCACAAAAGCGTGTCTTAAATTTAATCTGATATGTTCTACCCATGAATACACACAAGGAAACACCCTTATATATGGATCTAGGAAGAAGTAACAACCATTACACCTGACTTGCTAATGTATCTCCTTTGGCCTGTGTGGCAGACACTATTGATAGATTATGCAGACACCTTTCTCAAACATCTCTTCCTTGACCCCTCCCACTATACACGGCCCTCTTGCAACTAAGAGGGGCCTCATGATCCAGTTTGGGTCTTTGAGATATAAATGAAAGACTGTTGGGTTAGGGTGAGGGGAAATTCTAAAAAAGAGCTTGCTTTCCTGATAAAAAGGGACACGGCCCCTACCTCATGCCATGAAGGTGAACGTGACTGGGAGTATGGCCATAGCCACATGCAGTGAAAGGCTTAAGCATGAAAGCCAATAACCGAAGGTTGTAGAACGCAGATATTTAAAGAACTGGGATCTGAGTCAATACCAGATCCATTGCTTTTGGACTTCTTCCTCTTCCTTTTAAATATTTTTACTGAACTATCATATGCATGCAGAAAAGACGCCTACCATAAATGCACAGCTCAATGAAATCTCACAAACTGCACACACCAAGGTAAGCAGAACTCAGATCAAGAAAGAGAATATGGCCAACACCCCAGTGTCCCCCTAATGTGGTCTCTTGCAGTCTTTACCTCCACAAGGACAGCCCCTTCCTGCTTCTAAAATCATTGATGAGTTTGGCCTGATTTTTGTGCTTTATATAAGTGGAAGTGTAGGGTGTGTATTTTTGTGTGTCTGGCTTTATTTGATCAATACAATGCTTGTGAGATTCTTCCATACTGGTGTGGATAGTTGTGGTTTATTCATTGTCTTTACTTTATCCCATATGTAACCCATGTGTGTATATATCACAATTTGCTTATCCATTCTACCTGTGATGAGCATTTGTGTGTTATCCAGTTTTTGGTTATCAATAGACATTCTTTTTTTTTTTTTTTTTTTTTTTTTTTTGAGATGGAGTCTTGCTCTGTCACCCAGGCTGGAGTGCAGTTGCGTGATCTCTGCTCACTGCAAGCTCCGCCTCCCAGGTTTATGCCATTCTCCTGCCTCAGCCTCCCGAGTAGCTGAGACTACAGGCACCCGCCACCATGCCCAGCTTTTTTTTGTATTTTCAGTAGAGACAGTGTTTCACCATGTTAGCCAGGATGGTCTTGATCTCCTGACCTCGTGATCTGCCCACCTCGGCCTCCCAAAGTGCTGGTATTACAAGCATGAGCCACTGTGCCCGGCCCAATAGACATTCTTAAACAGTCTGATGATAAACACATGTGCACTTTTCTGTTGGGTATATACCTAGGAGTGGGATTACTGGGTCATAGGATATGCACTGCCAAGCAGTTTTCCAAAGTGGTTATGTCAGAAATCTCTTTATGCAAAAAATATATAAATAAATAAATATATATATATATATATTTGTTTAAGCCACTGTAAGGTAGGTTTTCAATAACTTGAAGCTGAATGCATTCCTAACCAATATACCCTTCTTGGTGATTTAATTTTTTTTTTTCAATTAGCTCAAACACATACAATCAGGGAACTTAACATGAAAAAGTGCATTTCTAGCTTATCCTGAAATATTAGAAGAGCTTACAAGATAGCACACATTCCTGGATGAAAACAATTGTCTGAATTTAGAAATAATAATTGCCAGCATTTATACCATTCCTACCGTGTGCCAGAAACCATTCTGGATGCTTTATATATATTGACCCATTTAGTACTCACAATAACCTTAGAAGGCAGGTGCTAGTGATGAGCCCATTTTACAGATGGGAGACTGAGCTGCAGAGAGATCACATATTTAGACCATGATCACACAGTGAGAAATAGCAGAAGCAGGATTTGAACTCAGTCTGTCTGGTTCCAGGATCTGTGCTGTTAGCCACTGCACACCACCAGTAGCAGGGCCATGCATGCTCCAGTTCACCACAGTCTCCATCAATCTCCATCGTCTACCTAGTGCTGTCCTCATTTATGTCAACCCGCTAGGTTTCTGTAGTCATCCAAATTTGCAACCTCAGCATTACATATTTAACGAGGAAAAGAAAGCCCAGCATATAAATTTAGGATTTTTGCCATAATCTCCCAGGATACTTTTCATGCCACCAAATTGCTGACCCCTGGAACTCAAAGCAAATTCCATACATTTATCCATGTGCAAGAATTTTGTAATTCTTACTATCACCCATCACAGTACATTTCCCACCTCCCAACTTCCTGTGGATTTTAAAAAAAAACTGTGTATTTGACGGCAGTAGTTTCACAAGTAATTTGTGTTTTCATATGTTGAAGTCAGCAATGTTTTGCAGGTTAGAGGCCCTGTAGGCCTGTTAGCTCAAAGATGCTTGTAGAATAGTGCAAAGGGAAGCATTAAGAGACATGGGAGGCCAGGTGGGGTTGCTCACACCTGTAATCCCAGCACTTTGGGAGGCCAAGGTGGAAGGATCACTTGAGCCCAGGAGTTCGAGATTAGCCTGGGCAATATAGTGAGACCCTGTCTCTACATAATAATAAATTTAAAAATTATCTGGGTGTGGTTATGTACACCTGAGGTCCTAGCTACTTGAAGGAATACTGAGGTGCGAGGATTCTTCATCCCTGGAGGTCCGAGGCTACAGTGAGCCATGTTCATGCCGCTGTACTTCAGCCTGGGCAACAGTGCAAGATCCTATCTCAAAAGAAGAGAGAGAGATACAGGAATGGGCAGCAGAATGGTGCAGAATGCTGTGATGTAAGTGAAGGAAAGTAGAAGTAACCAGAATCTGAGAAAATGAACTGAGCAGACCCCAGAAGCATCTTGAAAGCAGGAAACCAATGTTGAAGGGAATATTTTCACTTAGGTCAAAAGCTCTGAGTAGAGAAAGGAGGGCAGGGAATGAGGAGCACATCATTTAGATTGACAAGCAACTGAGAAACTCATTTTCCAATTGAAACTGTAGGTAAGAGAAGTTGTTCCTGAAAAGCAGAGACAAGGGCCTTAAGTTTCTAGGGATGCAGAGAAAGGAAAAAAAAAAAAAGAGGAGAAAGGCTATGTAGTGGACATTGATTGCTTTTGCTTACCCAGGACTTATTTCCCCTTCTTGGTTATAACACTACTCCCAGTCAGTGTCATTCTGAGAGAACTGACCCCACCCATAGCTCCAGAAATTGGTATGTGGCCCAAGCATGGCCAGTCAGAAGATTCCATTCTGCTGGCTACACTGATTGGTTGGGAGTGCGATCTAAGCCAGGTGATATAATTCAGTCCTGTGATTTGCACTGGAATTACTAGGACAGGTAAACTCTTGCAGATATTTCTAGCTATTAATAAAAGAATGGTAGATGCTTGAAGCTGCTGGGAGCTCCTATAAGGGGAACAACTTGAAAATGATGCTAATACAGATGAGAGAGAAGAAAATGGAATTCTATTGATTTGACATGGTTCAAGCCTCTGGACCCAGCCATACCCAAAACTCTGGACTTTTCCATCGTGAGAACCAATAGGTTTCTTTTTGTGCTAAACTCAGTTTGAGTTAGAGTTCTGTTGCTTGCAACAACAAAAAATATCTTTATTTGTTCATTTATACTTAGATTGTAATCTAAAACTGTAAGGCTAAGCCATGATAAAATATAAGCTCTTAAAAATTAAGAGAGAAAGAAAAAGAGAGATATAGCTAGTACAGAAAAAAAGGAGAGAGGGCGTGTCTAAGTATGTGTACCCCAGAACTGTCCAGAGAAAAGTGGAGTTGGGAAAGAAAACTAGAAGGGCTGCTGGTACCTTGTTGGTATGTGAAAGCAGGTTGGGCTAGATGAGCCATGGTGTTTGCACCCTGCTCATGTCCCCACACACTGGAGGGCCGAGTCTGTGTGATTTGGAAAATGTGTCTGAGAAATAACACCAGGGAGAGTGAATGCAAATGGCTATGGACGTAAGATCTCATGCTTTAGACACAAGAGCTTTGCGACTCTGGAAGATAGTGAACACATTTCTGTTGGTTTCAGGCCAGCAATCTTCTGGGTTTGGGGAGGGTGGCGGATGGGGGTTGGGCCTTCCGTGGCTGCCAGAAGTCACAGGTGGACTCCAAGTTGAGCTGATTTACCAGTTGCTGCTAGTAGAAGTCCAGTCAGTGGGAGAATGCTGGGGCTGGGGCTCAGTTATGCCGTCAATTAGCTGGCATAACAGAAACTTTATTCCCATTGAACAACTCCCCATTTCCACGTTCCCCCAGCCCCTGGCAATCATAATTCTACTCTCCGTTTCCATGTGTTTGATTATTTTAGATATGTTATGTAAGTGGAATCACATGGTAAATGCCCTTCTGTGACTGGCTTATTTCACTTAGTATAACATCCTCCAGATGTATCCATGTTGTCACATATGGCAGGATTTCCTTCTTTTTTATGCTCGGGCCCATTTAGCCAATGACTTTTCTTCGGATTTCTTTTACTTTTCTATCATTTTTCTCTTCTCACCTTCTCCTTCCTTTGAGCTGAATTTCTTCCTACTCCATTTTTCTTTTTACATTTTTTCAATCTTCTCTTCCTTGAGAGTTCAAAATAACTTCAGATTGTCATTAATCATTTGTTATTTAATTGGGTTTTCACTAATATCTGTGGATTAAGCCCACATCCTTCTCTTGGAATTTCTGGTAGAGTAGTGAAGGTGTATGTAATTCTACTGTTTCCATATGTTTGATTATTTTAGACATGTTGTCATAGGATTCTTGGGGAATCACTTGGCCAGCTGGAAACCTCTGTTGCTGGTGGCACCTTTGCCCAAGTTTTGCTTGGGCAATTCTAACCTGAGCCCCAAACTAAAATTCTGTGGACTAGGACAGATTACCTGTCAACATTTTGTTAATGTCCAGCTCCTAAATCAAGATAAATTTCTCAATTGTTACAGATGGTGTTAATTTCATCACCAGGGCTATCCTTAAGTGGGCACTGATTTCCACGACTGAATCATTTTTTTTTAATTGTGATAAAAACACTAAACATGAGATTTACTATCTTAAAGTTTTAAGACAGTATAGCACCGGTTTTAAACTATAGGCAAAATGTTATACAGCAGATCTCTTAGAACTTAATCAGTTTGCATAACTGAAACTTTATTCCCATTGAACGACTCCCCATCTTCCCATCGCCCCAGCATCTGGCAACCACAATTCTACTGTTTCCATGTGTTTGATTATTTTAGACATGTTGTCACAGGATCCTTGGGGAATCACTTGGCCAGCTGGAAACCTCTGTGGCTGGTGGCACCTTTGCCCAAGTTTTGCTTGGGCCCACTGGGCTTGTTCTGCCCAGTAGGCCTAGCAGGCAGCTCTCAGCTTGCACTACCAGCCTGGATCTCATACCTGCCAAGGGTGAGCCAGGGGCAGAGTGGCGAGGAGTGTGTGAGTAAGAAAGCACAGGGTCCAGCCGCTGTGCACAGCCAGGCACACCTGCTGCCACTGGGTGGACAGCTCCAGGTGCCAGCATGGGTGATGGCTCCCTGCGAGGCTGCTGCTGGACCAGGTATACTGCAAGCAGCTTCCACTGTGGGCATTCCAGAAGCTTGGAGATGCCAGGAACTACAGAGCCCCAAAGAGGGTGTCACAGCCCTGGCTCATGGAGCTCCTACATCTGGACTCCCTGAAGAGCCACAGCTCTTCTTGCTTTCTGTCTTCTCTCTTCTCTCTTTCTCATCACTCACAACATGGTGAGTCAGGGGGCATGTTTCAGTCATGTTTATGTTACAGCCCTTTCAGTCTTGCCATTTGGTAGTTCTCAAGTTCATGTCCTGTGTCCAGGAAGAATGAAGTATGAATGGGTCTTCCTGGACAACTGGAGGGTGAGCAAGGTGAAGAGGTGCTTTACTGAGAGACAGTACAGCTCTCAGGAGACCCGAAGTGCATAGCTCCTTTCCACAGGCAGGTTGTCCCAGTGAGTGCAGCTCTCAGGGGAGAGAAGACCAGGAATTGGTAACTTCTATCCACAGGCAGGTCATCCTGTCATCTGAACCCTCAGAAGAGAGGTGACCCAGAGTGGGTAGCTCTTATCTGCAGGCAAGTTGTTCCATTGTCTGCCCAAGTCTGGCTGAGTCTGGGGGTTTTATGGGTTTCGGAGTGGAGGAAGTGCCTGCTGACTGTTCTGTGGGCAGCCAAGGGCGGGCCAAGAAAAAGCACTGTAAGTTCTCACTGCAGTCTGTGGAACTAGCAGCCCAGCCCCCATGCTTCAGTCCATCCTGGCTTGAAGGTGGAGCTTCACCAGGGACTGCCCCTTGCCACCCAGGAGCCTGTCTGCCTCCTGCCACCAACAACCTGCCATCCATGGTGCCCACAGTGCCCAGGCTGTTTGTGCCAAGGGATGCCTGCAGGCTTGTGCCAACCTGCCCTCAGCACCTCCTCGGGGTCCCTCCCATGCTTGTCAGCACCCAAACTCCAGAGGGGGCCAAGGTGGCAGGGAGCTGGCATGTTAGCACCGCCCTGAGTTGGTGCACAGCCAGCCGTGTTGCAGCAGCACCCAGGCTCTGCCACAACTTTGCTCCAAAGTTGGGGTGGGTGCTGGAAGTGGGGAGAGGCCAGGCAGTAGGAGCAGACACTTCTAAGCCTGTTGGGGGAGAGGAAGTTCCCAGGTTCCCAAAAACCCAGGAATGCCTGGGCCACAGCCACAGCTGGGTGGCTGCAGCTGCACCTGGGAGGGTGGGGCAGGAGCCCTGCCAACTCAAAGGAGGTAAGGGCTCCCACCTGTTCCTGGCTCCTGCAGGCTCTATGGAGCCACAGCCCTGGCTGGGCCTCCCCCGCTGCAGTCAGTATTTTCACAGTGGCTGCTCCAGATGGGTCACTGCTGCCATCAATGTCATGTAAGTGGAATCGCGTGGTCATTACCTTTCTGTAACCAGCTTATTTCACTTAGCATAACGTCCTCAGGTTTATCCATGTTGTTGCATATGGCAGGATTTTCTTGTTTTTTATGGCTGAATAATATTCCATTGTGTGTATGTGATGGTTAATATTAAGTGTTAACTTGACTGGATTGAGGGATGCCTAGGTGGCTGGTAAAGTATTGTTTCTGGGTATGAGGGTATTGCCAGAGGAGATTGAGATTTGAATCAGTGAACTGGAAGAGGAAGACTCATCCTCAATGTGTGTGCACCATCCAATTGGCTGCCAGTGCAGCTGAAATGAAGCCAGTAACGGAAAGGGGAATAGGCTTGCTCACTGAGTCTTCTATCTCTTTTTTCCCATGCCGGATGCTTGCTTCTTCTCCTCCTGCCCTTGGACACCAGACTCCAGGTATTTTGGCCTTTGAACTCTGGGACTTAAACCAGCAGCTTCTCAACGGCTCTTAGGCCTTCAGCAGCAAACTGACAGCTGCATTGTAGCTTTCATCTGCTGCATCGTAGCTTCCCTGGTTTAAGTTTTGGAACTTGGACTACTGGCTTCTCTCTCTCTCCAGCTTGCAGATGGCCATCTGTGCGAGCCAATTCTCCGTAATAAACTCTCTTTCATATACACATATATCCTACTGGTTCTGTCCCTCTGGAGAACCCTGACTAATACATTATATATACCACATTTTCTTTATCGGTTCATCTGTCAATGGACATTTAGGTTGTTTCCACATCTAGCTGTTGTGACTAGTGCTGCAATGGACATGGAGGTGCAAATATCCTTTGAGATCCTTTGAGATATGTGTGTATATATGTGTGTGTGTGTGTGTGTGTATATATATATACATACATATAAAAAGAGGTTGAGAATATGGGGTGCCATTTTTTTCTCATTTTAATCCAAAAGTTTCAGGAGAACACTTTTCCTTGTATGCTTTTTCTTTACCTGACTCAGGTAAACCTTATTAATTCCATTTTCGATTGGTGCTCATTATCACAACTGAAGGCAATATTAGGAGACTCCTTCTATTCTAGTAAAATATTTAAGGATCCTCTTGATAGTTATATGTCAGTGTAACTATTGACACACCAAAAGTGTTTGGAAGCAATTAAAAGATCTTTCCAACATACACACATTAAGTTATCTATTCTCTATTTTCACTGGCTTCCTCAAAAATCATAGCTAAATTTGAGTCAGCTATTTCTTTTGCGGTCTTTTTTTCCTCCTCCCTCCCTCCCTCATTCTCTTAGCCTCTCTCTTTCTTTTTCTTTCAACATTTATTGAAGGTGCATTGTGTGTCAGTAGTGTCGATTCTGAAATGACACTAAAATGTCCCTTACAGTTAAGTTACAGCCACTCTTATTCCCTTTTAATTTAATACACTGAGAGAATAGTTTTTAATTTCACTGCTGGAAATTTCCTTAGCTTCTGATTTCCCCAGGGGATTGGTGTTAAGCAAGAAAAAAATTTACTTTTTTTCCTTCATCTTAGTGAGTTTGAGGGCTGATATACATCATTGAAGTTTGCTATTAACATTAAGTTAGTTAATTATGGCAAGCACATACTCGACATGCTGTGATGATGGAAGAGAAACAGAATAGTCCATCAGTCAGAGGAGCCTCTAAACGATTTTGCCATAATCTAGGGATATTGAAATTGATAGGTCTGAGCCCATCAACCAACCAAATATAGAACCCAGCTCTTATTGAGGGACAGGATCTGGAGTTTTAGGCATGTTAAAATCCACAGGCTCCATCAACCAACGAAACATAGAACACAGCTCTTACTGAGGGACAGGATCTGGAGTTTTAGGCATGTTAAAATCCACAGGCTCCATCAACCAACGAAATATAGAACCCAGCTCTTACCGAGGGACAGGGTCTGGAGTTTTAGGCATGTTAAAATCCATAGGCTCTGGGGTTGGTTGCCACATGTCACACTTGAACACAGAATTATTTCCATGTCCCTTTCTTGTACCTCCCATGCATGTCATGGAACAAACTTCCCCATATTCACTACACCAGTGGTCCCCAACCCTTTTGGCACCAGGGACCAGTTTCGTGGAAGACAACTTTTCCACAGACTTGGGGGGGATGGTTTCGGGATGATTCAAGCACGTTACATTTATTGCGCACTTTATTTCTATTATTATTATATTGTCATTTATGATGAAATAATTATACAACTCACCATAATGTAGAATCAGTGGGAACCCTGAGCTTGTTTTCCTGCAACTAGACAGCCCCATCTGGGGTAATGGGAAACAGTGACAGGTCATCAAGCATCATCAAGTGACAGGTCATTCTCATAAGAAGCGTGCAACCTAGATCCTCGCATACGCAGTTCACAATAGGGTTCACACTCCTATGAGAATCTAATGCCACTGCTGATCTGACAGGGGGCAGAGCTCAGGCCGTAATGAGCCTTGGGGAGCGGCTGTAAAAACACCACCTGCTGTGCAGCCTCGTTCCTTATACAGCACGAACAGTTTGGGGACCCCTGCACTACATGGCCTATTCTTGTGTCTTCTGTCTTTTCTGACTATTCCCTTGTTAAGAGACACCTCTGGCTTTGTCCCTGAAACTTGCGACTTTGCCACCTGAGTTATGAGTGGTCCTGATTGGGTATGTGCCAGTGTTCCAGTCTTTGCCTCCACCCACAAGCCACAAGATGAACCCACCCATTATAAATCTTGAGACAACAGAAAATGTAAGAGTAGGGACTCCTGCTGTCCCTGCTGCGAGCCACGTCACTCTCCTATGGGTAGAACACACCCACTTTGCCTGGTAACTGGGAACCGGGGCAGAACTTGACAATTGAGATCCAGAGCTGCTTTGAATTGTTGATCATGGCTATCAGCAAACAGTTGGAAGACATTTTAGAAGCTGATGAAAAACCCACTCCTATAGGCCTTCTCAATCACCAGTTCCCTTCTTCTCCCCTCTTTCTCCTGTTACTTCTTTCTCCTTGATTCATGCAAATGAGTATGTATGGAACTTCCTTAATTGCACGGGGAGTCCTGGACTAAACTCAATGCTGCTGGGAAGAGAGATTTATAACCCCATCACGTCTGCAGGTCAGCACGATGGAAGCCTCATAATGGTCATTTTCCAATCAGAAAAGGTTTTTAGAGTCTCTATACCAACCTTCTCTAAGCATGCCCCTCCATCTCGAAGCACGTCTCTGTCTTCATCTGCATACACTTTTTCTCCTTAATAAGAACTTCAGCAGCCTTGAGCAGTTCATTTTTCCAGCCTGACCTCTTCTAGCAATAGCTCTCTCTTAAAATTGCTATGTATCATTTTCTCTGATGAAGCTGAATATTAAAGAAGAACACAGAGAGAGGCTTTAGACCACACAGGATGACAGTATTTTATCCTCAGAGACAGAGGGTGTTAAAATGTTCTACAGTTGTGCACTGAGGAAATTTCTTCACCCTCACACCTCCGTGAAGCCCAGAGCTGTGTCTAATAGACTTTCAGGGCCACATTTAGCACATATTTAAATTCTCACAGCTCCTAGATGGGCATCTAATCTCGTTTCTAAGCAAAGTCAGCTGGATTGGACCACCTTATCAGTCTGAACCTATTAAATCTTATTTATTTCCCAGCTGCTAGAGATTCAGGTAATGGTTATTTATGTAGGAATTTGGCAAATGTCAGACAAACCCAGTGATGCTTGTCTAGAGTCCTGTTTGCAAAGGATGGCAGCCAATGGGTTATGTGAGTATTTCATAACCTTTTCTCCTAAGACTACTCCCCATTTGAGGTTTTAGACAACAAGGCCATGCAAAGTCTCATCAGGAATGAGATGGTAAGAGTGACTGTCTTATTGAATGCTGAATGCTTCCGGAAGTAGAACATGATTTATATCAGTAGTATAAACTGTTTATTACACAAACTCATGGTGCAAATATGTTCACCGTTCTTTTGCTTTTCTCATTATTGTTTGCCCTACAGCAAAACTTTCCCAAGCACCTATTGGCAGAAAGCCCAGGATTTCTCTGCTGAGGTCCACCCCAATACCTTGAATTGTTACTAGATGCTAAAGGCTTAATTTCTAGGGAGGGTGTATTGGGGATAGTGGTGATGGTTCTTCCAGAGAGCCAGTTTACCAGCCCACCATTACCCAGGAGTGAGGTCTGTTGGTGTTTCCAGTCTTTCGTTGTGTTAGAGCCAGTCCTTCTTCCACAATCCTTTCGTTCCTCCTCTACCCTTCCCTAGGTGTTTCCCTTTTAGGGCAGTCTTGTGTCTCTGTCAGTTGGTCCGCCCTTTCCTCAGAGACCAGCATTTATTTATTTATTTGTTTATTTATGAGACAGAGTCTCACTGTGTCACCCAGGCTGGAGTGCAGTGGTGCGATCTCAGCTCACTGCAACCCCCACCTCCCAGGTTCAAGTGATTCTCCTGCCTCAGCTTCCCGAGTAGCTGGAATTACAGACGTGCACCACTATGGCCAACTAATTTTTGTATTTTTAGTAGAGACAGGGTTTTGCCATGTTGGCCAAGCTGGTCTCGAACTCCTGACCTCAGGTGATCCACCTGCTTGGGCCTCCCAATGTGTTGGGATTACAGGTGTGAGCCACTGCACTCAGCTGAGACCAGCATTTATACTAAAATGTACTGACAGTGAGTGGCCTTGCCACACTGCCTCACAGCTACAGGTGGCCCCTCTCTTACATTTGCAGGTGGTCAGCTCAAGTGACTCTTCCTTGATAAGACAAGGATAGTCTCCCAGGGAAAGGTGTCATTTGAAGCACCACTGTCAATGGACACTGTCTAATCTCTATCTTGCTAGGCACACTGTTCCCAGAACATCCCTTACACATGGCCATCTTTGTTTTGTTTTTTAATATTTTCAAGACAGGGCCTTGCTCTGTCACCCAGGCTGGAGTGCAGTGGCACCGTCATGGCTCACTGAAGCCTCAGCCTCCTGGGCTCAAGTGATCTTCCTGCTTTGGCCTCCTGGGTAGCTGGGGCTACAGGTGCACACCACCATGCCCTGCTAATTTGTGTGTGTGTGGAGATGGGGTCTCGCTGTATTTCCCAGATTGGTCTCAAACTCCTGGCCTCAAGAGATTCTTCTGCCTCAGCCTCTTAAAGTACTGGGATTATATGTATGAGCCAACTCGCCTCGCCACGTGGTCATTTCTTTGTTCTTGAAGCAAACGGAGGACTGAAAAGCTCCCTAAAGTAATCTAGATATCCATAGCCCGCAAGCTTATGGCAAAAACCAAGGCGTTCACATTACCCCAGATTACCATCCCCTTGACCCCCACTCACCAGACCTCCTCAAGTTCTCCCTGGTTCCTCCTGGGAGTCCCCTTCACTGCTTGCCAGCTGCCCGCAGCAGGAGAGAGACAACTCAGATGTCCTTGAGGCCAGCCAGCCACCCTGCAGCAATGAGATCTGCTGGGCCTCCTGCTGGCCTGGAGTCCCCACCCCAAGCCTCTGCCATCAGTCCAAATGGAATGTCAGACGGCAGTGGCAGCCAGCCACACAACTGCCTGGTCTCAGAGGGGTACAGCTCTTTGAGTTGACAGCCATTTTTACCATGGAGGTCTCACAGCGCTGGCAAGGCTGAGTGAGAAGTTTTAATCCATGGGCTGTGTCCCAAACCAGCAGTTGTTTTCTGACAGCCAAGCTGCTCAGGCTAAGTCCAGGCCACCAGCCCAGATTTTGTCCTCTTTTGTGGTGGTCTCTTCTCCGGGACCTGTATGTTCTGTTCTGCAATCTGGCCTTAGGCTGGAGCGCTGGTCTATCATAATACTTGTATGTCTTTCATACTCAGAAGAAAAGGGATAGGGTCTAATATATGTTCCCTAGGTGGCCCTTCTGCCTCTTATTTCCGAGTGCAAATTGATGAAGACTGAAGTGGGAAATTACCTTTCTACCTGGAAATAGCCAAGATCCACACCTACTCCTCCCACCCCCACAACAGCTCAGCCTTGATTCTTGCCAAGCCAAGCCTAAAATGGTCTTTTTTATTTTTGTTTTTATTTTTTTGAGAGAGAGTTTCGCTCTTGTCACCCAGGCTAGAGCGCAATGGCGCGATCTCAGCTCACTGCAACCTCCACCTCCCGGGTTCAAGCAATTATCCTGCCTCAGCCTCCCGAGTAGCTGGGATATCAGGCATGTGACACCACACCCAGCTAATTTTTTGTATCTTCAGTAGAGACCAGGTTTCACCATGTTGGCCAGGCCGGTCTCAAACTCCTGACCTCAGGTGATCCATCCACCTCGGCCTCCCCAAGGGCCAAGATTACATGTGTGAGCCACTGCTCCCAGCCCTAAAATGGTCTTTTATAGCCATATATGATGATAGTGATAGATCTCATTTACATGGCCCTTTGTATTAGTTTCACATTGCTATTGTAATAAATTACCACCACCAAGAACTTAGAACAAGAACTTAGGATTTATTATCTTATAGTTCTGTAGGTCAGAAGTCCAAAGTCTCACTGGGCTAAAGCCAAGGTGTCTACAGAGCTGGTTGCTTCTGGAGACTGTGAGGGGTGAAGTTTCCTTATCTTTTTCAGCTTCTAGAGGCTTCCTGTACCCTTTGTCTCATGATGTCCTCTTCACATCACTCTAACCTCTTGTCCCCATCACCACATCTCCAACTAATCACTGCAATCTCATGCCTCCAGAGCTCTTAAAAAGACACTTGTAGCCAGGCATGGTGGCTCATGCCTGTAATCCCAGCACTTTGGGAGGCCGAGGCAGGCGCATCATGAGGTCAGGAGTTCGAGACCAGTCTGGCCAACATAGTGAAACCCGGTCTCTACTAATAATACAAAAATTAGCCAGGCATGATGGTGTGCACCTGTAATCCCAGCTACTCAGGAGGCTGAGGCAGGAGAATTGTGTGAACCTGGGAGGCAGGGGTTGCAGTGAGCAGAGATCGTGCCATTGCACTCCAGCCCAGGTGACTTTGCAAAACTCCATCTCACAAAAAAAAAAAAAAAAAGACACTTGTGATTACATCAGGCCCACTCAGATAATCCAAAATAATCTCCCTATCTCAAGATCCTGAGCTTCATCACATCTTCAAAGGCCCCTTTACCATTTAAGGTAACATATTTGCAGGTTGCAGGAATTCGGATGCAGACATCTGAGTGGGGAGAGTCATCTACTGTTCAGCCTACCTCACCCATTATGCTTTTCAACAATGTTTTTAGATAAATTATCCCATGTAATATTTCAGACAACCTTGGGAGGCAGGTTATGGCAATTTCTATTTTACTGCATAGGAAATTACATAGGCTAAAGCTATGCCATCCAATATAGTAGCCACTAGCCACACATGGCTTTTATCACTTGAAGTGTGGCTAGTTCAGGTTGAATTATGCAGTAAGTTTAAAATTCACAATGGATTTTAATGATTTCTTACAAAAGGAATGTAAAATATCTCATTAATAATTTTTAAAATATAGATTACATGTTGAGACAATATTTTGCATATATCAGAGTAAATAATTTTAACTGTTTCTCTAAAAATGTGACTACTAGAAAATTTTAAATTACACATGCAGCCCACATTCTATTTTTATTGTGCAACGCTGAGCTAAGATCGTACATTTAGTAATGGCCAGCCTGTCTTCTAACCCCGCTGTTAGTGTCCTGTGTCTTACAGCCCACAGAATAGTAGGAAAATGATGGGCTTTGGATTCTAAGAGAACTGGATTCGAATTCTGACCCTCTCACTTATGATAAATGTTTATTAATATTTCTGAGCTTCAATTTTAGAACCTGAAAAAGAGGCTAATAAGACCCACATTATAGGATTGTTTTAAATATTCAGTGGATGACCTACATAGAAGATCTAGCATAGAAAATGGAATTGGTGAGAAATTATAGTTACTCTCCCCATCCTGTCTCTTCTCTATAAAACAGCCACCATATGCAAACAGACAGATAATAATTTTAAAGGTCATCAATTACAGGAAAATATCACAAGTATAAAAAACTTTTTCTCATCTACATTAAACCAGAGAAATGTAGTTTTTATAACAAATTTTTTATAATTTTAACTCCGGGTACCTATTGTATGGTAGCTGTCTACAATGCCCGCATCTCCACCAGCAGAGTAGTTTCTTCCATAGATGCAGAAGGAACAGGGCCTGTAGACATCAAGAAAGAAGCCAGACCCTTCTGGGACCAATTGTACCAATAAGAAAAAAAAATTAACTGGTGTGCACTTATCTTAATTTGTCAGAAGTTTGCCTTGAGTGAAGTATGGCAAACTCATGAAGATAAAGTCCTTTGCCCATGGATTCTCCATTCGTAACATAAGCATAAAGCTGTTACGTAGTACTCTGCATAGAAACATGGCCAGCATTTCATTTACTGCTCTGTTTACCAAAGTGAGTTGAGTAGGAAATTAATAAATGTCACATGAAAAGAATACCCTGGTGAAACCAGTTCAGAAAACTAGGTTGAACAAAATATGCTGTTCTGCCTATGCTAATGTACATCGTGACTCACCAGGAATCAGGAGGCAGTATGTAGATTCCCAAACTTTTTTGACTAAGGAAACCCCTTTTTCTTTTTGCTAAATATGGAACTGCTAGGGAACTAGTATGGAGTTCATATTCTGGGGAAATAATTCAGGGAATGTTGATCTATTTAAATGGAATTTTTGTTTTCTCTGTCTCTCTCTCGCTCTCTCTCTGTGTGTGTGTGTATGTGTTTGTGTGTGTGTGTGTCTCAAAATCAGTTCTCAAGTTATGACCTAGACATGTTGTTGTTGCTGTTGTTTATTTGAACCTCAGGTCCAAGTAATTTTATTATCATACTTCTCTGTTCATGGCACACTGTCAACATCAGTTAGATTTGTTTTCCAAATCTTAAAACTCAAGACTGGGTGCAGTGGCTCAGGCCTATAATCCTAGCACTTCGGGAGGCCAAGAGTTTGAGACCAGTCTGTGAAATATAGTGAGATCTCACCTCTACAAAAAGGAATTTTTTTTTTAATTAGCTGGGGAAGGTAGCTCTAGTCTTAGGTACTTGAGAGGCTGAGGTGGGAGGATCATTTGAGCCCAGGAGTTGGAGGCTTCAGTGAGCTATGATTGCACCACTGCACTACAGCCTGGCCAACAGAGCAAGACTCTTTCTCTATAATGAAAAAGAAAAAAACCTCAAAAAAGTGCTTTCATTACTTTATTCTTCTTAGGACATCCTTTTATTTATCGATTTACAAGACAGTCAAATTAACAGAGGAGAAATAACTACCAAAGGAGTTCTTTTAAAGACTAACTCTTTAAGGATAAGGTACTTGAGTGGACTTTGAATGTAAAGGAAATCATTTTACTTTAATAATATGGAAAACTGTAATGCAAATTTCCTCTTGCTTTAACAACTATGCTGACATTATCAATCTTTTGCTTCTCGTAGCTTGTAACATGTCCCCTTTTGTCCTTACTGAAATGAATAATGTAAATCTGATCCTACTCTAACTTCATCAGCCCACTTAAATGAAAGTCCTGAGGAGCAGAAATCAGAGATCCTGTGTGCTCTTTGTAGCAGCTTTGTAACTTCCTCACCATTGCCTGGAACTCATACCAAATATATTGGTACAACTTTTAGATAAGCTGGATGCATTCTGTCTTTCCAGGACAAACAAATAGATAAGCATTATTTTCTTTAATGATGGCATAGTCTTACCTTTTTTTTTTTTTTTTTTTTTTTGAGACAGTCTCTCTCCATTACCCAGGCTGGAGTGCAGCAGCCCACGATCTTGGCTCACTGCAACCTCCGCCTTCTGGGTTCAAACGATTCTCCTGCCTCAGCCTCCCGAGTAGCTGGGATTACAGTTGCGTGCCACCATGCCCAGCTAATTTTTGTATTTTTAGTAGAGATGGGGTTTTACCACGTTGGCCAGGCTGGTCTTGAATTCCTGACCTCAGTGATCCACCTGCCTCGGCCTCCCAAAGTGCTAGGACTACAGGCAGGAGCCACTGCACCTGACCATAGTCTGACTTTCATTAGCAATCATTCTAAAAAGCAAATAATCTCATTGACAAACTCCCATCAAAAAGGAAAGCCTGGCTGGGCGTGGTCGCTCATGCCTATAATCTCAGCATTTTGGGAGGCCAAGGCGCCTCCCAAACCTCCAGGGCTCAAGAGATCCTCCCACCTCAGCCTCCTGAGTAGCTGGGACTACAGGCCTGTGCCACCACACCCAGCTAACTTTTGTATTTTTTGTAGAGATGGGGTTTCGCCATGTTGCCCAGGCTGGTATGAGACTTCTGGGCTCAAGCCATCCGCCCCTCTTGGCTTCCCAAAGTGCTGGGATTACAGGTGTGAGCGACGGCGCCTGGCTAGCACATGAATTTCCTACCAACAATGTGGAAGATCTATGCTCTAGGTCTCAAATTACCTGCTATTTACTTTCTGTTAATTACTCACCTGAGACCACTGATTGAGAAGAATTTTTTAAAAAGCACGGCCAAAATTCTCCTCTAGCCAAAGTTCTATCCTCATGCCAAGTCATAAAAACTAGCAAATAACACACCTGTGATAGACTTCTTTAAGCTACCTATGAGAAAACCTCAACAAATCATGGCTTAACTGTCTTCCTTTGGCACTTTTCAAGGCTATATTTGAGAAATTTTCATATAAAAGTGTTCCGATATCTCGAAATTAAATATAATAAATCTACTATATTAGTTGAATATCTATGACAGATAAATTCAGTTTAGAATTTAATAATAGGAAAGGCATTTTTAAAGTTGGTATATTTAATTTCACAGATAATAAAGCCTAGCTCAGTTATTATATTTTCTCTTTTTTATCCTGGCTTCCAGGGTACTCAGGACTATGTTTTGGGATCAATTGCAGTAGTTTTGCTAAACCTAAGTTTTATGACACAGCTATAATCCACCTATTGGTTGGCTCATATTCTTTTGCTATCTTTTAGTGGTTATCCAGCATTTTAGTCTTTATTGTAAGTCATTTCAAATCCCCTTAAGCTGTAGATAAAATCAAAATAAGGCTGGGCACAGTGGCTCATGCCTGTAATCCCAGCACTTTGGGAGGCCAAGGTGGGTGGATCACCTGAGGTCAGGAATTCGAGACCAGCCTGGCCAACATGGTGAAACCCCGTCACTACTAAAATTACAAAAATTAGCTGGGTGTGGTGGCAGGTGCCTACAATCCCAGCTACTTGGGAGGCTGAGGCAGGAAAATCACCTGAACCTGGGAGGTAGAGGTTGCAGTGAGCTGAGATCGTGCCATTGCACCCCAGCCTGGGTGACAGTGTGAAACTCTCTCTCAAAAAAAAAAAAAAAAAGGAAATAAATCACATGTACTTTTTATACCATTATTCTAGGAATTTGGTAGAGTATAGTTAGTGGTGGTGAGAAAATGAACTGCCACAGAAAAGGGGAAAGCACAGATAGAGAGTAAAGGAAACTTCTGTTTTAGAGGAAAAGTGGGAAGAAATAATCTGACCTATGCAGCCCACTTATTTCCTGAAATGGATTCAGGTTTGTACCCTCTCTGGATACTGAGCAGATCTACTGCCCCTTTGGACAAACTGTTAGTAACCTTTCAACAGAAAGAGAGGGAGATAAGATGTGATTCATTTTAATTTAAGAAGAATAAAAAATTAAGGCTACCTCTGTACATGAAACTTTTTTTTTTTTTTTGAGACAGGGTTTTACTCTGTCACCCAAGCTGGAATGCAGTGGCACAATCATGGCTCACTGCAGCCTCAACCTCCCCGGGCTCAAGAGATCCTCCCGCCTCAGCCTCCCAAGTAGCTGGGACTGCAGGCACGCACCACCATGCCCGGCTAATTTTTGTAGACAAGGGCCTTTGCCAGTTGCCCAGGCTGGTCTCAAACTCCTGGGCTCAAGTGATTCACGTCCCTCAGCCTCCCAAAGTGCTGGGATTACAGGCATGAGCCACCATGCCTGGCCTGTACACGAAACTTTTAATGGTGTATGTTTGTTGCTTGCCTGCTTCTTTGGGGGAAATGTTTTTCTTTTCTCTTTCCTCCTTTCATTCCATGGTTTGTTCCTAGGCTTGTCATTTCCAAGTACTCTAGAGATCACGAGCTCAGATGTGTTCAGCAGAGACCCCCCTCATCAACCCATCAGTCCCCTGCACTGCCTTCTGTGCTAAAACTCCTCTCTCTGTCTTATGATTCCCAGGTCAGAGTGAATTGGCTGGGTGGCAAGTGTCTCTGATGTCCCTTCAACAACTTCAGCTGCGGGGCTGGGCTCTTGCCAGTCAACAAACAGGGTGTCAGGGTCAGCTGTTTAAGCTGAAGAGATTGATCCTGTTTAAATAAAATCTGATGGGGTGACTAGCACAAGACTTTCAGGTGCTCTGACAGGGAAGGGTCACACCAGGAGAGAAAAATCAGATCACGGTCTGAAGGGAAAGTTATATGCTGGCAGCTTTAGACCTCACTGACTACAGAAAGGGATCTCAAACACAAGTTTAGGGGCCGGGCACGGTGGCTCACACCTATAATCCCAGCACTTTGGGAGGCCGAGGTGGGCAGATCACTTGAGGTCAGGAGTTTGAGATCAGCCTGGCCGATACGGTGAAACCCCATCTCTACTAAAAGTACAAAAAATTAACCGAGCATGGTTGCGCACGCCTGTAGTTCCAGCTACTCCAGAAGCTGAGGCATGAGAATTGGTTGAACCTAGGAGATAGAGGTTGCAGTGAGCCAAGATCATGCCGTTGCACTCCAGCCTCAGCGACAGAGCAAGAATGTATCTCAAAAACAAAACAAAAACAAACCACACACATACAAGTTTAAGGGAAATATTACAACAAAAATTTTTAAAATTTTGGCTAACAAACCAACTTTGTAGTATGATCATAATATCATATCACTGTAAAGATACCCACAGTAATCAAATTCAGGTTATATTAAGTGACAGTTAATGAAACTTTTAAAAACTGAATGCAACATTGCATGGGTATGTGCATGTTCATCCTCCTGGAAAACATGCATTCATCATCACATTTTCAGAGGTCAACAATCGAAAAATGGTCCAGAACCTCTCACTGATTTGATCCAATGCCCTAATTTCCTAGAGACCATCCAATCAAAACTAACTCAAGCAGAGCTGCCAGGTGAGGGATTAGGAAAGATCAATTGCAGGAAAGAAACTTTTCTAATGAGGTTTTTTTTTTTTTTTTTTAAGTTCTATAGCTTGCAAGGCTAAAAGCATTGTATAAGGACAGAGAAGGCCTCAAGTCTCCACTCTTCAACCTCACCACTGCCCCCTACATTTCAACAGATGACATTATCTCTTACTCTAAAAGAAAATAAAGGTCATCAGACTGAACATTTAGCAACTTCCTGCATCTGCACTGAGTTTTCCTCCTTCCATTCTCGTTCAGTTGGTTGAAAGCAAAGCTTGGAGTCACAAAGAAAACGAGCACTCAAACAAAAGATTTCTTAGCAAGGCAAATTTACTTCTGTGGAAGGGTGCTTCTCGCAGGACTGGTTCCCAAGAGAGCACGCCAAACAAAAGAGGGAAAGGGTTTTTTTTTATTCCTAATGCATCTTGTCCCTACGACTGTGTCCTGTCTCTGTTGGCTGTAGTTGGACTGCATAATCTAAACTGAACCCGACTGGCTAACTTGAAAGACAGCTTTGGCAGGAAGAGCCGTCACAGTGGGAGGGGTAAATTACAGAGTGAGTAGCAGATGTGGGCTCTATAGAAAAGGACCAGTGGGAGAGTTGTTTACTGGAACTAGGAGCAGGGAGGCACAAAGGATAAGGAAGTTGGACCTTGAAAGTAGAGAGCAAAGAAACTTAACAAACTAAACCTTTGAAGAGGAACTTCTCTTGGATCTGACAAGTTGAAAAGAGGCTTCTCCTTTGTGTGAGGCTACTTTCTCCTTCTCTCTTCTGGGTCTCATTCCCTCCAGCATCCTTGGGGAACCTCACTCCAATTACTATTCTTCCTCTTCCAGCAGCATCAATCTCTCCTGCTCTACTTACTCCTTAACACAATTCTCTAATCTTTAAGAAAATTCTCTACTTCAGACTTGGCAGTAATCATCTTAACCAAGTGGTCAAGCTTGGCATCCCCCAAAGTGGGATGGCCTGATATGATGTGCCTCCTAAGGTAATATAATTGGAGAAACATAGGCTCACTTTTGTGGAGTTCTTACAAGACATACATGACCCAAAATTTATGGCAAGGAAACAGATAAACACAGATTGTGGGATATTCCATTGAACAACTAGCCTAGACTCTTCAAAGGATTCAATGAGATGAAAAATAGAGGGGAGCATTGGTGGAAACTAAAGAGGCATAACTGCCAAATGCAAGGTGTGAATCTTGATTGGATTCTGGATAAAAAATAAATACTAGGCCAGGTGCATGTCTCAATAGTTAACTCCTTTATGTTGCTGAGTAGTGTGCCATTGTATAGATACACTACAATGTGTCTAATTACTCAGCTGTTGACGAACATTTGGGTTGTTTCCAGCTTGAGACTGTGACAAATAAGTCTGCTATCTACATGTATCTACAAGTATTTGGATCGACATACATTTCCATTTTTTAAAAATAAATAATTAGCAACCAATGGCTGGGTCACATGATAGATGAATTTAACTTTTGTAAAAACTGCCAAACTGTCTTCCAAGGGAGTTGTACCATTTTACATTCCCACCAGTAGTGTATGTAATATATGAAAGTGCCAGTTACTTCACATGCTCTCCAACATGTGGGATGATTAGTCTCTTAATTTTAGCCATTATAATGGGAGTGCAGTGGCATCTCACCGTTGTTTTAACTTGCATTTCCCTAATGACTGATATTAAGCATTTTTATGTAATTATTTTCCTTGTAAATATTTTCTTTGGTGAAGAGACTTCTCAAATCTCTTTTTCCTGTTTTTAAATACAATTGTTAATTTTCTTATTGACTTTTGAGAATTCTTTATATATTGTATATTTAAATTCTTTACCAGATAAGTGATTTTAAAATATTTTTTCCCAGTCTGTGGTTTGTCTTTAAAGTTTCTTAACAACGTCTAAGTTCTTAATTTTGATGAAATCCAATGTATTCATTTTATCTAGTTATGCTTTGTGTTTTGGGTATTTTTCATAGGAAATCTTTATGTAAAGTCACAGATGTTTTCTTCTATGCTTACTTCTAGAAGTTTTACAGTTAGGTCTAAAATCCATTTTGAGTTAGTTTTTCATATGGTATAAGGTATGGATCAAAGTTTATTTTTTTGCATATTGTCCAATTGTTTCAATATTTTGTTGAAAAGACTATCTCTATTCCATTGAATTGCTTTTTACCTTGGTGGAAAATCAATTGGCCACATATGTGTGCATATATTTCTGGACTCTCTAATCTGTTTCATTGATCTATTTTTCCATTTTTATTGCCAATATCACACTGTCTTGATTACTGTATCTTTATAGTAAGTCTTGAAATTAGGTGTGGTATAAGTTCAAAAGTGAACATATTGTCTTTTTAGTCTTATTCCTGTCTTTATCTCAATGAATGGTGGTGCCATTTGTTCATGCCAGAAACCCAGCATCATCTTGGACTTCTTCACCTCCTACATTTCATCAATAACCAGTACTTACTTTTCTCCATCCTTATTGTAACTACTCTGAGCTACTTTTTTATTACACATTCAATCTCTCTCTCTCTCTCTTTCTCTCTCTCTCCCTCACCAAGCTTTCATGGGGCTCAATAAATGTTGGTTGAGTGAACTACTTAATTAGTTAAGTTATCACCTGGATTTCTGCCACATGTACAAATAAATCTTTTAACTGGTTTTCTCCAGTCTTGGATCATCCAATACACTCTCCACAATACAGCTGGAATAATTTTTCTAAGCAAATCTGACCAAATGCATTTCCTTTTAAAACCCCTTCAATGGGGTTGCAATTCTGGTCTCTGATAAAACAGACTTTAAACCAACAAAGAGACAAAGAAGGCCATTACATATTGGTAAAGGGATCAATTCAACAAGAAGAGCTAACTATCCTAAACATATATGCACCCAATACAGGAGCACCCAGATTCATAAAGTGAGTTCTTAGAGATCTACAAAGAGACTTAGACTCCCACACAATAACAATGGGAGACTTTAACACCCCACTGTCAATATTAGACAGATCAACGAGACAGAAAATTAGCAAGGATATCCAGGACTTGAACTCGGCTCTGGACCAAGCAGACCTAATAGATATCCACAGAACTCTCCACCACAAATCAACAGAATATACATTCTTCTCAGCACCACATTGCACTTACTCTGAAATCGACCACGTAATTGGAAGTAAAACACTCCTCAGCAAATGTAAAAGAACAGAAATCACAACAAACTGTCTCTCGGACCACAGTGCAATCAAATTAGAACTCAGAATTAAGAATCTCACTCAAAACTGCTCAACTACATGGAAACTGAACAAACGGCTCCTGAATGACAACTGCGTAAATAACGAAATGAAGGCAGAAATAAAGATGTTCTTTGAAACCAATGAGAACAAAGATACGACGTACCAGAATCTCTGGGACACATTTAAAGCAGTGTGTAGAGGGAAATTTATAGCACTAAATGCCAAAAGAGAAAGCAGGAAAGATCTAAAATTGACACCCTAACATCACAATTAAAAGAACTAGAGAAGCAAGAGCAAACACATTCAAAAGCTAGCAGAAGGCAAGAAATAACTAAGATCAGAGCAGAACTGAAGGAGATAGAGACACAAAAAATCCTTCAAAAAATCAGTGAATCCAGGAGCTTGTTTTTGGGAAAGATCAACAGAATAGATAGACCACTAGCCATACTAATAAAGAAGAAAAGGAGAAGAATCAAATAGACACAATAAAAAATGATAAAGGGGATATCACCACCGATCCCACAGAAATACAAACTACCATCAGAGAATACTATAAACACCTCTATGCAAATAAACTAGAAAATCTAGAAGAAATGGACAAATTCCTGGACACATACACCCTCCCAAGACTAAACCAGGAAGAAGCTGAATCTCTGAATAGACCAATAAAATGTTCTGAAATTAAGGCAATAAATAATAGCCTACCAACCAAAAAAAGTCCAGGACCAGACGGATTCACAGCCAAATTCTACCAGAGGTACAAAGAGGAGCTGGTACCATTCCTTCTGAAACTATTCCAATCAATAGAAAAAGAGGTCCTTAACTCATTTTATGAGGCCAGCATCATCCTGATGCCAAAGCCTGGCAGAGACACAACACAAAAAAGAGAATTTTAGGCCAATATCACTGATGAACATCGATGCGAAAATCCTCAATAAAATACTGGCAAACCAAATCCAGCAGCACATCAAAAAGCTTATCCACCACCATCAAGTCGGTTTCATCCCTGGGATGCAAGGCTTGTTCAACATACGCAAATCAATAAACGTAATCCATCACACAAACAGAACCAAGGACAAAAACCACATGATTATCTCAATAGATGCAGAAAAGGCCATCGACAAAATTCAACAACATTTCATGCTAAAAACTCTCAATAAACTAGGTATCAATGGAATGTATCTCAACATAATAAGAGCTATTTATGACAAATCCACAGCCAATATCATACTGAATGGGCAAAAACTGGAAGCATTCTCTTTGAAAACCAGCACAAGAAAACGATGCCCTCTCTCACCACTCCTATTCAACATACTATTGGAAGTTCTGGCCAGCGCACTTAGGCAAGATAAAGCAATAAAGGGTATTCAAATAGGAAGAGAGGAAGTCAAATTGTCTCTGTTTGCAGATGACATGAATGTATATTTAGAAAACCCCATCGTCTCAGCCCCAAATCACCCTTAAGCTGATAAGCAACTTCAGCAAAGTCTCAGGATACAAAATCAATGTGCAAAAATCACAGGCATTCCTACACACCAATAACAGACAGAGAGCCAAATCATGAGTGAACTCCCATTCACAATTGCTACAAAGAGAATAAAATACTTAGGAATACAACTTACAAAGGATGTGAAGGACCTCTTCAAGGAGAACTACAAACCACTCCTCAAGGAAAGAAGAGAGGACACAAACAAACAGAAAAACATTCCATGCTCATGGATAGGAAGAATCAATATTTTGAAAATGGCCATACTGCCCAAAGTAATTTACAGATTCAATGCTATCCCCATCAAGCTACCATTGACTTTCTTCACAGAATTGGAAAAAAACTACTTTAAATTTCATATGGAACCAAAAAAGAGCCTGCATAGCCGAGACAATCATAAGCAAAAAGAACAAAGCTGGAGGCATCACACTACCTGACTTCAAACTATACTGCAAGGCTACAGTAACCAAAACAACATGGTACTGGTAACAAAACAGATATACAGAAGAATGGAACAGAACAGAAGCCTCAGAAATAACACCACACATCTACAACCATCTGATCTTTCACAAATCTGACAAAAACAAGAAATGGGGAAAGGATTCCTTATTTAATAAATGGTGTTGGGAATACTGGCTAGCCATATGCAGAAAACTGAAACTGGACCCCTTCCTTACACCTTATACAAAAATCAACTCAAGATGGATCAAAGACTTAAATGTAAGACCTAGAACCATAAAAATACTAAAAGAAAACCTGGGCAATACCATTCAGGACATAGGCATGGGCAAAGACTTCATGACTAAAACAACAAAAGCAATGGCAACAAAAGCCAAAATTGACAAATGGGATCTAATGAAACTAAAGAGCTTCTGCACAGCAAAATAAACTAGCAGCAGAGTGAACAGGCAGCCTACAGAATGGGAGAAAATTTTTACAATCTATCCATCTGACAAAGGGCTAATATCCAGAATCTACAAATAACTTATACAAATTTACAAGAAAAAAGCAAACAACCCCATCAAAAAATGAGCTAAGGACATGAGTAGATACTTCTCAAAAGAAGACATTTATGCAGCCAACAGACAAATGAAAAAATGCTCATCATCACTGGTCATTAGAGAAATGCAAATCAAAACCACAATGAGATACCATCTCATGCCAGTTAGAATGGCAATCATTAAAAAGTCATGCAAAAAAGGATGCTGGAGAGGTTGTGGAAAAATAGGAACACTTTTACATTGTTGGTAGGAATGTAAATTTGTTCAACCATTGTGGAATACAGTGTGGTGATTCCTCAAGGATCTAGCACTAGAAATACCATTTGACCCAGCAATCCCATTAATGGGCATATACCCAAAGGATTATAAATCATTCTATGATAAAGACACATGCACACATATGTTTATTGTGGCACTATTCACAATAGCAAAGACTTGGAACCAACCCAAATGTCCATCAATGATAGAGTGGATTAAGAAAATGTGGCACATATACACCATGGAATACTATGCAGCCATAAAAAAGGATGAGTTCATGTCCTTTGCAGGGACATGGATGAAGCTGGAAACCATCATTCTCAGCAAACTATCACAAGATTGGAAAACCAAACACCGCATGTTCTCACTCATAAGTGGGAGTTGAACAATGAGAACACATGGACACATGGAGGGGATCATCACACACTGGGGCCTGTCGGGGGTCGGGGGCTAGGGGAGGGATAACATTAGGAGAAGTAGGCCAGGTGCGGTGGCTCATACCTGTAATCCTAGCACTTTGGGAGGCCAAGGCGGGCAGATCACGAGGTCAGGAGATCGAGACCATCCTGGCTAACATGGTGAAACCCCGTCTCTACTAAACATACAAAAAATTAGCCGGGCATGGTAGCAGGCGCCTGTAGTCCCAGCCACTCGGGAGGCTGAGGCAGGAGAATGGCATGAACCTGGGAGGTGGGGCTTGCAGTGAGCCGAGATTGCACCACTGCACTCCAGCCTGGGCGACAGAGCGAGACTCCATCTCAAAAAAAAACATTAGGAGAAATACCTAATGTAGGTGATGGGTTGATGGGTGCAGCAAACCACCATGGCACGTGTATACCTATGTAACAAACCTGCACGTTCTGCACATGTAACCCAGAACTTAAAGTATAATTAAAAAAAAAAAAGAAAACCTTAAAATTTAAAAATAAATAAATAGATAGATAAAATAAAACCCCTTCTATGGCTCCTCATGACCCTGAAGATAGTATCCAAATTTCTTAGATTGATTTTCACCGCTCTTTTGACCTGGCCCATACTTAGTTCCTTAGCCCCAGTTTTCATCACATCCATCTTTAACCTGACGTTCCATATCCTCTTTCACCTTTTGATCTTCGCTCATAGTGTTTGCTTACTTGTACCAATGTTTCACTCTACCTATCTCCTCTTCCTTTCCATCAAGTTAATGCCTATTCATCCTCATGTTTTAGCTGAGATGTCTTCCCTGAATTCACCACACCTGTGTTAAATGTTTTTCACAGTCGTGCTCAGAGAGCCAGGTATTTCCACCTATCACAACATATTATAGGTATCCATATCCATAGAGGGCTCTGCAGCAGTGGGGAATGCTACTATCTTGATCCTTGTATCTACAGCAGTTCCTGGCACCTAGTGGGGTGGGTGCTTAACAAATATCTGTTGAATAAATGTTGCATACTCTGACCCTCATGATTCTAACTATGTATATATTTGAAAGATTCACATTATTTCAAATGTATTTTTCTGTATTAACAGATTTACAACTCTTGAACTGTCCAACTTAAGGCCTTTGAAGATGGTTTTTGTTGTTGTTGTTGTTTTGGGATTTTTTTTTGAGACAGAGTTTCGATCTTGTTGCCCAGGCTGGAGTGCAATGGTGTGGTCTCAGCTCAATGAAACCTCTGCCTCTGGGGTTCAAGCGATTCCCCTGCCTCAGCCTCCCAAGTAGCTGGGATTACAAGTACCCACCACCACGCCTAGCTAATTTTTGTATTTTATTTAGTAGAGATGGGGTTTCACCATTTGGCCAGGCTGGTCTCCGACTCCCGACCTCAGGTAATCCACCCGCCTCGGCCTTCCAAAGTGCAAGGATTACAGGCATGAGCCACCACACCTGGCCAAAAATGTCTAATTTTGATATACATGAAGTACTTTTAAGGAAATCAAAATCTAAGCCAGTACTTCTTACATTTTGGTGTGCACAGAATCACATGGAGAACTTCTGAGAATTCCAGATTCCTGGATGCTGTTCCTGGAGTTTCTGCTTCAGCCTGTCTGGGAATGGGGCAAGAAGCCTACACTTTTAGTAAGCATTGTATTAATCAAGTTGTCCTGGTTGCCATAACAACACTGGTCCCCCTAACCTCAGATGGTGAACACAATAAAAGGTTCATTTCTTGCTTATATCCCAATCCAAACGGATTGGCAGCCTTCCATGCAGAAGTTCAGGGACCTAGGCTTCTCACATTTTAAGGTTAGGTCATTTTCTCATTTTCTCGGGACTTGAAGTACTACATGGAAAAACTCTGTCTCCAACCAAAAAATGAAGGAAGATTGAGAATGTGATGTATATGCTATGTGAGAGGCTTGAGAGTTCTTTTGTTTTGTTTTACTTTTTTGGTTTTGTTTTGTTTTGTTTTTTGTTGAGACAATCTCACTCTGTCGCCCAGGCGGCTGGAGTGCAGTGGCGTGAACTCGGCTCACTGCAACCTCCGCCTCCCAGGTTCAAGCGATTCTCCTGCCTCAGTCTCCTGAGTAGCTGGGACTACAGGCACATGCCACCACGACTGGCTAATTTTTTGTATTTTTAGTAGAGACAGGGTTTCACTGAGAGGTTTTATAGGCTATCATGGTAGTGGCCATATTATGTCCAGAGCTGAACTCAATCAGGAGGTCACATCTAGGTATAAATTGAGAAGGGAAATATAATCTCATGATATGTTCAGGTAGAACAGAAAAGGCTTGGACATTGGTGAGCACTAGCATTCCATGTCTCTTGTGTCCTTTATTTCAGATGCGCTAATCCATTGTCAATAGTTGGAAAACATCCTGGTATATGGTAAACCACAGTTCACTTCTTACAAATTCTGAACATTATCATTCATAGCGTGATATATCTTCCCAAGATGTGATTCGAAAATGTCTTTGTAATTTCTCTTTAATTCTTATTTTAAAGTCAGATAACATGTCAGATGGGCTCTGTAGTCTGCCTTAGGGTGAAAAGTTGTTTTCGTAGCTTCCATCAACTATTGGCTATTGCTTTAACTTAAAGAATCTTTTCAGTGACTCCCTTTCTTCACAGCTTCTGCTGAAGTAGTTTCTCTTAAGTTTCAGGTCTGATCATCGATTCTTCCCACACAGCAGGAAAGGAGGTGATTATGACCAGGTAAGGCATTTCAGCCCTTCAGCAGAAACCTCTTGGTAATTAATTCTATTTCTAGGTCCCTCTTCACTTGAGTGCTTTTACATCTTTGCGTTTTATTTTTCTTTTATGTGAGAGCTCACTCCAAGTTATAACCATTTGATCAATATTTTATTTTGCACATAAATGATTTTCCTCAGTAACTTCTCAGCAACTTACAACTTTTATAAACTGCCTTCTTAAGTAAACTGCTTTCTGAGAAAGATTACATAAGAAAATAGTTTGTAAAGATTATAAGTTGTAAAAGAGTGCTAATAAAAATTATTATGAGCAAATTGTGTTTTTGCTTGCAGAATTCATATTTGGAATAGCATTTTAGCACCAAAACAAATCTGTTTAAAGGAGATTTTAAATGTTTTTCAGGATTCAATGGCTGCAGTAATTATATGAATTATTTGGATGATTGGAAGTGGGGGTGTAGGGGAGAGAAAGTGTTTCTTCAGCTTTAAACATGCAGAGTCCATCTTCACCTCCATTTTCTGCATTGGGGAAAGAGAGTTATAGGTGAAACCTAGGAGATCATTATTCTGAGATGCTGAAGAATCACTGAGGAGAAGAAGGGGAAAAAAATTTGAAAGCCTCTGGCTGAGTTTCTAATCAATTCATTATGCCATCATGAGTTTTCAAATTGCTCTTCTTACAATCTTGAATATCTTTGATTCCATCACTCCCCTACTTCCTGCCTCAGTTTTGCCACTTTATGGGCCAAAATGTCCTGCACCAATCTACGAACTTAGAGAATCACAGATCAGAGAAATTATGCCAGATCTGAACGTCTCCTTGAATTCTGTTTTTTAAAATAGTAAAATGAAAGATTGATAAAAATATTGTTGGCAAGATGAGGCTCTGTCTCCATTTATTAAAGGCATCGTTCTCACTCCCAGACCTTTCTCAAATGGCCAGGGAGAAGGGTCGAGAAGAGACTCAGCCTCCTTCCAAATAAGTAAATGTTAGCTCTTCTAATGCAATCTAAAGTTCAAAGGATAAGCAAGGAGAACACATCTGGGACACAGTGGCAAGGGCTCTGTACACATTTCCAAGAATGAAATTCCCTTAAGCCTTGAGAGAGGCAGAGCCTGATAAGCAGTGGCCTTTCTCTCTCACTGCCCGGCTTCTCTCTCACTGCCATTCTAAACACTGGCAGATGCAAGTTTTGATAGTGTTTCAGTTTAATATTTCCCAAGCTCTGACTCTGTGGACCTCACTGGGACTGGGTGACAGGGTCTCAGTATTTTGATCCTGGCTATCTGGAGTGAATTCTGGAAGGAGCTTAGTTAGGATGGTGGAAATAGCCCTAATCTAAAAAGTTCTACATCATCCTGCATCACTGATCCTAAGTTCTAGGAGCTTAACTTCCTTCTGCCTCTACTTCCATGTTGAAAAACTTAGGGCTGGGCACGGTGGCTCACGCCTGTAATCCCAGCACTTTGGGAGGCCGAGGTGGGTGGATCACGAGGTCAAGAGATCAAAACCATCCTGGCCAACATGGTGAAATCCCATCTCTACTAAAAATACAAAAAATTAGCCGAGCATGGTGGTGCGCGCCTGTAGTCCCAGCTACTCAGGAGGCTGAGGCAGGAGAATCGCTTGAACCTGGCAGGCGAAGTTTACAGTGAGCCGAGATCGCGCCACTGCACTCCAGCCTGGTGACAGGGCGAGACTCCATCTCAAAAAACAAAAAAAAAGAAAAAAGAAAAACTTAGATGGTGCTGTCTGCACTAAGGTTGTGTCAAAAGATGACAAGAGGACAAGAAGCTTTGAGTATCTTATAGGAAGAATTTCCTATGGCTTATATGCCATGCCAGACATATCACTAAGTTTAGATTACTTTTTTAAAAAGATAATTTCAACTTTTATTTTAGATTTGGGGGTATATGAGCAGGTTTTTTACATGGGAATAGTGCATGATGCTGAGGTTTGAAGTACGATTCATGCCATCACCCAGGTAGTGAGCATAGTACCCAGTAGTTAGATTTTTCAACCTTTGCCCCACTTCCTCCCTCCTCCCTCTAGTAGTTCCTAGCGTCTATTGTTCCCATCTTTATGTCTCTGAGTAGCCAATGTTTAGCTCTCACTTATAAGTGAGAACATGCGGTATTTAGTTTTCTGTTCCTACATTAATTCACTTAGGATAATGGCCTCCAGCTGCATCCATGTTGGGGCAAATTACATAATTTTATTCTTTTTTATGGCTGCACTTAGATTACAGATCTAATACAGATCTGTATTAGATCAAATACAGAAAGTAGCTAATATTAATGCTATATCTCATATAAACTTCAGGGGTTAATTAACTGTGGCAAATACTGTATCTTTCATTAGAATTAGCATAATTACAGTCCCTCTTAAAATTTGTTTAATTGAATTTTTTAAAAATACCCTTTTCAATAATTTTTCTTTTCTTTCTTTCTTTATTTTTTTTGCCTTAAGATAATACCAATTTATTATCTTTCAGTTCTGGGGGTTGGAAGTCCAAAGTGGATCTTACTGGGCTAAAGTCCTGTGCTCCTTCTGGAGGCTCTAGGGGAGAATCTGTTGCCTTGTCTTATCTAGCTTCTAGAGGCCACCATATTTGTTGGCTCAGGCCCCTTTTCTTCATCTCCAAAGTCAGCAATGTCAAGCCAAATCCTTCTGACACTGCCATCTCTCTTGTTCTCTCTTCTGCCTCCCTCTTCCACTTACAAAGACCTTTCAAGGTTTGAATGTTTGCCTCCTCCAAAACTCATGTTGGAACTTGATCTTCTATGTACAGTATTATAACATGGGGCCTCTAGGAAGCAATTAGATCATGAGGGCTCTTTCTTCATGAATGGATTAGTCCATTAATGAATTAATGGATTCATTGGTTATCATAGGTGTGGATTAGTTAGTTATCATGAGAGTGATTCTATTATGAAAAATAGCTTGGTTCTCAGTGCACACCCTCACTTTGTGATGCCTTCTGCCATGTTATGACAGAGCACAAGGCTCTTACTAAAAGGTGATGAGATTCAACTGCCCAATCTTGGACTTTCCAGCCTCCAGAACTGTCAGACATGAACCTCTTTTCTTTATAAATTACCCAGTCTCAGGTATTCTAATGCAGCAACAGAAAATGGACTAAGACAGGACCCTTGCAATTACATTGGGCCCACCCAGATAATCCACCTATCTTTTTTTAATTAAAAACTTAAAAAATTGTGGTAAAATACACATAACGTAAAATTCAGCATCTTTCTTAAGCTAGGGGTGGTGGCATGTGCCTGCAGTCCCAGTTACTTGAGAGTCTGAGGTGGGAGGATTGCTTCAGCACAGGAATTTGAGACCAGCCTGGGCAACACAGCCAGAACCTGTCTCTAAAACAAAACAAAAATCTTAACCATTTTTAAGTGTACAGTTTAGTAGTGTTAAGTACATTGTTATGCCTTTTAGATAATTATTGCATTAAAAAGGAAATTCAAGTCCATTTAAAATATCACTTGAATATTCAAAACACCTTTCTAATATTTCTTGGTTTAAAAAATCAATAATGAAATTATGTGTTATTGAAAAATGAAGGACCATAATAGCCCTACATATTAAAACTTGTTGGGTGTGTCCAAGGAAAATTTAAAGCCTTAAATATATTTATTAGAAAATAAGAAAAATTAAAAATAAATGAACTAGTCATTCATCACATGAATCTTTGAAAAGAACAAAAAAGTACAGAGGAAGTATTGTAAAAATAAAAGCAGAAATTGATGAAACAAAAAACAAATATAGTAGACTTGATCAATATAAACATAAATGAATTATCTTAAAAGAATAGTAAGTAAATTTTTGCCAATTTTTATAAAGAGAAAAAGGAAAAATAGTAATCCTTAGAGCAAATGAAAGTGAACAAATGAAAATTATAGCAGTGCTTCTCCTTCCAAGAGAGTATGTAAATTTTGTACCATTATATTTGAAAAGGTAGACAGAATGGGTGGTTTTCTAGAAAAATATAAATTTTTCATATTGACTTAGGGAGAAATAAGTAGTAGAATACTGAATAATTCAATAACCATAAAAGTAATTTAATAGGTAATCAAATAACTATCCTTTAAAAGACTCAGTCCCAGACAATTTATAGGCAAGTTCTAACAAACTTTCAAGAAACAGATAATTCTTGTTTTATATAAATTATTCCAGTAATAGGAAAAGATGTAAAGCACTTCAACTTGTTATACAGACATAGATGGGACGAAAAATTACTTGGCAATAAATGCATATAAATATCCTAAATAATATATTAAAATAAAGATATAGATATAGATATATCTCACATAATCACACCCTACCCAAGTGTTATTTAATCCCATGAATATAAGGATACTGCAATGTCAGCAAATCTTGTAATTTTCTATATTAACAAATGAGGGAGTTGACCTTGCTATATGTTTTAAAAATCTCAAATTCGTCCAGGCACGGTGACTCACACCTGTAATCCCAGCACTTTGGGAAGCCAAGGTGGGCAGATCTCCTGAGGTTGGGAGTTTGAGACCAGTCTGACCAACATGGAGAAATTCTGTCTCTACTAATAATACAAAATTAGCCCAGCGTGGTGGCTCATGCCTGTAATCCCAGCTACTCAGGAGGCTAAGGCAGGATAATCAGCTGAACCCAGGAGGTGGAGGTTGCAGTGAGCCTAGATCGCACCATTGCACTTCAGCCTGGGCAACAAGAGCGAAACTCTATCTCAAAAAAAAAAAAAAAGCTGCTCAAATTCAACTCTACTCAATTATTTCTGATTAACATTAAAAAAATTCTCCTACTAAAATAGTAAAGGGAGAAAACCATCTTAACTTGATACAGACTGTCTGCCATAACTTCAGCATAAGCAATGAAACTTCAAAGGGAACATTAGAAACATTTTCACTGACATCAGGACAAGGGAAGGGTATCTGTATCATCTTAGCTATTCAACATTGTCCTCGATCTTCAAGCCAATACAGGTTTTATTATTTTAATTGCTGGGTCATAGGGTATGTGCATTTTTGATAGGTGTTCCATTTTCTTCCCAACATAGTAATATGTTAAATCTGTTTTCAGTATTATGAATATATAAATATTGTTCACTGCTGAGCCAACCAATGTGCCATAATTATATTTATTTTCTTGCACAAATTTTTGTTTTGCCTAGAGTTAAAAATATACTCATATTTTCATTTACTTAATAGTCTTTGAACCTACAGTTAAGCTATCCCATACAATTACAGAGATGTAAAAATGCTACTGCAAAGAATTTTCTACATAGTCAAACTTGTCAGGAAATTGATTCATTCTAATATTCATTTCCTGGAAATATTCCTCTTAGAGCCTCCACCTTCCTGTTCCAATCTGGACCCTCTCTGGTTCAGTTTCTCCAGAAAATAAATCTCTCATCTCCTGCATGAATGGGTGTGAGTAACTTTTCCATCTTCACATAGTGTTGCTTGGGGTTATACATAACCTGGTAGAGTTTGTATTTTTGTTCATTCGTTGTCATTATTGTTCTGGGATGATTCTCAAGAGGAGAAAGGGGTGTATTTTTCATGGTCCCAAGAGGAAACACATGACATGCTAAATTTAGAATAATTTGAGAAATGTTCAGTTAATGGAATGTTTATAAATGTATGAGCTGGATACAGGGGAACTACAGGGATACTGTAGTGCCAGGGCCTGTAGCAGAACTCTTACTCACCTCTAGCCCAACAGGGAGAAAAGGGATAATTGGGACCCAGAAGAGAGAATTAATCAGAGGAAGCCATTTTGAAAGAGTCGAGTAACCTTTGACTCCAAAGGGAGGAAGAGCTCATCATGCTTCCTCCCTTTCATCTCCTGTGAGTGAAGTGGGGGGTGGGGGTAGGAGGGTGCCCAGACTGCAACTCAATCTGGAGCCAGAGGGCAAAGGGGCCCATTGACAGCTCTGCACATACACATCAATCTCCTTGAAGAAGAAAACAGAGTAGAAGGAGGAAGAAAATGGGTCTGGAGTGTTACACGGAAGATATCTGGCACAGGGGTAGAAATCTCTTCTGCAACTATTTTAAAACTGGAAGTCTGATATCCTGGCTTAAATGTTATCTCTTATTTGACACCTAAATTGATGTTATTAAGGCATAAATTTATATCTCAAACCAGACTTCTCTTTTAAAATCTAGATTTATAGCTCCAGCTGCCTCTTGAATGCATAACTGACATCTTGAACAGAACATGTTCAAAACAGAATTCTTGATTTTTACCCCCAGATGTGTGCCTCCCCAGCCCTTCCAGAATTAGCAATAGCACTGCCACTTTTCCAATTGTTCCAGTCAAAAATCTAAGAATCACCATTGATTTTTCATTGATTCTACCCTCAAAATACATCTTGAATCATGCCACTTCTTTCAATCTGTGCAGCCACGACCCAGTCCTGATCTCCCCTCATCTCTTGCCCCAATTAGGAATTTAAATATCTTCTAATTAGTTTCTCTGTTTGATGGCCAAATTCTAAAAGCTACAGCTGTGATTCACAGTTTCTTTAAGCCCACCTAAATTTTTGATTCAAGAACTGATTGGTCTTTGTTACTGGACCAGTTGCATTCAGTTGGTTCCCAAATTCTGCAACTAAATTGATCAACCCATTTGTATAGTCCATTTTCATACTGCTATGAAGAAATACCCGAGACTAGGTAATTTATAAAGAAAAAGAGCTTTAATGGACTCACAGTTCCACATGGCTAAGGAGGCCTCACAATCATGACAGAAGGCAAAGTAGGAGCAAAGGCACGTCTTACATGGCGGCAGGCAAGAAAGCATATGCAGGGGAACTGCCCTTTGTAAAACCATCAGATCTCATGAGACTTATTCACTATCACGAGAACAGCACTGGAAAAACCTGCCCCCATGATTCAATTACCTCCCACCAGGTCCCACATGGGGATTATGGGAGCTACAGTTCAAGATGAGATTTGGGTGGGGACACAGCCAAACCATATCATCATTCTTTCACTGATCTTTACATTTTCAGTTTTATCAGCAGTTGTACCATGTAGGTCAAAGCCTTGTTTTTATTTGAGTTTAAAATATTTTAATCCATCTTGGACTCACTAACACTAGTTAATGGTTTGATGACTTCATATTTAATGCCTAATGTCCTGGCTCTGAAGGAATTAACAAATAGAAAAAGAAAGCAATCCAAAATATGAAGTTTCAACATCTTTTCAGCAGGAGGTATTACTTAATGGGTGCAGAGGTTCTGTTTGGGATGAGAAAAAGTTCTGAAAATGGATAGTGATGATGGTTATACAACATTGTGAATATCTTAATGCCACTGAATTGTACATTTAAAAATGGTGGAGATGGTAAGTTTTATGTTATATATAGTTTATCACAATAAAAAAATGTTAAGTTTCAACATCTTTGTTATCAGAAAAAAAAACTAGGAAGTTTCCTAAAATGTTGTAAACTAGGCCTGAAAGTCTGTAATATCATCTAGAGTAGAGAATGTTTAATATAGCTCTCTTACCCTACACCCCACCTGCATTCCCAGGAGCCCAGCCCAGTTTGTGGAACATGGTGGGCCCGGAATAAGCACTTATTAATTGAATTTTGAGTGTCATATTGATGATTAAACTAGTCTACATTCATCAGTTAGTACTAAAAACAGATTGAAATGGATATTACCTCATAAAAGGATCCCAATTGTTAGCATTACAGTCACTATCCTGCTTACTTTTCTGTGCATGAGCCTTTTGTTATCTAGAAATCCATTTCTATCGCCTCTTATTCCTCTACCATACTTATCTTCTTGTTTCTTTAACCATTGCTTCAAAGTTTTGCTTTCCCAATCTTTTTTGTTTGTTTGTTTGTTTGAGACGGAGTCTCACTCTGTCACCCAGGCTGGAGTGCAGTGGCGCGACCTTGGCTCACTGCAACTTCCGCCTCCCGGGTTCAAGTGATTCTCCTGCCTCAGCCTCGCGAGTAACTGGGACTATGGCGCAAGCCACCACACCCAGCTAATTTTTGTATTTTTAGTAGAGATGGGGTTTCACCATATTGGCCAGGCTGGTCTTGAACTCCTGACCTTGTGATCTGCCGCCCTCGGCCTCCCAAAGTGTTGGGATTACAGGCATGAGCCACTGTGCCCGGCCACTTTCCCAATCTTAAATCACTCCTGTCAGTCTCAGATTAGTGCACTAGTATGAGCTCAAGGTCAAAATTCAGATACAATTTGTTAGCTCCCTATAGGGTGGGTGCACACCATGTCCTACGTGGTTAAGTGTCTGTCCAGTCTGGCCTCATCCTAGACTTTCATGATAAGCATGGGGCAATCTGCAGTCTGCCCTGCCCTCTTTCAGAAGCACTGGGGAACCAGTCCCACACTTAATCACACTCTTACCACCTCAATTTTGGTTTGCTGCTTCTGTGTTGGACCTTTAATTCCTCCATCCAAACTAACTCTCAGCTCATTCTGTCTACCACACAGTCACCTATGGGTATCCCCATCCCTCACCTTACCAAATGCAGCATGGTGGTGCACTCTAATCAGTGAGGTGCTGCTAAGTGTTTCAAAAGCAGCTCCCCAGGCAAAAAACAAGCACATGAATAATGCACAAAGAAACAACAAAACCACTTGATTTGTGGCATTTTCTGACTTCCGTGGTGTAAATACTTGTACCATGGCCAAGTTCAGGCAATCAATGTGATGTCACTGAATGTGGAGTTGGAAAGAGATACGTATAGTAGCACATCATTTTATTGTATGTTTCCCTATGTTAGTTAACCTCTAAGATGTGAGCCCTGGTATTCAATGTTTATTTCCCTCTCATATTGTTCCAGGGTTGTTTTGTATAACCAGTAGGATATAGTGGAAGTGGTTGTATGTTACTTCCAAGGTTAGGCTATAAAAGACACTGCAGCTTCTATCTTGGTCTCTCTCTCTCTCAGATCACTCACTTTGAGGGAGGTTAGCTGCCATGCTCTGAGAAACCTGATGGAGAAGCTCATGTAGTAAGGAACTGTGGCCTCCAGCCACAGTCATATGAGTTAATATTCGTGGAAGTCATATCTTTAGCTCCAGTCAAGCCTTGAGATGGCTGCATCCCCCACTGACAACTTGACTGTAGTTTCATGAGAAATCCTGAGCTAAAACCACTTAGTGAAGCTACTCTCAGATTCCTGACTTAGAAACTGTGTAAGTTAATTAATGTTTGTGATTTTAAACTGCTAAATTTTGGGATGATTTGTTTTACAGCAATAGATAACTAATACACCATCATAAAGATAAGATAGATATAAATACCCTAAAGAGCATAGAATTAGTAAAATAAGAAGAGTAATTAGGAAATGCCAAGTTTTGAATATTTACTGCCTTTGTTTTTTTTTGTCGTTTGTTTTGTTTTTTGTTTTGTTTTGTTTTTTTCTTGAGATGGAGTCTTGCTCTGTCGCCCAGGCTGGAGTGCAGTGGCGCCATCTCAGCTCACTGGAAGCTCCACCTCCCAGGTTCACGCCACTCTCCTGCCTCAGCCTCCCAAGTAGCTGGGACTACAGGTGCCTGCCACTACGCCCACCTAATTTTTTTTTGTATTTTTAGTAGAGATGGGGGTTTCCCCATGTTGGCCAGGCTGGTCTCGATCTCCTGACCTGGTGATCCACCCGCCTCAGCCTCCCAAAGTGCTGGGATTACAGGCATGAGCCACCGCGCCCTGCCCTGCCTTTGTTTTTTTAACATAATATATGTAATTATAAGTTTATGTAATTAAAAATTTAATAATAGTTGTTGTATTAGTCTGTTCTCATGCTGGTAATAAAGACATACCTTAGACTGGGTAATTTATAAAGGAAAAGAGGTTTAATGGACTCACAGTTCCACGTGGCTGGGGAGGCCTCACAATCATGCTGGAGGGTGAAGGGGGAGCGAAGCCAAGTCTTACATGGAGGCAGGCAAGGGATGTGTGCAGGGGAACTGCCCTTTATAAAACTATCAGATCTCGTGAGACTTATTCTCTATCACAAGATCATCACAGGAAAGACCCGCCCACATGATTCAGTTACCTCCCACTGGGTCCCGTCCACCACACGTGGGAATTATGGGAGCTACAATTCAAGATGAGATTTGAGTGGGGACACAGCCAAACCATATCAGTTGTGTTTAATAGGTAGATTTTTAAAATTCCTGAAAATTTAATAGTCAGTGCTCATAAGCCTGTAGGGGCAAGTTCTAGCACAGCACTGACTCTCATCTAGTGGTTGTCTAACTTTTTATTTGCATACACCTATCAGTAACAATTGCTTGAGCATATAATTGCAAAAGATTTGTAGTTAGCTGTATATTATATACACACACTACTCTAGTAATATGGTTATAAAATTTTTGAGGGGAAAATAAACAATATGTGTGTGTGTATATATATATATATATATATTTTTTTTTTTTTTTTTTTTTTTTAGATGGAGTCTCGCTCTGTCACCCAGGCTGGAGTGCAGCAGCACAATGTTGGCTCACTGCAAGCTCCGCCTCCCGGGTTCACGTCATTCTCCTGCCTCAGCCTCCCCAGTAGCTGGGACTACAGGTGCCCGCCACCACGCCCAGCTAATTTTTGTATTTTTAGTAGAGACAGGGTTTCATCATGTTAGCCAGGATAGTCTCGATCTCCTGACCTCGTGATCCACCCGCCTCGGCCTGCCAAAGTGCTGGAATTACTGGTGTGAGCCACTGCACCCAGCCCAATAAACAATATTTTAAAATACATTTTATTTCATTTATTTGTGATATAAACCTTTTTATTTTTAATGGGAACAAACTTTTCATAAGCAAGAGAAATGTGTCAGCTCTATTACTTCACCACTGTTTTCACCTGTAATGTGCCTGAATGAGAGCTCATGCCAGAAGGAGAAAAAGTTATCAGCTCTGCCAATTTCTTGTTGTTTCCTTTTGCTTGTGTTATTAAAACTCAATTCAATTCATGCTCTCTCTGCAGGAATATTTTAAAACTAAATAACCTAATCTGTAAAACCATGTAACTTTTTACATGCAAATAGCAATATTTCACAATTCTAGGAAATAGAATGAATGAGAATGGGGGAGTCTGTGTTGCCACAAAGGAGTATCTGAGGCTGGCTAATTTATAAAGAAAAGAGGTTTGCTTGGCTCACAGTTCTGCAGGCTGTACAAGAAACACAGCCCCAGCATCTGCTTGGCTTCTGGTGAGGTCCTCATGCTGCTTCCACAAACAGGGAAAGTCAAGGGGAACCCGTGTGTGCAGAGATCAGATGGTGAGAGCAAATCAAGAGAGCCAGATGGGGGAGGTACCAGGCTCTTTTTAATAACCTGTTCCCGGCTGGGCGTGGTGTCTCACACCTGTAATCCCAGCACTTTGGGAAGCCGAGGTGGGCGAATCATGAGGTCAAGAGATTGAGACTACCCTAGCCAACATGGTGAAACCCCATCTCTACTAAAAATGCAAAAATTGCTGCGTGTGGTGATGCACGCCTGTAGTCTCAGCTACTCAGGAGGCTGAGGTGGGAGAATCGCTTGAACCCGGGAGGCGGAGGTTGCCATGAGCCGAGATTGTGCCACTGCGCTCCAGCCTGGAGACAGAGCAAAACTCCATCTGAAAAAATAAAAATAAAATAAAAAATAAAATAACTAGTTCTCCTGGGAACGAAAAGTGAGAATTCACTTACTGCACCCACTCACCCTACAGGGAGGGCATTAATCTCTTCATGAGGGATCCACTCCCATGACCCAAACACTTCCCATTAAGCCCCAACTCCAACATTAGGATCAAATCACAACATGAGATTTGGAGGAGTCAAACATCCAAATTATAGCAGGGGTCATTGTCAATCCCAATTCACTATGGAATTCTCACTCTTCCTAGGACACTTGGCATGCCAGTGAGATTGTCTTTGTGTATCCATACAGTAAATATTAAAGTTGAACTCCTTTCACTTTTAAGAGAAAGAGATAACTGTTTTATTATTTTTTCCTCATACACCAGTAGATCATTTTACCCAAACCCTGGAACATCACATTCAGGAATGAGGAGGAATATCTCACCCTCACCTCCCCCTTTAGAGACCTGTGGTCTAATCCTTTGCTGGAAACTAATGCTGACAAATGGTGTTAAATGGCCACATAGGACCTCCCATAAGGGCTCCTGAAAGGTACATCCCCTTTGGTAAGTGGTAGGGAATCACTGTACCTTGGGTTTACAAAACTGGATTGAATGCAGGGGATATAAGTACACAAGGGAAATAAGTTTGGAAATGCTTAGCTATCTCTGGAGTTGGAAAGACGAGAACACAAGAAGAATGCGTAAAAAACAAAGAAACAAAAAATAGCAACAGACACCTAACATGGATGATGAATATAACAGTCAGAGCTACGGTGTTTTGTTGAAAGCAAAAGTCTAGAAAAGCAAGTAAGATAAACTCATCACAAGCATCTTTTGAGTCCCTAAAGTTTCCTTTCCTGGGAAGATTTAATAGAAGAATATGGCAGTCACCCATCCTCTGGCATAACATCTATAAATGTGTTATTCCTCCATCCCCCACCCAAAACTCTTTCAAGGTGATCATTCAAATGCATACTTTTCTGCATATTATAAAGTAATTTTTCGCTTCTTTTGTGTTTTGATAGATGTTTCCTGGTATTTAGCTTCAGAATGTTTCCTTTTATGCATCTGAAACATTGTCATTTCTTGGAGACTCTAATGTGGCTTTAAAAAGAGAGGATCACTCTGTCCCCAACTGTTACCTGCTCTCCAAGGGAGAGCTCAACCCCAGGAAATTGGAAGGTACTGATTATTTAGCCTACCTTAGTTCAGCTTCGTTATCACTGTTATAACACCTTTGACTAGTTGCTGGGGTTGGAGTGATGGCGAAGAATATATATTGACAATATTTCTTTTTAAGAGATCAAAGCCTGTATTAGTTATAGTATTCCAAAAGGAAAAAACACATAATAAATTAATTGTTATAACCATAGCCTTTAACATCTTACAAAGTACTTGTACATCCTTTTCTCATTGAAGCCTACCTGCAGTTCTAGGTTGAGATTATTTTTATTTACCATTGAAAAAAACTGTGGTCATGTGGCTTACCCAATTTACACAAACCTTGTTTCTAAGGTAAATATCACAGACATAGCAGGTCTCCTGTTCTGTGACATATGACAAAAAGAGACAAATAAAACATGTTTTTCCTTCCTTTTACTTCATGTTTTCACTACCTCCCTAACTCCATCTGGTCCAGGTTGAAGTAAGCTGACAGTCTTCATTTACCTTCTGTTTGTTTTGAGAAGACTCTTGAACAAAATTAAACCTCAGGGGCAGGATAAGAAAATTGGGAGAAGGAGACAGGTTCATTGGAAGACATAAACCATGAAGATGATTGCCAATATGGGGACAGACAAGGTTAACTAGAAATCTGTTTGGCTATAAAGCAGGAAAGATAGAGCCAGTATAGGAAGATCAGAAAAAAGACAGGAATCAGGAAAACTCCCTAATTTTCAGACCACGATTTCACCTTTTCATAGCATATTAGGATGAAATGAACAGAAATCCTGTTTCAGTATGTTAGACTGTGTAAACTAGATGAGCCACATGTATTCTCTGGGCCTGTTTCTCTCTCTCCTAAACACATACACAATTTAGGATGGCCAAATAAAATACCAGATACCCAGTTAAATATGGATATCATACTAAAAGATAAATGCTTTTTTAACCTAAGTATGCCTCAGTTTCATATGAAATATATGAAATCTACTAAAAAATTGGTTTCTTTATCTGAAATTCAAATTAATTTGATGCCCTGTATTTTTATTTACTAGATCTGGCAACCAAAACCTAATGAAACTTGAGATCAACTTGCTGCCACTGAATATAACCCTATGGAGCTGAGGAAATCACTACTGCCCCCTGTTGGACTCGGTTGGAACAGTCATTTTCTTGTTTTGAGACGTGCATATTAGTTGCAAATAATTCTTAGTTTCTGTCTGTAGTTACACAAAGTTTGTGCTTTAAGTACAGTTTCCACTCTGTTGATGCTGAAACAAGTTTTTCAAGTAGATCTGGTTTGGAATTTGTTCTCTCCTTCCCCAAGTTCCAGAGATGCTCAACCCCTTCCACTATCACCAAGATAACTTCCTTTGCCAAACTAGCAAACATGTCCAGTTAAATCATAAATTGAACTTAACGTCAACCTCCCATGGACGCATTACACATTACACATTACAGATGCCATTAATGTGCACATATTACACGTTACTTCCTTTGCCAAACTAGCAAACACGTCCAGTTAATGATAAATTGAACTTAATGTTGACCTCCCACGGACACATTACAAAGACGTAATAATCAATGTCACAATTTTCCCTACAAATCCTACTCATTGGGTGTGAGATCTATCACAAAAAGTTTGTAGAACCTCCCTTCCTGGGAGTTGGTTAATTTGAGAGAGGTCATCTCAAATGGATCAAATTCAGGTGTATCAAATGGCAGGGAGGAAGAAATAGACGACTCCTCAGACTCCATCAATTACATTTTTATTTGTTATATCTCATTCTCTACTTTGCCAGGGAGAACATATGAAATTGGACTTGCAAAGATGGCGAACCATCTCTTCCAAAGAGTGTAGAGCGATACTCCCATCCCTGCATCTGACCATGAACCTGACCCTTTTTATAGCCCCCACAGTAAAAGCCAAAATAAAGTAAGATTGCTTTGTGTGCCCTTGAGGTGGTTTTGGTGCACAGAAAAAAGCCATTCAGCAGTCTAAATATTCCTATTGAATGTATTAAATGTTAACTATGAAAATATAAATCTCATCTTAAGTCTTTTCTTGAAGTGAAATTCACTTAAGATTAGGCATTTTAAAGTGGACAAGTGTAGTGGCATTTAGTCCCAAACATTTCCATTGCTCCAAAGTAAAACTCCTTTCCCGTTAAGCAGTCATTCCTCATTCCCACCTTCCCCCTCACCTTGGCAATCACTAATCTGCTTGCTATCTCTATAAATTTGCCTATTCAGATATTTCACATAAATTGAATCATATACTATGTGGCCTCTTGTGGCTGGCTTCTTTCATGTAGCATAATATTTTGGAGGTTCATCCACGTTGTAGCATGTATCAGTACTTCATTTCTTTTATGGCTGAATGACATTTTCCTTAAGTTTTTTAGTTCAGCTTACAAAACTTATTATTCTATTTCATGGAATTAGCAAATTTTGAATGATAGCTTTTAAACTGACTGATTAATATTTAGTCCATTGACATAGTTAATTAAAACCCTTTAAAATTTCAAATAGTATATATACATTTAACATGTTCAATTTTCTTTAATAGACTTTTTAATTGAAGTATAACAGACATATAGAAAAGTACACAATTCCTCAGTGTGCAGTTGCGTGCATTTTCACAAAATGAACATGCCTGTGTAGCTGCCAACCAGACTAAGCGGAAGAACATGACCAGCATTGCAGAGAGTCCCCCTGCCCCTTTGCCTTTTCCTGTGAAAGAACCATCTTTAAGTCCTGAATCCATATGCTTTTCTGTGGAAGAAATACTTAACAAATTATTTGCTAGCCGCTTGTCTACCTTAACAGAAATGGCTGCAGGCTGCCAAAGACGCGATTCAGAAAGAAGCTCCCTGTTGGTCTTGTGGCTTTTGGCATCCCCTACCACCCCCTCAGAACCCTCTGCCTGCAGATCCGTCCCTTTGTGCTGAGTAGGTGGCACACATTGCCCTTTAGTGTGAAGGAATTGGAAATAGAAGAGAATGACACTATCTCAATTATAACTGGGTTTATGCTGAAGATCCACTGCTAGCTGCTGTATATACATTTCCTACAGTTTTATGGGCAATTATTCCTTGTTTTTTTTTTTTTTTTTTTTTTTTGAGACGGAGTTTCACTCTTGTTGCCCAAGCTTGAGTGCAATGGCGCGATCTCAGCTCACCGCAACCTCCGCCACCCCAGGTTCAAGCGATTCTCCTGCCTCAGCCTCCCAAGTAGCTGGGATTACAGGGATGTGCCACCACACCTTGCTAATTTTGTATTTTTAGTAGAGACAGGGTTTCTCCATGTTGATCAGGCTGGTCTCAAACTCCCAACCTCAGGTGATACACCTGCCTTGGCTTCTCAGAGAATCCTTTTTCATTTTTATTTAAAAAAAAATGTTTTTTGAGACGGAGTTTTGCCCTTGTTGCCCAGGCTGGAGTGCAATGGTGCGATCTTGGCTCACTGCAGCCTCCGCCTACCAGGTTCAAGTGATCCTCCTGCCTCAGCTGCCCGAGTAGCTGGAATTACAGGCGCCTGCCACCAGACCCGGCTAATTTTTTGTATTTTTAGTAGAGATGGGGTTTCGCCATGTTGGCCAGCCTGTTCTTGAACTCCTGGCCTCAGGTGATCCGCCCTCCTTGATCTCCCAAAGTGCTGGGGTTACAGCCGTGAGCCACCTCGCTCCGCCTAATTAATACTTTTGTTATGAAAACCCTTTAGGTATTTCCAGATGTAGACAGGGAAACTCAATGGACTTTAATGGCACATGCTCTCAAGGGTTCCCGTGGCCAGACCAGGTAAATAGCCCGCTCTTAGAAAAAGATGCCTTGAGAAGAATTATTTCTAGCCAGAACAGACTTTAATAGCATCAGCTAGATGAACAGAAAGCCCAGAGCTAAGGTAAATGCAGAAAGTAGTTAAGAGTTCTGGTGAGGAAAATAGTCTGGGGCCATACAGTACAGAGCTTCAAAAGCTAGGGCAGGAATGTGTTGTGAGGCAATCAGGAATCACTGGAGGTTTGTGAAGGGAAACCCATCAGCGTCGAATCACCCTCCTCTCCTATATCATTTTTATGTTCAGAGGGGCCTTCTGACATAAAGAGTAGGACTGATGAGTGAGTTTTCACACCTGTGACTTCTTGGGAGCGATGAATCTGTTCACAGAGACCTTTTATCCGCCTTTGTCCTCACCATGGAGTTGACAACCTACCTGGCCTTGTACTTCTTGAGTGATGATGAGCATGTTATCCATAGCAACCATAATAATAGGTAACAGTATTTATAATGTGTCTGTCACTGTTCTAAGTAGTTTTTAATCTTTTTTATCTTCACAGCAACCCTCAAAGTCAGTATTATCATTATCCCGATTTTACAAATGAAGAAACTGAAGCACAGAGAGGTCAAGTAGTTCACCCAACGTCACCACTAGCCAGTAAGTGGCAGAAAAAGGATTCACAGCTAAGTGGCCTGACTCTAGAGCCTATATTCTTACCTTAATCTACTCTAGACTATTCTCAACCTTAAGATATTTTATCTACATCAAAGCTGCATTTAATGCTCAATTGTTTTTGCACATCTGTAGGCTGCTGTTGCAAATGTGGGATGAGGTTTTGTTTTTTTTCTGTCCCTTCTCATCTGGGCCCTGGGCAATTGCTTAGAGGTAGAGCTGGTAGCGTTGTCTTCTGCTGCTCCTCACCTGTGCTCCAGAGGACAAAAATAGGGCAGCCTGCATCATTTCTTGCCCAGTTATTCAACACTTATTGATTGCCCGTCTCAGGCAAAGCACTGAAAGGATTGAAGCTACACATGACATAACCCTTGGCCTGGAGGCTCTTACACCTCATCTGGATCCAGGGGCATTTACAGGAGAAGAAGATGGACAGGCCAGGAGACCATTAAAAACAGGAATACTCGACCAGGCATGGTGGCTCACGTCTGTAATCTCAGCACTTTGGGAAGCCAAGGTGAGTGGATCACCTGAGGTCAGGATTTAGAGACCAGTCTGACCAACATGAAGAAACCCCATCTCTACTAAAAATACAAAAAATTAGCCAGGTGTGGTGGCACATGCCTGTAATCCCAGCTACTCTGGAAGCTGAGGCAGGAGTATCGCTTGAACCTGGGAGGCGGAGGTTGCAGTGAGCTGAGATCGCACCGTTGCACTCCAGCCTGAGCAACAAGAGCGAAACTCCATCTCAAAAACAAAACAACAACAATAAAAAAAAACAAAAACAAAAACAAAAACAGGAATACTCACCTCCAGCCCTGTTTGGCTACATGCTTCATTTCTCTTACTCTATCCCTGAATCACTGGAGTGCTAGGAAAAGTGACCACCTTCATGCATCTCCTTTTCTACCTAAAAAATGTAGCTTCCTTGATTTTTTTTTTTGGGTGGGGGGATTGTTTGTTAGCGTGAAAGTGGTTTAAGATCTAAGGCAAAATAACAAAGTGTTATTATCTGAGTACACAGCACACACCGCCCTTTCAAAACTGTTGCCTGTAGACTTACTGCACAGAGCAAAGCCCTCTGGGAACAAGCACTTACAACGAAAAATGGTTTATTATCATAATGGAGTATTCAATTACTTCCTCTGATGAGAGGTGGAGGGGTTTCTAAATTCATTGTATTAATTTAGAGTTTAGGGGAGGGAAATAATTAAAAATGTAGGCCACCTATGGGTGCTACATAATGTGGATGATATAGTGTTGTTATAATGGGAATGTGATACATTTTATTTATACAGTCTCTAGCTACAAAGAGTGTATTAGGTATTTTGCAGTGGGGCTTGGAAGCCTAAAACAAACAAGATTAAAATCAGCAATAAAGCAGATCAGGAGAAGCCAGTGAAATTCAGCAATAAATTTGATGTATAGCCAATGTGATATGCCAAAGGCCTTTTAGAATTTGCTGTGGGCTGATGATTATGTTTTCTTAGTTTAGTGATATGGGAGGATATAGAAGGTAGGGTTGATGACTGTGAAGGAGAGGTCAGCCAGGGAGCACTTCCTATTGCAGGAAGAACAATTCCAACTTTGTGGAGGAGAATAGAATGTTCATGGCCTAAAGGTTTTTGTGAAAACTGTGTGTGTGTGTGTGTGTGTGTGTGTGTGTGTGTGTGTAACTCTCCACAGTCACTCATTCCTGTGTGATTCATAAGTCTTATAGTCAGGAAATCCTTTCTCCATAACCCCATATCATTTTGTGGGGTTTCCCACTCATATTTTCTTTTATTTCTTCCAGTCCCATGCTCAGCCTTCAATCTTTTAAAACCTCCAGACTCCTGTAACAATTACTCCTGGTATTCCTCATGTTACTATAGCAGAGCATACTAGACAGAAATAAGGCCCAGGAGAGGAGAATGCAGACTTAATGGTCATATGGGGTTCACTGGGTCCAATCTCAGTGTAATAACACTTAGCAAAATTTCTCGGAATTCTATGAAAATGGCAGCAAAGATCTGCTGAGAAAGCCTGCATGTACTGTCTATTTTTCTCCATGCACTTACATTAAACATACCCTAAAGCATATCTTCTAAGGCCCTGGCAAAAACCCTTAACCCATGTGTTGACGAGAATGGTTCTGGTCTAGCTTGTGCCCTCCTTTATGTGTCCCATGTTGTTCTTGCTGCAAATGTAGATGCATTTGTCTGTCAAAGCATCAGTTCAAAGGACTGAATATTATGTATTTTCTTTTTCTTTCCTTCTCTTTTTTTTTTAGAGACAGAGTCTTGCTCTGTTGCCCAGGCTAGAGTGCAGTGGCACCATCTCAGCTCCTTGCAGCTTCCACCTCCCAGGTTCATGCAGTGAACCTCAGACTCCCGAGTAGCTGGGACTACAGGCACATGCTACCATGCCCAGATAACTTTTGTACTTTTAGTAGAGATGGAGTTTCACCACGTTGGCCAGGCTGGTCTCGGACTCCTGACCTCAAGTGATCTGTCTGCCTTGGCTTCCCAAAGTGCTGGGATTATAGGCGTGAGACACCACGCCCAGCCATATTATGTATTTTCTGTGGGAGATTTGCCTATGTGCTATGGATTCTAAGAATTAGTTGCTAGTTGCCTGCTCTACTTGTTAACATGAATGGGTACATTGTGAGAAAGAAAGCTCCCCTCTCAGGGTCCTCAGAGCACACTGCATCCTTGGTCTCTTTAGCCTCTGTTCTTGCTCTGGCACAATTTGTGTTCTCTGTGTAGTGCAATCCCAGGGCTGGTTAATCCTCTTTAGTGGGAAGTATTGCTCCCTGCCTGGCAGCTACACTAAAAGGTTGTACGTTGAGCTACACCATTGCAATTTCTGGGTAACAGCATTAAGTATTCTCTTCCCCTCTATGCCAGTGACTCTAGGTGTTATTGTTTAAACGCTTCATTTCTAAAACTGCATAGTAACATCAGATTATAATCATGTACAATGCAGTTATTTGTTCCCATCTTGCTGGTGTGTTTCTACAGGGTGGACACTACTTTCACATTTTCTTAATTTTTCTCCATGTCTCCATATATATATATATGGCAATGAACCACATATATATTGCCATATATATGTATATGTGTGTATATATATACACATAGATATATATAGAGAGAGAGGGAGGAAGAGAGAGAGAGCAATGAGCCAGACATGGAGAAAAAAGTATATTTATTGAATAGTTTATATAAATAATAGATATATAAAAAGAATATTTATTGGGCATTTTCTATATATATATATATATATATATATATACACACCCCATTTATATTTTTTCATTTTCTCATGTTTTCAGAAAGTTTTGAGACATAATAGTACATCTTTATGGGGTTACAGAGTGTTATTTCGCTACATGTATACAATGTGTAATGTTATTTCGATATACGTATACAGAGTGTTATTTTGATACATGTATACAATGATGTAATGATCAGATTAGGGTAACTAGCATATCTACCACATCGAGCAGTGATCATTTCTTTGTGTTTGGAACATTCAAAATTCCCTCCTTTAGCTATTTGAAAATATGCAATAGGCCAGGTTCAGTGGCTAACACTTGAAATCCCAGAACTTTGGGAGGTCGAGGTGGGAGGATCACTTGAAGCTGGAATTCAAGACCAACCTGGGCAACATAGCAAGACCCCATCTCTACAAAAATTAGAAAACATTAGCCAGGTGTGGTGGCATGTGGCTGTAGACCCAACTACTCAGGAGGCTGAGGTGGGAGGATTGCTTGAACCCTGGAGGTTAAGGCTGCAGTGAGCCATGATTGTGCCACTGTACTCCAGCCTGGGTGACAGCTGGGTGACAGAGCAAGACCCTGTCTCAAAAAAAAAAAAAAATTAGCCAGGCATGGTGGCACATGCCTGTAGTCCCAGCTACTCAGGAGGCTGAGGTGGAAGGATTGCTTGAGCCCAGGAGTTCCAAGCTTCAGAGAACTATGATCATATCACTGCACTCCAGCCTGTACAACAGAGTGAGACTCTATGTCTCTTAAAAAAATTAACAAAAACTAAACAATAAATTAATAACTATAATCACTCTGCAGTGCTATAGAACACTGTAAGTCATTCGTCCTATCTAGCTTGAATTATGTATCTGTTAACCAACCTTTCCCTATCCACCTCTCCCCACTCCCCTTCCCAGACTGTAGTAACCACAGTTCTACTCTCTACTTCTATGAGCTCAACTTTCTTAGCTTCCACATATGAGTGAGAACATGGGGTATTTGTCTTTCTGTGCCTGACTTATTTCATTCACTTAACATAATGTCCTGCAGGTTAATCCATCAACATCTTATTATGAAAATGCTCAAAGCTGCTTACAGAAAAGTTGGAAGAGTAGAACAGAGAAAAGTGGTATATGTTTACCTAGACGTAGCAGTTGTTAATATTTGGCCACATTTGCTTTGTCTGTTCATATATACCTTAGTTTTTTTCTAAAATATTTGAAAATAAGCTGCAGAAAACATGACATTTCATTTGTAAATATTTCAACACACATTTCCTAAAGATAAAACAAAAAATATATATAACCACAATATTGTAATGACACCTAAGAAAAAAATACAGTTCATATTTTAAATTCCATAATAACTAAGGAGGCTGGTAAGAGGATTGCTTCAGGGCTGGGCGCGGTGGCTCACGCCTGTAATCCCAGCACTTTGGGAGGTCGAGGTGGGGGATCATGAGGTCAGGAGATCGAGACCATCCTGGCTAACACAGTGAAACCCCGTCTCCACTAAAAATACAAAAAATTAGCCGGGCAAGGTTGTGAGCGCCTGTAGTCCCAGCTACTTGGGAGGCTGAGGCAGGAGAATGGCATGAACCCAGGAGGCACAGCTTGCAGTGAGCTGAGGTCACGCCACTGCACTCCAGCCTGGACGACAGAGCAAGACTCCGTTCCCCCCACCCCCCCAAAAAAAAAGAGGATTGCTTCAGGCCAGGAGTTTGAGACTAGCCTGGGCAACGTAGTGACACCTTGTCTCAAAATAAATAAATAAATAAAAATTCCATAGTCATCTCAAACATTTTAAAGAAATAGTTGTTGTTATTATCGCTTTTATAAAAATACAGGACTTTATAAATATTCATGAATTGCATGTTGGCAATTATTATTTCTAAATTCAGACAATTGTTTTCATCCAGGAATGTGTGCTATCTTGTAAGATCTTCTAATATTTCAGGATAAGCTAGAAGTGCAGTTTTTCATGTTAAGTAACTTTGAACAAATGTGGAAGAGTCATTCATTTACTGTTTCTGTCCCATAGTTCTTCTTGGTAGAATCTGTGATGATTATTGCTACCTACAAAGATGAGAGAGGGACTAGAGGTAACAAGAATAGAACATATAGAACAGGATGTAGTCAACATATCAGACACTTGTTACTGGGAATAGCTAGGATTAGAACAAGGCTGACATTCTGGTGATATGCACTCATATAATTGCATGATTGTTAATATCAAAATCCTATTTACTCTTGGCACACTATGGCATCAAAGCCTTAATTCCTGGCACCCCAGATGACCTCCAGGACCATGACTGAGATGTCTGTTCTAATTGGTCAGTATCTGTGTCATATTCTTAATTTTTTAATTTTAAAAATATCCCTCCTGGATGAAAAAAAATGAAAACCTTGAATAGACACATTCAAGAGTACTCTGCCTGTTTCAGTTCTCCTGTCTATTAACAGGGATTATGGTTTTTAAAAATGGTTTTAGAATTTATATTTTACCAAGTCACTCATAGATTTAGGATTAAACAGTTTTTATTATTTAAGGTGTTAGGTCTTTCTGCTACTCACAATTTTCTGCATTTTCCGCATTTTCCTTTTCATTATACTCACATGAATCTATCATATATAAAAATTTCAGACATATCTATGTATAAATATCACATTTCCCCAAGGTAGAGCACATTTTCTACATGTTTACTCCAGCCAAAGAACCCAGCATTCGGTGTTCAAATAAAAACCATATTTATTATTTTATAAATGTTGGCACTGAACAGATAACAGGTGGTAGTGACTGTTTCTTAAGAACTGTGTGCATATCTGGGCATTTATTTACTTAATATTTTTGAAATTAAGCATAAAAATTTCATAAACCTGTAAAGCTAAACAAATGTCATCTATTTTGCATTTACTGAGTACATACAAGTGTTTACAGAAGCTATGTTTCTGAGCAGTTATTTACATAATCAAAGAATTTGATGAGATTTGGAGCAATAATTTCATTAAAGTTTAAAAAGTTTTAGAATGTGTAAAAGTGACTGAATGGTTAGGTATGAATTCTGGGAACCTGCATCAGAAATGCCAATGAAACACTGGAAGAGCTTTTTCTTTTTTTTTTTGAAACTGACATGGGACACAGAATGCTGAAGAAAGAGAATGACTGGAAACGAAAAGAGAGGTTAACAAGCTGTCATCACCATAGAACACAAATGTGAGCCCTGTGCAATTCAGGATATTAAGTGCCAAAAGGAAAACACCTTAAGTAAAGCAAGAATATTGAAACTATTAGGTTCTGTCAGAACAATGCACGTTATACTACATAAATCTTGCTGTAATAATTTATTTATTATTTTTTGAGCAAATGCTAATTTATATGTTTCAAAATGTAAGAAAATGCACCCCCGGCCAGGCGGGGTGGCTCATGCCTGTAATCCCAGCACTTTGGGAGGCCAAGGCTGGCGGATCACCTGAGGTCGGGAGGTCGAGAGCAGCCTGACCAACAGGGAGAAACCCCATCTCTACTAAAAATGCAGAATTTTAGGGTGTGGTGGCACATGCCTGTAGTCCCAGCTACTTGGGAGGCTGAGGCAAGAGAATCCCTTGAACCCTGGAGGCGGAGGTTGCAGTGAGCCGAGATTGCGCCATTGCACTCAAGCCTGGGCAACGAGAGTGAAACTCCATCTCAAAAAAAAAAAAAAAAAGAAAATGCACCCCTATCCCTCAGCCATGTGTCTTTTCCCAAGAGGAGAAAAAGATTATCATCTTATCTATTTCTTGTATTCTTACAAGAATATATAATTCATATAATGTATATACCTGTAATACATCTAATACATATTACATTCGGTGTATATATTCACATTCAGAAAAGTGAACAATATATTTGGCAATATATTGTTGTCAACTACAGAAAAGTTAGCAAAATAAAATATGACCCCCACAAAGCACAAAATATAAAACACAAAAATAAATAAAGCAAAGTTAATATCTATGTAACCAGCACCTAATCAAGAAAGAACATTACCAGCACTCCCCAGTTTTTACCCTGTCTCTCCTACCTGGAAGGTAACCATTATGTTGATACATAACAATATATTTTGCCTGTTTTTTTAATTTTATATAGATGAAATTATACAGTACACATTCTTTTGTGTATTTGTTCATTCCATTTTATTTTATTTTGTTTTGTTTATTTTATTTTTGAGACACTGACTTGCTGTGTCACCCGGGCTGGAGTGCTATAGTGTGAACACAGCTCACTGCAGCCTCAACCTTCTGGGCTCAAGCTATCCTCCCACCTCAGCCTCCCAAGTAGCTGGGACCACAGGCATATGCCACCACACCTGGCTAATTTTTTAAAAAATGTTTTTGTAGAGACAAGGTCTTGCCATGTTGCCCAGGCTGGTCTCAAACTCCTGGGCTCAAGCAATCCTTCCACCTCAACCTCCCTAAGTGTTGGGATTATAGGTGTGAGCCACCATGCCCGACCTCATTTTATATTTTTGAGATTCATTCATGTTGTTTTCTGTAACAAAAGTTGGTTTCTTGTTCATTGCTCTAGTATTTTCTATTGTATGACTGTGGTACTGTTTATACATTCTACTGTTTTGGGGCATTTCTCTTGCAATACCCAGCAATACTGCAAATATCTTTTTTTTTTTTTTTTTTTTTTTGAGATGGAATCTCACTCTGTTGCCCAGGCTGGTGTGCAGTGGCACTGTCTCAGCTCACTGCAGCCTCCACCTCCTGGGTTCAAGTGATTCTTGTGCCTCAGCCTCCCAAGTAGCTGGGATTACAGTGATGGGTCACCATGCCTGGCTAAGGTTTGTATTTTTAGTAGAGACGGGTTTTTGCCATGTTACCCAGGCTGATCTCAAACTCCTGCCCTTAAGTGATCTGCCTACCTCAGCCTCCCAAAGTCCTGGGATTACAGGTGTGCACCATGATGCCCTACCACAAATGTCTTTTTTATGTTCCTTTGTGTATATGTACCCATATATCTGGAGAAGAAGCATGCACACACACACACATACATATTTGTGTAAAATGTAAACAAGTTTTAATGTGTTATCACTCCCTCCACACACAATGGCTTTTCTTCACAAGGGCTTTTATTTTGTGAAGGACTAATAGAGGCAAATTGGTTTTGGGGAGCTCATTAAATTTTGGGGTAGCTGTTTTTCAACTATATGGATAGCTGTTTTTCAACTATAAGCTAAACCAACTCACCTTCATAATCTCTGTTCAATGGATGTTCATTTTAGTACTCTTCACACGATTTTTAAAAAGCACAAAATACTAAAATGTCCAAAAGTAGGAGGCTGGTAAAATAATGACATACCTGTTCAAAGCTATATTATTCAGCTATTTAAAAAAACACAATTAGTAGTAGATTATGTAATGATACAGAAAGCTGTTTATTGCTTAAAATAAAGCAAGTAACAAGATAATATGTATTGGCATATACATAAATGAAATCTTAGAATACAAAAAAATGTTAATAGTGGTTATGTCTGAGTAACAGGTAGTAGAATTATATGAGGTTATTTCATTCATTTTGTTGCTCCATGTTATATTTTTTCTATAATAAGCATTACTTTCATATTATTTTAAAGTTACTCAGAAAAATGGAGGCAGAGGCTCAATGATTTGTTGACTTGGACAGTGATGAATATCTGGGGAATTCGTGGTGCTATACCTCTTGCTGCCATGAGTATCTTTAATTTTCCCTCTCTGTATGACTCTCTAATGACTTTCTGGAATCTCACTTGATTTTTCTTTAATATCCTCCCATGTTCTCTCTCTCTCTCTCTCTCTCTCTCTCTCTCTCTCTCCCCTTCGTTCCTTGTCTGCCCTGGGTACTAAGGGAGCTAGGCGACTTTGCTGAGCAGCCATTGCTACAGGAGATATCCTGCATATCATGAGTCCACCAATTGATCCACCAATCCATGCAGAGCAGTTGAAATCATCTGCTAACTGGATTTCCCCTGTGACACCTCCCTAACCTCTGGATATCTATGGGACATTTGTTATAATAAATAAACTGATCTCTGTGGATGGCTGAAAATCCTTTCAGAGGAGTTAAATAGAAATGGTGGTCATGCTGTTGAAGCTAGTACCCGTTGCAATGTGAACTGTGATTTTAGCATAATTGAACTTCTTGATGTCTGGTACAACCTTGTTCGGTTTTTTGTTTTGTTTTGTTTTGGTATCACTGATGAGTCAATTAAGGACGAAAATAGGCATCAAATAAGTATTAAGAGGCAGGCAGATCATGAGGTCAGGAGTTTGAGACCAGCTTGGCCAACATGGTGAAACCCCTGTCTCTACTAAAAATATAAAAATTAACCAGGCACGGTGGCATGTGCCTATAATCCCAGTTACTCAGGAGGCTGAAGCAGGAAAATTGCTTGAATCTGGGAAGCAGAGGTTGCAGTGAGCCTAAATCACGCCACTGCCCTCTAGCCTGGGTAGCAGAGCAAGACTCCGTCTCCAAAAATAAAAATAAATAAACAAAAATAAATAAATTTCAAAAGCTTTTGTATTTTGGATAGTGTTTCATTCCACACTAAGTGTCTGTAAGTATTTTTACAGAATAAGTATATGGATTTTTGTATCATCTACAGTTTTATTCATATATGGGAAAAACGTAAACATAACAGATGATTTTACTCCAGAGAGTATGAGAAATTTTGGATATGAAATTATGTTGCTGATTCTGTTTTAATATTCCTCCCAGTTTTATGTATTAAAATAAGTTATGATCTATAAATCAGTCAAAAATGATTTCTATTTTTGTTATTGTTCCCAAAAGACAACTTAAGTTTGCATTCATTCATCTAAACAGTGAAGTTTTTAAAAAATGTATAAAGGAAATAGTGTGTTTAAGTCACTTACCATTAGTTTGACAATTGTGGTGACTTTTACCAGCCTCTGCGGTGTAATTTTCCTTAAAATGAAATGTTCCTTTTTTGTTTTTTGTTTTTTTTGAGACTGTCTCGCTCTGTCACCCAGGCTAGAGTGCAGTGGCGCGGAGTCAGCTCACTGCAACATCCGTCTCCCGGGTTCAAGTGATTCTCCTGCCTCAGCCTCCTGAGTGGCTGGGACCATAGGCACCCACCACCACCCCTGGCTAATTTTTGTATTTTTAGTAGAAATGGGGTTTCACCCTATTGGCCAGTCTGGTCTTAAACTCCTAACCTTGTAATCTGCCCGCCTTGGCCTCCCAAGTGCTGGGATTACAGGCATGAGCCACTGCGCCTGGCCTAAAAGGAAGTATTTTTGAAAGGTTCAGTCTTGGACCCATTAGATATTAAAGTAGGATAGAGGATGTTACAATTCGACAAACACTGAGAGCCCTGCTCCATTGAAAGTATTGAGAGTATGAAAATGAATATAACAATGATTTTGTGTTCAAGTTTACAAATGAACTCGACTAAAGGGAACAAACACATCCTCTATAACAGTCATACTATCTTTTTTTTTTTTTTTTTTTTTTTAGTAGACTGAATGTCTCTCTGTTGCACAAGCTGGAGTGCAGTGGCATGATCTTGGCTCACTGCAACCTCCACCTCCCGGGTTCAAGTGATTCTCATGCCTCAGGCACTCCATTAGCTGGGATTACAGGTGTGTGCCACCACCCCTGGCTAATTTTTGTATTTTTAGTAGCGCCTGAGTTTTGCTATGTTGACCAGGCTGGTCTCGAACTCGTGATCTCAGATGATCCACTTGCCCTGGCCTCCCAAAGTGCTGGGATTGCAGGCGTGAGCCACTGCATCAAGCCAACAGTCATATTATGTTGTCATACCAGTACTAATCAAGAATTAAAAGAGTTGTGGTGTGTAAATGTGTGTGACTGCTTAGGTGAGCTACTGAAATTTGGCCTTGAAGAATAAACAAAATTTTAACTGGATGAATTGAAAGAAACTTTTCTTAAAAATGAACCCAATGCTGAGTGTCCTATGTACACATCTTATTTTCTCCAAGTCTCTCAACAACGCTGAAGATAGGTAGCCACATTTTAACAGATGCATAATCAGGGGCTCAGAGACATTTTAGGTTGAGCAAAAGTATGTAGGAAGAAGGGAAATGTAAGAATCCTGGCCCACTGGGCACATGTTTAGAGACTGGGGTATAATGGCAGAGTAATCAATAAAGAAGCTGAAAAGGTAGTTTGGAGCTGGTTCTCTAGTGAACAGTTTGTGAAACAATTATACGGGAAGTGGAGTCCTTGGAATTTTTTAAAGCTGGGCTAGAAGGATCAGATTCATGCTTCACTATATTCAGGAAGAAGTGTGGTGGGTAGATTGGAATGAGAACCAATCTCTTTTTTATATAAGAAAAAGGGGTAACAACTGAGAAACCATTGCAACAGTTGATGGAAGAGAAGATGAGGCCAAGTCAAGGCAATAGGAGTGGGAATGTGGAGAAGAAGATGAATTTAAGAACCACTGGCTAGGTGCGGTGGCTTATGCCTATAATCCCAGCACTTTGGGAGGCCGAGGCGGGTAGATCACCTGATGTCAGGAGTTCGAGACCAGCCTGGCCAACATGGTGAAACCCCATCTCTACTAAAAATACAAAATTAGTTGGGTGTGATGGCCAGCACCTGTAATCCCAGCTACTCGGGAGGCTGGGGCAGGAGAATTGCTTGAACCCAGGAGGCGGAGGTTGCAGTGAGCCGAGATCACACCACTGTACTCCAGCCTGGGCAACAAAAGCAAAACTCCATCTCAAAAAAAAAAAGAAAAACCACTGTGCAAGTCAAACTGATGGAACTTGGTGACCAATTGAAAGATGACTTAATGGCCAGGCACGGTGGCTCACGCCTGTAATCCCAGCACTTTGGGAGGCTGAGGCGGGCAGATCATGAGGTCAGGAGATTGAGACCATCCTGGCTAACATGGTGAAACCCCATCTCTACTAAAAATACAAAAAATCAGCCAGGCGTGGTGGCGGGCTCCTGTAGTCCCAGCTACTTAGGAGGCTGAGGCAGGAGAATGGCGTGAACCCGGGAGGTGGAGCTTGCAGTGAGCCGAGATCGCGCCACTGCACTCCAGCCTGGGCGACAGAGCGAGACTCCGTCTCAAAAAAAAAAAAGAAAGGTGACTTAATGGATCCTATCTTGGGGACTCAAAAGATTTTTCTTTTTAGGTAGAGTTTATAACATGAAAGAAACCATTTGAAAATATACAATTTGGTGACATTTAATACATTCACAATGGTATGCAACCATCAACTCTATTTAGTTCCAGAACATTTTCATCTTGTGCACTCTATGCATTCAGTGTTTACTGAATGATGGAATTTGGGAGAGAAACTGGGGTGCCGTTGCAGCCTGAGCTCAACAGCAATCAGGCTTGCATCCCACAGAAATAAAAAACATTCCTCTTTCAATGAAGCTATCCTTTATTATGGAAAATAATATCCTTGACCAATTTCCTAAAACACTCAGAAACTCAAATGCAACATGAAAATTAAATCACAATTCCCCCATTAGACAACATAGGCTGAACCAGGTATTGGGAATATGGACAAGAAAATTAACAGCCTATTGTAATCTACTTATAACATTTTCCTCCGAATAGAATATACTATGGGTATATGTTTAACTAAGCTTATATTTATTTAATTCAATGTAATTGAAAAAGCTAACATAAAATTTAATTCCTGAATAAAATAAAACAGTTGCTTTTTCTATGATGACAGAGTCATTGACTTTTCCCTTCAGTTTATAATCTGTATCCTATACCTTGATTTACTCAGCCTTGGCTAAAGCACATTTTTAATATCTTAGCTGAGCTGACTTGTAAGCAGGCAATATTGATGGGGTCAGGGAAATAGTCCCTTTCCAGGGTTCTGGCCACATGGCTGATATTATGAGACACTTCATATTTTTTGTTTGTTTGTTTTCAAATCTCCTATGTCTGTGTTGGGTGTTCTATAGACACCCAAACCTGGGCAGTTTTTATGAATCTCAGGGAGCCACTCTGCTGCTGAGCTAGCCTCATTCACACATTTCATTTATCCACAATAATAAGAATATCAATACCTTGGATTTATATAGAGCCATTCATCCAAAGAGGTCAAAGCATTTTAATTTAATTGGATGTTCCCGTGGCTTTAAGAGCCCCTAGGTATATTTACAAATGTAATATTAGGAAACGGTCTGCCCTGGTTTAGAAAACATAAAACAAGACCTGCATATATACTGGTTTTAGCCAGGCATGGTGGCATGTGCCTGTAATCGCAGCTACTCAGGAGGCTGAGGCAGGAGAATCACTTGAACTTGGGAGGTGAAGGTTGCAGTGAGTCGAGATCGCGTCACTCCAGCCTGGGCAACAAGAGCAGAACTCCGTCTGAAAAAAATAAAATAAAATAAATTAATTAATTTGGGTGTGCTAATTTATTTATCACTTAATTGTATTTCCATTTTGTGATGAAAGTAGGCCATTGTTTCTGACACTTATCCAATTCTCCTTTAAAGGAAGTACTTTTGTGTATTTCTGCTTATAAAAAGCAACACCTGGAAACTTTTTTTTTTTTTTTTTTTTAGATGGAGTCTCCTTCTGTCACCCAGGCTGGAGTGCAGTGGCACAATCTTGGCTGACTGCAACATCCGCCTCCCTGGTTCAAGCAATTCTCCTGCCTCAGCCCCCAGAGCAGCTGGGATTACAGGAGCTTGCCAACACGCCCCGCTAGTTTTTATGTTTTTAGTAGAGACGGGGTTTTGCCATGTTGGCCAGGCTGGTCTCGAACTCCTAACCTCAGGTGATCCACCTGCCTCGGCCTCCCAAAGTGCTGGGATTACAGGCATGAGCCACTGTGCCCAACCCGGAAACTTTGTAAAACACAGAAAAGTGTAAAAAAAAAAAATTACCCATGTTATTGACGCTCAAAACAACTTTGCAATAACCCCAGAGATGTATTTTCAACAAAATTAGTACCATACTTTAGTAATAATAGCTGATATTTACCAAGTGCTGATAATGTATATCTCACATATTCTTACAATAACTCTCTATGTGAAGTACAATGATCACCTGCTTTACAGATAAAGAAACTGAGGCAGAGTAAAGTTAAGTAACTTGTCCTAGGTAATCTAGCCAGGAAGTGGAAAGCTGGGATTGAATCTAGGCCATCCTGCTACACAAACTGCATTTTTTTTTTAAGGTGTGGTGAAAAACACATAACATAAAATTTATGACTTTTGACTACTTTAAAGTTTATAATTTACTGACCTTTAATACATTCACAAGCTATGCAACCATTGACTGTAGTTCCAGAACATTTCATCACTCCAAAATGAAACTCTGTATCCATTGAGCAGTCATTCCTCATTTCTTCCTGCCCTGCAGCCCTTGGCAACCACTGATCTGCTTTCTGTCTCTATGAATTTGCCTGTTCTGGATATTTCAGATAAATGGGGTTATACACAATATGGCCTTTTGTGTCTGGCTTTTTTCCGTTAGCATGATTTCAAGATTTATCAATATTGTAGCATATATCAGCACTTTTTTCATTTTTGTGTGTGAATAATATTACATTGTATGGATATAGCACATTTTGCTTATACCACACTGATACAGTCATATTGTTGCAGTTCATTGATTGTTAAACATTTGGACTGCTTCCACCTTTAGGCTATTTTGAATGGTGCTTTTATGAATGTTTGTGTACAAGTTATTTTCCGAACACTTGTTTTCAATTCTCTTGTGCATATACCTATGAGCGGAATTGCTGGGTCATATGGTAACTTTATGTTTAGTTTTTTAAGGAACCACTAAATTGTTTTCTGCAATGGCTGAACCATTTCACATTCCCAAAATAAATGTACAAGGGTTCCAGTTTCTCCACATACTTGCCAACATTTATTTTCCATTAAAAAAATTGTAACCAACCTAGTGGGTGTGAAGTGGTATCTCATTATGGTTTTGCATTTTCCTATAATGATTAATGATGTCGAGCATCTTTTTATGTGCTTTTTGGCCATTTGTGTATCTTCTTTGGAGAAATGTCTATTCACATCCATTGCCTAGGTTTTAATTTTTATTTCCTTTTGTGTTGAGTTGTAAGAGTTCTTCACATAGTCTAGATACAGAACTCTTACCAGATACTGTATGTGATTTGCTTTTATTCTCTCCCATCCTGTGCCTGTCTTTTCACTTTCTTGAAAAGTGTACTTTGATGTATGAGGGTTTTTAATTTTAATAAAGCCCAATATACCTATTTTTTCTTTTGTTGCTTATGCTTTTGATGTCATAGCTAAGAATCATGAAAATTTACCCTTGTATTTTGTTCTAAGAGTTGTATCTCATATTTAGGTCTTTGATCCACTTTTAGTTAATTTTTGCATATTGTATGAGGTAGGGTCCATCTTCACTTTTTTGCTTATGCTTATCCAGTTTTCAACACCATCTATTGAGGAGACTATTCTTTCCTTATTGAATGGTACTGTCAGCTTTGTTGAAAATCAATTGACTGTTTGGGTGCGGTGGGTCATGCCTGTAATCCCAGCACTTTGGGAGGCTGAGGTGGGCAGATCACCTGAGGTCAGGAGTTCAAGAACAGCCTGGCCAACATGGCAAAACCCCGTGTCTACTACTTGGAAGGCTGAGGCACAAGAATTGCTTGAACCTGGTAGTCAGAGGTTACAGTGAGCTGAGATTGAGCCACTGCACTCCAGCCTGGGTGACAGAAAGAGACTTCGTCTAAAAAAAAAAAAAAAGAAAATCAATTGATCATAGATGAATAGGCTTATTTCTGTATGGCTTATTCTACTATATTTATCTATGTGTTTATTTTTATGCAAGTACCATGCTATTTTGATTACTGCGGATTTTTAGTAAGTTTTGAAATCAGGAAGTGTGAGACCTCCACATTGATTTTTTTTTTTTTTTCCAAGATTGCTTTGGCTATTTGGGGCTCTTTTAATTTCCATATGAATTTCAGGATCAGTTTTTCTGTTTCTGCACAAAAAGCCTAGTGAGTTTTTATCGGAATTACATTGAATTTGTAGATAGCTTTGGGAGTTTGGCCATCTTAACAATATTGAGTTTTCCAACCCATGAACATGGATGTCTTTCCATTTATTTGAGTCTTCTTGTATTTCTTGCAGCAATGTTTTGTAGCTTTCAGTGTAGCAGTCTTTCACTTTCATGGCTAAGTTTATTCGTAGGCATTTTATTCTTTTTGCTGCTATTGGAAATGGAATTGTTGTGTAAATTTCCTTTTTGGATAGTTTATTGCCAGTTTACAGAAATACCACTGATTTTCTGTTGCTATTGATTTTGTATTCTGCAACTTTGCTGAATATTTTATTAGCTCTAATAGTTTTTTGTGTGTATTCTCTAGGATATTCTATATATAAGATCATATCATCCAAAAATAGATATTGTTTTATTTCTTCCTTTCCAATCTGGATGACTTATTCATGTTCTTGCCTCATTGCTCTGGCTATAACTTGCAGTACTTTGTTGAATAGAAGTGGCAAAAAAATGGTTATCCTTTTTTGTGTCTAATATTAGTGGGAAGGCTTTCAGTTTTTCATCGACTATGATGATTGCTGTGGGTTGTTCATAAGTATCCTTTATAGCCTATAAGAAGTTCCCTTTTATCCCTAGTTTTCTGAGTGTTTTTATTGTAAGAGTGTTTTGGATTTTGACAAAGCTTTTTTCTGCAACAGTTGAGATGATCACACTTTTTATCCTATGTCCTGCATTCTTTTTTTTTTTTTGAGACAGAGTCTTGCTCTGTCGCCCAGGCTGGAGTGCAGTGGCTCGATCTCGACTCACTGCAAGCTCCACCTCCCGGGTTCACGCCATTCTCCTGACTCAGGCTCCCGAGTAGCTGGGACTACAGGCGCCCGCCAACACGCCCGGCTAATTTTTTGTATTTTTTTTTTAGTAGATACAGGGTTTCACCGTGTTAGCCGGGATGGTCTTGATCTCCTGACCTCGTGATCCGCCCGCCTCGGCCTCCCAAAGTGCTGGGATTACATGCATGAGCCACCCGGCGCCCGGCCTGTCCTGCATTCTTAACCACTAGGCCCAACTGCCTCTCCCTTTCTCTATGAATTATTTAATTTTATAGCCCAGTTTTTGTACTTATACCATAAAAATCTTTTTTTTTTTTTTTTTTTTTTTTTGAGACAGAGTTTCCCTCTGTTGCTCAGGCTGGCGTGCAGTGTGCAGTGGAACGATCTTGGCTCACTGCAACCTCCGCCTTCTAGGTTCAAGCAATTCTCATGCCTCAGCCTCCCAAGCAGCTGGGATTACAGGCACACACCACCACGGTCCGGCTAACTTTTGCATTTTTAGTAGAGACAGAGTTTCACCATGTTGGCCAGGCTTGTCTTAAACTCCTGGCCTCAAGTGGTCTGCTCGGCTCTGCCTCTCAAAGTGTTGGGATTACAGGTGTGAGCCATCACACTTGGCCCAAAAATCTTATTTTCTTTAAAAGCCATTAAAATTATGATTTCCAGAAGCTATATGTTATTTCCTCATTTGAATGTTACATAATTTATTTAATTCTTCTGTGTTATTTAAAAAATGTCAATACTCTATATTTCTTTAGGAACAAAGTCCCTAGAACTGGAATTATTGGGCCAAAGGTTATGAATACTTTTAAGTTATCGTGTGTGTGTGTGTGTGTGTGTGTGTTATCTTCAACTGATTTTTAAAAATGTGAACTTCTACCAGCTCGATGTCTATTTAATAAAAGTAGTTGATGTGTTCTGAGCTTGCTGCTCACAACTCCATGACCTCTGAGTTAGTTTGCTTTCTATTCCTTTAAGTTCTTCAATCTTTATTGCTACTGAGCAGGCCACCTCCTTCCTTACTTTTAAATTATTATTATTCTTGTTCCTCAGTCTAACCACTTTCCACGCACATTCTGGTCTTTTTTGTTTTGTTTTGTTTTGTTCATTTGGTCTTATGAATTAATGACTAAGCCAACGGAACCAAATGCAGGAAACACTAAAAACTTACCGGTAAAAGTATTAACACAAATGTGCATTACTACTAAGTATTTCATTTAGCTTGAAAAAAAAAAAAGGAATCTGCAGTGTGGTCTGTTTGTTTTTCGCTTATACTGTCTTTTCTTCATCAATATTCATTTATTCCTGTGCGTGTGGTTTTAGAACTATCTGGAAATATAGGAACATTGGGAAAAATTGAACTCCACGTAAACCTAATGTAGAAACATTAGTTTTACAGAATACTAAAGAAAAGCATTTCTGCTTATATTCATTTTCGTATTTTATTGGATTTTTAAAAAAATCACTTGCACTTAAGGCAAAAACTTCGCACATAGACATCCGGCAGAGAACCCCTCTTTCATTTAAATACAAACCCTAACACATTTTGGCATCATCAGATAAATTTGATTTAAAGCCTGACAAAATTCTAAAAGCAAGGAAACTGAAAAAAGCTGGAAGTCAGAATAAAGATAAATGAAGACACTCATTACAAGACTTATGAAGTTGCAGCTGGTTTAGCTTTCCTGCGCGCCCAGGAGACGGAGAAGGAAAACTACGACTCCCAGAGTGCTTAGAGAGAACACGCGCGTCGTGGCCTCAAAACTTGCTCCCTTAGTCCCGCCTCCTCACTTCAGTGATTGGATTTTCCACTTCCGCGCCTCTGGAATTCTCTTCACCCATTGGTGGAGACTCCTGCGGGGTCAAATACAGAATTTACGCACCCTTGGCTTCTTTGGAGCCTAGCGGCTCTCCCCGCGTCCAAGATGGCGGCAGAAGCAGCTGGTGGGAAATACAGAAGCACAGTCAGCAAAAGCAAAGACCCCTCGGGGCTGCTCATCTCTGTGATCAGGTGAGGGAGGCAGGAGGCAGGGTCTGGGGACTGGGGGCAGCGGCTCGACCTCCGCTTTGGAAGGGAGAAGGGTTAGCTGGGTCCCACCCTGCTCTCCCTTCCCTTTCCTCCTTGCCTCCCGCAGCCCCTCCCCAGGGCTCTAACCCCTCCCCAGGGCCCCAGCAATTTCCCCCCCACCTTTTTTTTCTGGGGTTAGCTATAGAGAGAGGAGCCCCGCCTCAGTCTTTTCTTTAGGGGCAGCACCTTCTATTACAGTCCCGGGACCCCAAAGCACGCTATTTGGGTTTGGTAGAGAAAACCAGGTGTAAAGGTGTGTTTATTGATTCCTAAAATGCTTGTTTATTGTTTGCCTGTAGCAGCACTCACTGAGAAAGGCGTCTTGTTTCCTGGACTTTGGGGTGTAAGGCCTTGGAGTCCGGAGATTCCTGTCACGAGTTGCAGATTTGTGTTTTCACACTCTGGATACTTTCAACCACCTGTGCGTGGCCACAGCCACAAATACAAGAATCTGCAGTGAGCTGGTAGGAGGACTGGGTTTGAAGGCACACATCGGTTTTCAATTTTTTGCTCTGCCTCCGCATTCTGGTCCATTCCTTAAAAAACAGAACCAAACCAATTTCAAATTATCCTCCATGCACTGCCCCTCTGCACCTCCCAGAAGATTAGGGTGGGGGTGGAGTGGGAGCGGTGGATCTTTTAGGAGCTTTTTTTAAAAAAAGCGAAATATATTGAGGATGGGGGAACCCTTTCAAGAATCTTGGATATGATGCAGGTACTGACTAAAACCAATCTAAATAAAATTTATTATGGCACGTTTTTTACGTTGTTGGCATTTGAATTTCAACTCGTTTATTTTTCATAAACAAACACTCTTTATTTTTCCCCACCTATGCTAAACTTTTGTTTGAGTTCTTGCAAGTCTCCTGGAATGTGTTGATCATCTTTTCAAAACCCAGGGCCCAGCATTATCTGGTAGGTACTAAGCACTTCAATGAATGCATGTATCAAACCATTAGAACAACTTACCACTCACTGACAAAGACGCATCTTATGGGTCTTATTTAGGAGGCTTTAAGATTATGGCCTATTAAATCATTACTTTAATTTTCTTTTGGGCTTAAGAGAAAAACATCTCTGTGTGGAAATGCTTAATATACTTGGTAGGCCATACAGAGGAAGTGCTGTTGTATTGTGAATCTATAGGCCCACATTCTCGCTGTGACAATACGCAGGTAGTGTAGATGTATCTCATGATACTAAAATTCCAATAAGAATGTTTGTTGTTTCCCATCTGAATTTCCTGTGGAATTAGAATACCAGGACATTATTTGGATCCTTTTTTGAACTTGTTTGTTTTTTCTACCTTATAGTCAACATTTATTTAAACAATAGGTATTTAGTGCCAGTTGACAGTATGGCATCTGGCACGTATTACATATTTAATAATATTTGTTGACTTAATGAGTAAATGCCCTGAGTTTTGCAAAGATGAAGCAGGCACAGTGTTACCCTTGAGGAGAGTATAGTTTACCTGGGGGATAAAACATGTCAGTAAAAATGATGACATAAGACTACGAGAGAGACATGAAATGTTATGGAAATCCAGGAGGAGTGGCTGTTTCTAATGAAAGTGAAATGTGTCATCTCATCTGTGTACTTTTGATTCTCCAGGCTGTTCCCATTTCTTTTATGCTATTTGTATTTTCCTCAGGGCCAGTTGAATTTACTCTAAATGTCATATTTTTGAAAACAGCATGAAAGCCAACCTAAAGCTTTTTTTACTAATGCTAATTCAGAACATACATTGCCTTTGCTTGACCATTCCTTAATATTCTCCAGGAGGAACCCCCTACTGCTTGATGGCTAAGATTTTGTGGTTATCCATCCATCTCTTATGCCAGTTTATTAATATATGACCTTCATTTTATCACTGTGATTTAGGCCTAGGTATTTTTTACTTTGATCTCTGTTGTGCATTATATTGCTTTTCTTTTCTTTTCTTTTCTTTTTTTTTGAGACAGAGTCTTGCTCTGTCCCCAGGCTGGAGTGCAGTGGCGCGATCTCGGCTCACTGCAACCTCCGCCTCCCAGGTTCAAGCGATTCTTCTGCTTCAGCTTCCCGCATAGCTGGGATTATAGGCGTGCGCCACCACACCCACCTAATTTTTGTATTTTTGGTAGATACAGGGTTTCACCATATTGGCCAGGATGGTCTCGATCGCTTGACCTTGTTGTCTGCCTGCCTTGGCCTCCCAAAATGCTGGGATTACAGGCATGAACCACCGTGCCCAGCCCTCATTTTTCTACTTTATCCTTGACCACCTCAGATCACTGCATAACACTTTTGTGATATAGTTTTTACAAGCATGGTGTAAGGGAATGTCTAGACCTAGTATCCTGGGCAAGTTTATTAAGGCTTGGGCTGCATTGTTATATATGACCTTAAGACCGAATGGTGTTGGTGTTTGTATTTCAACATTTCTTTGAGTCACAGGGAGATTTTGGTGTTGGAGTGAGGATGTTGGTAGCTATAACTTCCTGTTATTTCCTTCCTAATATGCTTTTGAACATACCCAGTGGTTTAAATTTTATAAACAGTGGTAGTGAATGAGAGGACAATGGAAGTATTACTTTGGTGTTTGGGATGGGGAATGGGGGGAGAGTCCTGCGGGTAAGAGAACCAGGAATGTATGTTTCTTGTTAGTAAATTGTGCTGTCACTTGGAAGTTGCTTCTTGTATTTCTGTTCAATTTATGTCCTTTGTGTTTCCCTTCTTGCAACATTGTATTCATTATTCCTTTTTTTTTTTTTTTGAGACGTAGTCTTGGAGTCTCTCTCTGTCGCCCAGGCTGGAGTGCAGTGGCGCAATCTTGGCTCACTGCAAGCTCCGCCTTCCGGGTTCACGCCATTCTCCTGCCTCAACCTCCCGAGTAGCTGGGACTACAGGCATGCGCCAGCATACCCGACTAATGTTTTGTATTTTTAGTAGAGGCAGGGTTTCACCATGTTAGCCGGGATGGTTTTGATCTCCTGACCTCGTGATCCGCCCGCCTTGGCTTCCCAAAGTGCTGGGATTACAGGCGTGAGCCACCGCGCCTGGTCTGCATTCATTTTTCTTAATTCCTCATATAAAACTTTGATTATCTCCTCCTATCTTTAACGTTGTTTTCAAATTCTCTCCCAAAGACTATAGTTTTCCTGGTTGCTTTGGCAACAAGCCACAAAAAGGAAAACCCTTGTTAGGCTCGTGTTTATAAGGTCTGAGCATTCCTAACATGTACCGGGTACCTGCTAGCTCCTTTCATGTTTCCATGGACTTATTTTGTCACAAAATAAATTACTGACAGTTAGAGAGTCTACTGTCTTTTGAAAATTTTGATCAGTTTAGCTTTTTAAAAAATATCTTTTTGTATCACTGAGTAGTAGTTTTTCTTTTTTGAATAGTGAGTATTAAAAATGCTCCTTTAATTCTCTTGCTCACATGTGTAAAAATGTAATTTCTGTACTACATTATGTATCATAAAATTTTGTATTTTTTCAATGCTTTTCCTAACAGTTGGGGTAGCATTTATTGTTAGTCATTTTTAATATTGTATTCAAAAAACTACAGGTGGATAAGGGTTTGACTTAAGGACAGAGTAGGTGTAGACATGGGGAATATCCAAATCTCATCGCTATTTCCAGCCCTTGTACTAAGTAGTTAAATAATGACTCTATTTTGCTAGTATAAAGTATTTAAACTTTAAAGCATTTAAAAGCCAAAAATAAAGATGAAGTATAGTGTAATTGTAATGCAAGTATTATATGATTTTTTAAGTGCTTTGAGACTCAAATAAAAATGCTTAATCATTTAAAAATTATCGAATAAAAATATTTCAGGGCAGTCAGATGTTTCAAAGGGTGGACTTCCAGGGCTTTACAGAAGAGGCCCTTAGGCCTGTGAGGTGGGGCTTAGGTGAGGGGACAGATAGTGGTTGGGATTCAGTTTGTCGGAGGCTACTGCCAACTGCAGCTTTTGGTTTTAAGTCTTGCCACTGGCCCTTTAAAATGGAACTAACTGGGGGGACAGAATCCTGATTACGTGCTGATGTGTGATGTATGATTTGGACAGTTTTACACACACACAGACACACACCTACTTTTCTGTTGACCTGCTGATGTACAATTTGGATGGTTTACACACACGCACGCACACACACACACGTGCACACACACAATTTTTCTACTTTTCTGTTGATTTCCTTTGCCAACCTTTTGTTTGGTGGGAAGTCAGAGGAGGCAGCCTCTCTAGATGGGAAATAAGAAAGATGGCATTTTGGAGATATTTTATTTCTGTGAGTTCTTGCCAGATTTTTAATTGGGAAATGTGTCTGCCACTTACTGTTAGGTGATTTGCTTTCCAATTAAATGTTGTGTCGCTTTATAACTTGGCCTGTAATAACCAGTTTAATTGGGAAGACAAACTTTGGTTGTGACTTCAGGAGACCTTATTGAAACCTTGGAGCAGAGCTTTTGAAGACACACTCTGGTTGCAGATGTCAAGGAGGTTTGAAGGCAGTGGAAGGCTCACATTTTCATCAACTTTTATGTCTTCACAGAAGTTGAAATTTCAAAAACTTAGAAAATCCTTTATTGTAGACACCTGTTAAATTCCCTTCCTCCTTGGAGAGTATTTTGGTCAGCCCTGTGTTTAATTCAAAGTAAACTTTGTTGAAGGGGTCCAGGCTTTGACCAGGGCTTTGAACAAACAGCTTTGAGGTTCGTGACACAGTTTGTGGCAGGAAAGGAAAGTAGTCACTCTGTTCTGAGCCGAGTCTTGGAAGTTGGGTGAGGTGTTAATGTTCTTTCCATCACCATCTCTTCTTTTCATTTGAGCCCATCACATAATGGTGTTTGGTTTCTAGCTCTCTTTGTACCCTGGGACATCTTGGCCCTACCGATGCTGTGTTGTTTGAAAATTACTACTAGAATACCCAGAAACAGTGCTTTCAGGAAGTCCTGGGATGTCTGGCAGCATATGTGAACGTAAGGGGCAACACAATTACCATACTCTGGCTCAGAATTAGTGTCGTGGACCCATGTCTTAGTGTACCTCGTGTAACTGTTAACACTGGGATTTCCTGAAGGCTTTGAGGCCTGTAGTATTGATGGTAGTGGTATGGTCAGGTTTTTTCAAGCCATTATTTGTACATAGATGTGGTCACAGCCTGTGGTGAGAATTGCTGTGGTTGTGTGTTGTAGTTGAAACTTGCTGTATTACCTGTGTAACCTTGGAACAGTTACTTAAAACCACCGCGTCTTAGTTTCCTCATTTGGAAAGTGGGCTAATACAATCTGTGTTTTTTTGGAACATCACATGAGATGAGAGTATATAAAAGTGCCTAGCACAGTTTGGCACACGGTAGGCACTCATATGTTCATTTCCTCCTTTCTAGGATCTGTAGCCTCTTTTGTTAAGAAGATTCTTTTGATATTAATAAATTTGCCGGATAGCAACCAGGCTATAATGTTAATTTTCCACCAGAAATAACCTTGACGCGTTGACTGGAGTGATTCCATTTGTCAGGATGTTGTCTTTGTAACCAGGAAATCTTGTACAGCTGAATTAAGATAGTAATTATTTGGTAATTTGAGAGTCAGCTGAAGAAGCTAGATTTAAATGCATGTATGGTTATGTGTGTATGTAAAACATGTAAAATATAAACACACATAAAATATAAAACATTTATTAGATTAAAAGACTGAAAAGACTATAAACAAGCAAATCAAGGGCCCAATACTCTGTTGAGATAATCCTTGTTGTCCTTTATAAAAAGGACAACAATATTGTGTATTGTACAGATTTTTAAAGACGAGTCATAGGAACATTGTCCAGCAATCTCATTTCCCAAAATATTACCTGTTTTTCAGGTTTTCGTATGGATCTTGTCCATGTATATACATTTTTTAAAATATTGCTATACAGTCTTCATAGTTATATACGTTTTTTAAGTGGAGGAATTAAACATATACAGAACAGTAGGGAAGAAAAAATCACCCATAGTTTAATTTCTTTTCTTTTTTTTTTTTTGAGGCAGAGTCTTGCTTTGTCACCTAGGCTGGAGTGCAGTGGCGCCATCTCAGCTCTCTGCAGCCTCCGCCTCCTGGGTTCAAGCGATTCTCCTGCCTCAGCCTCCTGAGTAGCTGGGATTACAGGCACCATGCCCAGCTAATTGAATGTATTTTTAGTAGAGACAGGGTTTCACCATGTTGGCCAGGCTGGTCTCAAACTCCTGACCTCAGGTGATTGGCCTGCCTCGGCCTCCCAAAGTGTTGGGATTACAGACGTGAGCCACCGTCCCCGGCCCACTTGTATTTTCTTCACCAGCATTATCCACTATTAATACTTTTGCTTCCAGTTTAAGAAAAAAAAAATCACTCTATTGTTTTAAAAATAGTACTCTCATGATAAATAATTCAAACAATGAAAATGCAGAAAACCGTGAAGATGAAAGTAAGAAAAATTATTTCAGATTTTATCCTCTATAAGTTATTATCGTTGATATTAGATGAACCTAATTCCAGACCCCTCCCTTTTCTATGTGAATGTATGTGTGTATATGAAACGTTGATGGCCAGAAATAATTTTTTATTAAATATGGGATCTTTATATACTAATTTTATTTGTCCTCCTTTTTGAGGTATACATGTATATGCTAGAGTGCACAAATCTTAAGTATATGGCTTGATGAATTTTTACCTGTGTAACCACTGTCCAGCTGAAAATACAGAACACTTCCAGCATCCCAGCTGGAGATACAGAACACTTCCAGCATCCTAGAATGATCCTTCTCTACCAGTTTTTTCCAGTACTTTTTTTTTGTGTGTGTAAGGATATCCATTTCCAACACCACTTGTTAAAAAGACTATCCTTTCTGTATTTGCTTTCTTTTGCAACTTTGTCAAAAACCAATTTACTTTATATGTGTGGGTTTATTTCTTGACTTTCCAGTCTGTTCCATTCATGTTTATATTGATAACAATACTGCACTGTCTTGATTACTGCTTTTTAAAGTTATGAAGACATAGTGTAAGCCCTTTAACTGTTTTTTTTTTTTTGTTTTTTTTTGAGACAGAGTCTTGCTCTGTCGCCCAGGCTGGAGTGCAATGGCACGATCTTGGCTCACTGCAACCTCTGACTCCTGGGTTCAAACAATTCTCCTGCTTTAGCCTCCTGAGTAGCTGGGATTATAGGCGTGCGCCACCACACCCGGCTAATTTTTGTATTTTTGGTAGAGACAGGATTTCACCATGTTGGTCAGGCTGGTCTTGAACTCCTGACCTCAAGTGACCCACTTGCCTCGGCCTCCCAAAGTGCAGGGATTACAGGTGTGAGGCACCGCGCCTGGCCCCTTTAACTTTATTCTACTTTTTCAAAGTAGTTTTGGGTCTTCTAGGTTGTTTGCATTTTCTTACAAATTTTAGAATAAGCTAGTCAGTTTCTGCAATAAAACCTGCTGGGATTTTGATTGGGATTAATATATGGAATTGACATCTTAATATTGAGTCTTCTGATCCATGGATGGATGGTATATGTCTCCATTTAATTCTCCTTCAATTGATCTCAGCAATTGTGTGTGTGTGTGTGTATAGATTTTAGTGTCTAGGTTTATATGTCTTTGGTCAGATTTCTATTTTAGGCCACTTCAAGTTGTGCTACAGTTCATGGAATGTTGATGTTCATTAAAAAATGCATTCTTTTTCTCTTGGTGTTTTGTTTTATATAGTTTGTGTTGCTATGCTGGTTCACTAGTCTTTTCTGCTATTCCTAATCTCTTGTTAATCCTATCTAATATTATTTTTATCTTAGATTATACTTTTCAATCTAAGATACAGAAGCTTATCTTCTTTATCTGGAAGTTTGCTTTGAGTCTTTTTCATGTCTCTGCTTACATGTTTTAACTTTTCCTGTAGCTTTGTGAACAAATGGAATATAGGTATTATAACAGTTTTAATGTCCTTGTGTACTAATTTTATCATCTGTGTCATTTCTGGGTTTCCATTGATTAATTTTTTTCCCTCTTCCTTTACATGCCTTGTAGTTTTTTTTTTTTTTTTCTTTTTGAGACAGAGTCTAGCTCTCTTGCCCAGGCTGGAGCGCAGTAGTGTGATCTCTGCTCACTGCAACCTCTGCCTCCCAGGCTCAGGTGATCCTCCCCACTTAGCCTCCCAAGTAGCTGAGACTATAGTTGTGTGCCACTGCGCCCGGCTAATTTTCATATATATTTTTAGGTTTTGCTATGTTGCTCAGGCTGGTCTTGAATTCCTGGCCTCAAGCAATCCGCAGGCCTCAGCCTGTGAGCCACCACACCCGGGCACCTTGTAGTTTTTGAGTTGATGCTAGACATTGTCAGTTTTAACTTGATGGTGGTTGGTTTTGGATATTTTTGTATTCCACTATTCTTGAGCTTTGTTCTGAGATGTGGTTAAGTTACTTGGAAGCAATTTGGTCTTCTCAGGCCTTGTTTTATGTTTTGCTAGTTAGGAGCAGAGCAACATTTAGTCTAGGGCTAAGTTTGTCTCACTACTGTGACAAAATTCTTTTGAGTATTCCACTCAGTACCCTAAGAATTATGAAATTTTTTCACTCTGGCCTGGGGGATAGGCACTATTTCCAGCCCTGTGTGAGTTCAGATCATTATTTCCTCTAATCCTTTCAGGTTGTTATTTTCCTGGCCTTGGGTAGTTACCTGTCACACGTGTGCTGATCAATACCCAGCTGATGACCCTCTACAGATCTGCAGACTTCCGTGTGCTGCAGCTCTTTCCCATCTCCATTACTGCCCTGCAGATTCTAACCACCTTAATATGCAGTGTTTTGAAACCGGTTTTGTTTATTTGTTTGTTCATTACTTTGTTAGTCCCTGTTGTTTCTTCTGGGCCTAAAGTAGAAGTCCATCAGTACTTCTTATTTTAAAAAAATATCTCTAAAAGTACTATTTTGGATTGCATCTTCTCAGAGAGGAAGAATAAGATATTCAAATGTGCTGTTTAAAGCGATGGCAGCTGGGTGCAGTGATATGTGCCTGTAGTCCCAACTACAGGCTGAGGTGGGAGGATTGCTTGAGCTCAGGAGTTCAAGTCCCATTGGGGCAGCATAGTAAGCCATGAAATAAATTATGACCTTGGTCCTTATAGTGGCCAGTTTTTTTTTTTATGTGCTAGGGGTTTAGCTTTGAAAAACATAGGTGTGTACAGTTTAACAGGAAGTAATAAGGGAAAATTCTTGTATTATATTTGACACTGTTGGTAAGAAAATAAAATATTTCAAGATTCTTAGGAGACCCTTTTCTGACTTTTATTTATTCTTTTAAAAGTACAAAGTCTTTGTCAAAATAAAATAGAATATAATTAAAGTGTTTTTCCATTTAAAACCTATTCATTGTGCTGAATATTATGGGAGAATTATACTAAAAAATATCACTTGAGAGCTTGTTAGAAATGCAGAATCTCAGGTCCTACCTGACCTACCTGAGCTGAATCTGCATTTAAACAAGATTCCCAGGTGATTTGAAAGCACAATGAAGTTTAGGTAGCCCTTAGAACAAGAAACCCCAGGCTTGAAATGTTCTCAACATATAGAAATGATAAATGTTAGTGACGATGAATATCCTGAATACCCTGATGGTTTGGCTGTGTCCTCACCCAAATCTCATCTTGAATTGTAGCTCCCATAATTCCCATGTGTCATGGGAGGGACCTGGTGGGAGGTAATTTAATCATGGGGGCAGGTCTTTCCTGTGCTGTTCTCATGATAGTGAATAAGTCTCATGAGATCTGATGGTTTTATAAATGAGAGTTCCCCTGCACAAGCTCTCTCTTGCCTGCTGCCATGTAAATGTGACTTTGCTCCTCATTCGCCTTCTGCCATGATTGTGAGGGCTCCTCAGCCATGCTGAACTGTAAGTCAGTTAAACCTCTTCCCTTTATAAATTACCTAGTCTCAGGTATGTCTTTATTGGCATCTTGAGAACAGACTAATACACCTGACTTGATCATTACACAGTCTGTGAATATTACAAAATCACATGTCTGCCATAAATATGTACAAATATTTTGCATTAATTAAAAGAGATACAAGAAGCCAATTGCAATTGTTAAAATTTTTTTTTCTGAGATAAACATTATATAGATATGTTTTTTAAAAAAGCTTTCTTTTTTTTTTTTTTTTTGAGACAGGGTCTCACTCTGTCACCCAAGCTGGAGTGCAGTGGTGTGATCTCAGCTCACTTCATCCTCTGCCTCCCAAGCTCAAGCAATTCTTGTGCCTCAGCCTCCTGAGTAGCGAGGACTACAGGTGTGTGCCACCATGCCCAGCTAGTTTTTGTATTTTTTGTAGACAGGGAGTTTCACCATGTTGGCCAGGCTGGTCTCAAACTCCTGGCCTCAAGCAATCTGCCTGCCTTGGCCTCCCAAAGTGCCGGGATTACATGAGCCACCGTGCCTGGCCTATTTGACAGATCTTTTAATTTTTGTACATGGTTGAAAATTCCATAAAAATTTATATGTGTGTGTGTGTTTACATATGTATATGTTGGGGGGAGGGAAGATGGTGGGAAACAAGGTTGATTGATTGATGTTTTAATAGATTAGTATATTACAGAAGTGCTATATATTCTTTATGTCCTCTTCCCTCTCCCCTAGACACTTTAACAATAACATATTAAAGTGTCCCTGATTTCTGCATTTAAGAAATCTGCTTCAATTTGTATAACCCAGAATTTCCAAAATTTGACCACATAACACCTCTTAATTTTTTGTAAAACATTGTTTCTGAGGAACTCACCAGAAAAGAAGATCACTGTGGACAATGCTTGGAGAAGGATGTGGGGCTGCAATAGAAGTAGAAAAAGAGGTAGAGTTGGGTGAAGTAAGAGTAGGGGGTAGATTTTAAGTTGACTTTGTCAACCTTGGGCTCAGTTTTATGCCTTAGTGGGGTGATTTTACTTAATATTAGATAATGACCTGTGTTGCCTAAGAGATTTATAGCTTTTGGTCCCCAGAAGTGTTCTATAACTGAGTTAATTGATCTCTTGAAAAACTGTATGTGTTGGGTGTAGTAATTGGCCCTAAGTGCTGTCTGAAGCAAGACACCAATGAATTTTCAATTGACTTTAAAGCAAAAATTGTTTACTGTCACTTGATACTAAATACATCTCTTTGTATTGTTAGGGGATGTTGTTTTTATGCATCAGAAAACTTTTTCAGAGGGACTTGTCATTGTGAATTGCTATCAATTGGGATGGGATTATCTTGTAGTTTGTGTGCTCTAATAAGACATAATTAAGAAATAAGCAATCACAATGTATAATTGAATATAATAAAATGCGATTTAAAAGTGTAATGTAGATTTGGTTATGCTTTGAGGGAAGCCGTATCTTATGTGATTATATAGTGATACACATCTTGGACATTTCTTTAATGTGTAATTTTTTACACATTAAACTCATAATTCTGAGTAACTCAGAATTATGATGAGGGTCTCTTCATAATTCACTGGAAGCATTTATAGACTATTTGTCATATACAAAATGTTCTGCTTAGAATAATAGGCTTGGAAAACTTATTTCTTAACTTGTTTCTTTAGTGCTTATATTCTTAACTATCTTTTCCTCTTCAGTTTGTACTTTCACTCTATTTATACTTAGGACAGGCTTTTGTTTCCCTGATGACATAATAGGTATATGGTACTGTCAGCCATTTCTCAGATTGGCCCTTTAGTATTTTAAAGGCAAAGAGAGACTGACTGTCACACTGTGAAATTAGGGCTGAATAGATATAATAACTTAATCTAATGTCTTCTGGTTAAAAGCAGTTTGGGAAAGAAAACAGGATTTATGTTGTAAAGAATCACATCAGCTCTAGACTCTTTTTTTCTTGCATTGGGATCAGTAGCAACAGGAATATTATGTTCTGGAAAGATCAGTAAGCTAATAATTACCTTTTTTTCCATCTCGGAGTGAGGTTCTGAAACTAGTGAACTCTTCAGCATTTGTTGAGAGTTTATGCTTAGTTTTTGCCTTATGATAATGTGTTTGAATATTTTGTAACTAAATCAGGATAACTCCTTCTCTATCTAGTACTCTTTCCATTATGTAGTTTAAGAAATTTCATTGGGGCCAAGATCGCGCCACTGCACTCCAGCCTGAGTGACAGAGCTAGACTCTGTCTAAAAAAAAAAAAATTTCACTGGAATTGTCCCAACAAGAGAGAAGGTAGCACTGATTGGGTGGTTCAGGTGCTTGATGAGTAGAAAAGGCAGGGATTCGGTGACATAGTTTATCCACTTAGGGGCCCATTTTGAGTACTTTTAAGAGGGGTCACTGAGATTTGATTCTTATTGTAGATTGTGCTCTGTAGAGCTGTTGCTTCCTGATAAGTGATTTTTGGATATGTGAAGCTCTACTTGTAATTAGTTTTTCTGAGTTGCTTGAAGGGATTTCCATTCATTGTTTTGTTCATCTTTATTATTCCTGGAGAAGTCACTGGATGCCAACAAGGAATGTCTTTAGTAGACAATTAAGCCGATTAACTGTTTTCAGAAAGCATGACTTAATGCTAACTATTCTGCAGGTGTCGCCAAAATTCAGGTGTATTACATTAAATATTTCTTATAGCCAGCTAATTAGTTTAGTTATCTGGGGCTGTATTAGGCAGCTGATTCTTGTGGATTTGTCAAGAATCTGTGTTGCTTCTGACTAAGGAGAGTGACTGATAACATTTATCTTGAAAAGTTAACCAACCAAAATGACACTGCCTGTGTTTTAAAGTTTGGTATATTAGTCTGCTTGGGCTGCCATAACAAAACACCAAAGACTAGGTGGCTAAAGCAATAGCAATGTATTTTCTCACAGTTCTGGAGGCTGCAAGTTCAAGATCAACCCACCAGGGCTGGTTTCTAGAGAAGCCTCTCACTCTGCTTGTAAATGGCTCCCTTGCTCTGCTGTCACATGGCCTTTGCTGTGTAAATGTGTGGAGAGGGCTTCTCCTTCCTTTTCCTTTCTTCTAAGCACATCAGTCCGTTTGGATTAAGGCCCACCCTTAAAACCTCACTTAACCTTTATTACCTTCTTTGTAGGCTGTGTATCCAAATACAGTAACAGTGAGAGTCAGAGATTCAACATTTGAATTTGGGAGGGACACAGTTCAATTTGTAACAGGTGGTACCCTGGGCACTCTTATTATTTTGATAAAATATCCTAAACTGCCTCTAGAGTGACAATCTCTCATCACCTACAGATAGTCTTGAGGCTCGGGCAAGAGCCCTGGTCAAGCTGTTAATTTTTCACAATTGTTTGTCAATCTTACTGCATGCTTTTCTGGCTTATATTAAAATTAATAAAACATAATTTGATCTATTTAGTCCTGTAAGTTCCTGAAATTCTAGACTTAAATTAAATTGTTGGAAAACTTTGTACCTGGGCTGTATTCAGATCTTTCAAAATCTCTAGGCCTGAATTGAGTTTTAATGTTATGTTCTTGAAGGAACTTACAAGAAATGGCCATGTAAGATTTGTGACTTTGTCTGTTTTCAGAAGATTGTTAAGGACATCTTTTACTATATTAGGTCTTCCATGTTTTTTAAGTGAAAGATTTCTTTTAGAATTTAGGACTAGTTCAAAATTTGCTTCCTTAAAGGAACTGGAGTCCATATTTTTTGAGAATGAGAATTATATCATGTGATGTGTCTCCTTTTGCCTGGGCTGCTAGGAAGCTCAGATTTAGTTTGGGGGCTCACTTCATATTAACTTTGCTTGCCCATATGATCTGCATAGTTGTCTTTTACATTTATTTGGTGGTGTTTAGCCCTGCATCTCTTTAGTCCCACTTTCTCATTTGTATTTTACTTTTTATTGTTTATATTCTTGCACAAGCCATCTCACATCTTTTTTGGGAAGAGGTGGGATATAATTAAAATGAAACTTGAATGTAGATATTGTTACTCAGTTTCACCATTAAATACTGGTTGAAAGGTTATCAGGCTTTGGCTGGGTGCTCTTCCCCGAGTAGTTTCATAGAACACTCAGAGTAAAAGCTCACAAAGTTGGGCCTGGTCTGGCTCCCAGTTTTCTCCTTGATTCATTTCCTGTCACTGTCACTCTTTCTCAAGTCTCTAAAGCCACATTGACCTCCTTGCCATTCCATGTTCCTTGAGCAGGCTAAACACACCCTGTTTCAGGGTCTGTTCTCTCTGGAATCAGCTTCCCAGATAGTGCCCTTTGTCTCTCACTTTCTAGTAAGCTGTATTCAAATGCCATCTTTATCCGAGAGGCCCTCCCTGGCCTCCTTATATGAAGTAGCCTCCTTCCTCCTTGCCTGTCTTGGCTTTTGCGTAGCTGTTACCTCCCAGCTCCCCTCACTAGAACATAAGCTTCATGAGGGAGGGATTGGTTTTGTTCATTGCTGTATGTATCTCTAGGCCCTTAGAACTGTGCCTGGTAAGTAATAGATACTTAGTGAATATTTGTTGAATGAATAAGTGAATTAAATAGGGTCATGAGCAACTATTTGTTCTTTTCTACAGATTTTTGAGCATGCATTTCATGTGAGACAATTTAGTTGCAATTGTTTCTTAAGGCTGGGAACTGTCCTCCATGACCTCTCTAGATCCTGCATCGCACTGCTGCTCATTACTTAGCTTTTACTAAGCACTTAATGTACCAGGCACTGTAAGAATATAGAGAAAAGGTCTGATCTCAGTTCAGAAATAAATATCCTCAGGAACTTTAGAAAGGGATAGGCTTTAGGGGATTTGGGCTAACAGTGTTGTGATTCATAGATTATTTATTTTGTTCCCAATAATATATCAGACAACACTTCCGTCACACTTTATATTTTCAAAGCACATTCACACATTTCTCCAGTCCTAACAATATCCTGGCAAGGCAGGTATTCTTATTGTCTTACCTGTTTTACAAAGAAAAAAACAGACCCAGAAAAGTTAAGTCACTTACCGAAGGTCAAGCAACTTGAAAGTTGCAGAGCTCCGTTTGAATCTGGGTGTTTTAAAATTCCAGAGCCTGTGTTCCTTTAATGTGTATGTGGATGGCTCTTGTTTGATATAGTTGATGAGGTAGTAAGAGACTTTCTTGGTGTATTCCTAATGGTAGTATTCTAGATTTGGGTTTTTCTTTTTGCATCCTTTTATTCCACTTGAGTGATGAATCATTTTTGGTGACTGACCTTATTTTCACAGGTGTGCTTTTTCCTTTATTTGATCTTTCTTTTGTCTTTAAGAACAATACTGACTTTTATGTATTTTCTCCTGTCCGGACTCCATTAGTCTATTAAGACCAAAGTGAAAGCAAAATTGCTCCACAGAAGGAACCAGTGATGGTGACTGATTATTTTCCTTTCAAAACATTTGATCGTCTACACTGAAATACAGAGGCTAGTATGAAAATGGGAAACAGACAAATTCAGTTTTAGATCTCCAGTTATTTACCCTGGGTTTTAATGCTTGTTTATGGGACTCACTTGGAGCTCGTGGTTGTGAATCCACTAGAACTTAATAACATATTTGTTCCTACTAGATGTTGTTAACAGTAGCTTTACATGTGTACCGTGGTCCTTTTAGCCCTTTAGGTAAATAAATTCCTTCCTGGGGATTAATTAGTCATGGTTAAGATGTAATTCATCATGCAAAATATCAGAGCTGTCTAATGAAAAATTCTTAATGATCTAGAAATGTCTTTGTGTCCAGCTTAACTGGAATCTAGTTTATTCTTTTATGTTCCTCCATGAACTTGACAACAATTTATAAGTCATAATCGTTTTGAGAATAGGAATGGAAAAAAAAATCTAGAGTGATTCAATAACTTGAATACATCTTGGGTTGGCAACTTTATGCCATTTGTCCTTTGATCATGTCTTTTATTTAGCTCATGCTTTTAAATCTTGCCCAGATTCAAGACTGTTATTACTAAAAAAGCTGCTTGGTGCTCTCTTTCCATCCCTAACTGTCTGCTGTTCTCTTTACATATGAACTGTGGCTTGATGAGAGTATGCATCCTGCAGCTCAGGAGTTGAAGGCAGGAAAGATAGGATTTTGTAACATGTATAGTAGAAAGAGCATGGATTTTGGAGTGAAATATACTTAGCTTTAATTTCAACTCTGATATTAACTATGTGCATGTGTATATTTTACTTTACCTCTGTGAGCCTCTGATTCCTTATCTGTAAAAAGGCTGGTGATAATATTTTATTATACTAGACTGCTTTGAGGATTGTCTTAGATTAGGTATGCAAAATAACCACTATATTGCCTGGTGTATTATAGATGCTCAGTAGTTTGTATCCTGTGTCTCACTTTCACCTTCCTTTCCAAACATGTAGAACACAGGGATGCATGTAAATTTCTGCATTTAGTTTTAAAATTTCACAAGTGGAGGATGAGTGAGAGTTGACTTGTCAGCACTTACTGTCAAAGGGATCTTGGATAATTTTTGGACTATATTTTTAAAAATGGAATGTAGTTTTAGGCTATATTATTAGAAAGATAGTGTTCATGTTGTGGGATATAAAACCTCTTTCCGTTTGGAATTATGTTGTATTCACTTCTCAGCACATCTGAGAGGCAGGTTAGTGAAGCCATTAAGAGCCATATGGCCCAGGTTTGAGGTCAGACTCTGCTCCTTAAAGACTGTGCCTTGAATAAAAAACTCCATCTCTTTATCTCTACAAAGAGGGATAAGTATGGTACTGATATGGTTTGGCTGTGTCCCCATCCACATCTCATCTTGAATTTTAACTCCCACAATTCCCACGTGTCATGGGAGCAACTCAGTAGGAGGTGATTGAATTATGGGAGTGGGTCTCTCCTGCGCTGCACTGTTCTCGTGATAGTGAATGAGTTTCATCAGATCTGATGGTTTTAGACAGGGTAGTCCCTGCACAAGCTCTATTCTCTTGTCTGCTGCCACGTGAGATGTGCCTTTCACCTTCTGCCATGATTATGAGGCCTCCCCAGCCATGTGGAATTGTAAGTCCAGTAAACCTCTTTCTTTTGTAAATTGCCCAGTCTTGGGTATGTTTTTATTGGCAGCATGAAAATGGATTAATACAGGTACCTACCTCATAAGGATGTTTTTGTAATAAATTAATTATTATATGTAAGCCACTTAGATTAATGCCTGGCACATAGTAAGTTCTATGTGAGTGTTACCTGTTTTTGAGGGGACTTCAGATGAAAGCAAAAAGGATGGTGGGCTGCTGGAAGTCATGGTGTGGAAGAAACAGTTGAAGAAACTGGAAGTGTTTAACCCAAGAAAGAACTATTGAAAGTCCTTTACCATTTAAAGGGAAATTTTATGGAAGAAGGAATAGACATTTTTTTGGGTTACAGAAAAAGATGAGACTAGGATCAATGGGTAGAAATTATAAAGAGGCTGATTTTATTTTATTTTAATGGAAGGCTTTATTATAAGTAAAGCTGTTCAAAATTGCAGTGAATTGCTTTGTCAGCTGGTAGAGCTCTGCATTACACAGAGGCTTAGAAGGCTGAAGAGAGGTTCATGACCTGGCTGGTGGGGTGAGCTCAATGACAAGTGTTCTCTTCTGCACTGCTATCTGTTCAGGTTAAGGGACTAGTGATAATCCCACACTGAAATTTGCTGGGATTTGCTAGCGTGCATGAGAACTTTCTCCCTGGAATTAGTCAGCTCTTTCATGCTTTGCTTTTTTTTTTTTTTTTTTTGAGATGGAGTCTCTCTCTGTTGCCCAGGCTGAAGTGCAGTGGCACGATCTCGGCTTACTGCAGCCTCCGCCTCCTGGGTTCAAGTGATTCTCCTGCCTCAGCCTCCCGAATAACTGGGACAACAGGCACAGGCCATTGCGCCTGGCTAATTTTTTATATTTTTAGTAGAGACAGGGTTTCACCATATTGGCCAGGCTGGTCTCGAACTCCTGACCTTGTGATCTGCCCGCCCCGGCCTCCCAAAATGCTGGGATTACAGGTATGAACCACTGCGCCTGGCCTCTTTCATGCTTTTATGGTCTATCATTTATTAATTTTTATTGAATATTTATCTCAGACAAATATTTATTGTCTGAGACATTGTATTTCTAGTCTCATATTGCAGAAAAGAAAACAGAGCTTGGAAATAAATGTTCACCGCCTACTATTGCTTGGCATCATGTATTCAATCCTTGAAGGAACCCAATGACTTAGATTTTATTATTGTTGGGAGACCATTCTCCTCAGGGCTCTTGTGTTTCTGAAGTTCTTGTGAGCCAAGCACTGATTGCCCTAAGTTTTAGGTTATTTTGCCAAGGATGTTTGTTTAGCAAACAGCGTTGGAAGATAGAGATGGTCTCTCACTCCAGAGCAAGGGGCAGATGTGTTTCCAGTCCGGTCTCTGAGCTTAGATTCGGTTTTTGGAGCTCGGAGTTCTTCTCCAGGAGCTGCGTATGTGGGCAGGCTTCTCTTTGGGCCCATCTGCCTAACCCTTGTGGGACTTGGGGGCAAGGGGAACTGATGTGAACATGCTGCACTTACGCCGCTTGCTGTGCTGTGAGTGTGATCAAGTCTTTTGGACTTGAGGAGCTCTAGGAGTTTTGTGTCTTCTGCCAGCACCTGTGAAACTGTGGCTAACCTCTTAGCTTTCGAGTAGAATAAAATCTCAGCCTTCACCATTCTTGACATTAAGGAGGAATAAAGTGACAATCAGAGAGTTTAAACCTAATGCCCAGAGTTAAGTGATCTAGTATTTGGGGGCGGTGGGATTTTAACTTTTGTCTTCAGAGGGTGTACTTTTTATTATGTTATGGAAAAACGCTACTGCCTTTGCTGCTGCCATTACTACTGTTATTACTAGAACAATAATAGCTAACGACAACAACCAACATTTGTTGAGTGCTAATGACATACCAGGCCTTGTTTGATCTCATTTAATTCTCACTAACAACCCTATGTGGAAGGTATCTTAGTATTTTCACTTTATAGATGAGCAAAATGAGATGCCATTACTAAGGTCATGAGTAGTCAGTAGGGTGGAGCCACAATTCTCACCCAGGCAGCTTTACTCTGCCTGAAGAGACCCCACTCTGTAGCTGTTAGGAGTGCAATCTGAAAGCAGACCAACCTGAGTTTTAAATCCCCGTACTATTCCTAACCTTCATTGTGTGAGGTGGTGTAAATTAATTCAACGTCTTTAAATCTCAGCTGTTTCATCTGTAAAAAGAGGGGAGGGAATAATAATAGGACCTACTCCAAAGGCCTGTTATGAGGATTAAACATACATTCTATAAAATGTGCAACACAGCTGGCTCCTGGCAGCTAGTAAGCCTCTCTAAATATTAGGGGCTATTATTATTTTTATTATCCTTACTGCCTTCCTTTTCTCTAATTAAAAAAAAAAGCTTTAATGGTTTTGCACTCTGAGTTCTATAATGTAAATATTTTTCACTAAAGACAAAATATTCATCCTAGTTTACATCAAGAGGATACATTTTAAATATGGGGGCAAAGCTGGCACAGGGTATTTCTTACATAAATATTTTCTTGAAAAAGGAAAATAGGAGGCAGAACCCCCAGTAGGCCCAATTTCCTCTCTAATCTTCATTTTAGTAACCCTTTCTATTCCCTAAATAACTCCTAATGATCCAGTAATGTGTTAACAGTGACAGCTGATGCCAGAAAAGGTGTTCTCTCTGGGCCTGACATTTTCCTTAATGGTAATTCTAACTAGTTAAGGTAAACAATGTGAAATGTTTGGCATATTTTTTCCACAAATGGTAGTGGAGCGGAAATCATGAAAAGCCTTGTAAAGATGGCAAACCGATCTAGTGTAGCTTTGACAATTCTGTGACTGCTGTTACAAGGGGAAATAATAGAGGTAAACATCTAGGAACCCTTACCTTTGGGACAGTTGATAAATTGAAGGCATTTTCTGATTGTGCTTTACTTTAGATTAACAGCCTGGAAGTTTTCAGATTTAAAGAGCAAAGTTGTGTATCATTAAAACAACAAGAAGACATGATACATGCTAAGCTGCTCTGTACCCAAATATTGCAAGTAATCTTGGTAGCTCTATCTTTGAAGCCCAGTTTCGTTTACATTCTCCACTCTGATTTACTTTAATAGTCAAACACTTGGGTGGTATTCTCTACCTGCAAGAAACCTTGGAAGTAGTCTGGTTTAGGGTCACCAGTTTACAGATGAGGAAACAGGATCTCTCATGTAAAGGCTTTAAATCGAGTCTTGTGGTTCCCAGTAGTGTTCCTTTCCTGAGCATCCCACGCTGTCCTGAGTGGCTTTTGCCCTTCCCTTCATTGCCTTTGTTCCTGCCATCCCCCTACCCGTATTCATGATATAGCTGATCTTTTGGCATTCCTAACACCTAACAAAAAGAATTGTAAAATTCTTTTTGGAGGTTAGATTGAAGTCAAAGACTGGCCTGAATTTCCCTATAAATTGGAAAAGAAGTTTTATATATTGTGTGGCTCATGAATTAAGATCCTTTGCTCTAAATGACAGTTCAGAGCAGACTATTGTACAGTATTTTGCTTGCAAATATCTAGAAGTGGATATGTGATTAATTTGCTGACAGACCATCTCTGAAAGCAGTTCTAATGATGGACTTACAATTGATGGCATCCATCATTGAGAACCTAAAATATCCCCCTCCCTAAATTAAAAAAGATAAATGAAATAAACTAGGCTGAATGTATAAGCTGACAAATCTGAGGGAATTTAATGAAACTCTAAATTACCACAGCCAACAGATAAGAGGAAAAGGTTCCTTTGTTACTGATTATAATACTAAATTAAAAAAAATTATCCAAGAAAGATAGTAGGGGAAACAAAGATCTGTGGTCCATGTATCAAACGAAGTTATTGAAATATTTTTAATAAGTATATCTATCTCATTCCCTGGTTATTATTGATTCGTATCAATCTTGTTAGTGCGTTCGAAGACTAGTAAATGCGGGAACCGTCCTGTAGGATAGCTTAGATGACTGCTGTTGTAAGAGATTTTAGAATTAATATGACTTTATTTCCAGACTGCTGGGGGCTCCATACCAAATTCAGGTCATTCAAATGAGCTTTTCGGAAGGTGGTTCCTCAGTGTATAAGTAATTGTATCAGTTACTGTGCTTTCAGCTATGTATGAAAAAGACCAACTGAAAGTGACTTAAACAATGGATATTTATTATCTCCCCTAACAAGAAGTCCTGAAGTAAGGCAGCTGCAGGGCTGGCTGCTTTGGTGGCCAAGGACATAGTGATAGCTTGGCATTCCTCCTTGTTTTTCCTTCCATGGTTGTAACATGGCTGAAGTGTCTTAAGTATCTTATCTTTGTACAGTGATACCTAGGCTTGGGAAAGGCACCTTTTCTTGTTACTCTTCTTGCAGAAAATTGTTCCTAGTACTTCCTTAGTTTTGTGTCATTGATCAGACTTGTCACTGATAAGGAGAATGGAACAGTTCACTCAAATCAAGAGTTACCCAGTCTCTTGAACAGTTCATGCCTGCCTGCTGTCTGATTAAAATCAGTTCTAATGCCAATGACAGAAGAGAAGGGCCCCTTGGATAGGCAACTACAAATCCACTTAGATGGGCTATTGAAATGTACTGTGAAGGAAGTTTTGTGTTTTCTGTTTGTAACTTATTTCATTTCCTAGTTAATAAGATGAATGTGCTTCACCTTCCTTTTGCATTTTACTTTCTGCTTCACCTTTCTTTTGCATTTTACTTTCAAGTTTTACTCAGCTTGATATACTCTCTGCCTTCACCAGGACTCTGTCTACTAGTGACGATGTCGAAGACAGGGAAAATGAAAAGGGTCGCCTTGAAGAAGCCTACGAGAAATGTGACCGTGACCTGGATGAATTGATTGTACAGCACTACACAGAATTGACGACAGCCATTCGCACATACCAGAGCATCACAGAGCGCATCACTAACTCCCGAAATAAAATAAAGCAGGTATTCCTCCCTTCTGGTCTGATGGTGGCAGCACTTCCCATCAGTATAGGTGTTGCAGCTTGGAGAGGAGCCATGGTAGTGGCTAATGGTCCTTAACAAAGTGATTCAAAATGCCACTTTTCAGGAGTTCTGCAGGTGTCTGGAAAGCCTGGCTGGGAAAGATCACAGAAGGCATCCTCGGCTGATTTCTCCCCTCCCCTGTGTCTTATCCTTGGTTCTGCCATTATTTCTCACTGCAGTGTGGAATGAGACAAGCAAGATGGCCTCCATTTGCTTGTGTCTTACGATCCATCCCTAACAAACCAGAAGGCATACTGGCCCTTGTATTCTCCATTCTCATTCTAGCAGTTATTCTTGTATTTCACACATCTAAACAATAAAGCATAATATTCTGACTGTTGATTCAAAGCCTATTCTGAATCTTAGTGGCTGACCTATTGACACTCACATGAATTGGAGGGCAGCCAGTCGAATACCCTTTTATCTGAATCCAAACCACAGAAGCGAGAATGTCTCCTACATTGAAGTTGGTTGTGACTTGCCTGCATTTATTGTGCATTCTTGGTATTTTTTGTGAAGTGAAGAAAATTTAACCTACAAATTATTTAAACATAAAATGAAATGTTTATGAGAACAATTTTTTTCTTTTTTTTTTTTTTTAGAGTTGGAGCCTTGCTCTGTTGCCTAGGCTAGAATGCAGTGGTGCATCACTGAAGCCTTGAATTCCTGGGCTCAAGCAATCCTCCTGCCTGAGTCTCCCAAAGTGCTGGGATTATAGTTGTGACCCACCATGCCTGGCAAAAAACCAAAATTCTTGAATATCATGCTTTAATTGTGACTAATGTGTATTAATTTTTATTTTGTAGTTTTCATGTTTTGGAACAGTTTTTCTTTTATTTGTTATTTTTCTCCCTTTTTCTCTTCCTTCCTTTCTTCCTTCCCCCACGTTCTTTCTCCCTGTCTCTCTCTTCTCCTACTCCTCCTTTCTCCCCTACTTTCTTCCTTTTGCTGTAGGTCCTTGAGAAAACTCTTGGTTCTTGGGTCTATGCCTTTAGTACCTAAAGGATAAAATGGGTTTGTAAGGAGTATTTTCATAATTGGCCAAAGGATGAACTGATCAAATAAGGGTTATGTAGTATAACATTATAGTTATGTGGTTTTTAGCTGTATTTTTGAGATCACTCCTTTAATACCATTTAGTACTACTCTGTGATAAATAACAATAATTGCCACCACTTATTGAACACTGATTCTTTGCAAGGGATGATTATGTCCAATCATCTCAATGAATTTAGAATTTAAACTCTAATCTCCCAGATTCTAAAGCCTTTGTTGCTGATTTTCAGGCATTTTTAAAGCAGCAGAAACTTTTTTTTTTAATGCGATATTTTGCAGAATACCAGCATGTCAGTCATTAAGAGAGGCAGTGCTCTCCTCTTCTTTGGTTTTGGGGTGAGAGGTCCAAAGCATCATACTTGGTTCCCCCCACCACTGTGGGACTGAGGGATGCATAGACCATGGTTTAAAATTCACTGCCCTGTGCTATGAGATTGGTTAGGGGACTGGCTGGCCTGTATCTGCCCAGTAACAGCTGTGCATATGGCATCTTCATGTTTTGTTTTCTGTCCGTTAGACTTATATTATGATTTTGTAAGCAGATACATAAATTATGCTTCTACAAATACTGATGATATATGACTTTCAGCTTCTAAGAGTTTAGTTCCAGAATCAGTATGCTCTTAACCTTTTTGGAAGCCATGTGTTGACCTCTTTATATTTTAAAATTAACTGGGCATTTTTTTTTTTTTTTTTGAGACGGAGTTTAATTCTTGTTGCCCAGGCTGGAGTGCAATGGCGCGATCTAAGCTCACTGCAGCCTCCGCCTCCTGGGTTCAAGCGATTCTCCTGCCTCAGCCTCCCGAGTAGCTGGGATTACAGGCATGCGCCACCACGCCTGGCTATAACTGGGCATATTTGAAAGGAATGCTATAATTCTTTGCCTTTACAAGTGCTGAGTTCATCCTATGGATTTATCTGTGAAACTAGTTAAAGTTATAGATCACTTGCTCTAGATTTAAAGTAAACTGTAGTCCATTTTGACCCAATATACTAAGCTCAAGAGGGGTCAATGAATGTATAGAGCTGCTGACCTTCTGGCTTTGCCTCGGGTAATAACAGCAAAGGTGAAGGACCTCATGGTATTTGTGTTTTCTGATTAGTCTGGTTGACTGAAAAGACTTTGTCCTAATCTCATGGGAAGCACCAGCAGTGATTTCTGCTTTGCTTCCCATCATTCTGAGTCGATAGCATCTTAGCTGCTAACAAAGAATGTTCGCCTGATATTGAAAAAGAGCCTTGTCTTGATCATTTCACATTTGTTTTAGTAGCCATGTTTCTTACCATCCTCATTTTCAGTATGCCAGAGTTTTGAGCAAAAGAAAATAACAATGAAAACTTTATTATATCTGATAATTGTCACGAAAGTAAATGTCATATTATTCTGGGTTATGAATTAGCTTCAATATTGGGTAGAGAAATAAAGGGTCAGAGCTCTTTTCAAAAGAGCCTTTAATAATTGATTAATGGGAAAATAAAAGTGTTGGGGGAGAATGAAAATGAATTTGTTTTTGACAATTTTGTACCATGACAGTCCATTTCTTGTCACCAGGGAAACACTGATGTTTTCTCACTAATCTTTTCCTGTCATTTTTGGCTTTTAATTGCACTTTGGATTATATATGAAATATAGGTGTGTATTTTTTTAAAGTGAAAACATGGATGATTCAGTAACGACTGGGCTACGTTATTTCAGAGCCAAGCAAAATGTTGAGAATGTGTAGATCTGAGTTGAAATTTTCTTTCTATTTTCTGCCAAAAGAATAAGGATTCATGCAGCAAATATCTGTTGAGTGCCCGCTATGTTGCTGATTGTGTTTTAGGTGCTAGGGCTGCACAAATGGGAAACACCAGTTCCTGTCCTCAGGGAGCTTATGTGCAAATGAGAGGATAGAAAACGAACAAATAGATAACGTTGAACAACATTTATGTAGTCTCTATGTATCGAGTGTCTGCTTTGTGCTGAGGATAGTTCTAGATTTTCAGGTGTAGAAGTGAAGAAAACATAAACATTTCTGTCCTTGTGGAGTTAAATTCTAATCAGGGGAGACAGACTACAGACTATAAGTGAATATATAAGTAAAGTGTGGTATAGCAGATGGTAAGAAGTGCTACACACACCCCCACCCACTCACCAGGGAGGGGAGACTAGGGACTTGCTGTTTTAGCTGGGTTGGCCAGAAAGGGCTTCACTGAGGGCCCATATGAGCCAACACCTGAAGGAGGTTAGGAAGAGTGTCAGGAAGAGCATTCCAGGAAGAAAGGAAGCAGGTGCCCAGATCCCAAGTCAGGGGCATGATTGGAGGTTTGGAGCAGCAGCAAGGTGGTTGATGAGGCTGAAGCAAAATGAGGCATGGGGAGAGTGGCAGGAGAGAGATGAGAGAGCTAGGGCATGTGGTGTGGTGGGTGGGTGTAGGGAAGTCACGTAGGGTCTTGTAGGTCACTGGAAAGACATTGATTTTAACTATCAGTATAATGGGAGAAATGATTGTAATGCTTTGAGCACAGGAATAACATGATGTGGCTAACGTCTTTTTTTTTTTTTACTATTATTATACTTTAAGTTTTAGGGTACATGTGCACAACGTGCAGGTTTGTTACATATGTATACATGTGCCACGTTGGTGTGCTGCACCCATTAACTCGTCATTTAGCATTAGGTATATCTCCTAATGCTATCCCTCCCCGCTCCCCCCACCCCACAACAGTCCCCAGTGTGTGATGTTCCCCTTCCTGTGTCCATGTGTTCTCACTGTCCAATTCCCATCTATGAGTGAGAACATGTGGTGTTTGGTTTTTTGTCCTTGCGATAGTTTGCTGAGAATGATGGTTTCCAGCTTCATCCATGTCCCTACAAAGGACATGAACTCATCATTTTTTATGGCTGCATAGTATTCCCTGGTATATATGTGCCACATTTTCTTAATCCAGACTATCATTGTTGGACATTTGGGTTGGTTCCAAGTCTTTGCTATTGTGAATAGTGCTGCAATAAACATATGTGTGCATGTGTCTTTATAGCAGCATGATTTATAATCCTTTGGGTATATACCCAGTAATGGGATGGCTGGGTCAAATGGTATTTCTAGTTCTAGATCCCTGAGGAATCATGATGTGGCTAACATCTTAAAAGGCCCACTCTAGCTGCTGTGCTGGGAATAGATTTCATTGGAGACCAAGGCAGATGAAGATGTTCATATTTGTGCATTGTCACCTTTTAAAGCTTGAGACCACAGAACTGTTTATGCTTCCCATTTGAGAGAGGGTCTCTCTCCATCACCCGGGCTGGAGTGCAGTAGCACTATCATGAATCGCCATAGCCTCGACCTCCCACACTCAGGTGATCCTCTTGCCTCAGCCTCCTGAGTAGTTGGGACCATAGGTACATTCCACCATGCCTGTCTAATATTTGATTTTTTTGCAGAGACTGGGTCTCCCTATGTTACCCAGGATGGTCTCAAACTCCTGGCCTCAAGTTATCCTCCTGCCTTGGTCTCCTAAAGTGCTGGGATTATAGGCGTGAGCTGCTGTGCCTGGCCTACATGTCTCATTTTTTGACATTACTTTCATATATTGATTTATATTATATTGGTAGATTCTATGTTTTTGAGGATAAAAGTGAGCTGACAGATGGATTTAACTTTCTTCCCTGATGGTCCAAGCTTTTTAAAAAAAAATAATTATTGATTTATTTTAGAGATAGGGTTTCACTCTGTTGTCCAGGCTGGAGTGCAGTGGTGCCATCATAGCTCACTGCAGCCTCAAACTCCTGGGCTCAAGGGATCCTCCTGCCTCAGCCTCTTGAGTAGGTGGTATTACAGGCACTCACAACCATGCCTAGCTAATTTTAAAAATTTTTTTATAGAGACAAGGTCTCAACAGAAGGCTTATAGGCTCAGCCTTGATACCATGTACAATTGATCAGGTCAAGTAATGTGGACAATAAGCAAAATAACTGGGCAGTTCTATTACTTTTGAATGCATTGTACAATTGCTCAAAATGAGATGTTATTGCATTGGTAAACCTCCAATTCCATAGGTTCTGCCAGTGTCTCTCATAATAACAACTGATGGGCTTATTGTAGCAGCAGCACCAAAAGAAATGGATACGAGTTGATACAAATTGGGGAGTTGGGCCAAATGAATTGGTATGTTTCTCTGTGGTGTACTAGGTGAATGAGATGACCTCAGATTTCTTTAAAGTTACAAAGTAGTCTAATGCTTATCACTGGAGCAGGGTAGGTTGAAGGGAGATACTTGGCTTTGTTGAGATGTGCACACAAACACTTAACATTTCATCCCAATTTTGACCACCCTATTGGTGCTAGATCAAGCTCTGAATCTCATTTTTCTTGCCTATAATGAGAAATAAGGGTACACGATTATTCAAGTGAAGTTGTTAGGGCTTAATCATTGAGTAATGAAACATTCATTATTTGGTAGATACCTAAAATAATTCTGGCTTTTAAATGCGATTATACCTTGAAAGGTAGAATTAGAACGAGGAATAACCTTAATATAAAAAAATGTCCTAGTAGAACAACATGGTTTGCTAGGAAGTTATTTACAGCCCAAATATAAGATGCTGCTTGTATGAGAAAGGGAAGAAGGCCTTTGGTTTCTAGAAATGGACATGCTAAACAGTGGGTAATAATGAGATATAATTTTAAATGCGTGCAGCACTCTAGAGCACATTAATGCAGTTGCTGGAACCATGAGGTGATCTTTCCATTAAGTTCAGGTGTGTGTGTATTTGTGTAAAGGAAGGTATTGGAAAGCGTTGAGGGGAGCCTCTCAGAATTTCAGAACTTAGAGTGGCAGCTGAAAAAACCTGGGGAAAGAAAGCACAGACAGTACAAGTTTGAAGGTAATTTAAAGATGATCTGTAGTTCTAAAAGGCTTTTAAACAGAACAATGAGTGGTATTTCCGAGGTTCGTTCTTTCCAGGTGCTTTCTAACTAACCTGCACAATGTGCACATGTACCCTAAAACTTAAAGTGTAATAATAAAAAATAAATAAATAAAAAGAAAATTCAATAAAATACATAATAAAAATGTATCATTAAAAGTCCAGAAAAAAAAAAAAAGACTCCATGGAAAAAATTGGGTTGGTCTCTTACGGCAGGAGAAAACCTATGATAGTACTTATATGTAGATTTACTTTCGCCAACAAAATTCAACAAAAACAAAGAAGACATCTCAGTATTTTATACTTTTAAAATTAAGAATGATGTCGACACATGAATTTTCATTTACTATCCTTGACTCATAGATAACTTTTTAGGATATTTCTAGTCTGTAGTTTCAATGAGTTGTTTGCACATTGTTGTATTTTATTACAGATAATATGCATGCTCAGAGGCATTTCCTCCCTTCTTTATCTTTTCCTTGATCCAAATTCAGTACTTTTCTTTTCTATTTTTTTTTTTTTTTTTTGGAAAGAGTCTCGCTCTGTTGCCCAAGCTGGAGGGCAATGATATGATCTCGGCTTACTGCAACCTTCGCCTCCCGGGTTCAAGTGATTCTCCTGCCTCACCCTCCCAAGTAGCTAGGATTATAGGGACCCACCACCACATCTGGCTAATATTTCTATTTTTTAGTAGAGATGGGGTTTCACCATGTTGGCCAGGCTAGTCTTGAACTCCTGACTTCAGGTAATCTGCCCAACTTGGCCTCCGAAAGTTCTGGGATTACAGGCGAGAGCGATCACGCCCAGACAAATTCAGTACTTTTCTGATTTTATGACTTAAAAGTTATGGTCTTCCCCAGGCCTGTGTCCATAAGCCCCTCTCACTATATAGATCTCTGGTCTTCCTCTCACAAATGCTAAGGCAGTTTTATTCAAAGCCCCACTTAGCTTTTCTCACCCCTTTATCTTTTCCAAAAGAGGGCTGCAAAAATCTCAACTTCTCTGCCGTCTGTATCATCTCACATTTCTATTCACAATAGCCTCTTGGGCCCTGTTTTCCTTCTTTTCTCTTTTTCTAATAGCCTCTAGTTAGGGTGACTTGCAGATTTTGTGAAATTGTAGCTATTGCTGAATAGGTGATTATGAGCAACTGTGAAGTTACTAAAACTCTGAGAAAGCAAAGGAAATTTGTCTCTGACTTGATATCGTGGTTTGAACAACCTTTTCACCCATTTGTTTTAGGAAGAAACAGAGTAACATAATTTTTCAGTCTTAATTATACTTATAAATTAAATAGAATGAAATGAAAATACTGTCATCACATTTATAAAAGTAGAACAGAGTTTTGAGAAATAAATGTTTCAGTGTAATTTGGTACTTTTCTAACATTTGAATGTTATTCATTGATGGGTATAGCCCTGTTCCTATTAAAAAAACCTTTTTTTTTAATTTTTAAAAATTGACAAATAAAAATTACATATGTTTGTAGTAGAGAGCATGATGTTTTGAAATATGTATACACTGTGGAATGGCTAAACCAAGCTAATTAACATATACTTCACCTCACATGCTTATCAGTTATTTGTGGTGAGAATACTTAGAATCTACCTTTTCATCAATTTTCAGGCATACAATACATTGTTATTAACTGTAGTCACCATGTTGTGCAATGGGTTTCTTGAACTTACTTCTCTTGTCTAACTGAAGTATTGTATCCTTTGACCAACATCTTCTCAACCCGTCCTCTCACCCCGAGACCCTGGTAACTACTGCTCTACTTTATGCTTCTATGAGTTTGACTTTCTTAGATTCTACATGTAAGGGAGATGATGCCAATATTCATCTTTCTGTGTCTGGCTGATTTCACTTAACATAATGTCCTCCAGGTTCATATGTGTTGTTGCAAATGACAAGAGTTCCTTTTGTTTTTGAGACAGGGTCACACTCTGTTGTCCAGGCTGGAGGAAATGGTGCAGTCGGCTCACTGTAGCCTCGACTTACTGAGCTCAGGCGATCCTCCCACCTCAGTCCCCCTGCTATCTGGGACCACAGTCCTTCTGCTATCTGGGACCACAGATACTTTTTTGTGGAGATGGGTTTTCACCAGGTTGCCCAGGCTGGTTTCAAACCCCTGGGCTCAAGTGATCTACCCACCTCAGGCTCCCAAAGTGGTGGGATTACAGGTGTGAGCCACCATGCCCAAACAGATTTCCTTCTTTTTAAATGCTGAATGGTATTCCATTGTGCTTATACCACATTTTCTTTATCCATTCGTCAGTTGATGGACACTTACGCTGCAGTGATCATGGGAGTGCAGATATCTTTTTGACATATGGACTTCAATTCCTTTTGATATAGACCCTGTAGTGAGATTGTTGGATCATATGGTAGTTCTATTTTTTAATTTTTTGAGGAAACTCCATACTATTTTCTACAGTGGCTGTATTTTCCATCTTTATTGAGGTATAGTTTACGTACAGTAAAATGCCATATTTTCAGAGTGCAGTGCAATGAGTTTTGGCAAAGGTATATATCACTGAATGTGTTACCATCACCCCAGAGCTCTCTCCTGCCTTTTTGCGGTCAGTTCTCTCTCACATCCTGCTCCAAGCAACTACTGATTTGAATTCTGGCACTACTGATCAGTTTTGCCTATTCCGGAACTTCGTACATTATTCCCTCTTTTGTGTCTAGTTTTTTTTGCTTGGCATAATGTTTTTGAGATTCTTCATTGTTTCTTCCTTTTTGTGGCTGACTGACCCTATCCCCCAAGTTCTAAAATAACATTTTTCATGACTGTGACTTTCTAATCATAAAGCAGAAGGCTCAGGGCAATTTAGTATTAAAAGTTCCTGTAGTTTCTTTGGTCTGTAGCTTTGTTACCTCGGTTTAGAGAATTTTGGTGTGGTCATTTTCTACACAGCCTGATGCTAATTTTTTAATCCCCCACAAATTCTATTTCACTTTTCCTTCCATGTAGTAAGCAAAAGTGAGAAGTGAGCTGATTACATTGCACATATCCTAGTGTGAAGTGACACAATTTTTTCCAATCAGATAGGAGTTTGCCAAGCTTTACTGACACCCTGTAAGTTTGTCCCTGACTCTTGATCAGGAGCCTAGTTGGGTGTTGTATAACATAAGATTTATTTTTAACTGTTTCCATAGTAACCGTTACACATAGAGGAAAAAGCTGAGAACTATAGTAGCAAGGTGATATAAGTAGGATATCAGGAATCAGATTCTAACAGATTTGAACTAAGATTTAAAATGGAATGATTTAATAGCTGGAGTCCTTAACTCAGAGACTAAGAACTCCAGTGGAATTTAGGAATGGCTTTGAGAGATATGTTTTATTTTATTTTATTTTTTTTTTGTGAGACGGAGTCTCGCTCTGTCGCCCAGGCTGGAGTGCAGTGGCCCGATCTTGGCTCACTGCAAGCTCCGCCTCCTGGATTCATGCCATTCTCCTGCCTTAGCCTCCCGAGTAGCTGGGACTACAGGTGCCCGCCACCATGCCTGGCTAATTTTATTTTTGTATTTTTAGTAGAGACGGGGTTTCACTGTGTTAGCCAGGATAGTCTTGATCTCCTGACCTCGTGATCTGCTCGCCTCGGCCTCCCGAGGTGCTGGGATTACAGGCGTGAGCCACCGTGCCCGGCCTGAGAGATATGTTTAAAAGTCAAATAAAGCCACAAATGATGATAAAAGACTGGACTCTCCTACCTCATCCTACCCCAGTCCAAGTTCCAACATCTCAGAGATGCTGACTTTTACTCTTTTAGTTTTTCTTTTTTAGGTATTTCTATTTCTAATAGTATGCTTGTGCTGTGTTTTTTATTTTAAATGTTATATATTAACTTCCAACTATGGAAGATGAGGACTTAGCCCCCTTCCCAATCTCTCCCCATCCCACTACATCCTCTTCCTTCATCCTCTCTATATAGTTGTATTCTAGTTTTGGTTAAATAGATGATCAGTGCTTACCTTTTTATAATTACACTAATATGTACATCTAAGCCATACAGCATACTGTGATTATGTTTTGTGCCATTGCATTGTTGTTTTCCTGGAGTTACTGATTGGATAGTCCTGTTGCCTTTCTTCTGTATTGTATTTCCTGGATCCCTTGTTTCTTCTCTTCTGTTTTCTCTTGTAGTGGTGGAACACATTCTTCAGTAGTTTGCTGAGATATGATGCATATAAAATTGAGTTTTTGAGAGCTTGCAAACCTTAAAATATCTTTATTCTTTCCTCATACTTGATTGATAGTTCTTCTGGGAAATACTTCTCTCTTAAAATTTTGAAGGTATATCATTCCTTTGTCTTCTAGCTTTTAATGTTGCTGCTGAGAGAAATCCGATGTCATTCTGATTCACAAGCCTTTGTATAGGTCCTGTTTTTTCCTTTTTTTCTTTGACAGCTTTTATGATTGTCTCTTTATCCCTTGTGTTCTTACATGTCAGAATAGTGTGTCTTGGCTTGGGTCTTTTTGACTTCCATTTTCTTGAGCACTTGGTGTGCCTTTTCAATCTGAAAACTCATGTTTTGGCATGTTCTGGCCTTTTTTTTCTTTCTTCTTCTTTTTTGTTTTTTTTTTCAAAAGAGCTGGAGTCTTGCTTTTGTTGTCCAGGCTGGATGCAGTGGCACTATCATGCCTCTCTGCAGTCTCAACCTCCTGGGCTCCAGTAATCCTACTGACTCAGCCTCTTGAATAGTTGGGACTACAGGCATGTGCCACTATACCCGGCTGATTTTTTAGTTTATGGTGGAGACAGCGTCTGCCTGTGTTGCCAAGGTTGGTCTTGAACTCCTGAGCTCCAGCAGCCCTCCACCTTGGCCTCCCAAAGTACTAGGATTATAGTAAGACACTGCACTGAGCAGGCAGTTTTTTAAAAAAAATTATTTAATTATTTTTTAACTATTTTTCTCTACTCCATTTGTTTCACTTTTCCTTCCTTGGAACTCCTATCTGGTAAGTGTTGGACCTTTTGGATCAATCCTCTTGCTTTGTTTTACCTCCTGTCTCATTTTTTGGTGTTTTCCTGTTTGGAGATTTCCTCAAGGATACCTTCTAACCTTTCTATTGGAGTTTTAAAATTTGTATTTTAATTTCTAATAGTTGTTTTTCATTTCTTGAAAATGTTTATATCGTCCTGTCCTTGGTTAATTGATGTAATAGCTTCTGTTATTTTTCCTAAGGATGTTAATTATAGTTTAACAAAATTCTGTTTCCTGCATAGTTTCTGTTCCCTCGTGTCCTGCTTCAGTAATTTTCTCTGTTTTGATGCCTGCCATTCCATTCTGCAGGCTTTCTGTGCATGTCTGATGATCCTTGGCTAACCATTTGTGTGTAAGAGGCAGGCACTACAAACCTGATTGGAAGCTCAGAACATGTTATGGAGCTTGTCCATAATGATTGGGTAGGGACTCAGCAGTTTCTTCAGTGAAACCTCAAATGTCACTATCTGTATAGGTCTTCACTTGGACCAGTTCACTTTCCCAAGGGAGAAGCCATATATCTCCTGTGTTGGGGTGAAAAGTCAAGCTGTCAGTGTTTTGGAGCCTAACTATTGACGGAGACCGAGGGTCCATGGGGGCTGAGGATTGTACTGTTTAATATGTCCCACTTTGACTTCATCCTCCTGTTTTCTGTGCAGTGTCTCATGCCTCCCTCTCAACCATGCCTGGCATTTCCTTGTCTAGATCCTGTCCAATTCAGTTGCTCCCAATTTGGCCAATGCTGTGGGGGAGGAAATTACCCATGTGTGTGGCTTGATGGGGATTTGGGGCTCAGAATACTCCTATAGAAACTTTTAACTCAGTACCCCTGCCATTAGTATACTTGGTGCCTCCTTTTTGGTGTTAGTAAATCCTACTCCAGGCTAAGGTTTTCAGATTTCTCTGGCCTGCTAATTTAGTTGCCTACTGTCCATCTTCTTGCTAGCTTCCACAGTTTTGTTACCATCCCTTATTTGCTGTTCTTCCTCTCTGTTCTCTCTTTATGCTTCAAAAAATTTCTTTGGTATTACCTTGGTGGGATTGCAGGAAGGAGTAGAAATAATTGGAATAATCTTCATCAGATTTACAAAGAGGTCTATGACCCCCCAAATTAATAATCAGTCTATTATACTTTTTTTTTTTTTTTTTGAGACGGAGTCTTGCTCTGTTGCCCAGGCTGGAGTGCAGTGGCGCGATCTCGGCTCACTGCAAGCTCTGCTTCCCAGGTTCATGCCATTCTTCTGCTTCAGCCTCCCAAGTAGCTGGGACTATAGGCACCCGCCACCATGCCCAGCTAATTTTCTGTGTTTTGTTTAGTAGAGAGAGGGTTTCACCGTGTTAGCCAGGATGGTCTCGATCTCCTGACCTCGTGATCCACCCGCCTCGGCCTCCCAAAGTGCTGGGATTACAGGCATGAGCCACTGCGCCTGGCCTACTATACTTATTAAGAGAGGTTACAAGGTCTTCTTATTAAAGACTTTTTTTTTTAGCATGGGAGAGTTTCATAGAAGCATGATTTAGGTGTTGTCATGAAGTCGTAGGAAGGGATTAGATGCTTTCTCAAGAAACCTTTTAATCTTAGCATTTTGTCCTCATATTTTCCGTACTTGTTGGATGAATGTTGAAATTTAGTTTTGTAATCACCGGAGGCGTAGTGTCAGTGAATATTTTCATCACCACACCAAGTCTTGTAGAAGAACGATACAGATTTTCAGTTACCAAAAATATGGTAGACTCTTTGCACTGATGGACATGTCCCATGTATTGATGAAGGTTTGGATTATACAGGTGGGCGCATTTGCCAAAACTTACCACGTGATACACTTGAGATGCATTCATGGGTAAATTTTACCTCAAACAGAGGCCAGAAACAAAACTGTAAAGAAATATTAAACTCAAATTTAAATAAAAATACATGTGAGGACTATCAAAAATATATGAAAGTAGTTCTGTGAATTTTGAAAGATCATGGTTTTTAAAATTTTTCCATGTTGAAAAAAATGGAAAATTTTCAATTAGGGGAGCAAATAAAAACTTATTCCTATCACATGCATCACAGCTACCTCCTCCATTCCTCTCCTCTCCCTTTTATTTTGTCATGTTTTGCCTATGCTAGTCACTATACTATGCAGATCTACAGGTGGTGGAGATTGTCTTATTTAATATCTAATATTCAGAATGCAAGGCAAAAAAGCCTTGGTATGTCCTTTTATTTTCAGATTATCTCTGGATGTGCCTACTTTCTTTTGGAAGCTGGGGTTACTTTTATTTTAGTTAGGTTGAGCACCCTGTTTCTTGGTTTTAAACTTTAGCTGGAGTTCTAGAGCTAGAAGCTTGGACCAAGTGACCTATCAGCTGGATAGGAAATTTGCAAGCATTGGGGAAGGTATAATAGCATGGACTTTCACATTGATCATTCTCCTTTTAGATATATTAATATTTATGAAGTACTTCATATTTTCAGAGTGCTTTCTCTTTAGTAATGTTTTCTAGATTCACTCAAAGGTAGTTTGGGAGTAGTTTTCTCATTTCATGGGAGTGAAATTAGAGAGAGGTGGAGATGTGCCCAAGTGAGTCTATGTCAGAACCAGGATTAGAATTTTGGAGGCAGACCAAGGAGAATAAGTGGCAGTGGGAATTAGGAACTGCTGCATACAGTAGTACCAGTGAAGACTACTAACCAGATTATAGGTTTAGACTGGCAAGACTTTGGACTGACCCAAGACCAAATCTGTTTTATTGTAGGTAAAAGAGAACCTGCTTTCATGCAAGATGCTGCTGCACTGCAAACGGGATGAGCTTCGGAAACTATGGATTGAAGGAATTGAGCATAAGCATGTCCTGAACTTGTTGGATGAAATTGAGAATATCAAGCAAGTGCCTCAAAAGCTGGAACAGTGCATGGCCAGCAAGCACTATCTCAGTGCCACTGACATGTTGGTAAGAGAACAGCCTGTGCTAAGGGTCATTTTTGTTAAGATGTAAAAGCACTCTCTTGTATTCTCTCTGAATCCTGTAATGCATGTAGCACATTACAAACTGCCCTCTTGGGATTCATGAGCCCTTGAAGGTGAAGCCTGGCTATTTCTCTAATTCCAGTGTTTGAAATGGTAGGTGATTATTATTTATGTATTATCTGTCTTTGTAACAATGGCAAGAAATATCATAGTAAGAAACCAGTACTTAAATCAGGTTAGAATGGTAATGAGAGGTGTTTTTTAGCTTCAGAGGAAGATAGTTAATGAATCCCATTTTAAACAATGAAATCTACATGAGACAGAACTTCTGAAGATTTATAGACTAGTGTTCCACACATTTTTTGAAGGAATTTTTACATTAGGGCTTTGTTCTTTTCCTTGAAATTGATAAGAAATAAAATTTTGGGAGACTAATACTGGAAGCAACTTTATTGACCAAGAGTACTCCACAATCTAGCCTTTAGCCTCCATCTTAGTCCATTGTGTATGCTCCTTTTTGAATTGCTGAAAGTTCCCAGAAGGATGCAATTGGTGGTTCATGTGGCTGAGCGTCAAGAAGATGAATAAAAAGTGGAAATACAGAGTTTGCTCCCTAATAATCCTCTTTCCCAAGGCCTGTGGCTCTTAGAGAGGGCTGCTCTTTCTCCCTTCCCTTTTACCCACCCAGTCCCACTTCCATCTCATTCAGAGTTGGTTAAGGAAGCTCTCTGTAGGAGCTCTCAGCAGCAGATGGGCTGTATTTGATTTGTTGTTTTTTCCTTCCCTACAGTAGGTGAAAGTCCTTTACCTTTGTTTCACCAAATTAGATTGGCTTTAACACTGGAAAAAACACTGAGGGGAATTGGTAGGGACACAGATTAAATGCTCTAAGTGGTTCTAATTCATTCAGACTTCCAAGAAGAATTTTGCTAAAAGTCCTTCATAAGAAGCTTTTTAAAGGAAATTTGGTAACCAAGGAGTGAGAAGTGCCATGATATTCTATCAGATATTAAAACCTGGTTATGTGATAAGACTGAATCGTCAATTTCCACAGTAGAAGGAGATTAATAATGGTTGGCCCTTGGCTGGGAGTTTAAGGCTGCAGTGAGTCATGATCATGTCACTGTACTCCAGCCTGGGCGATAGAGCAAGACTCTGTCTCAGAAAGAACCCCAATAAACAACAAAAAAAGATTGACTCTTGGGAATGACAAAAGAATTGGTTATTTTCAGCATCTTATTCAAAGTGGCAGCTTCTTTAATAATAATGACTATAGGGTGTCTGATAGAAAAAAATTACTTTTCACCTTTAGTGTTGATTTATGCATTATGAATGCATACTTGTCCTATATTCTCAAGATTCAGCAATCAGAATAGATAAGCAAGTATACATTTGTGTAGCAAATATACATCTATTTGAATCATGATTTTTTGGAGTGGGCTTGCTTTTAAGTAAGTGCCACAGATTAAAATAGGTTGTTAGAATTTATTTCTGTGTTAATTATGTTCATATTAGGATTTCAGATTTTTGTGTTATGGTCTTTGTTCTTAAGGGCTAATTTATTTACTTAAGGGCTAATCAATAATGAATACTGTCCCTTTTTTTCTGACATATTTTCCTCAAGACTCATTAAGTAACTTCTTTAAATTCTTGGTTGTAAGTTACAGAAATTCAACTCTAGCTAGCTTAAGTAAAAATAATTGTTTGACTCATGTAACCAGTCTGCCAAAGGAATAGGCATGTATGTGGAATGTCACCTGTGTGTTTTCTCTGCATGCCCTCTTCATTGTTCTGCTGAAGACTGGTCTCTTCATGTGTGAGGGAGGAGGTTGGGTATTGAGGGAAAACAGGGGGCATAGGCTATGTCTACATCTTTCCACCTTTACAGAAGAAAATAATCTTTTTTTTTTTCATAATTCAGAAATCTAGGGTTAGGAGCTAGATTGAGCCAGGTTGGGTATGATAATCATCAATAAAACTATCTGGTTGGGGCAGGGGGCGTGGTATAGGGAGGAAGAACAGTCATGTCCAGAAAAGAGTGAGTTTGTAAGACACATTTTCCGGAGGTTTTGTTTTGTTTTCTGTTTGGTTGTTTATATATTCTAGATATTAATTCTTCTTGTCTGTTAGATATCTTCTCCCAATTGGGGATTTGTCTTTTTCCTTTGTTTATAGTGTCTTTGTTATAAAGAAATTAAAAATCTTAATGCAAAACAATTTCTCAATTTCTCAGTATTTTTTGTTATGTGATTTTTTTTTTTTTTTTTTTGAGACAGTCTCACTTTGTTGTCCAGGCTGGAGTGCAGTGGTGTGATCTCAGCTCACCACAACCTTTGCCTCCTAGGTTCAAGTGAGTCTCCTGCCTCCGCCTCCCAAGTACCTGGGATTACAGGTGTGTGCCACCACACCTGGCTAATTTTTGCATTTTTAGTAGAGATGGGTTTTCACCATGTTGGGTCAGGCTGGTCTGGAATTCCTGACCTCAAGTGATCTGCCTGCCTTGGCCTCCCAAAGTGCTGGGATTACAGCCATGAGCTACTCTGCCCGGCCTGTTATGTGATTTTTGATGCAAGAAAATTTTTTTCCATCCCAGTGTTCTAAGAGAATCTCCTATGTTTTCTTCTTTAACCCGTCGAAAGTCCATTTTTATATATGGTATCAACTGAGGATCTAATTTTATCTTTCTTCTATATAGTCAGTTGGCTCAGGCTGTTTATTGAATCCTTTTTCTACTGATTCATGATGCTATTTTGGTCACACAGCAACTTATCACATATGCATGGATCTGTTTCTGAGCTCTTTATTTTGTTTAATGGTGTTATTTGTACCTGCACCCAAACCATGCTGTTGTAACTCCTGTAACTTTATAATACATCTTGATAGGAGGTGAAGAGATTCTCTCATCTTGCTATTCAAAATTGTCTTTGTGGCCAGGCATGGTGGCCCACGCCTGTAATCCCAGCACTTTGGGAGGCTGAGGTGGGCAGATCACGTGAGGTCAGGAGATTGACACCATCCTGGCCAACATGGTGAAACTCCATCTCTACTAAAAATACAAAATTAGATGGGTGTGGTGGTGCATGCCTGTAATCCCAGCTAGCTCGGAGGCTGAGGCTGGAGAATCACTTGAACCTTCAATAGCTAATTGATTGAATTTAAGAGAATTATCTTTGCAATGTTGTGTTCTTATCTGTGAACCTAATATTCCTTTCATTTATTAAAATCTTCATTTGTGTCCTTTGATAATGCTTAGCAATATATATAGTCCTTAGAGGTATCATATGTATTTTGTTAGATTTATTTCTGGGTATTTCATTTTTTTGTTGTTGTCTTTTAAAACAGTAGCTATTTATTTATTAAGGTTTCTAGTTACTGGTTGCTGGTGCATAAGGATGTGATGTATTTTTCTTTTTTAATTGACCTTGTATTTCCCTGAACTGATTCCCAATACTGTCTGCCTGGAAAGTGATGACTTCTTTTTTAAGACCTGGCTCAAATTTCATCAACTCTCTGAATGTCCCAGATATTCAGATAGCTAGGTGCTTTTCTTTATGTTTCCATAAGCTCATATGTTTCATTTTAATATAATTCCTTTTGTTTGTGCGGTAGGTCATTGAGGATAGTGGTTGTGTCTTACCTATTTCTGTCTGCCCTGTTCCCAGCATAGTGTAGCTCATACAGTCAGAGTTCACAAATCATTAGCTAAGTGGGTGACTATGTGGAAGACTGTAATACCACTACAGAGAGAAAAAGGTATTTCTTTTGTGGGAGCTTTGTTCTGTTTTTTCTTCTCTGGTTATTTATTTGTTTATTTATTTCTTAATGGCAAGGTTCTCTAGTGTCTAACCTTCCCTTTTCGTAGTAATTAAATGAATGACAATGATAACAATAGCTAATATGTATTGAGCACTTACTATGTCCTGGTACTATTTGAAATATGTTACATTTGTTAGCTTATTTCTTTCAACAACTCCACTTCTGATATTACCATTTTATAACTTTGCATGTTCTGAGGAGTTGGCATATCCCAATAAACAATGATTTGTATATCCCAATATGCAAAAATTTCGTGGAGGTAGGATTTAAAGTTCACTTAAAAGGTTGGAGATATCTTCAACTTGGTCTTTTGTATATAAGATTGAGTAGTAAGCTCTATAATTGCTCTTTCATTGGACTTCACATGAAAAACAATCACATTTTCTTTCTCCATGGTTATGTACTGTTAGAAGTAAAATCTACTTAAGGCATCTCAAGGGTCCAAATCGAAATCTTTGCTAAAAGACATCAGAGGAAAGTGAAGACAAAACAATCTAGTCCTTCAAAACCCCCTGATTTCCTTGGATTTGTTTGTCAGAAGATTTTGCATTTCTATTTTAAGGCAGGTGCAGCTGCTTAGTAATTTAATCCCTACTCAGAATAGATTAATAAATCCAGAGTAAATAACTCTATGGTGACCCATTGCTCTTGGCAGCTCCTGCTATTCCTACTGCACCATCAGACTGGTCTGGTAGCTATAGGCTTGGCTTTTAGGTGAGATATTTGTTTCTTCTTTTGATATGATAACTGAGTATTGCATAAAATAATTAAATTGTCATGACAGGGAATGTCTGCAAATAGGTCTGGCCTTTTGTTTCTTTCTTCAAGGTAAACAGCTGCTGTTGGCTTATGAAAAGCTAAAAATGATCCAACAAGAAGCCTGTATCCGTCACATTGAAATCAGAGACTTGATTAATATTGTAGCCTGTAGCTTTGTGATATGTACGGTTTAAATTAGACCTTTGCAGTCATTGTGCTGGGTTGATGCAAGCACATTAATGACATAATTTCTGGTTGCAGCATCACATTTCTGCAGTCTGTCCTTTGTATTCCACTCACATTAATTGAAGTAATTTTGCCAGTGAAGCGTGTTTCAAACCTCTGCATTTAAATTGAAATTTTAATTCCCTTATTGTCTTGAAAAGACGGCTGAAGATGCCTTGTTACAGGTTTCATTATCACTCAAAACACTCCAGCTGCTGGTTCTAATGTACAAAGAGTGATTAATTCTGGGAAGAATTATTAATGTAAGAATAGCAGCTTCTTCCCAGTGGCATGAGCCAACCAGGAAGGTATTTCATGATAGTTAATATTTTCATAAACTTTTTTTAAGGGAAAATGTGTGTAGAAGTCTGCATCAAACTAAAATTGCACAGATGAGCTTTGAAAACCACTTACACAAGTTCTGATTTATCATCCCATAGAAGTCAATTCATAATTGCATTCAATCAGTGGAAACCAAGCCAGTGCAAATAGTTTTGAAGCACTTTAGCTGACAGTCACAAGGCTTGTGACTAAAATAATTTCATTTCTAAGCCTTCCTGAGATTGTAGAGATTTTGAATGTCTCTTAATCATTTTGTCTGTCTTTATTTATATGCCTTTTAAAAAGAATCCATAGCTGTATAGTCAGATAAGGGTTATTATGATAATTATAATAACAACTTATATTTATATATCTGCCTTCTTCCCAGAGGATCCCAGAGTGCTTTGCTGAGAGAATGGTGTAATGGAATTATTTCACTTACACTGTGTAAATGTGGCCATATCTGGGATAAAGAGATTAGGGCAGCTATTTAATTGAATAGTTTTCTAAGATCTTATGTAATAAAATAAATATATTTGTAGTAATTTTAGTTAACAAGATCCTTTGGAATTGGATAACATGGTGGGTTGTGAATGTCAGCATGGGTCTTAATTTGGGTTAGGTCGTCTGATGCTTGAATCCCAGCTTTGACTCTTAGTAGCTGGATGACTTATGGTTAGTAATTTATCTTTGCTGAAAGCTGGAGTTAAGAATAATATGTATCTCCAAGGGTTGTCGAATGGATTAAGTGAGATATTAAACTGTGTACATAAAGTATATGCAGTATAAAGTTTTTGAAATGTTATTTATAATCGATAAATTTTACTGATATTGTAGGAAATGATATGATGATTGCTTCCATGTTATAATCTCAAAAACTGCCTTCGAGGTGGACTTCTTTTGAGCTAGTAAAAGTTGAAGTAGGGTTGGATTAAGCAGTTTTGATTCCTTTTCTTCTTGGCCTAACATGGATGTACCTAAATGAAAAACCAGCCCACCTTTTTTAAAGGTAAAGGAACTCTTGTGGGTGGATAGGGTTTTTCTCAGAAAGCAATTCTAGTCTTCTCTAACAATTCTGTGTTACATTTCTAGGATTTGGCATGGACAAATTTCAGATTCTGTGTTATCAATTACTTACTTGGCTTACATTAAAAATGTGTTCATAGGGTACCCATTGATTGTATAATTCTGAGCAATGTAATTTGTTGGTAAAGTATCCAAGATGAGCTTGTAAAATCTACTTTTAGGTAAGTAAATATGTTAATCCACTGGGTATCATCACTAGATAAAAGCCAGATCAGTACTGGAAGGTGTTTGTCATCAGAACATTTTAGTGTTAGAAGAGTTGGTGTTAAGCTGTTGTTTCTGTGAGTGCTTAGATAGCAGGACCAGTGGACCAGTGAGGTTGCTTCTATTTGTGTCAGTAAAGCTGTGTCATTAGCAAATAGACTGATCTTATTTTCTCTTCTTTATGCGCAAGGAATGGGTGATCATGCATCCACTGAGAAATGATTAATGTGCAAGCAAGAAAAAAGGGAGCCAAAACATACATACATCCCTTTTATCTGGCTTGAAAGTTTCTGAGATCTCACAGAACTGTTTTTTCTTATTACTCTGGGAAAAGTATCGATGTGAAAGCTCTGTAGATAACAGGAGCTGGAATATTCTAGTGAGCTTATTGGACTAAACCTGAAAGTGGTTCAGTGACTGTAAAACAATGTTCCAGTATTCCGTATGGGTTTTCCACAACATGATAAAAATATATCAGTGATCAATAATGAAATAGCCATTACTAAAACCCATCTGTTCCTAGTGTAGAAGAGCAGCTTGAAAGACTGAGGCCAATATTCTATGCTAATAATTTATCAGGAAAGAATCTGGGACATATTTTGATAAAGAGACAAATGATTGGGTCTTTAACATGTGATAATGCCATTGTTGATAACTTCTGTTGTTTGTATGTGTATGTGTGAAGGTGGCCTTAACCTTGGAGGATATTACTTGCTAGTGGGAAGAGACAGATGGTGAACAAATAGTGTCTCTCATATTATGTTAAGTACTATGGAGAAAACTACAATAACACAGGGAGACTGGGAGTATTGGGATTTGGGGTAGGGGTAGTGTGGTTTGCTATTTAAATAGGGGTGGTCAGCTGTAGCTGCTTTTAGCCGCATTTGGGACCCCCCTTCATTCTTCTCTTGCCTTCAAAAAGATTTAGGAAAAGCTGAAAACAAAATGAGTAATTTTGTTTTTTTATATCTACAATTAAGTGAGTAGGTTTGTGACAGTTTTATTTTTCTCTTATAGAGTAGAAGTGCAGGGCTTTGTGGTAGCTGTTTTTCATGCTGCTCAAGGCCCTTTTTATTTATATTTGTTTTTGAAGGCTGGGGTTTTTAGAAACTAGATTGTTTGATAGGCACCTGGTTATTGTATTAGTTTTCCTTTTTTTTTAAATTTTGCTTTTTTATCTGCTATTCATTTGCCTCTTTTATTTTAAAGCCAATGGAAATTCTGTTTTATTGCACTAAAGCCTACGAGGTTCAGCAATTTCCATTTGGCTTGCTTGGCTATGGGGCAGTGATTCCCACACTGCACATTAGGGGATCTTGCAAGAATTCTAAATTCAGGTCACATCCCAGACCGGTTAAATAAAAGTCTCTAGGGGTGGGCCACTGACTTCAGTTATTGACATTCTCCAGGTAATGCCAATATGCAGGCAGAATTGGAACTATTGGTGTAGGGTATAGCTTGTTCTGTGGAATTCAGCAAAACTTATTGTCCTTGTCTTCATTTAGCAACAGTGGTAAGTAGTTGGAAACCAAGTATTTATGTAAGACACACATCACATGGTGATACTCACATTTATGTAGAAGTTTATTGTTTGAAGTTGCTTTGTGGCCATACTTTATTGTAGTTTTGGGATAAAGCTAATGAGTATTTGGCTTTTATTCTGATTTTATAGTCTGATTATTTGGTCAAATCGGTTTAGTAGTTAAATGAGATGATTTAGTAGTTAACTCACTTAGTTTTTAAATGAGATGATTCTCCATGTTTGGACTGACTTGCACTCTTTAGAACTGTAATTTTGTTGCTCTGATTTGTGCATCTTTGCTGTGGGTCCTGATATGACCTACTGCAGGGATTTAATGGATTGAAATTAGAGAATATGTTTATTAATTTACAAGTGGTGACTATGTATAGTGTGTCATAGTGGAAACAAAGTGGATTTAAAAGCAAGAAGTTCTTAATTCTAGTCTTGATTCAACAACTTACCAGTTCCTTGAGCTTAGATAAATAAATTACATTATCTCTCTGTTTTAGTATCCTTATCTGTAGAACAGATAAACAGATACTTACCTGTCTACTTTATAGAATGGTTATGAGAATAAAAGTGAAATATAGTACAGGAAAAGTGCTTTGTAGGATATAAAGCAGTATAAAAATTTAAAATGGTGTAGGTATCATCGTTGTCATTTCCCCATGCCAGGTAAAAAGAAAATGCAGGAGTCTGGGCTTGTTTACACTGAGCAGCATTTCTATTCTGGTGCTACCATCATTAATGCATACCTGTTTTAATCAGATAAACCAAGTGTGACTGTGTTTGCACACTTGAGTGTACAGGAAGAATGCTCTAAGTCAAGAATAATACCTAAGTCGTTTGCTGCCATCCTCCATCATATTTCTGGTTTCAACCTCACATACGACCTTTCTTGAACAGATTTTTGATTGGTCAGTCTGTGGCCAGATGGGAACTAGATATTTGTGTAAATTGCAGCTGATGACAACCCATGTTGTTGATAGGGGACTTCAGTCTGAACTTGATGATGGTCTGAGAATGCTAATCAGTAGCTTTTGCTTGGCTTGACAAGATAGGAGGAGCTTGTTAAAGAAGTCTATTTTCTCTGAGATTCATCCCAATACTAATTACTTGTGGTTGCCTAGCTCTTGAAATGAAAAAAGCCATATTCCTCTATCATTCCTTTGTGGGATTTTAATAGTTCACGTTAGTAAAGAGCTGTGTAAGTGCTGAGCATTTCTAATGGATTTGGGGCTCTTGCAGAGTGTGGGCGAAATTGTCTTGATTGAAGTGCGAGCCTGAAGTGATTCTGAGACCTCCTTTGCCAACTCTTAAAAGGAGAGTTGTTCTGTAACTTTTTCTTGTCCCAGAGTAACAAATAACATGACATGGTGAGTGACTTTAGGACGCTTGTTAAAAGAGAATGGCTTTTCTAGTGGTCTCTTCTATTGGATTTTGTAGTAGAAACCTAGGTTTTAATGCTGTCTTACAGAGCACTGATGGGAACTGGGAATTGAAGGGACCATGAGGTTAGGAACAAAAGAGGTTTTTTTTCTAAGCTTTCCTATGAGCAGTTTACAATTATCTTTCTCTTACCGTGTTAAGTAGTTTAATTTCATCAGGAAGGTAATTGTGAACAGATCTGTTACAAGGCCTTTTAGAAGAAATAAGGCTCTCAATGTGGAATTATGCATCAGAACCCCTAGAACTATGCATAGTTTAGGACTTGAGATCTACTTCTAGAATTTTATTTTAAAGAAAGAATTAAGAATTATAACTGTTTTGTGTTATAAATATGTATACAAGGATACTTATCACAGTAAGATCTATGAAAGTAAAAAGATTAGCAATGACTTAAATATGGGGAATTGGTTTAAGTCATTGTATAGTCATACTCATGGACTAGTATGAAAATACTAAATATAATGTTTAGGGATAGGCACATGCTCCCAGTGTATTGCCAAATGGAAAAAACATGTTTAAAAACAAGTATTTTTGCAAACACTTTGCATGGAAAAATGATTGGAAAGAACTAGGTTAAAATATTATATATTATTGCATCAGATGAGTGACAATATGATGATCTTTTTCTTTTGTAATTTTCTGTGTTTTTCAAGTTTTCTTGGTTGAGTAGGTATTATTTTTGTAATTTGGGAGAAATGCCAAGCTTAAGAAAAAAATACCATTCTAGGCCTGACTTTTTTTTAATCTGTGAAATTAGGGTGGGACCCCAGTCTTGAAAACCTTTAAAGGTCTCTTTCAATAGAAAGTTCTTAGTTTTCATCTCTCAGATACTGCTGTTCTGTGAGGCTGAGGCTGATAGGGTATGTTAGAAGACTTGGCTGTTGCTACTTTAGGAGGGGAAAAAAAAGATTACTTTCGCTTTAATAAAATATGGGAATTATTTGTGGCAGAATGCACTGATGTTTAAGGGGGAAAAACAAAAAACTAACAACAAAAGAGGGAACCCCGAAGAATGCTTAAGAATAGCTTAATAAAATGGTATGCTTTTAGAACAAGTCCGCATTTCATGGTAGTAATAGGGTGAAATCTTTCATGAAGGAAGAAGTCACATTTGATCCTGTTTTTGAGTTTTATCTTCCAAGATAGATCTGAAGATACTTTAAAGAATAAATTCACAAGTAAAGGGCCTTTTCTTTGACAGCACTTTATCTTGCAGGCCCCCCTCCCTTCATTCACTTATCAATAACTTCATCTAATTTGCCTTATCCTGTAAATTCCATTATCTCCCTGGCAGTCTATTGCATTAAGCCCTTAGTACCTAATATCGCCTCATTTACATTGACATATGCTTGACCTCAGTCCTTCTCCTCTCTTTGTTAATGCACCAACAAGCACTGATATCTCTCTGGAGCATTATCATTTGCTGTTAGCTCAACTAATAACAACCCCTCATTTGAGCTGATGAAGGTTTATTAAATAAAAACATGCAGTAACCCTGGCAGTAATGAAGGGAGAAGGGAGGTAGACAACATCCTTTTTTTAATGGTGAGAGTACACCAAGTCTGCTTTATAGGTATTGGGTTTCCTAAGGGAGATAGGGCACCTGAATGGGTCTGATCAATATTATTTTATCAGGGTGATTTAAGAATGGGCATTTTTGATCGTCTTACTTGATCACTGTTGATTAGCATATAGGCTGAGGAGTTAGGAGAAAAAAGTATTCTTGCTCCAGGCACTTGGCCTTGCTCCTGATGCAGCTGTCTTTGGAACTCTGTCTTCAGTACCAGACTGTCAATAACCCTGCGGCTTTCAGGCAGTGGCAAAGCTTGGCCATAGGGAGCCAGACACATCATCTTAGTCTTCTCCGGTGAAAGTGAAATCAGAGGTTGTTTTTCCCATAGATCCCGCAAGAGTCCCTGAAATCTTCACAATAGCCCTGACCCTTGAATGAATCCCCTTTATTTTCCCTTTCACGTCCCATACTCTTATTCCCCCTGACCACCATTTGTACATGAAGTCCGGTCTACTGGTGTCATGCTGTAAACAAAAGTTACGTGGATGCTGTTATTAGGTTTGTATTAACAGTTGGGAATTTTGGGTTCACTTGCTTGCACATTTATGTCACATACATATATATTGTGGTATATTCTACTAGTAAAATTGTTCCTAGTTTATCGGATGCAGTTAAATACATAGAGTTCTATAAAGGCTACAATGTACTGCAAAGAGTGCTGTGATGTCCCAGATCTATCAAAGCTTTCAGACTTGCTGCTACAGCTGTTAGGTTGGACCATAGGAAATAACCAATATTTGATCATTTTTAACTTGTAAAAACAGTATTTTCTTATGGTTCAAGTTAATAATGTGATAGATACCATGTTTTTTTTTTTTTTTTTTTTTTTTTCCTAAGCTTCATTGTTTGTTTTACTAGTTTCTGTCTGATAAAGATAAAAATTTCCGACTTGGGAAAAATAAGATGTAGCAATGTAGAAATAGTTGGTGAGTGAATGATCTGGGATTCTTGGCTCCTGTGTGATAAATATCTTCGCTGCTTGCTTAGACGTGAGTCGGAATCATTCCACATTCACTGGGAGACCTGGAGGCTTCTTGTGCCCACCCAGGACTCCCTGATCCTGAAGGTGGACACTTGAGGGTGGAGGGCCCTCTAGGGGAGCAGGCCCTAAAACCGCTGGAGGTTGCCTTCCAGCAGTGCAGGGGCAGGCAGCGGCAGGTAGGTGACCTGGGCACTAAGTAAATCTAGGCTTCAGGGCATGTTTCTTTTGTTCATACAGAGATTTTGTGATGTTCTTATTTATTGAATAGTTGAGACTGCTCAAAAAGTTTGTTTAACTGTGTCTTATGTATATGTAGGAAGGGGGAAGGTATCAATTCTCTGGAGTAGCCTAATTTTATATCTTTTTACTGCAACTCCAAGGTAGACCATGGCAACATTTTCAGAATGGTTATGTTGTCTTGCTAGAAAAATGCTTCCTTAAGGGAGATTTACTGACCTAGTGAAAAGTGATAAAACATTTTAGAACCATATAATTTTCAGAGTCCTCAAAGAAATATTTGTTTTGGATTCAACAATGGCAATACATTTGCTTTCCTTAGGGAACAGTGTTGCCAAAATAAGCATTTTCATTAGCTACCAGATGGTTTAGTTATCAGTTTTGTTTTTTGTTTATACACCAGTTTTTCTTCTTTTTTTGGCTTGAACCTTATTTCTATTCACAAACAGTTACTGATGTCGTTTATCTTTGTGTGTCTTACTCACCTCAACTAGAAAAATAAAAAGATCAATAGTTTCTTTTACAACATTTCTTCAACAAAGCAGCTGCTGAGAATGGCCAAGTTTAGTGTTCCTCCAAAATATTTACAGTGGTTCATGTCAGAACACAAAACTAGATCTTTTGACATGATAAGCGTGATTAAGATTGGCTAAAGACAAGCATTAACTAGGAAATAACTATTTCCTGTATTTTACACTAAAATGAAGTTGAGAAATAGACATTGGGAAATAAAATTTAAGGGTATGGTGGTTCCTAATTGCAAAGATTTTCCTTTGTTGTAGACTTATATCTCAACTCAGGCAAATTTTTTTGAATTCTTGATTATATACATTTTAACTGTGTGTTTGAGCTATTCTTTTAGTTATAGAAACATTTTTTAGAATTTTTGTTTTCTTACATGGATAGGTTTCTAATAGCAAAACATGCTTTCCTGTTCAATATCATGTGATAAAACATTTGGAAAAGGTTTGCTTATCTTCATAATCCTAAAGGAAATATTTATTTTCAATTCTAAAACAGATTTCTATTGTCTATCTGAGCAGTTTCCAACTGTGTTGACTAGAACATTAATATTCTATTAGATGGTAATAGGTGTTCGGTGAAAAAATTCACTGGTAGTGATATCTTTTTTCCTCCAAAATGCATTTAAAAATACTTATATCTATCTATATATATGAAGAATTCTAAATACATTTAGGTGACTCATTATTATATAGTAATCTAACTTAAAGAAACTGTGAGATATACCTGATCATTCTAGGAGGTCATATTAGAGATTATTTGGCACATGAATGCGTGGTGTTTGATTTGTGAATAGGGGAATAGACAGCATTTACCAATTCACTGTACCGTGGATGTTGTCTGTTTAGTCTTTCATCTGCTATGTTTTATCCTGTAATTTTAATATATATTTGTGACATTATTCAGTGTTGCGTGTCACACTTATGAACCTGTTTTTTTTTATAATTTCTTATAGCAGCTACCTACCCTGTGAGACTGTCTTGTTGCTGTCTACATTAATCCAACTGTGTCTCTTTAATTTCTGTTAATCTTTCATCAGTGTGTTATTTAAAAGGTACTCTGTAGTCATTACATTTGGAAAAGTGCAGTAATTTATACAATGACCACTTCCCATACATTAAAACAATCTTTTTATCATTAATTATGCACATTCCTAAATACAGATGATTATTTTATTATTTCTAGTAAATCTCAAATCTTAGTAAATACCTGGAAACCGTACCTCCCCAGTACAACAGAATTGACTGTCAGCGGTAGTCTGTTGGGTTGACTGCTGCCTCACTAACTTTTCCTTTGTGTGTAAACTTTATGGTTCAAACTCCTTAAAACCAGATAAGATTAATGTTAGGGCTGGGCGCAGTGGCTCATGCCTGTAATCCCAGCACTTTGAGAGGCCAAGGTGGGTGGATCACAAGGTCAGGAGTTTGAGACCAGCCTGGCCAACATGGTGAAACTCTGTCTTTACTAAAGATACAAAAAATTAGCTGGGCATGGGGGCAGGCATCTGTAATCCCAGCTCCTCGGGAGGCTGAGGCAGGAGAATCACTTGAACTTAGGAGGTGGAGGTTGCAGTGAGCCATGATTGTGCCATTGCACTCTAGCCTGGGCAACACGGCAAGACTCCATCTCAAAAAAACAAAAAAAAGATAAATGTTAGGTTTCTAAACGTATATTCTAGAGAGCAAATGTTGCATTGACAACTATTTTCTTTAAATTGGTTTGAGTACCACTTAGTATGGTTAGAGTAAGGGAAGACAGTGGCCTTGTCCAGCTTCCATAATTATAGCTTTATAAATAGACTATGAATAAGTGAAGGCCAGAAAATAAAACACAGTGTTTTCTTATAGAAATAAGAGACTATTCTCTTTTCTCTTTTGTGGTAAGGTTTTCAAATTTTTGAAGTTCTGAGACTACCTTTGATAATATATGTTATTATGTTATCTTGTATTTTGGGTCAAGGAAATATATTCAAAGTTTGTCATTTAAACAGTTACAATGGCTCAAAGAAGGAAGGAACACTTACTGAAATTGCTTCACTAAAACATGTTGGGAATACTCTCTGAGGTTTCTTTACTCATGGAATTAGTAGGTACTGTTAAAAATAATTTCAGTGAGCACTCAGGAGCTGCCAGGCACTGCGCTAAGTGTTTTACCTGAATTTTTACTTTTAATTTAATTAGGTGACTTTGAAAGTTGACACTTGTCATAAAATTCTGTATTTGGAACATGTACTGTTTGGGTTAAAAATCTTCATGTACATTCCTACAAACAAATCAAGTGTGGATGTGCAGTGGGTGGTTTTTAAGCTTAAATATCTCAGCTGGATTTAATTACCTTAAGGGATAAGGCTACGTGATGGGCCAGTGGTTTACCAAATTATTTTTCATTTTCTGGATCTCAGTGTCACTGAAAGTTAATGCATCCTCTTTCTCTGCTAGAGACCTGAGTTAAAATCCATTTTAGGGCATAAGTATAAATGAATTTGTTGTTGTTTTTTCCTCCTTGGGGACACTGTGGTCATTTTGTGAGGCTGCCTTTCCATTTGGAATTGCTGGCAGCTTGCTCTGGGCCCAGGGGCTCTCATAGCAGGGGCAGTTGCAAGTCAGCGTGAAAATGAATTGGTAGGCTTCAGAGGGCAGAGCTGGCCCAGGGCTTGTCACTCTCCCATTCCTTGATTCTTTCTTGCTTAACTTAAGGAAACTTATTTGCTACTGACATTTGATTATAGCACATCACAAAACAAGTGATGTGGTTGTGGATAAGCCATCACATTTTCTTTACCATTTCAGGCTGGTTTATATTTGGCAGCTACAAAGGTTTCTCTGTTCACTGTCCACAGACTCCTAGATGACTCCTTAGACTGCTGTAGTTGTGTGATCAACATTTTTGATCACCAATGTGTTTCATGGCTTTAATTACCTATTGTTTTAGTGTAAATGGTTCATTCTTTAGGAGCGTGTTTGTATCCATAATTACATTTAAGGGTTTTACCCTGAAGTATTATTAGTTATTTCCTTTATCTGTACCTATTAGGAATATTTAGTATAACCTAAGCAGGGAATAATACGCATAGCATTTCATCCCTGAGGGAGCTCATTTGTGTTCTTTCCCTCTAAGCTCATCCTGTCATTTCTATTTTCTCTCAAAGAATAGCACCTAGAGTATGCTCTTTAAGTTTTCTTTGAAAAGATACAAGATCTTTATACATAAAAACAAACATAATTTTGTGTACATGAATAAATGGGATCATATCATGCATGCTGTCTTTTTTTTTTTCCCTTTGCAGATGTCACTTTGAGTTTCAAAGTGAGTTGGTTGCTCCAGGTTCCCTGAATCCTTCATGTTCTCCATTTATTGTAGGCATTCCTATACCAGTTTGATTTATCCAGTCCTTTTGTCTTGAAAATCTCCCAAACCACTTTGCACCGGGAGTATCTTCCTCTTCATGTTTTGTCTTCCAGTCACCATTCATATCCCGTTTCTTCTATCAAACTGAATTAGGACAAGGAGAGGTGATGACTACTATTGTCCATTTGTAGCATTCATGTAAAAAAATGTATTTACCTCTGTGTGATGTGTATTTGAAAAAGAGTGAGAGAGAGCCCGACTCTTGGTAAGCACAAAGAGTCATGATTGCTGTGAGAACAAGTTCTTTTTAAAACATTTACATAGTGTGCCTTTTTTTAAAGCCTTAGTTTAAAAAAGCTAACTTTGAGTAAAAGTTGATTAAACCATTAGTACATGGGATTCTTGTGAGAATGTGAATGATAGTATCATTTAAATACGGAGATCTTTTTACACGTGTCCATTGACAGATGTGTGTGGGCATAAATAGTTTGCTATGGTGGTGTGTATGCTTTCATGTTTATCTTTGTCTAGATTGTTTTATCATTACCTAAGGTGAGAAAAACTCTCCCCTAGCCACATTATACTCTACAAAGTCTTTTATATGCTGATAAAGTTCTCGTAAGCTCCCTTTTGTTAGTATCTTTTTAAGACGTCTTTCTTATTTATAATATTGCCAGGTTATTAAGTTGTACTTAATTGTCTTTCATTTTTTTCTCTTTTCAGGTGTCAGCAGTTGAGTCTTTGGAGGGCCCCCTGCTCCAGGTGGAAGGACTGAGTGACCTTCGACTAGAGCTTCACAGCAAGAAGATGAACCTCCACTTGGTTCTCATAGATGAACTACACCGGCACCTGTACATCAAATCGACTAGCCGAGTTGTGCAGCGTAACAAGGAAAAAGGGAAAATCAGGTTAAAGAGGCTCTTTGCTATAAGTGTCTTGTGGCAGTGTAGGATTGGAAGGAATATTTTTTGTTTCCCAGAATGTTGTTGTAATTTATTTTACTTTTCCTTTAATGGACTGTCTCTGAAACTTGAAGATGGTTTTATAATAGCAAATACTCCATGTTCTGAGAGGCTGACATTTGAAGTTTGTTCATTCATTCATTCTACATTTATTATGGTCCTTTTCTGTAAGGATATATAAGAAGCATTTACTGTGGGTCTCATATTCTGGATCAGAGACATTGGTACATCTCAGAAGGAAGTAGAAAAATTCTTAAATTGGACTGTGAAGTCAGCCTAATTAAGAAATGTAGATATATTGGCTGGGTGCAGTGGCTTATGCTTGTAATCCCAGCACTATGAGAGGCTGAGGTGGAAGGATTGCATGAGCCCAAGAGTTCAAGACCAGCATGGACAACAGAGCAAGACTCTGTCTCTACAAAAAAAGGGCCAAAATTAGCTGGGTATAGTGATGTGCACCTGTAATCTCAACTACTCCAGAGGCTGAGATGACAGGATGGCTTGAGCCCAGGAGTTTGAGCTTCAGTGAGCTATGATTTCTCCACTGTACTCTAGCCTGAGCAACAGCGAGGAGACCTGGTCTCTTAAAAAAAAAAAGACAAAAAGAAATATAGATGTATTGACTGAATGATAAGATTCTTTATTAGTTAGGGTTATGTTCAGCTTTAGGTTGTCCTTTTTCTGGAATAGTTTAGGAAAGGTTCAGAGAGAACGCTTTTATTTCTTGGTTGGTTGTAGCATAGCCCTATATTTAATGGCCTGGGTAGTCTCAAGAAATTCATTAGGTTAGTAGAGGCCTGGTAGGGAATAAGACTAGATCTTAAGATGGTAGAATATTGGAATTTTTAACATATGTTAGATAGCTGTGCATAGTACATGTCCTTCCAATATTCCTTTAGAATAGACAGATCTTTTCAGAGGGCATTTCAGCACTATCTACTGAAATATACATGTTCATGCTTCTTCATTCAGATATAGACAAGAAGAGCACTGGAAGCAGTGCACGCTGGGAATGAAGTCTTTCAAGTCTTATCCTGTTTGAACAAAAAATGCCAAATTTGCTTGTGATGCTTCAGTTTAATCAGAGATCCTGACAGAGAAAGAGAGGTTTCTACCTCTTTTCAGCAGATGGGCACTAGAAAAACTTCTGCCAGGCGCACAGATTTGATATGTACCTGAGACATAACTTCAAGACTAGCTCTGAATAGGGTATCTGTCAGTACCTCAGCAGAGAGTGAAGTGGTGAATAGGGGAAGTGCTAAGGAATTCTTTCAACAATGCCTGCTGATAAATAGCAGATCTGAAGAGATTTCTTCCCATACAAAGTTAAGTAATAAAATCACTATGGTCCTGTGAAAATATTCTGTATTATAAGGGAAAATGAGCATTACTTTGAGGTCTCAGAGGAAGAACATTTATTTTTAAAAAATTTATGTAAAGCAAGCAAGAAACATTTAAGAGACTTAAGCTCAAGGTTTCTCAAAAAATACAAGAAACACGATGTAGTAGATTATTCAGAATAATCACTCATTTCCCTTCTACTTTTGTGGGAGAGGAGTATTTCCTACCCTTTTTGTTGGGGCCTTGGCTTTTGCCATCATTAGGGTACATGACACAAGCAGGGGCTTCAAACGTGCTTATGCTGTTGAGTGTGGCCTTTCGTGCCACTGCCATTGCCTTGCTGTCGGTCCCAGGAGAAGGGTAAGAGACACATGGAACTGACTGAAGATCAGCAGACCTGCCTAGCCTGCATCAACCAACCACCAAAATGTATGCTTATTGTTGAACATTATTGAGATTTTGTGGTTGTATGCAGTAAGCGCATAGCTTCCATGAAAACAGTAACCGGGAGCTACAAGAACAGAGTGAGGAGAGATGCTAACAGAGCTAACTAAAACATGAATAAAATGTAAGGAAACCAAAATGAAGTAGGGAAATTTAAGTCTTTAAAGCTTCAGAGAGAAGATCTGAATCACTGATGTGGAGGGAAAAACTTTTCTTGATGAAGAGGAAAAAGACAAGATGCCAAAAGGAAGAGGATAAATATGAAAGATGAACAGTGGTCAATCCAGTGATTTTAGGGTTTCCAGAGAATCACACTAAAATGATAGTGTTTGGGGCTGAATTATGTTCCCCCTAAAATTCATATATTGAAACCCTAATCCCTGGTACCTCAGAATATGACTGTATTTGGAAATAGGATCTTTTAGAAAGTAACTAAGTTGAAATGAGGTCATTTGTGTGGGCTCTAATCCAGTAGGACTGATGTCCTTATAAAAACAAATTTGACACACTTGGAGGGAAGACCATGTGAAGACACAGGGGGAAGATGGTCACCTACAAGTGAAGGAGAGAGGCCTCAGAAGAAACCAACTACGCCCACACCTTGATCACAGACTTCCAGCCTGCAGAACTGTGAGAAAGTAAATTTCTGTTGTCTAAGCTATCCAGTCTGTGTTACTTTATTATGGCAGTGGGAGGGAACTCAGACAGAGGGGATCAGAAGCAATAATTAGAGTATAAATAAAAAAACCTACTTAAACAGGAAAACAAGACCTTGGTCTGCAAGTTGAAAGAATTTAAGGTAAAATTAATAAAAAAAGTTACTCTTAGATATAATCTGGAAATTTTTATGATTTTCAAAAACAAATTTTATAAATACCAGGAAGAAATATTATGTGATCTGAAGTGATAGAGATAATTATTTGCCCACCCAATGTCCATTCTTCCCTTCATTTTTAATGACAATCTTTATTTCGTTCCTGGTGGCTATAGGCCCAGCTAAAAGGCTGCATTTTCCATCTTCCCATATAGCTAGAGGGTGTTTAGTGGGACTTCATTTTGCAAGCTGTTGAATGGGGAGGTCATTAATTTTTTAAAGATACCAATTAAACTGGTATGCTCACTCTTTTACCCTTCATTTGCCTTTCTTTACTTTCTATCTGGGACATAGATTGGTGCCATCAAGCCGTCCTAGACACAAGGTGACCTTGAGGATAGAAGCCACATCTGAAACTCCATGATCACCTTGAACTTCTTTTCTAGCCCTGGGTGGGGTGCCTCTTTAATGTGAGAGGAAGTCTTTGTTTTACTCAGACCACTATTATTTGGTCTTCTTTTTATACACTTAAAACCAGTTCAGTTACACAGAAAGGAGCAAAAATCAGGCTCACCAGGATTTGCTGAATACTAAATGCCAGAAGACAATAGAACAAAATCTATAAAGTTGAATGGAGAAGAGTTGGGACCAAAGACTTTTCTAGCCAGCCAAGGGGACATTGATATGCATAGGTGGCCAAGAGATATTCTCAGATATGAATTTATAATAAAAAAAATTAGTATTCTTTTTCCGAGCAAAATTCTCAGAGATAAATTGTGAGACATACAACCAGAGAACAATAAAGTTGTAGGTAGTTTGAAACAACTTTGAGGGCCACATACCATTAAATAGGTACATGTATATATATGTAAGTAACTGACAAATATGTTTTTACAAGATTGAGAATATCAGCTAAAAACCATTGTGGAAAAAAAGGTCAGCCGGGCGTGGAGGCTCACGCCTGTAATCCCAGCACTTTGGGAAGCCGAGGTGGGAGGATCATTTGAGGTCAGGAGTTTGAGACCAGCCTGGTCAACGTGGTAAAACCTCATCTCTACTGAAAGTGTAAAAGTTAGCCAGGCATGGTGGTACGTGCCTGTAGTCCCAGCTACTCAGGAGGCTGTGGCAGGAGACTCACTTGAACCCAGGAAGTGGAAGTTGCAGTGAGCCGAGATCACACCACTGCATTCCAGCCTGGGTGACAGAACAAGACTCCATCTCAAAAAACAAACAAACAAAGTCTATGTAGTCAAGGAGTACTCTCTAACAGTAAACAGAATTTATATCCCTTTTTACTCAGTTAATAGTGACTAGGAAATTTGGATAGGTAGGAGAAAGGAATGCTGAATTCTTGCTTAAGATGAGTGTGAAGTTTTGTTTTCGACTTTAATAATTAGAGAAAATGTTTTAATTTTGTTTTTACTAATCTAGATATGTATATTTAAAGATTTTTATATTTAAAAATCAATAGAGAAGACAAAAATATTCTCTATTACAAAGGATATTGTACTGCAGCCCTCCTTTGTCAGCAGGGGATATGTTCCAAGACCCACAGTAGGTACCTGAAACTGCAGATAGTGCTGAACCCTGAATCTACCTGCACAGTAAATCCTCACTTAATGCCCTCAATAGGCACTTGGAAACTGTGACTTTAAGTGAAATGAAGCTGTAACTTTAAGTGAAATGACGTACAGAAGGTCCTAGAATAACATTGTGTCCTTCAAGGTCCTCTGCTGATGAGAGAAAAAAAAATCGTTTCATTATATGCCAAGATTCTTGATTGCAAATAGAGGAAATCAGTCTGGGTAACTAAAACAGGAAAAGAATTTATTGGAAAGTTATCAGGTTGTTCACAGAATCTATGGGAAGTCTGTATAATCAGGCTCTAAAGCCCAGTAGGAACCAACGGAGATTAAGCAGCTGAGCACACACAGTCTTAGACGAGCCACAGGAAGGGTCTGTTTGGGTTGCTATTTTTGCTGGCACCATGCCCACAATAGCTGGATTTTAAACTCCTCTGTAAATGATCTCTAAATGTCCCTGCATCTTTCCTTTATCTCTTCAAGATTCAAACTTCTGGACTCAGGCATCCAGTTTGCTGAGCCTGGGTAATGCCTGGACTCCTTCAGCTTCCATAGTAGGAAGTGGGGCCTTCTTTTTGCTTTGATGCAGTCAGTGGGGATGGACTGTTCAGATGTTTGGTACCCAAGACAAATACCCAACAAATTTCTACTGCAAGAGAAAACAAAGGAAATCACATGAAGGCACTTACGTATAAAGAAGACCAGATGTTTTTGAAGTAGAAGATAGGCAGTAGAATTGACAAATGAAAGAAAGGTACATGCTCACATACAAAAAATAATAAAAATTTTACTTGGAGGAAATGAAACAAATAAATGGTGAGACTGTCCTTGTTCTTAGCTCATGAAGATGTCAGTTCCAGTTGAAAATTTTGAAACTGTCAAATGAAATCTAAAGTTCACATGGATGAATACATGCGTAAGAATTGTTTAAAAGAATTGTGAAGGGAGGTTATGAGGGGGGCATTTCTTATGTGATATCAAAGCATATTGTAAAGCTGTTTTAGTCAAAACAGTACAGACATGCAAAAATAAATTTTTTTAAAGAAAACAGTGCAGACATGAAGTAGAAAATCAGATGGGTGAGACAAAATAGAGTTGAGAAATAGACCCCAGGATCTATAGACTTTAGTATTTTGAACAATAGTTCAGCTGGGGGGTAATGAAGGCTATTTAATATATAGTATTCAGACAATTGACTGTTGATTTGAAGAAAATAAATTTAGGTGTCTACCTCTTATGTACAAATGATTCAGCCAGATTTAAAAATCACATAGCACTGTATTAGCATTAGGAAAACGTGTAGGAGGATATGTGTGGAGGAGCCTTTTTCAAGCATATCAGAAGACATAAAGAAATATATTAAATGGTTTAACCATTAAAAAACCCAAAACTTATCTTCAGGAAAACGGAGTCAAAGGATAAACTATACTCTGAGGAAATATATGTATGTCATATAACGCTTTAATATCTAAAGCATGCAGATATTTGTAAGCTTAGTAAAGCGGGATATAGACTGTTCATAGATTAAAAATACAAATGGCTAATAAATATAAGATTGTTCAATATCATGAGTAGTCAGAGAAATACACATTTGAAAAATTAAATGCAGTTTTTTGTTCATAAGATGATCAAAATCAAAGACATTGATAGCATGTTATGATAGCAAAGATGGCGGAAATGCGTAGCTTTCTCTTGATGGTGGAATAACCAATATGCCTTTTTGGAAAATAAATTTGCATATTCTTTGTCCAGAGAATTTTGTTTCTAGGTCTACATCCTACAAAAACAGTACCAGTTCATAAAAATATATGTAACAAGATATTCATTGTGACATTGTTGGTAAGAAGAACAAAAATATGCAGCTTAAATGTTCATCAAGAGGAGTATGGTATATTGGTACCATGTAATTACAGAATTTCAGTGATAATGATCTCTATGTGCTGATATAGAAAGGTTTCTAAGGTGCATTTTTGGGTCCCAAAAGCAAGTTGAAAAATAGCATAGATAGTATGAACCTATTTGTGAAAGATTGAAAGGATAGAAACTTAAATATGTATACTTTATATATTGGTATAAATATTTGTATGTGTATAGAAAATGTCAGATAATGTCAAAACACTGATAAAAGGAATTACTTGTGAGAAATGGAAATGTGAGGTGGGGAATAGGGAGGTAGAAATTCTTTTATTTCCTGTGTACATCATGAGCATGTTTTTTAAAAATAATAATACAATTACTGATGATCCTTTTGAAGATTTTTAAAAATGAAATGGGAAAATGTTTAGATTATACCCTTGAAGGGAAAAACTAGAATTCAGATCTATGCAGGATGATCAAAGAATGTTGAAAAAGGAGCATGTGTGCCATTTTTGTGTTGTGTGACGTGGGGGGTGGATGGACAGACACTCATTTTTAAATTTTTTTTCAAGCAGTCCTTGTACCTCAGCCTCCTAAGTAACTGGCATACCACTGTGCTTGGCCTTGATGCTCCTTTCTGTAAGATGTTTTGGAAGGCAGTATACCAAAATGATGTGAATGGATTATTTTTTTAAAAAATATTTTCAAGAAAGAATTTACACCTTTATAATCGGATAAAATTAGTAAAAAGTTGTTTAAAAATAATTCTTTTATTTATTGCATGATCCTGGATAATACTCGGTTTAACCTTGCTTCCTCAGCCATCCTGGGACATCGTCTAGCTCATGGAAGAGAAAATTTGGTGTCCATATTTGTCTCTGGGCATGTAAAGAATGTTCTTCACTGCATTGTATTCATTCCCTAACTATTTTGTCTTTTAAAGATTTTTTTTCTGTTTATATATGTTGGTTTTCTTTTTATCTTTCAGTTCTTGTTTTTTTTTTTTTTTTTCCCTCTTTGCTTAGATTTTAAATTTTTAGCCTCACTTTATTTTCTGTTACCATGTCTTCACCCTTGGTCTGTCATTTGAAACGATGGCTCTTTTTTACTTTTATACCCTTTAAATCATTCTTATTCTTTCTGAGTGTTCCAACAGATCTTAGAACTATTGAGAATTACTATGCCAGCCATTCCTGTTTCATTATTTGGTGAAATCTTACTAAGGGCACGTTATCTTTGACAGATATTTCTTAGCTCAGTTTGATTTAACAAAATTTTATGAGCACTTGCTCTTTGACAAGTACTGTGCCAGCTGTTCTGGCTATATAAGTGAATATATCAGTTATTCGATTTACAACTTAAAGTTCAACTCACCTCTGTCAGTTTTTAGTTTCACAAAATCAGCCAAATGAGTTGCAGTTGTAAATTTTGGACATAGTTGAACCCATTTATTGTGAAGTGAAGGAACAGAAATATGTTATACTTAAAAAGTAGATGTTTAATAAGCTGTCAGCACTTCTAACCCCTCTTAAAAAACTGTTTTCGTATCATGAAATCTTGAAATCTAACATTTAGAAGCAGAGCTTTACTAGTTGGATGTTGGTTAATGGCCAGGAAGTCCTTGAGGTTACAGTGGCAGTGGTTGTTGCTTGTTTTGGGTTTAATTTGTTGTATACTTTTCCTGTCCTCTACCATGTTGCTATTAATTGGCAAAATGCATTCAGTCACAATATATAATTGGTAATTTTGGGGGGACCGTTTTATACTAGCAGGGATTACTGTACATCAGCTGTCTTTTGATCTCAGCTATGAATGATTCTGAATGGATTTAAAATAAAAATTTGTAATCATGTATTTAAAATGAAAAATAACTGTCAGTATTTCCAAAATAACGTTATAATTTTTATTTTATTTTTTGTTTTCAAAAAATACTTTCTCTGAGGGATTAAAAACCCGTTGAAGGTATTAATTAATTAATCCCTTCTCAGCTTTATCTCTGATATATGGTGAGAAGAGGTCTTTTTTTCCGTTGTGAAATGGAAACTGAGGTCCATACTACTTAATGCGATATTCTACAATAGCACCTACCTTATGCTGAGCTTCATTCATGTCTGTAGTCACAAAGTGAGTGGGTGTGCCCCCTTTCTCTGGAACTTTTGAGACTAAGTCCTTTCATAAAACAGCAGGAGAAAAACTAAAGTCATTTCCAGAGTTACTTGCCTTTGGGTTAGTGCTCACAAAGGAGAAAATTGAAGCTTAAGGGAAAATTTTAGAGAGAGAGATGAGTGTATGAAAATAGTTTTGCAGTAAATTGACTTTCTAAAAGTTTATTGATGGAGTTTGAGGGCCCTTCTGGCTCTGATAATAAAATCAGCAGGTTATGTTTTTCAGAGTTGAAATGGCAAGCTGTTTATCACCCTAAATTTAACTGAAATATGTTTTTAGGTTAAAACTGAGAAAATAATTGTAGGATTTAATCTAGAGTGATGTGCATGTACATCTGTGTTCATAGAAGTGTGTACTATGATAAATACACATATAAAAATATCAGTGTGCACACACATAGTAACAACTGTTTCATCATTAGGTGTGGCAGGCAGTATTCCAGCTATATAATTGAATTTTCCTGCTGATTGATACCTTAATTTATCTGTACTTTAAAAGTAATTCCTCCACTTTGTTCTAGAAATATTTAAATATTTAGACAATGTATTATATTTTTCCTGTCATTTAAAGTTGAAGTTTTTTTTACTCTGTAGCAGTACCATAAACCTGTGTCTTTTTTTATAATTAAAACATTTTTATTTTACTTTATTCATTTGTCCATTGAAGCATTTTATTTGTAAATATGTATTACATCCATAGATGAAGAACCCCAGGATTTTCTCTCCTGTGTGTTTTTGTGTTGCTTCTTCATGGTCCATGATGTGAGCTGAGTCAGTACAATGAAACCAAACTGGTGGGATGGGAGCAGATTAGTCTGTGATTTTTCTAGATTTTTCTAGATCTTTGAGTTGGACATCAAATCTGGGGCTGATCACACTTGCTCACAACAACTTGTTCACACTGTGAGGTTCCCAATAATTTTCCCAGATCTGTGATCATCAGTGATTTCAAATTCGCTCATGTGCCCATGCTTTGTCATCACAGTTGATGAAGACACCAGACAGTGACTTTGGAGCAAGGTCTAATAAGAACCAGGTGTTTACCTCTCTTTTCGGTATTGTCGATGCTCTGGAAAGCAGCAAACAGGACATTTATGCATACCATTAGGGTGGCACGGAAAGATGGTGGAAAGAGCTCTTTGTGTCTTTGGGCATCTGTATCCAGGGCCTAGGGGGACCTGTGAAGTGTTTTGTAATTGTGAGTAAAATGCAGGTGAAAGAGGATGACATCATTGAGAGGAAAAAAATGAGAAGACAAAAGAAGTCATAAAACATGAAAGAATGGACAAATCTATTATCTAATTTATTTTATAAATAGATAAACCATTATGAAAAGTTATTGGATTTGAGGACTGTTGGATTTTCTTAAGATAGTTTAGGCTAGGAACTTACAGGTTTATATTGGTAGAAAAGAGTTGTTGGGAGGATGCCAGTTCAATTCCTGGTAAATGCTTTCTGTTACTTTAATATCTTATACTCCACTTTTCACATTAGCTTGTGAGTGATTTTAACAATTGGAAATATGCTGTTTGGTTTAGTTCATATCTTAGTCATACTCACATTCTCAGCACTGAGCACAGTGCCAAGCACATAATGGATGCTGAAGAATTGTTCGAGTAATGATTCCCTGTTTCCCTGTAACAAGTCAAAAGGGAGACGTTAATGACTGTCATAGTGATCCTCAAGGCCTAGGACAGTGGCTCCTACATTATTTGTACTCAGTGAAAAGAATAAAACCTTATGTGATAATTTCACTCTTTAACACAGTGCGAAATTATCACTTGAACCCGAATTATCACTTAACAAACTTTATTTTTCAAAGATCTCTGAAAAAACATGTTTGTTTTTTATTGGATTATAAATACACACATACCTAGCACATTTGTTCCAAAAGGAGTGTGTGAAGGAGATGGGGATATATTGCTGTGGTGGGGGCAGATGTTGTTCCCAATTGCACACATCCTTCCTTCCTTCCATTTGAAGAAATCTTTCCTATGGGCGTGGTCTCTTCCCTGCTTCCCCTTTGCCTGCTCTAGCCACTGCTACTGATGATGTATTTCAGTACTAAAAAGTGAGAATTATGGCTTCCAACTTCCCTACCCTTGGATTTGGCTTCGAGGGGCTCTTCTGTTGTAGATAGTGTGCGAGATGATTCCATTTCTTGAGAGCAGGGCATAGGGTTTAGTTGGCTTGGCATAGCCTGCATTCTTTCACTTAACAGGTATTTTGAGATGGGAATTAATTGGAAATTTTGTTTTTTATAGTTTTCGTGATTTAAAATTAATGTGTTTATTTTGAAGGAAGTTGATTTATGCATTTATTTAAAGTTTATTAGTTTATTTAAAGTTAATCATTAAGATGAGGGGCTTGGCCTTCTTAGGAAAGGTGAAATGGGTAAATACTGAATTAACCTGTTTGAGATCCTTAAATCATTTTAATTGTTGTGATTGTCCACGTCATGAAGTTTATGAGTCTCTTTTAAAGAAAACTGAATGTAGTAAACTTCCGGCATATGTCAAAAACTATAGCCTGAAAAACACAAGTAAACACTAGTTAAACCTTTATTCAGTATCATGGCATGTTGTCATTTGATCTTTCTTTGTTGATAAATTAATATTTAATACAGATACAAAGGAGGACAGTGAAATTGCCTGGCATAGTGTTATTACAAGGTGGTTATCCAGTTGATCCAGAATACACTACACTGATTTTTTAAACAGCATTGAATGAAATGACAAAATAAAAATTTAAGTACTTGGAACCCTTACAATACATTTTTATACCCCTGTCTGTGACAGTCACCTCTTTATTGGAAATATACTGGGGAGATCCAGTTCCAGTGTAAAGAGGGCTCATGACAAAAACAAAAGTGGTAAGGGTGGGGCTGTAGTGGGAGGACTTTAGTTGGTTTTGAAGAAAGTGGTAACTAGTGCTTCTTTTCCCGTTCAGCTCCCTCGTGAAAGATGCTTCTGTTCCTCTGATTGATGTTACAAACCTCCCTACTCCTCGAAAATTCCTTGATACCTCTCACTATTCTACTGCTGGAAGCTCAAGTGGTAAGTATTTAATTCTTCAGCCACTAAGCTTTTTAGTATGCCTTAGTTCCTAGGTAGAGATCTGGAGGAGCTTTTTGGGGGCTGAGCTAAGTTGGGCTGGGCTAGGTGGGCCTGAGCTAAGTGTGTTGGAACCTGTGATGAGCCCTTTGCAACCTTCAGAGCAAATAAGATGTACAGTGATTTATTGGGCTGTTGCATTATCAGGGTTGAAAAGTGGCAGCTGAACCTGGCCTGCCTGCTGAATCCAGCTGCATCTGTGTTTTGTTTGACCAGCACTGTTTTTCTTTCTTTCTTTTTTTTTTTTGAGACGGAGTCTCGCTCTGTTGCCCAGGCTGGAGTGTAGTGGCACGATTTTGGCTCTCTGCAACCTCTGCCTCCTGGGTTCAAGGGATTCTCCTGCCTTGGCCTCAAGAGAAGCTGGGATTACAGGTGCCTGCCACCATGCCCAGCTAATTTTTGTATTTTTAGTAGAGACAGGGTTTCACCATGTTGGCCAGGCTGGTCTCAAACTCCTGACCTCCCAAAGTGCTGGCATTACAGGCGTGAGCCACCACACCCGGGCGACCAGCACTGTTTTTCTAAAGTTGAGTTTGGATGCTTTTTGATAGAGCATATGCTTTCCATTGTGCTATAATCTTTACTACTCCTAGTAGCTTTTACTTATTTATCTCATGTATTGCATTCAATGTCTGGTCCTGGGAGCTTTTGAGTGTGTGACCTCTGTCCTATGCCCTCTCCACTCCTAAATGTGCATGCATCCACGTGTGCACTCATAGTCATACCTGTAACACACTTTGAGGAAATATCTACAAACTTATCTTTTCTTCTTTGGAGATATCCAGTATCCTATTGAATAAGACAAAGCCATTTTGGGGTTATGTTTAAGGTTGAGGGCAGGAGGGTATACTTTGGATGCAAAGATTTAGGGGAATCTTGTGGATTGCCTTAGGCTTGCCTTTGCAGAGGGTTCAGCTCAACTGGGCTTGGAGAGCTTCTGGGCCTCTGCAGAGAGTTTCTCTGCTATTGTAACTGGGTTGGGGAAGAAGACTCTATGTCTTTTGTGGGATGCCTCGCAGGTGCCTTCTTGTGGCAGCCAAAATCTTCATTGCCTTTTAACGAAATTGTAATGTTTATTATCATTGTCTTTTCAGATAAAAATTAGTTCTTATAGTTCTTATTAGTGCTGTAGAGCTTGAAATAATGAAAAGGTAGAAAAAAATAGGAAAACAATTTGGATTCAATCAGTACATTTTGTGTAACTAATTGGAAATGTTTCTGTTGAGAGCTTAATATATTGTTGGGGCATATTTTGTTACCTTAAAATGCCACTTAAAATTGTTTTAGGATTATTTAGGCTTGGAATCTTCAAGTTTATTACTTTAACTACAGGAAAGTATAGAATTTGATAATAGATTTTCCTTTGTTTAATTAGTAGCTAAGTTTTAAAAAATTGCAATCATTTATTTTTATTATGATACTTTACAGTAGTTTGTACTCCAGCCTCTTCTTGGAGCTAGAAAGGTTTTGTTTTCTCCCTCTTTCTGATGTAATGTTGCTTTTGAGTTTTAACACTGCTCTGAGGGGTTGTAGACTGTGAAATTATGAAACAAAATATATTTGTACCTTTGATATGTATTTTATCTCTGCCTTTTATGGAAATTACCAGTTGTTACATCTTTGCTTTTTTGTGATGTGAATCATTACTGCTTAGCCTGGTTATATTAATTTATGTAAATGTTGCCAAGTCAGTGGCCAAGTGAAATAAAAAATTTAATTATTTATGAAGAAATGACAGGGCAGGCTTTGCAAATGAGTGTTGTATAAATATAAAATAAGCTGAAATATGCCAGTTATGGCAAATTTCAGTGGAAGCTAATTTTGCTATATCTATTATTCTTACTATGATAGGCCTTTTTGATAGGCACTTTATCTGTCAGCTTCTGGAGTTTGCATTCATTACTTAGTGGAGTTCATGGTGACACTCTGATTTTGGTATTATTAGGAATTACTGTTGAAGAACTGCTTGGTAGTTGACTGGGGCTAGGAGCATTATGGAGACTGCTTGTAGAGATATGTATAAACCTTTTATTTATTTATTTATTTATTTATTTATTTGAGACGATGTTTCACTCTTGTGGCCCGAGCTGGAGTGCAGTGGTGCGATCTCGGCCCACTGCAACCTCCTCCTTCTGGGCTCATGCGATTCTCCTGCCTCAGCCTCCGAAGTAGCTGGGATTACAGGCATGCACCACCACACCCAGCTAATTTTTGTAGAAACAGGGTTTCACTATGTCAGCCGGGCTGGTCTCAAACTCCTGACCTCAGGTAATTGTCCGCCTTGGCCTCCCAAAGTGTTTGGATTACAGTCATGAGCTACCATGCCTGGCCAGATGTTTCTTTTTAGATGGGTTCATTTCCTTGACTATTTTGAAGACTTGATCGTGTGCTTTTTTTTTTTTTTCTGTGCGTGACCAAAAAAGAAGGTAAAAATATTATTGATTAAAGTCAATAATAGCAGAGGTTAATATGTGTTTAGTGCCTACCATATGGTAAAGCAATGTCTTAAGTGCTTTACATGAATTAACTCATTTAGTCCCTCAACAATTTTATAACAATTTATTATCAGTCCCATTTTGCAGATGAGAAAACTGAGGCACAGGGAGGTTAATAATTGATAAAAGTTTACACAGTTGACAAGTGGTTGTGATTTCAGCTCAGAGCCAGGTTCGACTATGCTCTTCTAACCAGTTTGTTTTGCTGAAAACAAGCTAGGTGTCCTCTTTGTATTAATTTTCTACTCACACAAACTTAGTGGCTTAAACAACATACATTTATTATCTTACAGTTTTGTAGGTGAGAAGTCTAACACAAATCTGATAGCAGTAAAATCAAGGTGTTGGCAGGGCTGTGTTCCTTTTTGGAGGCTCTAGGGGAAAATCTGTTTTCTTGCCTTTCTGGCTCCTGGAGGCCACCATATTCCTTGGTTCATTCATGGTTTCCTTCCTCCATCTTCAAAACCAGCAATGGTGGGTCACATTCTTCTCACATTGCCTCTCTCTGACCCACTCTTCTGTGCCTCTTTCCTCTTTTTAAGGAGTCATGTGATTAGATTGATTCCACCTGGATAATTCTGGCTAATCTTCCCATCTCAAGGTCCTTAACTTTAATTACATCTGCAGTCTCCTTTGCCATGTGACTAATCACAGGTTCTAGGGATTAGGACATGAATATCTTTGGGCAACCATAATTCTGCTTACCACACTCTATGCTGCCCATTTTGTGACTTAAGTTATCTTTAGGAGCAAGTGTAAAAAATTTGACTTTCTTCAAATTATGTAGCGAAATCTTTTTAAGTCATTGCAGTGTAGTCTTTAGGACTCTATTAATCTGGATCACATTATTAAAGGGAATTGTATAAATGAGGAAGATGTAAATTATGTAGAGAACTGCACAAAATGTTACTAAGTACATATAAAAGTATGGGGCTGATGAAATACACTATAATAAAAAGCAGGAATTTTGTCTTATTCTTAATAATAAACTGGAAGTCCTAAGAGTCTATTTGTGAAGTGCTCTGCAAGTCAGCCTAGAAAGTAATAGCTGTTTTCAGCTGGGAATTTAACATAGGCTCTTAAAGCTCCTCTCTCATTTTGTGAAACAGTAAGATTGAGGGTGTAATCCATTAGAATTGACACTTTTATAGAGGAAGTTCCAGTAGGGAATCCCTGGGTAGTATGGCTCTCCCATTGGGATACCATAAATTAAGATTGGAGGTGATTCCTGAGAACTTTCAGGTTATTATTAATTAAATAAGAATTTTGATTGCTTTTAAACAAGTTGTTTTTCACATGTCCTATTTTGAGGTAGAGTTGTGGGTGACTTTTTTTTTTTAAATTATACTTTAAGTTCTGTGGTACATGTGCAGAATGTATAGTTTTGTTACATAGGTATACACGTGCCATGGTTTGCTGCACCCATAAACACATCATCTATATTAGGTATTTCTCCTAATGCTATCCCTCCTCTAGCCCTGCCCCGACCGAAAGGCCCAGGTGTGTGATGTTCCTCTCCTGTGTCCATATGTTCTCATTGTTCAACTCCCACTTATGAGTGAGAACATGAGGTGTTTGGTTTTCTGTTCTTGTGTTAGAGGACATGAACTCATCCTTTTTTATGGCTGCATAGTATTCCATGGTGTATATGTGCCACATTTTCTTTATCCAGTCTATCATTGATGGACATTTGGGTTGGTTCCAAGTCTTTGCTATTGTGTATAGGGCCATAATAAACATACATGTGCATGTGCTTTATAGTAAAATGATTTATAATCTTTGGGTATATACCCAGTAATGAGATTGCAGGGTCAAACGGTATTTTTGGTTCCAGATCCTTGAGGAATTGCCACACTGTCTTCCACAATGGTTTAACTAATTTACACTCCCACCAACAGTGTAAAAGCATTCCTATTTCTCCACATCCTCTCCAGCATCTGTTGTTTCCTGACTTTTTAATGATCACCATTCTAACTGGTGTGAGATGGTATCTCATTGTGGTTTTGATTTGCATTTCTCTGATGACCAGTGATGATGAGCATTTTCATTATGTTGGCTGCATAAATGTCTTCTTTTGAGAAGTGTCTGTTCATATCCTTCACCCACTTTTTGATGGGGTTGTTTGTTTTTTTCTTGTACATTTGTTTAAGTTCTTTGTAGATTCTGGATATTAGCCCTTTGTCAGATGGATAGATTGCAAAAATTGTCTCCCATTCTGTAGGTTGCATGTTCACTCACAGCTTTTGCTGTGCAGAAGCTCTTTAGTTTAATTAGATCCCATTTGTCAATTTTGGCTTTTGTTGCCATTGCTTTTGGTGTTTTAGACAAAGTCTTTGCCCATTCCTATGTCCTGAATGGTATTGCCCAGGTTTTCTTCTAGGGTTTTTATGGTTTTAGGTCTTATGTTTAAGTCTTTAATCCACCTTGAGTTAATTTTTGTATAAGGTGTAAGGAAGGGGTCCAGTTTCAGTTTTCTGCATATGGCTAGCGAGTTTTCCCAACACCATTTATTAAACAGGGAATCCTTTCCCCATTGCTTGTTTTTGTCAGATTTGTGAAAGGTCAGATGGTTGTAGATGTGTGGTGTTATTTCTGAGGCTTCTGTTCTGTTCCATTCTTCTGTATATCTGTTTTGTTACCAATACCATGCTGTTTTGGTTACTGTCGCCTTCTAGTATAGTTTGAAGTCAGGTAGTGTGATGCCTCCAGCTTTGTTCTGTTTGCTTAGGATTATCTTGGCTATGCAGGCTCTTTTTTGGTTCCATATGAAATTTAAAGTAGTTTTTTTCCAATTCTGTGAAGAAAGTCAATGGTAGCTTGATGGGGATAGTATCGAATCTGTAAATTACTTTGGGCAGTATGGCCATTTTCACGACATTGATTCTTCCTGTCCATGAGCATGGAATGTTTTTCCGTTTGTGTCCTCTCTTATTTCCTTGAGCAGTGGTTTGTAGTTCTCCTTGAAGAGGTCCTTCACATCCTTTGTAAGTTGTATCCCTAAGTATTTTATTCTCTTTGTAGCAATTGTGAATGGGAGTTCACTCATGATTTGGCTCTCTGTCTGTTATTGGTGTATAGGAATGCTTGTGATTTTTGCACATTGATTTTGTATCCTGAGACTTTGCTGAAGTTGCTTATCAGCTTAAGGAGATCTTGGGCTGAGACAGTGGGGTTTTCTAAATATACATTCATGTCATCTGCAAACAGAGACAATTTGACTTCCTCTTTTCCTAATTGAATACCCTTTATTTCCTTCTCTTGCCTGATTGCCCTGGCCAGAACTTCCAATAGTATGTTGAATAGGAGTGGTGAGAGAGGACATCCTTGTCTTGTGCTGGTTTTCAAAGGGAATGCTTCCAGTTTTTGCCCATTCAGTATGATATTGGCTGTGGGTTTGTCATAAATAGCTCTTACTATTTTGAGATATGTTCCATCAATACCTAGTTTATCGAGAGTTTTTAGCGTAAAGGGGTGTTGAATTTTGTCAAAGCCCTTTCTGCATCTATTGAGATAATCGTGTGGTTTTTGTCTTTGGTTCTGTTTATATGCTGGATTATGTTTATTGATTTGTGTATGTTGAACCAGCCTTGCATCCCAGGGATGAAGCCCACTTGATCATGGTGGATAAGCTTTTTGATGTGCTGCTGGATTCGGTTTGCCAATATTTTATTGAGGATTTTTGCATCAAGTTCATCAGGAATATTGGTCTAAAATTCTCTTTTTTTGTTGCGCCTCTGTCAGGCTTTGGTATCAGGATGATGCTGGCCTCATAAAATGAGTTAGGGAGGATTCCCTCTTTTTCTGTTGATTGGAATAGTTTCAGAAGGAATGGTACCAGCTCCTCCTTGTACCTCTGGTAGAATTCGGCTGTGAATCCATCTGATCCTGGACTTTTTTTTCGTTGGTAAGCTATTAATTATTGCCTCAATTTCAGAGCCTGTTATTGGTCTATTCAGAGATTCAACTTCTTCCTGGTTTAGTCTTGGGAGGGTGTATGTGTCAAGGAATTTATCCATTTCTTCTAGATTTTCTAGTTTATTTGCATAGAGGTGTTGATAGTATTCTCTGATGGTAGTTTGTATTTCTGTGGGATCAGTGGTGATATCCCCTTTGTCGTTTTTTATTGCGTCTGTTTGATTCTTCTCTCTTTTTTTCTTTATTAGTCTTGCTAGTGGTCTATCAATTTTGTTGGTCTTTTCAAAAAACCAGCTCCTGGATTCATTGATTTTTGAAGGGTTTTTTTGGTCTCTCTTTTCTTCAGTTCTGTTCTGATCTTAGTTATTTCTTGCCTTCTGCTAGCTTTTCAATGTGTTTGTTCTTGCTTCTCTAGTTCTTTTAATTGTGTTGTTAGGGTGTCAATTTTAGATCTTTCCTGCTTTCTCTTGTGGGCATTTAGTGCTATACATTTCCCTCTACACACTGCTTTAAATGTGTCCCAGATATTCTGGTATGTTGTGTCTTTGTTCTCATTGGTTTCGAAGAACATCTTTATTTCTGCCTTCATTTTGTTATGTACCCAGTAGTATTCAGGAGCAGGTTGTTCAGTTTCCATGTAGTTGTGTGATTTTGAGTGAGTTTCTTAATCCTGAGTTCTAATTCGATTGCACTGTTGTCTGAGAGACAGTTTGTTGTGATTTCTGTTCTTTTACAATTGCTGAGGAGTGCTTTACTTCCAACTATGGGGTCAATTTTGGAGTAAGTGTGATGTGGTGCTGAGAAGAATGTATATTCTGTTGATTTGTGGTGGAGAGTTCTGTAGATGTCTATTAGGTCTGCTTGGTGCAGAGCTGAGTTCAATTCCAGTATATCCTTGTTAACTTTCTGTCTTGTTGATCTGTCTAATGTTGACAGTGGGGTGTTAAAGTCTCCCATTATTATTGTGTGGGAGTCTAAGCCTCTTTGTAGGTCTCTAAGGACTTGCTTTATGAATCTGGGTGCTCCTGTATTGGGTGGATATATGTTTAGGATAATTAGCTCTTCTTGTTGAATTGATCCCTTTACCATTATGTAATGGCCTTCTTTGTCTCTTTTGATCTTTGTTGGTTTAAAGTCTGTTTTATCAGAGACTAGGATTGCAACCCCTGCCTTTTTTTGTTTTCCATTTGCTTGGTAGATTTTCCTCCATCCCTTTATTTTGAGCCTATGTGTGTCTCTGCACATCAGATGGGTCTCCTGAATACAGCACACTGATGGGTCTTGACTCTTTATCCAGTTTGTCAGTCTGTTTCTTTTCATTGGAGCATTTAGCCCATTTACATTCAAGGATGATATTGTTATGTGTGAATTTGGTCCTGTCATTATGATGTTAGCTGGTTATTTTGCTTGTTAGTTGATGCAGTTGCTTCCTAGCATTGATGGTCTTTACAGTTTGGCATGTTTTTGCAGCAGCTGGTTGTGGTTGTTCCTTTCCATGTTTAGTGCTTCCTTCAGGAGCTCTTGTAAGGCAGGCCTGGTGGTGACAGAATCTCTCAGCATTTGCTTGTCTGTAAAGGATTTTATTTCTCCTTCACTTTTGAAGCTTAGTTTGGCTGGATATGAAATTCTGGGCTGAAAATTCTTTTCTTTAAGAATGTTGTATATTGGCCCCCACTGTCTTCTGGCTTGTAGAGTTTCTGCCGAGAGATCCGCTGTTAGTCTGATGGGCTTCCCTTTGTGGGTAACCCGACCTTTCTCTCTGGCTGCCCTTAACATTTTTTCCCTTCATTTCAACTTTGGTGAATGTGACAATTATGTGCCTTGGAGTTGCTCTTCTTGAGGATTATCTTTGTGGCATTCTTTGTATTTCCTGAATTTGAATGTGGGCCTGCCTTGCTAGGTTGGGGAAGTTCTCCTGGATAATATCCTGCAGAGTGTTTTCCAACTTGGTTCCATTCTCCCTGTCACTTTCAGGTACACCAATCAGACATAGATTTGGTCTTTTCACATAGTCCCATATTTCTTGGAGGCTTTGTTCGTTTCTTTTTACTCTTTTTTCTCTAAACTTCTCTTCTTGCTTCATTTCATTCATTTGATCTTCATTCACTGATACCCCTTCTTCCAGTTGATCAAATCGGCTACTGAAGCTTGTGCATTCGTCACGTAGTTCTCGTGCCATGTTTTTCAGCTCCATCAGGTCATTTAAGGACTTCTCTACATTGGTTATTCTAGTTAGCCATTCATCTAATCTTTTTTTAAGGTTTTTAACTTCTTTGCGATGGGTTCGAACTTCCTCCTTTAGCTCAGAGAAGTTTGATTGTCTGAAGCCTTCTCTAAACTTGTCAAAGTCATTCTCCATCCAGCTTTGTTCCGTTGCTGGCGAGGCGCTGTGTTCCTTTGGAGGGGGAGAGGCGCTCTGATTTTTAGAATTTTCAGCTTTTCTGCTCTGTTTTTTCCCCATCTTTGTGGTTTTATCTGCCTTTGGTCTTTGATGATGGTGACGTACAGATGGGGTTTTGGTGTGGATGTCCTTTCTGTTTGTTAGTTTTCCTTCTAAGAGTCAGGACCCTGAGCTGCAGGTCTGTTGGAGTTTGCCGGAGGTCTACTCCAGACCCTGTTTGCCTGGGTATCAGCAGCAGAGGCTGCAGAACAGTGAATATTGCCGAACAGCAAATGTTGCTGCCTGATCCTTCCTCTGGAAGCTTCGTCTCAGAGGGGTAGCCGGCTGTGTGAGGTGTCATTCTGCCCCTACTGGATGGTGCCTCCCAGTTAGGCTACTCGGGGGTCAGGGACCCACTTGAGGGGGCAGTCTGTCCGTTCTCAGATCTCAAATTCCGTGCTGGGAGAACCACTACAAACTTCAAAGCTGTCAGACAGGGACACTTAAGTCTGCAGAGGTTTCTGCTCCCTTTTGTTCGGCTATGCCCTGCCCCCAGAGGTGCAGTCTACAAAGGCAGGCAGGCCTCCTTGAGCTGTGGTGGGCTCCACCCAGTTCGAGCTTCTTGGCCCCTTTGTTTACCTACTCAAGGCTCAGCAATGGCAGGCGCCCCTTCCCCAGCCTTGCTGCCGCCTTGCAGGTCAATCTCAGACTGCTGTGCTAGCAATGAGTGAGGCTCCATGGGCGTGGGACTCTCCAAGCCAGGCGTGGGATATAATCTCCCAGTGTGCCGTTTGCTAAGACTGTTGGAAAAGTGCAGTATTAGGGTGGGAGTGTCCTGATTTTCCAGGTGCCATCCATCACTGCTTCCCTTGGCTAGGAAAGGGAATTCTCTGACCTCTTGTGCTTCCTGAGTGAGGCGATGCTTCGCCCTGCTTCAGCTCACACTCGGTGGGCTGCGCACCCACTGTCCTGCCCCCACTGTCCGACAAGCCCCAATGAGATGAACCCAGTACCTCAGTTGGAAATGCAGAAATCACCCGTCTTCTGCGTCACTCATGCTGTGGGCTGTAGACTGGAGCTGTTCTTGTTCGGCTATCTTGGAACCACCCCTATTTTGTTAAACTTTTCCAAAAACCAGCTCCTGGATTCATTGATTTTTTTGAAGGGTTTTTTGTGCCTGTATCTCCTTCATTTCTGCTCTGATCTTAGTTATTTCTTGTCTTCTGCTAGCTTTTGAATTTGTTTGCTCTTGCTTCTCTTGTTCTTTCAATTGTGATGTTAGAGTGTCAGTTTTAGATCTTTCCTGCTTTCTCTTGTGGGCATTAGTGCTATAAATTTCCCTCCAAACACTGCTTTAAATGTGTCCCAGAAATTCTGTTGCATTGTGTCTTTGTTCTCATTGGTTTCAAGGAATATCTTTATTTCTGCCTTCATTTTGTTATTTACCCAATAGTTATTCAGGAGCAGGTTGTTCAGTTTCCATGTAGTTGTGTGATTTTGAGTGAGTTTCTTAATCCTGAGTTCTAATGTGATTGCACTGTGGTCTGAGATACTGTTTGTTATGATTTCCGTTCTTTTGCATTTGCTGAGGAGTGTTTACTTCAATTGTGTGGTCACTTTTAGAATAAGTGCTATGAGGTGCTGAGAAGAATGTATATTCTGTTGATTTGTGGTGGAGAGTTCTGTAGAGGTCTGTTAGGTCTGCTTGTTCCAGAGCTGAGTTCAAGTCCTGAATATCCTTGTTAATTTTCTGTCTCGTTGATCTGTCTGATATTTACAGTGGGGTGTTAAAAAGTCTCCAACTATTATTGTGTGGGAGTCTAAGTCTCTTCGTAAGAACTTGCTTTATGAATCTGAGTGCTTCTGTATTGGGTCCGTATATATTTAGGATAGTTAGCTCTTCTTGTTGAATTGATCCCTTTACCAATATGTACTGGCCTTGTCTCTTTTGATCTTTGTTGGTTTAAAGTCTGTTTTATCTGAGACTAGGATTGCAACCCCTGTTTTTTTTTGCTTTCCATTTGCTTGGTAAATATTCCTGCATCCTTTTATTTGAGCCTATGTGTGTCTTTGCACGTGAGATGGGTTTCCTGAATACAGCACACTGCTGGGTCTTGACTTTTTTATCCAATTTGCCAGTTTGTGCCTTTTAATTGGGGCATTTAGCCTGTTTAAATTTAAGGTTAATATTGTTATGTGTGAATTTGATCCTGTTATTAGTATGCTAGTTGGTTATTTTGCCTGTTGATGCGGTTTTTTCATAGTGTCGATGGTCTTTACAGTTTGGTATGTTTTTGCAGTGGTTGGTACTGGTTATTCCTTTCCATTTTAGTGCTTCCTCTGGACTTTTGTAAGGCAGGCCTGGTGGTAACAGAATCTCTCAGCATTTGCTTGTGTGTAAAGGATTTTATTTCTCCTTCGTTTATGAAACTTAGTTTGGCTGGATATGAAATCCTAGGTTGAAAATTCTTTTCTTTAAGAATGTTGAATATTGGCCCTCACTGTCTTCTTGCTTATAGGGTTTTGCAGAGATCTGCTGTTAGTTTGATGGGCTTCCCATTGTGGGTAACCCAGCCTTTCTCTCGGGCTGCCCATAACATTTTTTCTTTAATTTCAGCCTTGGTGAATCTGACGGTTATGTGTCTTGGGGTTGCTCTTCTTGAGGAGTATTTTTGTGGTGTTCTCTGTATTTCCTGAATTTGAATGTTGGCCTGTCTTGCTAGGTTGGGGAAGTTCTCCTGGATAATATCCTGAAGAATGTTTTCTAACTTGGTTCCATTCTCCCTGTCACTTTCAGGTACACCAATCAAATGTAGATTTGGTCTTTTCACATGGTTCCATATTTCTTGGAGGCTTTGTTCATTTCTTTTCACTCTTTTTCCTCCAATCTTGTCTTCTTGCTTTATTTCATTAATTTGATCTTCAATCACTGATATCCTTTCTTCCACTTGATCGAATCAGCTATTGAAGCTTGTGTATGCTTCACGAAGTTCTTGTACTGTGGTTTTCAGCTCCATCAGGTCATTTAAGCTCTTCTCTATACTGGTTCTTCTAGTTAGCCATTTGTCTAACCCTTTTTCAAGGCTTTTAGCTTCCTTGTGATGGGTTAGAACATGTTTCTTTAACTTGGAGAAGTTTGTTATTACCGACCTTCTGAAGCCTACTTTTGTCAACTCATTCATCAAACTCATTCTCCATCCAGTTTTGTTCCCTTGCTGCTGAGGAGTTGTGATCCTTAGGAGAAGAGGCATTCTAGTTTTTGGAATTTTCAGCCATTTTGCACTGGTTTCACCCCATCTTCGTGGATTTATCTACCTTTGGTCTTTGAAGTCGGTGACCTTCAGATGGGGTCTCTGAGTGGCCATCCTTTTTGTTGATGTTGATACTATTTCTTTCTATGTGTTAGTTTTCCTTCTAACAGTCAGGACCCTCTGCTGTAGGTCTGCTGGAGTTTGCTGGAGGTCCACTCCAGATTTTGTTTGCCTGGGTATCACCAGCAGAGGCTACAGAACAGCAAAGATTGCTGCCTGTTCCTTCCTCTGGAAGCTTCATCTCAGAGGGGCACCAGCCAGATGCCAGCCAGAGCTCTCCTTTATGAGGTGTCTGTCGGCCCCTACTGGGAGGTGTCTCCTAGTCAGGAGGCATGGGGTTCAGGGACCCACTTGAGGAGGCAATCTGACCCTTAGCAGAGCTCAAATGCTGTGCTGGGAGATCTGTTGCTCTCTTCAGAGCCGTCAGGCAGGGACGTTTAAGTCTGCTGAAGCTGTGCCCACAGCTGCCCCTTCCCCTAGGTGCTCTGTTACAGGGAGGTGGGGGTTTCATCTGTAAGCCCCTGACTGGGGCTGCTGCCTTTTTTCAGAGATGCCCTGCCCAGAGAGGAGGAATCTAGAGAGGCAATCTGGCCACAGTGGCCTTGCTGAGCTGTGGTGCACTCTGCCCAGTTGGAACTTTGCAGTGGCATTGTTTACTCTGTGAGGGTAAAACCCCCTATTCAAGCCTCAGCAATGGCGGACGCCCCTCCCCCCACCAAGCTCAAGTGTCCCAGGTCAATCTCAGACTGCTGCTATGCTGGCACCGAGAATTTCAAACCACTAGATCTTAAGTTACCTATGCTCCGTGGGGGTGGGACCCACTGAGCCAGAACTTCGCTCCCTGGCTTCAGCACCCCTTTCCAGGGGAGTGAACGGTTCTGTCTTGCTGGTGTTCCAAGCATCCCTGGGATTTGGAAATAAAAACTGCAGCTAGCTCAGTGTCTGCCCAAATGGTTGCCCAGTTTTGTGCTTGAAATCCAGGGCCCTGGTGGTGTAGGCACTGGAGGGAATCTCCTGGTCTGTGGGTTGCAAAGACTGTGAGAAAAGTTCAGTATCTAGTCCAGAGTGCACTGTTCCTCACGGCACGGCACAGTCCCTCACAGTCCCTCACAGCTTCTCTTGGGTAGGGGGAGAGAATTCCTTGTGCTTCCTGGGTGAGGCAACATCCCATCTTGCTTTGGCTTGCCCTCGGTGGGCTGCACCCACTGTCCAATCAGTCCCAGTGAGATGAACCGGGTACCTCAGTTGGAAATGCAGAAATCCCCCTTCTTCTGCGTCGATCTCACTGGGAGCTGCAAACCGGAGCTGTTCCTATTCGGCCATCTTGCCAGCAATCTGTGGGTGACTTTTCTGTGAGAGGTTTTTTTTTTTTTTAAATAATAGTTTATAAGTTATAGTTTGCAAAATATATCATTTAAATGATGCAACAGGCCTATGACGTAGTTAGGGCAGGTACTATGTGATTACTATTACAATTATTATATTTAGATCATTAAATTTAAGTGTGCGATCAGATATAAAACATTTACTTATAAAATGCAAAGTCAAGGCACAGGTTGGCAAAAGCAAGAATCCATTAAAAGAAAAATGATTAGCATCCGCTTAGCTTTCCTACATATTAATGAAGAAAAGAAATGACATAATAAAGAACTGAGCAAATAATTTGCAATTCACAGACGAGTCCCTGTCCATGGAAAAATTGGCATTTATCTGATGGAGATTAAGTATCTAGAATATGTAAAGAATCTCTATAAATCAATAAAACAAGCTAATAGAGTAATAGGCAAAATTATGAACAGTTTGCATAAGGGGAATCCAATGCTAAGAAATATATGAAAAACTACTTATATTCTGGTTAATCAGGTATTATCTTTACAATCACTTTACAGATACGGAAGCTGAATGCAGGAAGGTTGAGTGGTTGGTCCAGGTTCAACCAAGATGATAATTGTTGGAGCCTGGCCTCATGCTGTTCCCAGTCTAAATATGTAGGGCATGTATTTTGCAAGCCTTTCTCTTATTCTCCTCAGTCACAGTATTTTGTAATGCACAGAGAAACTAATGTCTAATTTAGATGTAGTAGTTCAACTATAACTTAGGTAGAAGGATGGGAGAAGTGTGGAGAAAAGCCAATAATTGTAGTAAAATGTTGGTTTAAGCTTTTGGACTCCCAGTATGTCTTTTCATTTGGCAAACTGCCTTTGGAACATTTTGACTGAGTAGTTACTCCCAGGGAACACAGGCATTTCATTTGTGGCCTCTTTATTCATTTTATTCATGCTTCTGCTGGGATTTCGTGAATATGACTATAATGAAACTGGACTTCTTAGTTCTTTTCTTTTGGGTACAAGCATAGGTTAAGCAATAAAAACCTAAAGAGAACACAAATTAAATGATTTTTATGCTGCTATTTTCTTGATGTGCATTTTATTCCATAAAGTGTTGCTCTGAGACTTTATATATATCTTAAGAATTTGGAGGCCGGGCACAGTGGCTCATGCCTGTAATCCCAGCACTTTGAGAGGCAGATCACGAGGTCAGGAGATTGAGACCATCCTGGCCAACATGGTGACCAAAATACAAAAATTAGCTGGGCATGGTGGTGCGTGCCTGTAATTCCAGCTACTCAGGAGGCTGAGGCAGGAGAATCTCTTGAACCTGGGAGGCAGAGGTTGCAGTGAGGTGAGGTCTTGTATCTACCAATTTTGTTGCATTATTTTCAAAATTCTAATAGAATATTTGAAAAAATATATTTGTATATTTTCCTGGATTTTGTATGTAAACAGTCAGTGTCTGCAGTTAAGGCAGTGTTGTCTCCTTTTAGTAAAGATTCAACAGTTATTTGCCCTCTTTTTGTTTATTTGTTTTTAATTTTTGCATAGCTGGGAACCTATCATATAACTTGAATGGTAGAGGCAATAGTGTGAGTCTTGCCCTTAATGGAAATGGTTCTAAAATGTCATCAAGTATGATATTTCCTTTTCATTTTTGACTGGTTATTTACCCTTCTGGGTGGGAAACTATAGATTATATTTTTGTTCTTTTAGATTTTAACCTTAATTTTTAGCACCTACTTTGCTACAGAGCTATTTTAAAGTTATCAAATGTCTATTTTTCTTTAATATTTCAAGTGCAGTACACATTCCAAGGTATGATTATTATTCTTGCCTATAGCAATTATCAGGTGTTGGCCAAATCATGATTTTCTTTTTCTGTCATTCTTTTTTCATTTACTAATAGAATTCTACTGTGATGAAGAGCTGTGTCTTCTTCATGTATTTCTATATTCATTAATTGTTTAAATCAGTAAAAATTTATGGATATTTACTTTGTTCTATGACTTATAATCAGGTACTGTCATTATTTATCTTATTGCTCAAATTGTCCCAAATTTGGCCACTGGTAGCTCCTTCAGGTTGGTTCCTAGGTTGTTTCAACATGTCCCCATCCATTGTTGAAAACTTCCTTACATTCTGGTACCACAAGACATTTCAGACTCATCTTGTACTTCCCCTCCCTTTGCCTTGGAATTAACCATTTCTCTAAGGAGATCTGGTTTTTTTTATTGGAGAGTGATATTTTGAAACCTAGATTTGTATTCTAGTTGAACACATTGCTGCTGGTGTAATGTTGCTGTAGTCCCTCTTAGCTGACAGAGCTAGGAGATATGTATGTGCATGCTTATGTATATTACATGTGTATATGTGTGTACACCATACACATGTATAGACAGAAACATATACATCTATATGTATCTATTTCTGTATGTATTTCTACATAGATCTGTATCTATTTATTTTTGTATCTGTTTATTTCTAACCATGTGTATATATGAGTAAAACATGAGTTCAACTCCAAATCCATGTCAACCACTGCAGTTCAACTGAGCCTTCTTTCCTTATTTCTAGCTCTTTTCAATAGTGAGAAACCTGGTTCTTGTAACAAGCAACTCATTTTTGTAATCCCAGTATACACATGAAATCATTTTACAATTGCTAACCAATGAAAAACAATTCACGGCAGTGAAAAACAAATCTATAAACTTGAGTACAATGTTTGTGTGCAGTTCAATTTGCATATTAGAAGGCTTATAATATTTAGTCAAAATAGTCAAAATCCAGTTACTTAGGTTAGTTCTTTTCGACCCCAACCCACTCACTTATGGTTATGTTATTTATTTGCAATACATTTAGGTTCATTTGTTACTGTTTTTATTTCATTTGAGTTCTCCTAGATCTCAGTTGATTTTAATTATTTATTGTGGGGGTACATCGGAAGCATTATCATGTTGTAAGCATCTGAACTATAACACAAAGCACTCAGGCAATGTCACTTTTCCATCCCTATCTTTTATCCCATTCCCAGTTTCCTTCCTATTTTTTCCATCTATCCCTATAGGTCATCAATCACATTCATTTCTGCTTTATCCTTCCTGTAATTCTTTTTGCAAAAGCAGGGAGTTAAATGTATCTTTTCTTAAATCCTTTCTCTCTTCCATGAAGGGTAAGGATACTATAGATACTCCTTTATACTTTGCTGTTTCACTCTACAATATATCCTGGAAATCATTCTGTATTAGTTCATAGAGATTCTGCTTATTCTTCAATGTTCTTTTTATATCTGCATAGTACTCTGTTGGGTTGATTTATCATAGGTCAACCACTCTCTGTTGTTGCTCTTTTTTATACTTTAAGTTCAGGGGTACATGTGCAGGTTTGTTACATAGGTAAATGTGTGTCATGGGGGTTTGTTGTATAGATTATTTCATCACTCAGGTATTGAGCCTAGTACCCACTAGTTATTTTTTCTGATTCTCTCCCTCCTCCCACCCTCCACCCTCCACTCTCCACCCTCCAATGGGCCCCAGTGTGCATTGTTCCCCTCTATGTGTCCATGTGTTCCCATCATTTAGTTCCTACTCATTAGTTGAGAACATGTGTTATTTGATTTTCTGTTCCTGCGTTAGTTTGCTATGGATAATGGCCTCCAGCTCCATCCATGTCCCTGCAAAAGGACATGATCTCGTTCTTTTTCGGTGATGTAGTATTCATGTTGTATATGTACTACATTTTCTTTATCTGGTCTGTCATCGTTGGGAATTTAGGTTGATTTCATGTCTTTGCTATTGTAACCACTCTCTTTTGTGTGAGTATTTAGATTGTTTTCAGTATTTTGCCATCAGGCAATGGTGGAATAAATAACATGCACGTGCGTTTTCATGTTGTTGGAGGTGTATCGTTAAATTTCTAGAAGAGGGATAGCTCAATCAAAAGGTAAGCCCATATGTATGGGATCTTTTTGTTTATAGCTTAAAAATTTTTTTTAATGTTTTAAAAAAACTCATAAAATTTACTGTGTCAACCATTTCTAAGTAGACAGTTCAGTGGTGTTAAGTATATTCACATTGTTGTGCAGCCAATCTCCAGAAATATCTCATCTTGCAAAGCTGGAACTGTGTGCCCATTAAACAACTCCTCTTTGTCCACCTCCACCAACCCCTGGCGGCCCCCATTCTACTTTCTGTTTCTATTAATTTGACTACTGTGGATACCTCATATAAGTGGAATCATATAGTATTTGTCTTTTGTGACTAGTTATTTCACTTAGCATAATATTTTCAGCATTCGTCCATGTTGTACCCTATATCAGAATTTCCTTCCTTTTCAAGGCTGAATAATACTCCATTGTATATATACTATATTTTGTTTATCCATTCATGTGTCGATGGACATTTGGCTATTGTGATAGTGGTGCTGTGAACATGAGTGTGCCGATATTTCCTTGAGATCCTGCTTTCAATTCTTCTTAATACATAACTAGAATTGAAATTGCTAGATCATATGGTAATTCTATGTTTAATTTTCTGGGGATCTGCCATGCTGTTTTCACAGCAGGTATACCATTTTATATTCTCACCAACAGTGTGTAAGGGTTCCACTTCTCTCTATCCTCATCAACACTTGCCATTTTCTGTATTTTTTTTCTTTTGATAGTAGCTATCCTAATGGGTATGAGGATATATCTGATTATTGTTTTGATTTGCATTTCTGTAATGATTAGTGATGCTGGACATCTTTTCATGTGCTTGTTGCTCATTTTTAGGTCATCTTTGGAGAAATACCTACTCAAGTCCTTTGCCCATTTCAAAATTGGATTATTTGTTTTTGTTTCCGTTGAGTGGCAGAGGCTCTCTATATATTCTGTATATTAACACATTTTCAGATGTGTGATTTTCAAATATTTTCTTCCATTTCATAGGTTGCCTTTTAGCTCTGTTGACTATGTCCATTGATGCACAGAAGTTTTGAATTTTCGTGTAGTCTAGTTTTACTTTTGTTGTCTGTGCTTTTTATGTCATATCCTGGAAATCCTTGCCAAATCCAATGTTATGAGGCCTACCCCCCTGTGTTTTCTTCTGAGAGTTTTATAGTTTTAGGCCTTATGTTTAGGTCTTGATCCATTTTGGGTTACTTTTTGTGTATGGTATAAGGTCAGGGTCTATGCTCATGTATAGTTTTATTACATCTTGCCAAATTCTCCCCCCAAAGAGAAAGTAGTACCAGTCTGCATTCCCACCACCAGTACATCACAATGCCTGTTTCCCCACAGCCTTCCCAACAGAATGTGTTTTCATTTTACAATTCTTGCCAATCTGAGAAGTAAAAAATGTTATCAGTGTTGTTTAATTTTCATTTCTATAATTATGTATAAAATTTGAACAATTTCTGGTATGTTTAAGGTTTATTTTTAGTTATTTTGGTGAATTATGTATTTTTTTCAATTTTTCTGTTTTGTTTCATTTTTATTTTATTTTATTTATTTTATTTTATTTTATTTATTTTATTTATTTTATTTTATTTTACTTAGAGATGGAGTCTTGCTCTGTCGCCAGGCTGGAGTGCAGTGGCACCATCTTGGCTCACTGCAACCTCCGCCTCCCGGGTTCAAGCAATTCTCCAGCCTCAGCCTCCAGAGTAGCTGGGACTACAGGCACACGCCACCATGCCTAGCTAATTTTTGTATTTTTTAGTAGAGACAGGGTTTCACTATGTTGGGCAGGATTGTCTTGATCTCCTGACCTCGTGATCCACCCTCCTCAGCCTCCCAAAGTGTTGAGATTACAGGTGTGAGCCACTACTCCTGGCCATGTTTTATTTTTAAATGTATCAGTATGCTATATTAATAGATTTCTTAGTTTTTAGACAATTTTTCACTCTTGAAATAAATCTCTCTTGACTGTGGTGTATTGTTTTGTCAATGTGTTGAATTCTATTTGTTAATATTTTATTTAGTATTTTTGCATTGATGTTTACAAGTGATATTATATGAATGATATTGTGTAGTCTAAACCTTACCACATTTTGGTTTCAGTGTAATAATTTGCTTTATAAAAGCAAGTAGAAAGTTTCCTTCATTTTCAAGACTTGGAACAATTTATGGAGCATTGGGACTGTTTGGAGTCTGGGAATTTTTCTGTGAAACCATTTGTGTTTGGTACTGTTCAACATTTTCACTTTTTTTCTTATAATTTTTTCTGTGTTTTTTCCTATACAAAATTGGTCTTTTTAAGCATTTTTGTCTCTAGTGAGATGTAATTAACATCTGTATTTCCTTAGGAAATTACTCATTTCATCTAATTTTTCAATTTTATTTATGTAGAGATCTACAAAGCATTTTCTTATGGCTTTAAAATTTTTCTTGTATTTCCTTTTTGTCATTTCTTATTTTATTTTCCTTTCTTCCTTCCCTTTTTTTTTTTTTTTGGAGTCTTGCTCTGTCGCCCAGGCTGGAGTACAGTGGCGTGATCTTGGCTTACTGCAGTCTCAACCTTCCAGGCTTAGTTGATCCTCCCACCTCAGCCTCCCAAGTAGCTGGGACTAGGTGTGTGCCATCATGCTTGGCTAATTTTTGCATTTTTTATAGAAACAGGGTCTCCTTATATTTCCTAGGCTGGTCTCAAACTCCTGGATTCAAGTAATCCACCTGCCTTGGCTTCCCAAAGTGCTGGGTTTACAGCATTGAGCCACCATGCTGAGCCCATTTCTTATTTTCTATGTTTGTATTATCTCTCTTTGTGAAAGTAGCTAGCAGTTTGTCTATTTTGTTAGGTTTTCTTTCTTTCTTTTTTTTTTTAAGGAAATAACTAGGATTTTGATTTATTGATCAGTTCTACTAGTTTTCTGTTCTCTGTCTCATTACTTTCTGCTTTTATCATTATTTCTGTCTTTATGCTTTCTTTTGGTTTGTTACTCTTAAAAAATTTCGAGCTAGATATTTAAATCATGTATTTAGTTCTTTTATTTTACTGGTAAAAATGTTTAGTGATACAAAGTTTTCATTCATCGCTGCTTTGAATATACCTCATACACACTAATATGTAGTTTTCATTATTTTATTTTTATTTTTTTATTTTTAAAAATTTTTTATTTCATTAGTTTTTGGGGAACAGGTGGTATTTGATTACATGTATAAATTTTTTAGTGGTGATTTCTGAGATTTTGGTGCACCCACAGGAGCAGTGTACATGGTACCCAATGGTGTAGTCTTTTTTTTTTTTTTTTTTTTTTTTCAGACAGAGTTTTGCTCTCGTTGCCCAGGCTGGAGTGCAATGGGGCGATCTCAGCTCACTGCAACCTCTGCTTCCCGGTTCAAGTGATTCTCCTGCCTCAGCCTCCTGAGTATCTGGGATTACAGGCATGCACCACCATGCCTGGCTAATTTTGTATTTTTATTAGGGACTGGGTTTCTCCATGTTGGTCAGGCTGGTCTCGAACTCCAGACCTCAGGTCATCCGCCTGCCTTGCCCTCCCAAAGTGCTGGGATTACAGGCGTGAGCCACTGTGCCCAGCCCATTATATCATTCTTATGCTTTTACATTTTTATAGCTTAGCTCCCACTTATAAGTGAGAACATATGATGTTTGGTTTTCCATTCTTGTGTTACTTCACTTAGAATAATGGATCCCAACTCCATCCAGGTTGCTGTGAATGCCATTATTTTGTTCCTTTTTATGGCTGATTAGTATTCCATGGTTTTGTGTGTGTGTGTGTTGTTGAATAGGGTGTCCTTTCTCTGCTTTATGTTTTTGTTTGCTTTGTCAAAGATCAGTTGGTTGTAAGTATTTGGGTTTATTTCTGGGTTCTCTAGTCTGTTCCATTGGTCAATGTGCCTGTTTTTATATCAGTACCATGCTGTTTTGGTGACTATAGCTTTACAGTATAGTTTGAAATCAGGTAATGTAATGCCTCCAGATTTGTTCTTTTTGTATAGTATTGCTTTGGCTACGTGGGTTCCATTTTTGGTGCCACATGAATTTTAAGATTGTTTTTTCTAGTTCTGTGAAGAACGATGGTGGTATTTTGATGGGAATTGCATTGAATTTGTAGATCACTTTTGCCATATGGTCATTTTCACAATATTGATTCTGCTTATCCATGAGCGTGGGATGTGTTTCCATTTGTTTGTGTTGCCTATGACTTCTTTCAGCAGTGTTTTGTAGTTTTCCTTGTAGAGGTCTTTCACCTCCTTGGTTAGGTATATTTCTAAGCATTTTATTTTATTTTTGCAGTTATTGTAAAACAGGTTGAGTTCTTGATTTGATTGTCAGCTTGGTCACAGTTGGCATATAGCAGTGCTACTGATTTGTGTACATTGATTTTGTACTCTGAAACTTCACTGAATTTATCAGATATAGGAGCTTTTTGGATGAATCTTTGGGGTTTTCTAGGTATGTGATCATCATATCATTGGTGAACACGGACAGTTTGACTTCCTCTTTACTAATTTGGATGCCCTTTATTTCTTTTTCTTGTCTAATTGCTCTGGCTAGGACTTCCAGGAGTATGTTGAACAGAAGAGGTGAAACTGGATATCCTTGTCTTGTTCCAGTTCTCAGGGGGAGTGCTTTCAGCTTTTTCCCATTCAGAATTATGTTGGCTGTGGGTTTGTCATAGATGGCTTTTATTACATTAAGGCATTTCCTTTGTATGCTGATTTTGCAGAGAGTTTTAATCATAAAGTGATACTGGATTTCGTCCAATGTTTTTTCTGCATCTATTGAAATGATCCTGTGATTTTTGTTTTTAATTCTGTTCATGTGGTGTATCACATTTATTGTCTTTTGGATGTTAAACTATCCAAGCATCCCTTCTGTGAAGCCCACTTGATCACGCTGGATTATCTTTTTGATATGCTGTTGGAATTCAGTTAGCTAGTATTTTTCTTTTTTTTTTTTTTTTTGAGGATTTTTGTATCTGTATTCATTGGGGATATTGGTATGTACTTTTCTTTTTCTGTTAGGCCCTTTCCTGGTTTTGGTAATAGGGTAATACTGGCTTCATAGAATGATTTAGGGAGGATTCTCTCTTTTTCTATCTTGTGGATTAGTGTCAGTAGGATTGGTACCAATTCTTTGAATGTCTGATAGAATTCAGCTGTGAATCTGTCTAGTCCTGGACTTTTTTTTGTTGGCAGTTTTTTAATTACCATTTCAGTCTCACTGCTTGTTATTGGTTTGTTGTGAGTTTTCATTTCTTTCTGGTTTAATCTAGGAGGGTTGTATATTTCCAGGAACTTATCCATCTCCTGTAGGTTTTCTAGTTAATGCTCATAAAGGTGTTCATAGCCTTGAATGATCTTTTGTATTTCTTTGGTATTGGTTGTAATATCTCCCATTTCGTGTCTAATTCAGTTTATTTGGATCTCCTTCTTTTCTTGATTAATCTTGCTAATGTTCTATAAATTTTATCTGTCTTTTCAAAGAACCAGCTTTTTGTTTTATTAATTTTTTTATATTTTATTTATTTTTGTTGTTGTTTGTTTCCATTTTATTTAGTTCTGCACTGATCTTGGTTGTTTTCTGCGGCTGGGTTTGGGTTTGGTTTGTTCTTGATTCACTGCTTCCTTAAGGTGTGACCTTAGATTGTCTATTTGTGCTCTTTCAGACTTTTTGATGTAGGTGTTCAATGCTATGAACTTTGCTCTTAGCACCACTTTTGCTATATCGCAGAAGTTTTGATAGGTTGTATCACTGTCACTGTTCAGTTCAAAGAATTTTCAGGTTTCCATCTTGATTTCCTTGTTGATGCAAAGACCATTCAGGAGCAGGTTATTTAATTTCCATGTATTTGTAGTGTTTTGAGGGTTCCTTTTGGAGTTGATTTCCAGTTTTATTCCACTGTGGTCTGAGAGAGTACTTGATATAATTTCGATTTTCTTAAACTTGTTGAGACTTGTTTTGTGGCCTATCATAAGGTCTGTCTTGGAGAATTTTCCACGTACCGGTGAATAGAATGTATATTCTGCAGTTGTTGGATAGAATGAGAACATAAATATCTGTTATGTCCATTTGTTCTATGGTATGGTTAAGTCCATTGTTTCTTTGTTGAGTTTCTGTCTTGATGACCTGTCTAGTGCTGTCAGTGGAGTATTGAAGTCCACCACTATTATCGTGTTGCTGTCTATCTCATTTCTTAAGTCTAGAAGTAAATATTTTATAAATTTGGGAGCTCCAGGGTTAGGTACATATAATTTAGGATTGTGGTATTTTCCTGTTGGATTAGTCCTTTTATCATTATCTAATGTCCCTCTTTGTCTGTTTTAGCTGCTGTTGCTTTAAAGTTTGTTTTGTCTGATATAAAAATAGCTATTCTTGCTCACATTTCCTGTCCACATGCATGGAATATTTTTTTCTACCCCTTTACCTTAGATTTATGTGAGTTCTTATGTGTCAGGTGAGTCTCTTGAAGACGGCAGATACTTGGTTGATGAGTTCTTACCCATTCTGCCATTCTGTATCTTTTACGTGGAGCGTTTAGGCCATTTACATTCAACATTAGTATTGAGATGTGAGGTACTGTTCTATTCATCATGCTATTTGTTGCCTGAATACCTTGGTTTTTTTTTTTTCATTATGTTATTGTTTTATAGGCCCTGTGAAATTTATGATTTAAGGAGGTTCTGTTTTGTTGTATTTTCAGTATTTGTTTCAAGATTTAGAGCTCCTTTTAGCAGTTCTTGTGGTGGCTTAGTAGTGGCGAATTCTCTTAGCATTTGTTTGTCTGGAAAAGACTGTATCTTTCCTTCATTTATGAAGCTTAGTTTTGCTGGATACGAAATTGTTGGCTGATAATTGTTTTGTTTAAGGAGGCTAAATATAGTACCTCAATCCCTTCCAGCTTGTAGGTTTCTGTTTAGAAATCTCCTGTTAATCTGATAGGTTACCTGATGCTTTTGCCTCACAGCTGTTAAGATTCTTTCCTTCGTCTTGACTTTAGATAACCTAATGACTATATGCCCAAGCGGTGATCTCTTTGCTATGAATTTACCGTGTGTTCTTTGAGCTTCTTTTATTTGGATGTCTAGATCTCTAGCAAGGCCAGGGAAGTTTTCCTTGATTATTCCCTCAAGTAAGTTTTCCAAACTTTTAGATTTTTCTTCTTCCTCAGGAACACCAATTAATTTTAGGTTTGGTTGTTTAACGTAATTCCAAATCTCTTGGAAGCTTCGTTCATTTTTTTTTTTTGATTCTTTGTCTTTGTCAGATTGGGTTAATTTGAAAGCCTTGTCTTTGAGCTCTGAAGTTCTTTCTTCTACTTGTTTATTTCTATTGTTGAAACTTTCCAGTGTATTTTGCATATCTCTGAGTGTGTCTTTTATTTCCAGAGGTTGTGATTGATTGTTTTTTATTTGTGGTATCTATTTCTCTCAAGATTTTTCCATCCATAGCTTGTATTAATTTTTAAATTTAAGTTGTTTTTCACCTTTTGCTGGTGCCTCCTTGAGTAGCTTAATAATTGACCTTCTGAATTCTTTTTCTGTCAATTCAGTGATTTCTGCTTGGTTTGGATCCATTGCTAGTGAGCTACTGTGATCTTTTGGGGTGTTACAGAACCTTGTTTTGTCATATTACCAGAATTGTTTTTCTGGTTTCTTCTCATTTGGGTAGACTATGTCAGAGAAAGGATCTGGGACTCAAGGGCTGCTGTTTAAATTTTTTTTGGCCCCCAGCATGATCCCTTGATGTGGTGCTCTCCCCATTCCCCTATGGTTGGGGCTTCCTGAGAGCTGGACTGCTGTGATTGTTATTGCTCTTCTGGGTCTGGCCACCCAGCAGAGCTACTAGGCTATGGGCTGGTACTTCGGGGTTTCTTCAAAGAGTCTTGGGATGTGATCTGTCTTCAGGTCTCTCAGCCAGCACTTGCTCCAGTTACCACCACCACACCTGGCTAATTTTTGTATTTTTTGTAGAAATGGGGTCTCCCTATGTTGCCTAAGCTGAATTTGACCTCCTGGGCTCAAGCGATCATCCCACCTCAGCCTCCCAATGTGACAGGATTACAGACATGAGCCACGCACTCGACTTAATCTTGTCTTTTAGTTCCGTTTTTTTTTTTCTGAGTTTCATCACTTTCTTCTCACTCGTTCATGTTTTTTGTCCGTGTCTTTTCTTAGTTTGGGAATTTCTGGCTGAAGGTGGCTTTTAGCATCCCTCATCCTGCCTATTTCTTTATCTGTATTTTATTCTCTATTTTGGTGTCTTGTATTTCCTCAGTGCTTCCTATGAACTATTCATTTGAGCCCCTCTCTTGGGCATTTAATAATTTATTATTTATCTTTGAGTTTTTTTTTTTTTTTTTTTTTTTTGGTTATCCAGGCTGGAGAGCAGTGGTGCAATCATACCTCTCTGCAGCCTTGAACCCTAGGCTCAAAGGGATCCTGCTGCCTCAGCCTCCCAGATAGCACTACAGACGTGAGCAACCACATTTGGCCAACTTTTTTATTTTTGTTTTTTTGTAGAGATGGGGTCTCACTATGTTGCCCAGAATGGTCTCAAACTCCTGGCTTCAAGAAGTTCTCCTATTTTGGCCTCCCAATATACTGGGATTACAGGCATGAGCCAGAGCACCTGGCCTAATTTTGTCATTTTCTTCCATTTCTTTTCTGAGGGTCATCATTTTCTCTTCACACTTTCCTGTTTTTTGTCCATATCTTTTCTTAGTTTTTGAATTTCTGGCTCAAGGTAGCTTTTCCTATCCCAAATTCTTGTTTGAGTATATTGGTTCCATCTGGAATGTTGCCTTCTAGTTTTCTTGTGCTTCATGGTTGTTTTGTTGAAGGGAATCTACCTCTGTTGCTGTGTGTTGGATATTCTGTCTTTTTAAAATAATACTTAAGTATGAGTCTGTTCATCATTTTTTTGTTTGTTTTTATGATATTGGGGTGTTTTATAGGATTTTTAGCTCATTGGCTCCCTCTTCTGTCACTATAGCAAAGTCCAGATCTTTGTTTTGGTAGCATCGGAAGGTTTGTGGTCTCTGAATTTTAGCTCTCTTGTCATCAGGTAGGATTCCAAATTTTCCCTTTTTTCCTGTTTCTCTTTTAGCCATCCAATAGCCAAAGGGCATTTCTCTCTACTTTTTGTTTTCTTATTTATTTCCCAGAAGCTACGTGTTTCAAAAACTGGTCGTTAAGATTGTGTCTGCTTTTACATCCCATTCCTATAGTCAGCTCTGTGATCTGTCTAGATACCTTTTTAGTATTTTGAAACTTAGGGTTGACTTTGTCTTTCCTCTGATGGTTTTAGATCAACCTTAAGTTCATCACTAATTCCCTTCTCTCTTTGTTATAGTTTTTCACATTCTACCTTTGTTTGCAATAAAGCCTTCTGGCAGATCAGGGACAGAGGAGGAGCATGAGATATCACTTGCTGGGATTAGGTGTTTTTTTCTTATTTTAATTTACAGTTGTTTTGGATTTTGGTCAGTTCTGTTTTCAGGTGATCCCGAGGACATGGTTTTTGTGTAGTTTTGCTGCTTATTTTTCTTGTTCTCTATTGCTTCTGGAGGAAATATTGAAAGATGGAGACATAAGCAACCACCTTTGTCAGCCTGAGAGTTTCCAAAGCTGAATGTTTTAAAAGTGCATTTTTAACTATTTTTCTTCATTTTGAGTTTTGATGTTACATTTTGTCACATTATCTCATTAAATTTGCACATCTCTGAGCTACACATACTATCTCCATTTCATGAATGAAGAAATCAAGGTCCAGCAAGATTAAATGACTCAAGGGAGATCACACAACCAGAAACTGATAGAGATTCTAATCAACTCTAAAATTGTATGATGCCAAGCTCTTGTTCTTTCCACTACATCTTGCCATCTCCCTGAGTAACTGAACTTAGAAAGCCCATGCATTAATTAAATACTGCAACCTAAAACATTTTAGTGATTATAAATGTAAACTGTCAGTTTATTCATCTGTTCCTTGTCCCTCCTGTTATCTTGCAGTCCTGTTATATTTTTAGTAGCCTCTTCTCCACTGGCTTCTACTCCTTGACCTTCTAAGGTACATTTTCTTTCCTGTAAATGAGATCATTTACATTAAGTGCTGTCTCTTGAAAAAAATGATTCAACAGATGTCAATTTTGTTTATTTATTTATTTTCCTAATAGAGGTTTTTACTCTATCTCCCCTTAAAGCAGACCTACCATCATTTCCCTCTTGGCCCACTTTCACGTACGGGAGGACCCGTGCACACTCACCTTGCTTTCAAAACTCACTGCCCTCCCTGTGCAAACTCCTCACTTCATGGAAATGATAGCCCCAAGTAGCAGTTGGCAACAGCTTTTGGCTCCTCCTTTCTGGAGTGGGTGTTGTATTGTCTGTAGTTTTCTTTAAAGTAATTTAATCTGCACCTTAGGGGTGCTTAGTTAACATTTTTGAAGTACCTTAATCATGAATCTACACTCCAGGGGTAGTTAGTTAACATTTGAAAGACCCTAATCAAAATTCTATACTCCAGAGGCAACCAGTGCCTCAGATACTGCTCTCAACCTGTACCAGTGGGTGCATTAATTAGAATAAAAGATGTAAGAAGTAATTTTTCACGGTGAAGGAAATGCTATTTAAGATATGTAGTTGGCCAGTTTCCTACACAGAGATAAGACATGAGTGGAGGCTGAGGATACAGATTTGGCAAGGGCAACAGTCTTCCAACCTAGGTAGGCCCTTGATTTGGTCCTGTGCTTGCTGCTTTTGGTGGAGGATTTGGTTTGGTTGGCTCACCTGGCCTGTGGAGCGCATTAAGTCTCTATTACCCTGCATGGGCCAAATCCAGCCTGCTTCTGTCTGCTTCTCCATCCAGCGCTCATTGGAACTGTACTCCGGCTCCTCTCCATGTTTGCATTTCTTGTCCACAGAGATGTTATTCTCAATCTTGAGTCAGATGATTTCTTTTTAATTTCTTAATTTACATTTTTAAATTTAATTATATTTTGAGCATATTGGATATGTTAAGAGTGTGAATTTATAGTGCCATTTTGATCAGAAGCACTCACATTATTTTTAAATGGTAACTTTCTTACTATTTTCTGCTTGAGAATATTGTCAGTATTCTCAGGCCAGGTTCTCATCTGTGGGGCTTCTAGATAAGTAACTTGTTTGATATTCTAGTGGTCTAATTAGGCTGGGTGATGTTTTTGAACATTCCTTTTTATATTTAATTCTATTCAATAGTGACAGTTCTCATGTGATAGAGGGATAATATTCTTGAATACATGTGATTTAAGTTACGTAGATTGAAATCATATACGTGATTTTTGTGTAATTTGTGTATCATGCGTAGTATAAGGAATGACATCTACCAAGAGTTTCTATAGTAAACATTACTATTGTCCTATATCTTAGTTAACATGTACAAATATAAATGAAATAATGCAGTTTATGAAGTAAAATATTGAAGTATATCACCAGGGCCCTTATTTTCTGGGGTTTGGTGACGTGTATGTGTGGTATGGCATATATTACTGATCTTGTCCCATCAAATATACTGAGCAAAGGAAGCAGTCATGATGAACTGCTGGTCTAGATTGCTTTCTGTACTCACTAGGACACAAAGTAATTTTTAAAATAAAATATTTAACTGTATAAATAGTCTATTTAGCTTTTTTATATGTTATTTTTTAAGTGAGCCATCTATAATATAGGTATACATGTAAGTAGCTGTAGGCTATGTAACCAAGGATATATAGACGTAAACTATACTTTTTTTTTTTTTTTTTTTGAGGCAGAGTTTTGCTCTCTTGCCCAGGCTAGAGTGCAGTGGTGCGATCTTGGCTCACTGCAACCTCCGCCTCCTGGGTTCAAGCAATTCTCCTGCCTCAACCTCCCGAGTAGCTGGGACTACAGGCGTGTGCCACCACACCCAGCTAATTTTTGTATTTTTAGTAGAGATGGGGTTTCACCATGTTGGCCAGGATGGTCTCGATCTCTTGACCTCTTGATCCGCCTGCCTCAGCCTCCCAAAGTGCTGGGATTACAGGCGTGAGCCACCACACCCAGCCTGTAAACTATACTTAGTGGAATCATGGAATTGTAGCAAATGAAAGGACCATAGATATTATCTAGTCAATCTTTTCATGAGTCCCAGAGAGTTTTAGCTAAGCCCTCCTTTCATGATTCCATTCTTAGCTTCAATCACAGAGATGATTTATAGCCATTTAGACATACATACCAATATATCCATATCTATACATACAATGTGTGTGTGTGTGTGTAGGGGGCTGTGATCACAAGCACTTGGGGCCAATAGAATTTTAGTAGAAATAATTGGTTAAAGGGCATTAAAATCTTTTAATATTTAGCATTATCAGTCTGTGAAAGTCTTCGAAACTAGGTTTGAGAAATCTTTACTCATTAAGACCCTCAGAGCAGAAAAATCAAGGGTAAGAGAACTGGGAAAGGAAGTTAAGTATTTCTAATTTTAAAGTGTTCTAAAACCTACATGTTGAGTACATATTGTAGCAATATAGATACTAGGGAATGATTTGGAGTTCAGTAGTTTGGAAATACGTATATTTTGTTATAATTCTGGTGTGAGAGTTTACTGAATTCCTGTTAAATTATTTTTGTGCAGGGCTTTTTTCATAAAGCACCAGTAATTCTACCTGACCTCACAGGGTTTTGTGATATTAGACTAGTCATGGTTGATTATATTATCCTTTTAAATTGCCTTTTAATTTTCAGCTGATGTAAGTGAAATAGATAATATAAATTAATTAATATTGGATCTGTTCAGTGTTTATGCTCTAGGAGATTTCAGGAGACAAACAGAAAGAGAAGGTTCTAAACAAGTGCCGTTTGGGGCTGTGTCATTTTATTATTCATACCTTGCTTATTTGTTGTTCTTTAATGGGCTATCTATCATATTAGTGTGTATGTAAGTGGCTACATGTGACATAATCTCAAGTCTTATTGATTTAAACTGCATTTACCTCATCACTAATCACTCTTGTGGCAGGTAGCTGCAGTGTTCAGGGGGCACTTTTTATGTGTCACGTTTGTGACTCATACGTGCTCTTTTGTGAAGAGCATTTTGTCTCACCTAAATTCCTATTACTTTTTGGTCCTACCTGAAGCTCTGCTTACAATTTTGAGTATTTCTACCTGCAGTCCCCAAACATACTGAATTTAGTTGGCTTGTTGGCCGCTAAATACTTTTCTCTCCTTGCTGTGGGGTTGGTTTTGCTGGATGGAGTACTTCTCTTTCCTGAAGTATCTAGCTTCTTCATGTGTAAAACAAAACCAGTAACTGAAATGTCAAATTTGGAAATATCAATGACTTTTTTTGATCTGCCTTCAGAGTTGCATTGTCATCTTTATAAGCTTAAGACTTCCTGGTTTTATTCCAAGTTTTACTAATATTCAAAAAGTTTATTTGTTAAATCCCATATCATCAAATGCACTCCACATTGCAAGTAAAACCAAATGAATCTGGTCATTATACCTCTTTCTACTCATGGATTTCAGGGATCTAATGAGCTTAGTAAGATTTGCATCATGGATAAATAGAGGACTTATAAGAATAAAACTTGTGTAAGTGATTATATCATGTATGTAATTAAAATGGTTTTGATTCAGATTTAAATTTTTTTTTTTTATTGTGGTAACGTCACATACCATAAAGCCTACCATTTTAACCATTTTGGAATGTACAGTCCTGCAGTGTTAAATACATTGATAGTGTTGTGCAACCATCACCACCATCTATTTCCATTACTCTTTTCATTCTTGTAAAACTGAAACTCTGTACTCATTAAAGACCAATTCCCCATACCCCTCTTCTCCCAGCTCTTGGCAACCACCATTCTACTTTCTGTTTCTATGAATTTGACTAAGTACGGCATATAAGTAGAAACATACAGTATTTGTCTTTTTTTTGACTGAGTTATTTCATTTAGCATAATGTACTCAAGGTTCATCCATGTTGTAGCATGTGTCAGAATTTCCTTCCTTTTTAAAGCTGAATAATATTCCATTGTATGTATATATCACATTTTGCTTATCCATTCGTGTTGATGGACACTTGAGTTGCTTCCACATTTTAGTGATTGTGAATAATGCTGCTATGAAAATGAGTGTACTCTTCAAGACCCTGATATCTCTTCAAGACCCTGCCTGCAATTCTTTAAGTGTATACTCAATTAGAATTGCTGGATATATAGTAATTTCATTTTTAATTTTTTGAGGAACCGCAATATGGGTTTTCATAGTGGCTGTACCACTTTACATTCCCAACAGCAGTGCACAAGCGTTCCAATTTCTCCACATCCTTGCCAACTCTTGCTATTTCCTGTTTTTTTTTGGGGGGGGTGATATTAATAGTAGCCATCCCAATGAGTGTAGGGTGGCATCTCATTTTAGCTTTGATTTGCATTTTCCTAATGATTAGTGATGTTAGGCATCATTTCAAGTGCATATTGGCCATTTGTATATCTTCTTTGGAAAAATGTCTATTCAAGTCCCTTGCACATATTCAAATTGACTTTTTTGTTGAATTTAGGAGTTCTCTATATATTTTGTATATTAATACCTTATCCGATATGTGATTTTGAATTTTTTGTCCTATTCTGTTGGTTGCCTTTTTACTTTGTTCTTAGTGTCTTTTGGTGCACAAAAATTTTAAAATTTTCATGCAGTCCAATTTGATTATTTTTTCTTTTATTGCTTGTGTTTTTGGTATCATATCCAAAAAATCATTACCAAATCCAATGTCATAAAGCTTTTGCCCTGTGTTTTCTTCTGAGAGTTTTATTGTTTTAGGTCTTACATTTAGGACTGTGATCTATTTTGAGTTAATTTTTGTATATGGTGTTAGATAAGGATCCAACTTCATTTTTTGTATGTAGATATTGTTTCCCTGTACAGCATTTGTTGAAAGGCCGTCCTTTCCCCATTGAATGGTCTTGGTATTCTCGCCAAAAATCATTTGACTGTGTATGTGAGGTTTTTTTCCCTAGGGTCTCTTTTCTATTCCATTGGTCTATATATTTGTCTTTGTGCCAGCACCACAGTGTTTTGATTACTGTAACTTCTAAGTAAGTTTGAAATTAGGAAGTAAGTTTTGAAATGAAGTATGAGTCTTCTAGATTTGTTCTTCTTTTTCAAGATGGTATTGGCTATTCTGGATCCCTTGAGATTCTGTATGAATTTCAGGATGGTCTCTCTCTGCAAAAAATGTCATTGGGATTTTGATGGGGCAGTTGCATTGACTTTGTAATTTGCTTTAGGTATAATAGTATTGGCATCTTAACAGTAGTAAGTCTTCCAGTCCATGCACATGGGATGCGTTTCCATTCATTTATTTGTTTCCATTAATTATAATTTTTTAATTTAGCAACAATTTTATAGCTTTCATTATATAGCTTATATATATTATAGCTTTCATTATATAAAGCTTTCATTATATAAGTTTTTCACCTTTTTCATTAATTCCTGATTATTCTTTTTAATGTAAACTGAATTATTTTTATAATTTCCTTTTGAGATTGTTCACTGTTAGTGCATAGAAATGCAATGGACTTGATCATAGTGTATAGTCCTATAAGTATGCTGCTGAATTCAGTTTGTTAGTGTTTTGTTGAGGATTTTTACATCAGTGTTCATAAGTGATATTGGTTTGTAGTTTTATTATACTGCTTTTATCTGGCTTTGGTATCAGGGCAATGCTGGCCTCATAGAATAACTTAGGAAGTTTTCTTCCTTCTTCTAGAATTTTTTGGAAAAGTTTGGTTTTCTTTAAATGTTTGGTAGAATTGACCAGTGAAGCCATCAGGTCTAGTGCTTTTCTTTGTTGGAAGATTTTAGACTACTTATTTAATCTCCTTACTAGTTATAGATCTATTTGGGTTTTCTATTTCTTTGTGATTTAGTGTTGATAGGTTTTATGTTTCCAGGAAATTGTACATTTCATCTATGTTATATAACTTGGTGTTGTACAATTATTCACAGTACTCTGTTTAATTTATTTCTCTAGAATCAATGGTAATGTAACTTCCATTTCTGAATTTAGTCATTTGAGTCGTCTCTATTTTTTTCTTAGTTCACCTGGCTAAAGATTTGTTATTTTTGATGATGTTTTCAAAGAACCAACTTTGATTTCATCAGTTTTTGGTATTGTTTTTCTATTCTCTATTTTATCTCTGCTCTAATCTTTATATTTACTTTTTTCTGCTAGCTTTGGTTAGTTTGTTCTGTTTTCAGATTCCTTAAGCTGTAAAATTAAGCTGTTGTTTTGAGATCTTTTTTGTTTTTTACCGTCAGCATTTATAACTATAAATTTCTCCTTTTTTGCTGTTTTTCCTGCATCCTGTAAATTGTATTTCATATGTTGTGTTTTCATTTTCATTAGTCTCTAAGTAATTTTCTAATTTCCTTTGAGGTTTCTTCTTTGATACATTGGTTTTTAAAGAGTGTGTTAATTGACATAAGTTTGTGTATTTTCCCTTTTTAACTTTGTTATTGATTTCTAACTTTTTCACTATTTAGTTAGAGAAGATACTTTGTGTGATACTTTCTACTTAAATCTATTGAGACTTAATTGGCAGCCTAATATATGGTTTGTCCTGGAAAATGTCCCATGTGTACTTGAGAAGAGTGTGTGTGTTGCTGTTTTGGGGTAGAGTGTTCTGTATGTGTCTGTTAGATCTAGTTGGTTGATTGTGTTAAGTCTTCTATTTCCTTATTTCTGTCTGGTTGTTCTATCAGTTATCGAGAATAGGGTATTGAAGTCTTCAACTGTTGTAGAACTGCGTATTTCTGCCTTCGATTCTGTCAGTTTTTGCTTCATATATTTTGATAGTCATTAGGTGTATAAATGTTTATAATGGTTATATCTTCTTACTGTGTTGAGCCTTTTATTAATATATAATGTCCTTCTTTGTCTCTTGTAATCTTTTTTTGATTTAAAGTCTATTTTTTCTGCTCTTGTTTTGCTGCTGTTTTCATGGAATATCTTTTTCCAGCCTTTTACTTTCAGTCTATTTGTGCCTTTGAATCGATTTGTGCCTTTGTAGACAGCATATAATTGGATCATGAATTTTTATTCATTCTACCAGTCTCTGTCTTTTGGTTGGACAGTTTAACCCATTTACATTTAAAATAATTACTGATAAGGAATGACTTATTTCAGACATTTTGCTATTTTTTTCTATATGCATTATTTTTTTACCCCTCATGTTCTACATTACTGTATTATTTTGTGTTTAGTTGACTTTTTATAGTGAAATGTTTAAATTCCTTTCTCATTTCCCGATGGTATACATTCTGTAGCATTTTTCTTTGTGCTTACCATAGGAATTACATTTAACATTCTAAAGTTATAACTCTCTAACTTGAATTTATACCAGTTTAACTTCAATAAAATACAAAACCTCCACTCCTTTAATGGCTCTGTCCCTACCACTTTTGGTTGTTGATGTCACAGAATTATATCTTTATACATTGTGTGCTCATAAACATAAACTAATAATTCTTTTAAATGCATTAGCCTCTTAAATGATGTAAAAAACAAAATGTGGATTTATAAACCAAAGTTAACAGTAATACTAGCTTTTAGACTAATAATTGTGTTTTAAAAATCTTTTAATATTTTAAATTCTGTAGAAAACAATAGTTAGAAATAATTGTCTTGTTGTAACACTACTAATTTTTATAATTGCCTAGACGTTTATCTTTATTGAGATATTTATTTCTTCATATGCCTTCTAGTTACTGTCTAATGTCCTTTCATTTTAACATGCAGGACTTTATAAAGCATTTCTTGCATGGCAGTCCTGATGGTACTGAAATCCTGTAGCTTTTGTTTACTTGACAATGTCTTAATTTTTCCCAATCACTTTTGAAGGACAGTTTTGTGAGATATAGAATTCTTGGTTGACAGTTTTTTTATTTGTTTGTTTGTTTGTTTTGGCACTTTGAATTAATCCACTGCCTTCTGGCCTCGGAAGTTTCTGATGAGAAATCTGTGGATAATCTTATTGGGGATCCTGTATGTGATGAGTAACTTCGCTCACTACTTTCAAGATTCTCTCTTTGTATTTTGAAAATTTGATTTTAATGTGTCATGGTGTAGGTCTCTTTGAGTTCCTCTCACTTGGAGTTTTTTGAGCTTCTTGGATGTTTATATTCATGTATTTCATCAAATTTGAGATGCTTTCTTCTATTATTTCTTTAAATATTCTCTGCTCTTTTCTCTCTTTCTTCTCCTTTCAGAGCTCCCACAATGTCTAAATTGTATCCTGTGGGCTGTCTTCACTTCTCTTCAATCTTTTTTCATTCTGTTCTTAGATGATAATTTCCATTGTCCTATCTTGACGTTTGCTGATTTTTTTTCTTCTCCCTGCTCACATCTGCCTTTGAATCCCTCTAGTGCATTTTTCATTCCACGTATACTTTTCAGCTCAAGAATTTCTTATTCTTTTTATTTTTTTAGTTCTTATATCTCTTTATTGATATTGCCAGTTTGTTTATACATTATTTTCTTGACTTTCTCTTTATTTTTTGTTATTTGAGCATCTTTAAAACAGTTAAAACTTAAAAAAAAACTTTTTAAAAGTTTTTTTTCGTAATATATCTACCATTAAGTCTTTTTCAGGGACAGTTTCTGTTGATTTATTTTTTTTCCTTTGAATGGGCCATATTTTCCTCTCTATTTCTATGCTTTGTGATTTTTTGTTGTTGTTGAAAACTGGGCATTTGAGTTTAATGATGTGGTGACTCCAGAAATCACATTCTCCCTCTTTTCCCGGGTTCGCTGGGTTTTGATGTTGTTATTGTTTTGTTTTATAAATTATTGTAGCCAGTGTCTATCCTAAGGATCAGCCTGGGTGTTAATTTAAGATCTCCTCAAATAAAGCTTTTCTAAGCCTGCACCTTTACATGGGCATGCACAGTCACCTTATAATTTTTTCAATACATGCATTTGTTTTTGAATGTCATAGTCCTAATGTTTGGCTTTAAAAAGGGGAGCAAGAGAAAAATAAAGGCAGTAGGGGAAGGCTGCTGGCTGTTTAAATTCCCTGGAATTTACTTCAGCAAGAGTAGGAGGGGCTTGAAAAATTGGAGGAGGTGCAACAACAATTGTCATGTGCCTCTTTGTACCTCTGTGATTAGAGGAAGCAATCAGCGATCAGAGCATAGATTCTTGATACTTGGCAGGCAGGGTTCTTTTTGCCCACCCTGTCTTCCCACCAGGTGTGTGCAAGGTACTCCAGGAACAGGTACAGGGATGTCTGCCACAGTGCTAGGTAGCTACTTTGGTAAGAGCTGTAATTGAAATCGACCACAATTTACCATCCAAGTGTTCCCTTGGAAGTTGCAAGCCTTCCATAGACTCCAGAGTTACAAAATTGTTACATCAGACAGATTCTGCCAGTACAATCGTGTAGGTGGGGAGATTCCTGGTACCTCCTACTCTGCAGTCTTCCCAGAATCCTCCTTAAGAGCGTTTTATAAGCTGGGAACCCCCAAAATAGGGACTGAGGAGAATGCCCTACAGTGGATTTCACATCATCTGAAGTAGAGGTTTTATGGACTTTGTGTAGCAGTTACAAGAACTCATTCCATATACTGGGATGTTTTCTTTCTTCCCTAGTAGATTTCAGTACCATTCTAGTAGTGCTGAATAACTTAGAATGGCTTGTAGTCTGAGTTTAAATCTACTAAGGAAGAATGTATTCATTCTTTCAGGATATTGCAGATTTTTTAAATCTTGCATTTGTTTTGAGAGATGGAGGACAGAGGTGGATGGGGAAAACTTTTGACTATTAGGCTCCATCTTCAGCTCTGTACTCACTTTTGCTTTTGTGTATCTTAATCCAGCCATTTGTAAAATGAGGCAGTTACTTTTAAGTCAGAGATTTGTAACGTCCTGTTTTTTTTGGCAGTTGCGAAACCCGGAATTCCTATGTGAAGTTTTGCATATGTATATTCATACTTTGGAGAGCAAGGCCTATGGCTTTCAGTAGATAACAGAGATCTCCTATCAGCAGTTCTCCCCTCTCTCCAACTTGCCACAGGGGTTAAAAACTAAAGTTTTGGTTATTTCTTCCATTTCAGTGCCAAATTGTTTGAATGAATGCTGTAATCTAAAGATCTACAGAGGCTTTTGACATATAACATTACTTCTCAGAAGCCTTTCATGGATTATTAGCAAGATCTGTCTTCTATAGATAATTATGTTGTAGCAGACATATGTTTAAAGAAAAATAGGTTGTTCTTTTGTATTTATGAAATACCTCTTCGTTACCCTATTTCCTCAAAGTCTTGTCTCACTTGTATGTATTGTTTTCCCTTAATCTTTTTAAAAAATTTATTATAATTTTAATTTATTTATCACTCTTCCCCCTGTGTGTATTCATGATGTCTTTTTCTCCAGCGACTTACCACTTTTAACTAACAAATACAAACCTGAGGCTAGGATCCAGCTCTTCAGAATTCTCTTGCAGCACCACATATGGCATTTTATAAACAGCGAGTGCCTAATAAATGTCATGAGCCAGTGGACTCATGGCAGAAGTAGTAGTCTGTGGAAAACTTCCCATGGTGATTTGTTTACTAATTTTTATTGCATCTGCCTCTTATTACTAACTGATGGGTATGATTTGAGGAATATAAATGTTATTTTGTGACTTTTGGATGGTTACTGTGCAAATATAATTTAATTGAAAAATCCTCTTTAATTCTTTAAGAGAGTAATCAAGGCAGTGATTTCGTTTATTAGACTGCTCTGTTTTGGGGTTTTTGAGTGGAGTCTGTATCTATTATTGTTATTATTTAATTTTTCAGTGAGGGAGATAAATCTGCAGGACATCAAGGAAGATTTAGAATTGGATCCAGAGGAAAACAGCACTCTGTTTATGGGTATCCTCATTAAGGGCTTGGCGAAACTGAAGAAGATCCCAGAAACAGTTAAGGCAATCATAGAGCGCTTGGAGCAGGAGTTGAAGCAAATTGTGAAGAGGTCTACAACCCAGGTGGCAGACAGTGGCTATCAGCGGGGGGAGAACGTTACTGTGGAGAATCAACCAAGGTAAGTGGGAGTGTATTTTGTATTTTTGACAACTCTATTTATTGCACATTTTCTAGGGTGGGGCGTAAGTAACTTACCTTCTGTTGATGTTGTTTTCTTGAATTTAGGATACTATAGCCCATACAGGCCAGGCGCAGTGGCTCACGCCTGTTATCCCAGCACTTTGGGAGGCTGAGGCAGGCAGATCACTTGAGGTCAGAAGTTTGAGACCAGTCTGTACTGGTAGTGAAACCCTGTCTCTACTAAAAATACAGAAATTAGCTGGGCATGGTAGTGCATGCCTGTAATCCCAGCTGTTCTGGAGGCTGAGGCAGGAGAACTGCTTGAACGCAGGAGGCGGAGGTTGCAGTGAGCCGAGATTGCACCATTGCTCTCCAGCCTAGGTGACAGAGCGAGACTCCGTCTTAAAAAATAAAAAGGATACTATAGCCCATACAAACTTTGATTGGTAAAACAGCTTGACCAGGCATAATTCAGCTGTCTGTTTTTTAATGTTGTTGAAAAATTCAAAGCATATTGTCACTCAATGAAAAATATGGATATATTTATAGTAGAGATTGTCGATATTTAAACATTTAAAGAATAAATAAATTGAATCAAATAATGTAGCAGCTATTGTACACATACTAAGTACTCAGCAATGTTCAAGGCAATTTATGTATATTATCTCACTTAATTATCACTACAACTGTATGAGCTAGTTATTAGTATCCACATATTGCAGTTAGGAGAACTGGAGCTCAGAGATTGAATAATTAGCAAGCTCTTAGAAAAAGTCTTGGTGTTGAATACTAGTCCATTTGATTCTAAAATCCATGGTCTTTCCTGTGTCTCATGCTTTCTTCTTTAATGTGTAATGAGATTTCCAATAGACAAATCAGTCTCAGGAATTTTTAAAACAATAAGATTTGAATTTCATAATTCTTATTTCATATGGAGAGTACGGAAATTGAATTCAGATTCTAACTTTGTGACTATCATATACTAAGAGACCATGTGTGACAAACAAGAAGAAATCATAATCTTGTAGATACGTTGTTAAGGAAATATCTACTGTTTATACCTAGGGCTCAAAGTTTTTTTAAAAGAAGATAAAATTAAGGAGAAATAATAACTCATTTAGTATAGAGTTCTCTATAGACTTATTTAAATTTTTTGGAAAAATTAATACTGTATTTCTGTGTTCTTTTGCATATGTAAATAACATTGATTTCAATTATACTTTAACATTTCAAAAATTAATTTCCTTGTAAACTTGATTCAAAAGTACTATGTTTGGTGAATGGAACTACCCTTTATCCTTCTCCTGCCACAGAATGTTTCAAAGTAAATATTTGGCCAGGCACAGTGGCTTATGCCTATAATCCCAGCACTTTGGGAGGCTGAGGTGGGCAGATTGCTTGAGGTCAGGAGTTCGAGAGCAGCTTGGCCAACATAGTGAAACGCCAACTCTACTAAAAATACAAAAATTAGCTGGGCATGGTGGTGCATGCCTGTAGTCCCAGCTACTTGGGAGTCTGAGGCACAAGAATTGCTTGAACCGGGGAGGCAAAGGTTGCAGTGAGCCGAGCACACTACTGCACTCCAGCCTGGTTGACAGAGTGAAACTTCATCTCAAACAAACAAACAAACAAACACCCCAAAAAACCAAAACCAAACAAACAAAAACACCAAAAGTAAATATTTGATGGGTTTTGGAGAACAGACCTGACTTTGTATCCCCACTTTGTGATTTGCAAAAATTAACCTGTCTTACAGAGTTGCTTGCTTTAGATGAGGTTATATAGTTGTGGTGCTTAGTGGAATAGCACCAGTAAGTACTATAACATGCATGCATGCTTGTATAAAATGCGTGTGTATATGAATATATGTTTATTATCGGTGCCTTCCCCAAATTCCATGTTCTATGATCACTTACATCATGATCCAGAGAAGCTGGAGAATGATTCTTTGAACTTTTGCCTTTCTTCTTTCTTTGCCTGGTACCTGGATTTTCGTGAAGACCTTTTGACTCCTTACTGATGAATACTCTAAAATTCTGGTTTGCTCTTTGCCTGTTGCTGCAAGTTCCTAGATGAATACAGTGAACTTTCCTAGGGAAATAACATTGCTATAGTATATATTGGAAATAAAAGGGCATGGATTAATAACTTTTCTGCAGATCTCATTATAGTACCTTTAAAAGCACTGTGTCTTTCATAGGAGTTTCATCTTTTTTTTTCCCCCTTGCCTAAACACCTTCCAGAATTCACGAGTGGAAATTATAGCACTAGAAGTATAATAGAAATTCAGCACACTGCCCTGGGAAATACTAAATGTTTCTCTATGAGGAATGAGTCAGCAGCAGGGTTTTTTTCCCTGTTAAGTGTCTTTCGTTTGTCAGTATTTTAGAAAGCTTTTGTAGGCAGGATATATTGGACACTAACAAGTGAATGAGCTGTTTGCCTTGGCTGTATGTGTAAACATAATCCCATTTTATAAAACATACAAATTCAAGATTTGGGACCCAAACTGTTTATTATGAGACAAAATAGTACAGAGAAAGCAAGTATTTAGAGTAAACCACTTTGTTAGAAGATCAAAGATTAAATTTTGGGGCTGGGATTCCAAAGGACTGATAATTTTGAGCTAGTCTCTAGTGGTTATGTGCTGTCAAATGCTTTAAAACTTTTCAGGAATTAATTCTCTTGAATTAAGCAGAGTCATTCAAAAATGATCAGCATTGTTGCTTCTAGAGGATTGGAATATTAGAAGCAATATTGTCAAATTATCATTTGAAGCTTGTGGTGCTTTTGTGCATTGACTTTTACTTAGGAAGGTATTAGTGGCATTTATTTCAGAGAGAAGTAAAATCACAATACTTGGCATTATTTATTATTGTTTACCATTAAAGGAATTTTATGGCTAAAGATATATGAATTTATTTTTTTAAAGAAAGTTGGAACAGAGACCAAAAAATCCATGAATCCTGTTTCCCAACATGAATATTTTCTCCCCCATCCTCCAGTGAAATATCCTGTTCCAAAACATTAGCTATTCTGAGACAAGATACCCATACTGTAATTTTCCCTAAAAGTTTCATCATCTTATTAAATATATTCTGGTTGTGATGCATTGCAGGCTTGTTTTCATTTGTCTTTATGTAAAGAGAATTAATGTTGTGTGCTATTTTGCTAGAAATGTAGAAGGAAACAAACTAGTGAATTCTTTCTTGCTTTTAATTCCTACAGAGCCAGGATACTTTCCCAGCCAGTTTTTTAAAAAATCACTTTGGTGACCTACTTATTATTTTATTTTATTTTGTTTTTGATCTCCCAAACTATCTGTTGTCTATTTATAGGAGAAATATTTTGTCTTTTCTGTTCATTCATAATCTATCAGTGTCTTTAAGCCTCCACTTACTATTAAATGAAAATATTCAACCACAATTATTGCCAACTTGATAAACATTAGGGTAACATGTGCCTTGCTAATTTACCAGAACCACCTGCTACCCATTATTTCTCTAGAAAGACAGGCAGCATCTTCAACTTCAGATGGTGACTGTGGCCTGAAGCCTCTGCATTTCAGAATCAATTTCTTAAACTCCTGCTGCCTAATTGTTGATTCTTTCCCAAAATCTGATTCATGAGCATTTTTATATTATTTTTATTGGAAAGAAGCTGGAAGGAGTTCTATACTTAACAAATAAGAAAAGCACAAGGAAGAGATGGAAGAAAAACTTCTCAAAGATGTGGTATCTTGTCAAGAATATGGAAGAAAAGAATGTGGGAAAAGAGAATGGTTGGTATGTGTGAGGGAAATGGACCTGTTTAAATGCGAAGGCAAAAATTCATTGCAGGAAGGGATGGTGGAGGTCAGCTTCACTTAGGTAGAGCTGTAGGTCCTAGAGAGTGCAGAAGGCGTTGAGTGAGTTGGAGCCGTTGCTTCCAGGGAGACCTTTCTCTCTTTTGGAAGGAAACCATTTTAAAAGGTTCATTGACTTCTGTTATGAAGAAAAAGATTAAATGTCAGATGTGAAAAGCAGAGAACTTTGTGGTTTTGGGCTTGTTGTAATATTGAAGAAAGCTTCATGGAAAACATGGGAAAGAAATATACTTTAATGCTAAAAGTAGTTGTGTTTGGTTAGTAGGGTTGTAGTCTTTGCTTTTTCATCTCTGTTTTGCACCTCAAGTTATAGTGAAAATAATTCATTGTCAAAAAATTAAATTATTACTCAGGTTATTTTAATCACAAGAAATTATTAGAAATAAAAATGCCTGTGGGGGTATGAATGTTCATAAAACTAAATTTTAATATTGAAAAATATAATACCTGTTTTTAAACCAACTTGACATCATTCATTAATTTTATTATATATGTGTATCTTTATATATATTTGGTTATTTATTGGCTGCCTCTAGAATGGAAGAGAAGAGAGCACTAGTTTGTCTTGTTCAGCACTGGTGTATCTCCAGAATCTAGCACAGTGCCCACCTGACCCATAATAAATATTTGTTGATTGCAAGAATAAATTCCACATTTATGAAATATCTGCCATGGACCAGACATTGGGTAAAATGCCCAACAAATTATATGTGGTCCCTGTCCTCATGGAGTTTAAAGCAGGAAGGAAGGCGTTACTCAAAGAACGCTAAGATGTGAGAATGAAAGCAGCCAGATTCTTGATATTGCCATTTTCACTGTTTTTGCTTACCTCTGTATTGATTAAATTTTTTTTTTTTTTTTGGAGACGGAGTCTTGCTCTGTCGCCCAGGCTGAAGTGCAGTGGTGTGATCTTGGCTCACTGCAAGCTCTGCCTCCTGGGTTCACACCATTCTCCTGCCTCAGCCTCCCAAGTAACTGGGACTACAGGCGCCTGCCACCACGCCCGGCTAATTTTTTGTATTTTTTGTAGAGACGGGGTTTCACCGTGTTAGCCAGGATGGTCTCCATCTCCTGACCTTGTGATCTGCCTGCCTCGGCCTCCCGAGTGTTGATTAAATTTTAACTGTTGCCAACTGTGCTTTGCTTAGAGATGATACCAGTTTTTCATGTCATGGATAATGTTTGAGAGTTCCTATATCCCCTTGCCAACAGATTGTATTATCAAATACTTTTATCCTTGCCAATCTGAGAGGTGAAAAATGGTATTTTTGGATTTGCATTTTTATTGTAAGGTTACACTTCTTTTCGTTTGTATAAAAGTAACTTGTCATGATATCTGGGTTATATATGGATGTATTACTTCAAAATAAAATGAGTTGCAAATGAGTGAAGATATAGATACAATAAGCCATGAAATGATACTGAAGCAGGGTGATAGGTACAAGGTGGTTCATTATCCTATTATCTTCACTTTTTTAATGTTTGAAATTTTCAACAGTACAATATTTAAAGTGTTTATTTCCTTTTCAATGAATTATTTTTCTAACATGTTTGTCTCATTGATTTGTAGGAACTCTTTACATATATAGGAAATTTGTTCTTTGGGATTTATTTTGTAATTTTCTGCCAGTTTCTTTCTCTTTTGACTTCATGATGTTTCTGGGCATGTAGACGTTTGTTTTAATTTTTTGTGAGGGTATATTTATCAGGTTTTATAGCTTCTGGGTTTTGTGTCATACTTAGAGCTTCCCTACTCTTAGATTATAATAAAATTTTCAACACTTTTCTAGTACTTATATAGTCTCATTCTTAATATTTATATCTTTGATACATCTGGGATCTGAAGGAGTGACCAAATGACTTTTGAGCACACCTGACACATACTATACTGTATTGTAAGGGGTTGTACACCCTTTTCTTTTCTGTCATCCATGTATCTGTCATGTAATTGTCCATGTTAGCTGCATAATTGCTGAATTATTCTAACGCTGAGTCGTTTATCATATGGTGATGGTTCTTCTCAAGGTTGGTATTTGCCACATTTTCTAAAACTCTTTTTTTCCTCCTGGTTTCTCAGTCTGTGGAGACTATAGATTTTCAGAAATACGTTGAATTATTGCTCTAAAATTGGAAAAATATACTTTTGAAATATTTTTTATAATTTGGAGGCCAGAATTCAGAATGAGGGCATACTGCTGTAATAGAACATTCTTATAAAATGTTTTTATCTGTGAGGAAGACTAAAGGCTCAGGCCTCAAGGATAGTTTTATAGTATGAATACAATGTTTATGGAAGGAGAAATAAATGAAATATTGCTCATGATTTTTTTTAGACCTGTGGCTAGATTCAGGCATGAGTTTCTATTTCACAGAAATAGCATTTCGTTTTATCTCTTCTTTCTATATTAGTTACCCTTCTTCTAAGTATCCGAAATGCAGGACATGGTGGAATTGGTCATTTTATTTTACAGAAAAGTCATTTAAGAGCAGCTTTGAAGCAAGGTCAGGCATTTTCCTTGTGGCTTCTTATAGCCATTCCCAGGCACCGCATGTAGCACCTGGACATGCTTGGAATCAGGAAGGGTCTCCGTGTAATTTAGATGAGTAGTTAATTCGAATCAAAGCAAGCGGGAAGCAAGTAAATTTAACTTCAGTGATTATGATTCCATTTGATTAAATCTCTACTTTTGATTACACATATCATGAGAACATGCTTTAAATATACCCAACTATTAAATATTGAAGGGGATGAATAGGATGAACCAGGGACATATAGAAGAAATTCCACTATTCTTCAACTAGGATATGTCCCCTGCAGCTTAACTGAAATATTTTTAGAACAAATGAAAGGAATTAATTTTTTTTACATATGGGACTTGTTACTCCAATTGTTAACTAAAATATATAACTCATTACCATGAAAGGTTCCAAGTCTATATACTTTCTAGTAAGACTTAAATAAATTAATGGATAATAGCTCCATCACATATACAGTGTCTGAGAAATGTCGATAATGTTCATAGTTCTTTTATAAACATGAGTTTGGACAGCTATCATTCTGGTTGTGTATTGTCCTTTGGTTATAGTCATTAGAGAAAGGCTTCTTGGCTGAATAGGCCAGAGATGTTACTCAATGTTACATTTCTTAAACCTTTGTGTTTTATGTGGCAAAGTTAAAAAAAAAAAAAACAAACAACCTACTCTCGATTTCTCTTGTTTTACATATTATAGTAGGTTCAAATTAAAGAGCTGACCAGTCAAAGAAATAGAGACAATCTGTTTCATGGACTGTCATAACTTTATTTAGATGTCAGCCATCATGCTGTATCAAGGCCACTTCTCTGTTTGCTAGAGTGGGAGCTGCCTTAGGTTTTGTCATTTTTGTGCACTTGCTATTGTTACAATAGGAAAGGCACTCCAAGCTCAAAATAATACTGGATCTTTTCATTGCAAAAATGAACTAACAAACCTATGTCAAAAGAAATTCTTACATTGATGATGTGTAGGGGTGGTGTCATATATGATTAAAGCACCTTCATGTGTCTCTCAGGCTGTATTTCAAATTGTCTGGGTCTTCTAGCTCCTGCCCCATCCTCTTGCTATAGTCTCTAATCAGATTGGACTGTGAGTTTATAAGGGGAGGTAACTTTGTGTTTGCAGCCTGATTTAGGGCTGGGCACATACGAAATGCCTACAAGTTTATTTTTATGGAGATGTGGTCTCACTCTGTCGCTGAGGCTGGAATGTAGAGGCCCAATCATCATGGCTCACTGTAGCCTTGACCCCCCCTGGGCTCAAGAGATCCTCCTGCTTTAGCCTCCTGAGTAGTTGGGACTACAGGTATATGACACGATGCCTAGCTATTTAAAGTATTTTTTTTTTTTAAGAGATAGTGTCTCACAGTGATTGCCCAGGCTGGCCTTGAACTCCTGGTCTCAAGAGTCTTTCCACTTTAGCCTCCCAAAATACTGGGATTACAGGTGTGAGCCACCATGCCTGGCCAGTTTTAATGAATGAATGAATAAGAAAAAGATGCAAATAAGGTGATTTAGTGGAAGTTATTATTATTATTTTCAGCACTACTCACAGTGGGTCTATGGACCCACATCACCAGTGTCACTAGAGAGTTGGAAATGCAAATTTCCCCAAGAAGCAGTGGTTATTAAATTGGAATGTTTGGATGCAGGGCCCACAGGACTCTATGCCTTAGTTGATTCTTATGCACACTGAAGTTTGAGAACACTCTTTAGATAACATCGCAAACATCATAGAATTTTGCAGTTTTGTAGTATTCACGCTTTGCAAAGCCATCTGCCATCTGGTATCTCACCTGAGTGAGCCTCACCACTTGCCTCCTCACAGGCAGGGGCATTATTATTAATCCCAGATTTACCCAGAGAAATGTGAAAGCTGAAATAATTTGACAGTTCACAAAGCTTGTTCGTGGTGCAATTAAGATTAGAAGTAGTCTTTTTCCACCATGTAAGTTTGCTTTCTGGCTCATATAAACATGATGTTTCCAACCCATGTCATGGGCCTGATTTTGTTTGTCCTCAGAAGGACGATATCTGTACTAAATATCCATTTTCCTGCCCATACCTCACACTGTGGTCAGTGACAGGCCTCAGAAATAGCTGGACATGTTGAGAAGCGTGAAAAGCAGCCACAGAGTGCCTGGATTTTAATTAGGTCACTTGAGAATCAAATTTTATTATCTAAACAATTCCTCTAGGGGCATTCTTGTACTAAGAACAATATAGTACTAAGAACAACAAAGCACTTGTACTAAGAACAACAAAGCACTAAGAATATGCACCTAAAATCTTAACTTTTGTTATCCCTGGGAAGTGGATTTATGGATCATTTTTCTAATATTCCACTATGATGAAATGTTATTTTTGGAATGGGGGAAAGGATTTCAAAAGAATGATACTGATACTTTAATTCAAAGAAATAGGGCCTGGGTTTATTTTCTAATTTTAGCCACAAATTTGGCATACATCAGGATTAGACGTTTGAGGTCATCTCTCCAGAACTCAGAAACCTGACTTGACAAGGAGGGAGTAACACAGGAAGGAAGTGACTAGCGCCAGGCCCCACTTCAGTATTCTTGTTATTTTTACTGTGTTTCATTCTATATTACTACTAATTTTTTCTTGCTTTTTTCATAGAGCAGATGGAGAATTAGTCAGCACTCTTTAAATAGTAACCCCTTTTTACATGAAGACTTATTAATAAGTGGTAAAACGTATTTCTATCCCTTAGAAGTAGGTATTAGATAACCTTGAAGATTAAATGGGCTCCATGTCCTATTTGAAATGAAAAATAGTAGCTCAGCCAGGCTTATTAAGGAAATGTGTATGAGAGATATCGGCAGGTAAAACAAAGACCATTTGTATCTAATTATACGTTTCTTTTTATAAAATTATAAAGTTTTTATATAAAGTCTACGCTCTGAGTTCACTACTTTCTTACCTTTTAGAGCATAATCGTAGGGAAATAAACATTCTATGGTTATTGCTTTTGTCAGTGGGGAAAAGCATAACCCTGATATTAAAGTCTCAGCAGACAAGTAATAGAACAGAACTAATTCTTCTATCTTGTGTGTGTCTTTGCTTCGTGACCAAGTAAGGCAGCTTCTTGGCTGCAAACGTGGGTTTTCCAGCCAAATGACTAATTCAAGGTTCCCTGGATGTTAAATTTAGATTCAGATAGTCTTATCTCACCTTAAATATTGAGCATTTTTCACAGCTTGATGATGTAGCTTTACACTGTTGATGCTTCTTGCCTTCTGCAACTGTGACTGTTCCTTAACATGTGCCTCTTCTTAGCCTTCTGCCTTTTTTCATGGTAGCACTTGAAGATGAGATACCTAGGGATCACTTGGGGCTGGAAGTTAATAGATGATCTGGGAGAATAAGTAACATTTTACTTCTCTAGGAAGTCTGGTTTTAAAACCTGCTGGGTAATTGGAAGTGTGTTTAAAGAATAAACACTTTCTTCATCCTGTTACTTTTCTGTTTTTTAAATATAAAATAGATTTTATTGCCATATTATTAAAGTTGGCTCTTAAAGTTTGTATCTTTCAGCTCGTAACTGTACTTCATGTTCTGATGTTTAGCTTGGTAAGGTTACCTTTTTGAGAGCATGGTTTTGTGTGAAATATTTTTTATTGTGGGCTTCTAAAATCAGGAGGTTATAATCTATAACACTTACTTTCTTACCACCTCTTATCTGTAATCAGGCCTCTCTCCCATTCTGCTGGAGCCCACTTTTTCATTCCTTTATCAACAAATATTTATTGCCTATCATATGCTATTTTGCCAATCAGTGTCATGCCAAATATTGGAATACAGTAATAAATCAGAAACTCATACCCACAGTAAGCTTACAGTAGAGGGGAAGAGGAAAGGACTGGAGGGAAGGAGAGACTAGTTTGAAGACAGTTTTAATAATCCCGGCAAAAGGCAACATGGCCGGCATGAGCAAGGTAACCGTGGCAATGGAGTGAAGGAGGCCTATTTGAGAGAGAGTAAAGAGGTAGCAGTAAAGAGACTTGATGATGACTTGGGTATGAGGGAGGAGGGGAGGTAAGGATTTTTTGCTGGGGCAAGCATTACCATTTACTGATGTAGAGAACATGAAGAAGTAGATTTGGGGAAGAATATGATGAGTTCCATTTAAGTCATATTAAGTTAGCGGTGTACAGCTCAGGGGAGTAATCTGGCCAAGGGATATGTGTGTGAGTTGATAGCAGGTAGATAATTGAAGATTAGGGGCAAATGAGCTCAGCTAGAGAGAGTATGAGGGGGTTGAGAAGAGTTTACCGCATTTAAGGAACAGGCTGAGGATGAGGTTCCTGAGAAGGAATAACTGGAGAGGTGGCAGGAAAGCAGAAGAGTGGAGGGTTGTGGAGCCAGTGGAAGACAGTGTTTCAAGGAGGCACGAGTGGGCAGTAGAAACAAGTGCTGCGGCTATTTGATTAGAGGCCAAAGTGGGTTTCTTGGATGGAGCAAAATAATTATTTGGGACTTTTAGCAACAGCTGTTTTAGTAGAGTCCCAGGGGTGAAAACCTGTTTGCAGTGAGAAGGAAGAGGCAGTACAGACAGTTCTGTTGGCTCTCTTTCTAGCCTTGGCTTCCCTAGCATTATAGAGTACTAATATCACTTTGGCCTCTCTTCTAAAATACTTTCCCTGTTTTCTAATGCCCCTAAAAAGGGACAGTCTCCAGAACTGTGTCCTTTGTTCTCTTATCTTTGAACTTCAGTTTCCTTGTCTATAAAATGGCGATAAAGTAGTACCTTCCTTATAGGGCTGTCCTAAGGATGAAATGAGATAATCCAAGTAAAGTACTTAACACAGTGCTTGGCATGTTGTGAGTAATTAGGAAAGAGTGGCTGTTATGAGCATAGTTCTCCTTTTTGTTGCTGTCATGATTTCATTGTCATTGTCACTGATACTTCATTTCAGTCTTACTTTCTTAGGGATCTCCTCCATTATGACAGGTAGCTAACTACCTGCCCCTTGTAGAAGAAGGACCCCAGATCATCATCTTTCATCCCAGACTTCTGCTTATATTGCCATCCTGCATTGCTCATTCTTTTACTCATGAACTCGTTTGCCCTCAAAATTTGACTGTTTTCTCCATTCTGGACATTGGTCCATGTGTTGTAGGAGAGATGTGTTTACAAAGAACCATAAAATAGGGATTCTGCCTACACTTTCTGGCCCAGGAGGCCATGCATACCTGTTTTGTCACTTCTCTCAGTTCATTGTAATAGTTTGTTTGGAGGGACTGTAGAATCACAGAGGAAAGAGAGAATTGGTTCTTACTCTGTGGATTAGGCCTCTTTTGGTTATAAGTGCCAGGAATTGAAATCACCTAACTTAATCAAAGAGGGGCTTTTTATTAGAGTGATACAAAATTATTATTATGGAATATAAGCAGGACTTTACTAATCAAGCTGTAAGAAGGAGAGAGATGCAGCTGGGCCTTAGGAACATCCAGAGTATCTATTATCTACTTTCCTTCCCTCTAGATGGTAAATGTTAAAGATACAGGAATTAATTCATTGTTACTTTTAATTTGCTTTTTTTTAAGTGTTACATTCATATATATTTTTGTATGTAGCTCTCACAGTCAATTTCTGAGGAACCTGAAATTTGGAGAAGTCTATGATGTCTTGAAAGTCCCATGTCTATTTAATAGAGAGCTGGTATTCAAGTCCAGGTTTCTAACTGGTATTTATACCACATTGCCATCTAGGATTAATATTTTCTTTCACTAACTGTGATGCTGCATTGAGTATTACTACATACTGTTTTGTGGCTTTAGAAATAACTTGTGAGAGAGGGGTATGTGTGTTATTTTTTTCTGAAGGGTAGAAATTGCAATTAATTGAAATTAAAATCTCTAAAGTTCTTGGGCCTTTACTAATTCAATTCAGCTTAAGGAATCATGAGGTAATTTAATGATCTTGCCTGCTCTTTTGTCTTTTTTAGATCAGTGGTGAAAACCTTTATCCTAGCAGTATGTAAGCAACTGAGCTAGCTGCAACATAATGTTTTATTTCTTTTATTTAATATTTTCTGTTGGGAGTTGGGCAGGGAATGATTTCAATGGGGCATTGTGTTTTCATCCTTAGTGTGTCTGCAGCTAAAGGCAAACAACTCTTTCTCAATCTTGTGGGCAGTCAGAGAGTGTATATAAATATTAACAACATATTTCAGTTTATTTCTGGTAGCTTTAAATTGGGACAAGCTAGTGCAGATTTACATCCTGTTTATGTGAATGATTCCTAATCTCTTTTATTCTTTGCTGCATCAGAGGAGCGTCGTCTTCCTTTCTCCTTTTCTTTTTAAAGGAGTGTACGTGCTGGTGAGGGACAACATATGATTGACTTTGGTTTCTTTTTCCTTATTAGTCATTCACTGCTTATCCCACTACTGAGTTCCACTCAATGATCCACTGAAACCCTTCTTGTCAAGGTCACTGGGGACCTTAAGTTGTAAATTTCTCTCTCTTAGCCTTACCATAGCCTTTGACTCTGCTGGTATTCTCTTCTCTTTGGTCCTCTGCAATGTTCCCTGGCTTCCTTCTTCCTCTCTAGTTACTTTCTAACCATCTTTTTAATGATACTCTTTCCTGGAGTGTTGGTCCTGGACCTCACTTGCTTTTCTTATTCTGCATATTATCCCCGAGTGATCTCATCTCCTCAAATATTTATCACATTTAAAATTTCCAGTATCATTCTCTCTGCTGAGCTCCAGACTTGCATATCTGACTCCCTAAGGATATAACACCTTAAACTTAACATATCCAGATAAAAACCCAGCATCTCTCCTTCTACTAGATTTCCTTTTTTTTTTTTTTTTTTTTGAGACGGAGTTTCGCTCTTATTGCCCAGGCTGGAGTGCAATGGCGCAATTTGGCTCACCCAACCTTCGCCTGCCGGGTTCAAGCGATTCTTCTGCCTCAGCCTCCCGAGTAGCTGGGATTACAGGCATGCGCCACGACGCCCAGCTAATTTTGTACTTTTAGTAGAGATGGGGTTTCTCCATGTTGGTCAGGCTCCCGACCTCAGGTGATCCGCCACCTCGGCCTCCCGAAGTGCTGGGATTACAGGCGTGAGCCACCGTGCCTGGCCTCCTTCCAGATTTCTAATTTCACTTTAATTCTCTCTCTCCCCCCGCCCACCCTCCCCCCCAAAAGCATAAACCAAAGAGTATCTGAGACAGGTCTCAATCAGTTTAGGAAGTTTATTTTGCCAAGGTTAAAGACGCAGCCATGACATAGCCTCAGGTCCTTACGAAATGTGCCCAAGGTGGTCAGGGCACAGCTAGTTTTTTAATTTTAATTTTAATTTTTATATTTTTATTTTATACATTTTCGGGAGGCATGAGACATCAACCAGTATGTGTAAAATATACATTGGTTTCGTCCGGAAAGGTGGGGCAAGTCAAGCGAGGAGGGGCTTCTGGGTCATAGATAGATAGAGACAAACAGTTGCATTCTTTTGAGTTTCTGATTAGCCTTTCCAAAGGAAGCAATCAGATACAAATTAATCTCAGTGACCAGAGAGATGACGTTAAGTTCTGTCTGTTCTTTGTCCATGAGGAATTTCCGTGTGGACAACATGTGAGGGAGGTATGTAGCTTTTTAAAAAAATCTTGGTAGCTATTTTTTTAAGGACTAGAATGGGAGGCAGGTTTGCACTAAGCAGTTCCCAGCTTGACTTTTCCCTTTGGCTTAGTGATTTTGGGGTCGCAAGATTTATTTTCCTTTCACACAGGAAAGGTAACCATTCTCCTCAGTGTTGCTCAAGCCAGAAATTTAGACGAAGGAAACTTGAACCTTTCCCTGTCTTTAGAATTGTACCATTACCTCAGCTAGTTCTGTGCATTTTCTAATTCAATTTTTCCAGCAGTGTTGTGAGTCTCTTAGAACAGTTATTAATTAATACTTTCACTTTGCAGACGGGGACACTTGGAGAAGCTGGGAGAATTTTTTTCATAACGAAAGATGTAGGAAGTGTCAGTGCTGGTAAAGAATGGAAATCTATTGTTTCTTACATGTTACTTAAGAAGGAGAAAGAAAAAACCAAGTGAACTAAAAGAGAAAAGTTGATGTCCTCCTGGTAGTAAGAATGTAAAGGAATCAGCTTTCACAACACCTCGCTTTTTGAGATGCCAGGTTTCATTTTTCACTGTTTTATGTATTTCCTCTTCAGTGCTAGAGAGGTGTTGGATCTTCACTCTCCCCACTCACAGCCATAGCTGCTGTTCTTTTAACAGCTAATTGAGGTATAATTCACTGCTGCACGATTCACCTATTGAAAGTATACAATTCATTGGTTTTTAGTACATTCATAGAGTTTTGCAACCGTCACCACTATCTGGTTCCAGCACGTTTATGTCCTCCCTAAAACAAATCCCGTATACTTATCAGTCAGTTCCCACCCACCCCCAGCCTAAGTAACCACTAATATATTTTGTGTCTCTATAAATTTGCCTATCCTGAATATTTTATATAACTATAATCGTATAGTATATGGTCTTCTGTGACCTTTTTTCACTTACCATAGTAATTTCAAGGTTAATTCCAGTTGTACCATGTATTAGTACTTCATTCCTTTTTGTGGCCAAATAATATTCTATTGTATGAATATACCGCATTTTATCCATTTATCAGTTGATGGATATTTGGATTGTTTCCACCTTTGGGTTGTTGCGCATAACACTGCTAAGGACATTTGTGTACAAGGTTTTGTGTGCACGTATGTTTTCATTTCTCTTGGGCATATAGCTAGGAATGGAATCACTGGCTCCATATGGTAACTATGTTTAATGTCTTGAGGAACTGCCAAACTGTTTTCCAAAGCGGCTGCACCATTTTACATTCCCACTGGCACTGTTTGAGAGTTCCAATTTCTCTGCATCCTTACTGATACTTTTTATTGCTTTTGTTTTTGATTGTAACCATCCTAGTGGACCGAAATTCTAGCTCATTGTGATTTTGATTTGCATATCTCTGATGGCTAAAGATGTTAAGCATCTTTTTGTTTGCTTATTGGCCATTCATATATTTTCTTTGGAGCAATGGATATTTAAATCCTTTGTCCATTTTTAAGTTCAGTTGTCTTTTTATTATGAGTGTAAGATTTTAGATTTGTCTTTTATCAGATTAATGATTTACAAATATTTTCTCTCATTTTGTGTATTGCCTTTTTACTTTCTTGATGATATCATTTGAAGCACAAACATTTTAAATTTTGGTGTCAGAGCTGTGGGTTTTATGAAATAATGTGACACCGTTGTGCTTCGGTAAGGCGGAAGAGAGCTTTCCTCTCGTTAAAATGGCTGGAGGTCTCAAAAAAGGTAGAGCTGCAAGTTCCTAGCTACTATTACACCTCCTTTCCTTCCTCCCTGTGTAGCCTGTCCTGTGGCTATGATGGCCACACTATAGGAACAGGCCTGTTTTGGCTTTGAGCCTCCAGGAGTGGCAGAAACTGGAACTGTGTCAGCATTTTATTAAGAGATTGCTATTTCCAAGATGTTAATAGATACTGTGAATCTCATCTTACACCTCTATTCTCTACTGGGTTTTTTTTTTCTCTAAATGTAGCGCTGTTCCTGGCTGCTGAGCAGCTCTTGTCCTTGACTGACAGGCAAGGTATGCAGTTGTGGCACTCATTGGCCCTGGAGATAACCAGATAACAGCACTCCTAACAAGAGGAGCCACTTTTCTGTTAAAACTTTGCTGCTGGTTCACAATCCTGTATCTAGAACTTCATGCCATTGGGGCATTAGACACCAGTGTGCCTCAGGCATCTGAATGTCATGGATCAATATGGTTTCAAACCATATTTTGAATACCCCAATATTTACCTTAACATACATTAAGTTTTAATTTTCTCCGGTAAGGACATTTGGCAACATAACTGCCATTCATGGCAGAAAATAAGATTTTCCTATCAAGAGAGTACAAAAGATATAATGTTAAATAAATTTACCTTTGTGAAGAGTCAATATATTATTCATACTTTGCTATCCACCACTCAAAAACATATTACAGTCTGTAGATTCATATTTGAGAACTACAGTCTTACATACCTAGGATAAATCTTTGTTGGAAAAGGAGAACCTTCACTTAATCAGGTATTTACTGATTAAGTTACTGATCTGTATGATGCCAGATACCAGTTTTATACCGATTATTTCCCTGCACCACATTAAGTGTTTCAGTTGGTATGTTTAGACACGTTTCTGTATTTTGTATGTATCTTTGCTAATATTTGAGTAGTTCTTCAGTAACACAGATGAGAAAGAAGAATTATTTTAGATATATATGAGTATAAATATGAATTTGACCTTTAAGGATTAAAAAGAATCATCAATCAAAAGGTAGAATGGCTTCTATTTATAAATACAATGTGTAACTTCTGGATTATATATGTATAGTCTAGGCTGGGAGTACTACATAAATTCTATTGATTTTGTCTCATCTGAATTACAATGTCAAATAGATACTAGGGTTTTACCATAAGATAGTTATGGGCTGTCTCATTGTCACATTAATTACAATAATTAGGCAGTAAAGAAGCCATAGGAATAGATAATATGTTGTACGTTTGGATGAGATTGTAGTTATAACCCCTTATTTATGGTAATAAAACCTTGTTAATTGACACTGCTGACAAGCTCTTTTGCTTTCCTTTTCAACTTTCCAAGTTGGTTTATCAGTCTATTTAGGAATTACAAGCTGAGAGCCACAAAATATACAATAAAGCTCACATTGCAAGATTTTCTGTACTTGTTCATGCTATACACATTAAATTCATTCAGCAGTATTTGCTAATTATTGTTCTAAGTGCTCTTAAGTATTCAGAGATGTATAAAGCAGTGCCTACTCTGAAAGATTAATAATGGAGAAGTGAGGTAATGACTGACATTTATTGAGCAGCATATGTGAGGCTCATGTGATAAGTTCCTTAAAAGCAGACAAAAGAGTATACAAGTTCAGAGGAAGAAAAGATGATTCCAGGCCTGTGTGATCATTGAAACTATAAGTCTCAGTGGTAGAGGAATTACTTCGCATCTATGCCATAAATCTTTGAGCTATCTATTCTAGAGCTGTAGTGAAAGGTAGGTGGCTAAATGTACTGACATGGAAATCAACTTTTGTTCTAGGCTTAGCTGCACTGCAACCTTATTTTGTGTCCTTGAGTATATAAAATTGATGTAATAATATGTGTCCAGCATATCTCACTGTGATGAATGAGATAATGTGGATGCCTGAGCTTCTCCCTGTGGTGAAAGTCAGATTGCTTGGCAGGTGTATGTTTTTTTTTTTTCAGGCAACTCAGGCTGTACATTTGGATGGTAGTAAGCATAGCTTTCCATGACTAAATGGATTAATATCCTTATCAAAGTGTCTAATTTATTGCTAGGGAATAGCATATTCTGTGTAACATCTGAGCTGTTGTCTGAAAAAATTACATGAATTCCTTGGAGAAGCTGCCTGTATGAATACATAGTAGTAGTATTGTAATCCGTGAACTATGTTAAAAAGGCAACATATGTTTATTGAGATGCTATTGCTGGTTTAGGGGCTTTACAATTGGTTTTAAAATTCTTACATCATTTACATGTTATAGCAGAGGAAACTGAGGCTTAGATAAGTTTTTGGAAGTTGCTTAGATAATACAGTTGTTTGAATTCACATCTGCTGAAATCGAACGTTAATGCTGTTTACATTGTAGAATGCTACTTTAGTTTGATGTTTTTCTTGCAGGTCACTGTAAGCCATTTATCTGCGTGTACGTATGTGTAAATGTTATTTATTTGTTTATGCCACTAGGTTGCTTCTAGAACTGCTGGAGTTACTGTTTGACAAGTTTAATGCTGTAGCCGCTGCACACTCTGTGGTCCTGGGATACCTGCAGGACACTGTAGTGACTCCACTGACTCAGCAGGAAGATATCAAACTGTATGATATGGCAGATGTATGGGTGAAGATCCAAGATGTTCTACAGGTAAGAGCCTTTTACAAAGGGTGTCATCTTGATTCAGAGTAACAGTTTAGAATAACAACAACAACAGCAACAACAAGCCACCTAAAACATTATCTTAAGAGTCATAAACAGGGTGAGAGAAAGTAATGCTTGCATTTGAATGTGATGTTGCTGATGGCATTAACTTCTACCATCTTCAAAAAACTTTTTAACGGGCTGTGTGCAGTGGCTCATTCCTGTAATCCCAGTACTTTGGGAGGCCAAGGCGGGTGGATCACCTGAGGTCAGGAGTCTGAGACCAGTCTGGCCAACATGGTGAAACCTTGTCTCTACTAAAAATACAAAAATTAGCTGGGCATGGTGGCGGGTGCCTGTAATCTCAGTTACTCGGGAGGCTGAGGCAGGAGAGTTGCTTGAACTCGGGAGGCAGAGTTTGCAGTGAGCCATTGCACCACTGCACTCCAGCCTGGGTAACAGAGTGAGACTCCATCTAAACAAAAAAAACCTTTTAACAGACTTCTTTTTTTTTTGGCAGACTTTAAAAATAGAAGCATATTCTCAATATGTATAGTGTCTGGCTTTCTGTTGTAGTATACTTTACTTAACTGGAATTAGTCATATATTAAGGTAAAAAACATTAAAATATTCTTAAGCATTATTTTATAAACATGTACATAGCTTAATTTTGTTGACTATTTCCTTACAGTCAACTTTTGCATATATTGGGTTACATGACAGAACAAGAGCTTATTTTGAGAGATGAGAATAGATCTGTGAGGTATAAATGTATCACTTTGCTTGATTTGTTGAAGATTAGAGGAATAATATTATTCTTTGGTATGATGCTGCTGAAATGATATTTAGAAATTGTATTATACTTTTTCTCCATGTGTGAGCAAAATATATTTGATTTAGCCAGATGGAAATTAGAAATATAATTAAGAGTTAGCTGAAGCAAGCTTTGACATAACTAAATAGAAGTAACTTAGTTAGATAGTTTCTGCTAATATGAAAAAAATTAAGTATACGTGGGGGATTGGAAAATGGAACTGTGTAGGAATGAAATTACTTGCATGGCAAATAAGAGTCTTTGCAGAAAAAAGTAAATCATGAATGTAAATTATAGTCATTTTTTAGAATGTAGACATGCTCTTGGTGGATTGAATGATTGATTCCTGGTTTTTCATTCATTAGACAACTTTTGGTACAGTGTATATGCTTTACTGGTGGTTCAGTAGAAATAATATTGGTTGAAACTTTTTACTGCTTTGTCAATTGCCATGCCTGTAGTACATGCTTGGTGAATATTTTTGTATTGAATAAAATATCTTTATGGGTTGGAGGCTGGTTATTTAACATTTTGCATGTTGATATGTTTATCCGTCTTATGTAAATAATGTGTGCCTTTCGTATCCATGTTTAAGTATGAAATAATAGATTCTAAAGCTAGATAAAAAATAATTAGAAATAGGGACTTCTGTTTCTCATATTGATGAAGTTACCTTTTGCTGTAAGCAACTTAGGTAGTCAGCACAGTCAACTGAGAAAAAAGAACACACTAGGTGAGCTTTACCTTCACCCCTGCATCTTCCTTGTGAATACTTTCCAAACTATTAGCCCTTTGGTCAGATATGAAGCTGTGTACACCACAAGGCTTGGCAGGAAACAACTACTGTGGGACTGTGAGCTGAATGAAGATTTCAGAAGTTGGAAACTTCTCAGCAGTGTTGGAGCTCAGACCAGCCAGTGTGGGGAAAGCTTGCTGAACATACTGTGCTTTCAGCTGTGACCTCAGAAAGGTCACACCTTATGAGTAGGGCTATTCTAGGAGTAGAAGACAGGCTACTGTAGATCTCATACAGCAAAGCCCCAAACCAAGCCTCTATTTTATCATCTTGATCCACCTGTAAATTTATTGTCTGATAGAACAAAACTCTCTCTAAAGTAAGACAACATAATTCAGTTTCTCAATAACAAAGCACCCGCAATGTCTAGCATAGAATTATTATGCTTGTTAAAAAGCAGGAAAATGTGACTCTTAACCAGAGTGAAAAAGTTGATAGAAATAAATATCTAAAATGAAAAATCCACCAGGGAGTGGTGGCTCACGCCTGTAATCTCAGCACTTTGGGAGGCTGAGGTAGGTGGACCATTTGAGGGCAGGAGTTCAAGACCAGCCTGACCAAAATGGTGAAACCCTGTCTCTACTAAAAATACAAAAAAAATTAGCTGGGCGTGGTGGCAGGCACCTGTAATCCCAGCTACTCAGGAAGCTGAGGCAGCAGAATTGCTTGAACCCAGGAGGTGGAGGTTGCAGTGAGCCAAGATTGTGCCTCTGCACTGCAGCCTGGGTGACAGTGTGAGACTCAATCTCAAATAAATAAATAAATAAATAAATAAAATGAAAAATTCACCAGATGGATTTAGCTGCAGATAACATACTGTGGAAGAAAGGATCAGTGAATTTGAGGATAGATCAATGTAAACCATCCAAATCAAAGCACAGAGAAAAAATAGACAAAAGGAAAATGAACAAAGCTATAATATCTTCAAGGATATTATGCAGCTTAACAATTATGTGGTTTACAGGTACAGAAGGAGAGAGGACAGAGAGATTGGGGTAGAAAAATATCAGGAGAAATGGTGACCAAAAAGTTTTGAAATTTGTTGAGAAACATAAACCCACAGATGCAAGAAACGTAACAAATCCCAAGCAAGATAAACACAAAGAAAATCAACACATACGCACATTATGAAAACCAAAGAAAAAATTCTTAAAAATAGCCAGAGGAAGAAAGACACATTGCCTACAAGCAAACAGTGATAAAAATTATCAGTGACATCTCATCAGAAACAATGCAAGCCAGAAGTCAATGTATGTCAATCTAAGAATGTTGAAAAGAAACAAAAATTGTCAATCTAGAATTTTGTATTACCGAAAATATTCTTTAAAATGAAGCTGAAATAGAGACATTTTCAAATGAACTAAAACTTAAAGAATTTGTCACCACTAGACTTTCACTTAAAGAAATGTTATAGAAAGTTTTTCAGCCACGCGCGATGGCTCATGCCTGTAATCCCAGCACTTTGGGAACCTGAGGCGGGTGGATCACGAGGTCAGGAGTTCAAGACCAGCCTGGCCAAGATGGTGAAACCCTGTCTCTATGAAAAATACAAAAAAATTAACTGGGTGTGGTGTCTGGCGCCTGTAATCCCAGCTACTCCGGAAGCTGAGGCAGAGAATTGCTTGAACTGGGGAGGTGGAGGTTGTAGTGAGCTGTGATCGCGCCACTGTACTACAGCCTGGGCGGCAGAGTGAGACTCCATCTCAAAAAAAAAAAAAAAGAGTTTTTCAGGCTGAAGGAAAATAATACCAGATGGTAACTTAGATCTACAGAAAAAAAGTAAATAGGGCCAGAAATGGTGAATATGTGGACAAAAAAAAAAAAAAATGCTTTTCCCCCCCACATTTCTTGATTTATTTTTATTTAAAGAATTTTTAAAATTTCTAAGTCAAAAACAATCATAGTGTATGTGGGTTTTATAATATATTTTGGAAGGCAATATATGACAATAATTACACAAAAGATGGGAGTAGGGTAAATGATACTATGCTGTTGTGAATTTCTTATATAATTCATGAAGAGGTATAATGTTTAGGGTAGCCTATGATAAGTTAAGGATGCATATTTCAATCCCTAGAGCAAACATTAAAATTCTAAGATAGATACATAGCTAAGAAGCCAGTTGAGGGGATAAAATTGAACAGTGAATAAATATTTGATTAATCCAGAAGAAAGGAAAGGAGGAAAAAGAACAAGGAAGAAAGAAACGATAAAAAACAAAGATAGGATGAATAGAACCCAAAAGCAACATGATAGACTTAGCACCAACCATATCAATAATTACATTAGACATAAATCGACCAGATACTCCAGTTGAAAGACAGAGATCATACTGGATTTAAAAAAAACCAAGACCCAACCATGCTGTTTCAAGAGATGCATTTTATGATATTTTATTACTTTAAAATTTTTAAAATAATTTTAAAATTGTAGAAAAGTTGTGAGAATAAGAATAGTACAAAGAGCCATATACCTCTTTATTTGGATTCAGCTGTTCTTAACGTTTTACCACTTTTTTCCTGTTTTCTCTGTGTATATATGGACACACACATGCATTTTTCTTTGAAAAATGGGCAGCAAGTTATCTACTCTGCTGTCTATATTCTTGTTTTGTTAACTGACCCAGTAATGTTCTATATAGCAGTATTTTTGCCCCTCCAGTAGAGAAACCAGTTTAGAATCAGGTGTTTCATTTAGTTGTCTTTAAACTTGAACATTTATAGTCTTTTTTTTCTCTTTTCTGATAGTGGCACTTTTGAAAAATATGTATCTCTCCCCTTTTAATACAAGTTTGTCATTTTGGGTTTAAAAGATACACTTTAAACATAAAATTAAACGTATGAGAATGGAAAGAGATAACCATGAAATACTAATAAAAATAGCTAGTATTACACAAATACATCAGACATTTTTAGAATATATAAATGTAATTATTTGTATCATACTACTATGACATTTAAAACTTGAATACATCAAGGCCTAGATAGTATGTTATGGACTATGTAATTTTACTTATGGCAAGGTCATAAAATACTTTGTGAATAAGTTTTTATGACCCCCCCCATCTTTGGCTTTTACTTATGTTCTGAACTGAAAACAATTATTAAATCTGTTAGGATCCTATTTAGAATACTACCATGAGGAATTAGTTATGATAATAAACAAAGTAAGATATCATGTCTTCCCTAACTCTGCTTACTTTGTAATTGTCAGATGTATATAATTCCTGTACGGCTGAAAACGAAACCCATTATTTCATAATAAAGATGATTGTAATGAACTAAGCAACTTTAAATTCCATCAGTTATTAACAGGTGAAATTTACAGATTAAAAATAGGTTTTTCTGGCATATTAAATGAGTTATACGTTTCATACATGTAGTTTCAAATGAGTGATTTGGCCACATGTTCTCACTCATAGGTGGGAATTGAACAATGAGAACACTTGTTCACAGGAAGGGGAACATCACATACCAGAGCCTGTTGTGGGGTGGGGGGATGGGGGAGGGATAGCATTAGGAGATATACCTAATGTAAATGACGAGTTAATGGGTGCAGCACACCAACATGTCACATGTATACATATGTAACAAACCTGCACGTTGTGCACATGTACCCTAGAACTTAAAGTATAATAAAAATAAAATAAAATAAAATAAAATAAAATGAGTGATTTGGGGATTCTGTCTTTAAGTTACGGAATGAGTTGTTTAAACAGCTTTATTGAAATATAATTTACATGCTATAAAGTTTACCTATTTAAAGTATAGATTTCAGTGGTTTTTTAATTATATTTATGGAGTTGTACAACCATCACAATCATATCATTTTAGAACATTTTCATCTATGCCAAAAGAAACCTTGTATCTATTAGCAGTCACTCCTCATATCCCACTCCCTTTACCTCTAGGCCTAGCCTGTTAGGTACTGATCTACTTTTTGGAAATGACTTATTTTTATCATAGATCTATGATCTTTATTTTTTTATTTTTCTAAAATATGGGTCCTTGGAAATTTTATAGTTTAAGAGAAAGTAGACAAGATGAATTTAAGACACTAAAAGAGGTATCAATTATGTGTTATATCTCTCAGAAACTTGTAGTCTCCACATTAATTATACACTTGGCAGTGCTGTTGCTGTTCCACGTTAATGCATACATGTACCAATGGCATAAGCTATTTGACAGAGAAAGAACATAGAACTGAAACCGTTCTAATGAAAGGTGAGAGGTCTGACATAGAAATAACATTTTATTTCATGTATTTTGTTTAATTGCTCTGAAGCCAAGATATGGCAGTGTTCTTTGCATTTTTGCTTGCTTTCTCTTTCCGCACTTTTCTTCGCCTCTTAACTATCTACTTTTCTGCCCTTATCTTTTTTCTTAAGCATGTTGTGGAAGAATGGCCTTAGTCATGACTTGAGTTAATCTGTTGATTGTTTCTTAACTATCTATTCTACTCATCTTTATTATTGCCCTATAAATTTGAGCATAGAGCATTTTTGAATAAGAGGTTCATATAAATATTTTAATTTGTAATTGCTATGCAATAAAAATTGTTATATAACTTTTAAATTATTTTTAGATTTCCATGTTTTCTAGTTCTCTCAGAATTCTTTCAGGTTATACAGTACTGAGTAATATTAAGCTATATACCCATCAATAAACTAGATGGCTAATGGCACAGACACACAGACAGACTAATGTTGCTGAATGTAAGAAGAGTAGTAGATGTAATATGTAATGTTATTATTCTGAGACATGTTGAATGGCCCAAGAAAGGTTTTGGAGATTGATGATGAGTTGATCCTTGGAGGATTTGTAGAGGTAGAGGAGATGGGAAATGGCACTCCAGGCAGGTGGAAAGGCTCATGAGATAGTATTTGCAAGTGGCAAAAAAGGAATGAATAGACAAGGATATTCAGGGATAGGTAAGAAGAAGAGTTTAGCATAACTGAAGGTTTATTTTGTGGATCTGATGAAAAGCTTGGATAGGTAGATTTGGGTGCAGGTTGTGAAAACCTGTTAGGGTTATCTAAGTGGTTTGTGATTTATCTTTACAGTAATAGTTTCTGAACCTGGTTACACATTTGACTTATCTAGGGATTGATTCTTAGCTCCATCTCACACCTTATGAATGACAGTCACTGTGGATAAGGACTACATTCTGTTTTTCAGCTCCTAAGGTGATTCTGATATATTTGTTTAGGATCTTGTATTTGGAAGTCTTTGTGTTGGGTAAGTGGTTCTCAATGTATACCTCTTGGACCATCATCAGCATTATATGGGAACATATTAAAAAATGCAGATTTGTATCCCCACCTTTGATAGACTGAAACAAGAACTCTGGGGGCGGGACCTTCAGGTGATTCTTATACACACTGAAGTTTGAGGACCTTTGCTGTAGGTAATATGGGAACTTTGGAGATTTATATTGGAGTGTGATGAGATGAAGGAAGATTAATGTGGTAGCAATGAAGAGGACTGAGTAGAGAGGGTAGAGACTAAGACAGGCAAACTATTTTGTAGGCTAGTGGAGAGTCTATGCATATATTACTTGAGGTATTGTTTAGTAGTGAAGTAAACAAGACAGGCTTTGGTGTATGCTAAAGGAATACAAAGAAGGGAGAAGAAGATTTCTAAACCTTTTCAGAGTCTTTTAGAAAATCTGTAAGATGATATGGTCCATCTGCCAGCCTAGTTTCCAGTATGACAGATATTTTAATGATGGTTTAGTGTTAAATTATTGGGACCAACTATGTGCTGAGTACTGGGGAATAGAAAAAAATACATGAACACCAGAGACCCCTGGCTGGGAAATATTTAATGTTCACTTATATGGAGGGTTTAGGATGAAGATTTTTGGTTAAGTTTCTATGTACAGTTTTACACATGGGGCTGATTTAGTTTTCATGTCCTTGTTGGAGGAGTGTTCTTTAGGTTAGAAATCATTCCTGGAGAACAAAATAATTCAACAGAATACTAGAAGCCTTTAGTTAAGTATGTAACAGCACGAATGAAGATGATGGGATATTATGATGAATAGAGTTATAAGTGTTTAGAGTTCAAATTTCTGTATTTCTTTGAATGGAAAACATTTCCTGCTGAAAAGTTGAAATGTTCCTTGTATATTAAATTCTTTGTATAGTAAATTAATTCTTGGAAGAGAGAATACTTTTTGATCTTTTAATGACTTCAGCAGTTTTTTTCCACTGCAACTTGGGCTTTCCCTGGCAGCCAGAACCCATCCTTTAGTTGGAAGGCTCATTTGTCTCAGCGTGTTTTTGTCTGGAGACAGACAGTGAGGAGACAAGGCTATAGCTATCATAGTAACGGGGTGTTATAGTTTTCCCCTGGTGTCAGCCCTGTGACCACACACCATTGCACTCCTTTTTCAGTTTTCACTCTTTTTGAAACTGTGATAATAGAAATACATGTTTTTGCCCTTTTGAGCAGCGGCAGTACCTTCCAAAATGACACCTACTTGGTGACAAGTGTGTCATATTGTTGGCTGTGTGTTTTCAAGTGTATAAAAGACTGAGGTACACTAGAAACACAAAATATTCAATCTTGTTGAATTCTGCATAGCAAAGGAAGAGGATCACTTTGAACAAACCCATCCTCCAGACGTTATGATTCTGTAAAAAATCTAAATTTTTTTCACATCTCATTTCAAAACACAACTGTCGATTTAGCCATTGTTGACTTAAATGTGTAACTCCTTGGCATGCTAAGCAGTGTCTACAGATGGGGACAGTGGGTTCTGATTATACTGTTTACCACTAGCAGTGACACCTAGAACAAGTCACTTTACTTTTTTTAGTGCCTTGATTTCTTTTTTCTGGAGATTAATGGAGACAGAATATAAAATCGTTTTACTTTTGTTAACTGCCATATAAATGTTTAGTGATAAAATTAACCTCTTGCAGAGAGAGCTTGAAGTTTGCTGTCAGGTAAGAGAATCCACAAAATTATTAGTACTGATCCTTGACCTGGAGGGGATTTTCAAGGAGACAGATGTAATTTCTATTTTGAATTCAGGTCTGAAACTAGGTTATTCTTAGGTTCTGTCGACTTTGATATTTTGGTTAGCTGAGGATTCTATACCTTAAAGTAAAACAAACCTATTTCAGTATTTCAGGCCAGAAAACGTATGAGAGTATTCTCGCAGAAATAGTTTTTCGTCATTTCTCAGCCTATAAAACTTTTTGATAACCTCTATTTTGCGTGGCATCGTGAAGTCATGTTGTTGGCCAGGCCATTGAATCTCCACAAAAGTGCTTGCTCCTAGAATGTTTATTCTGTCTCGTCAGTGGATAATATGCTGCCAAATGAACAGAATATAATTAACATTTACAAGTTAAATTAAAAATCTTCTAAATTCGAGTTTGTTTCTGTAGCACCAGGACTCTCCCTGTGTTGTTTTATGTTCACTACTAATTCTTCAAGCAGGAACTGATGAGCAGCCAGGGAGATTCCTCTGGCTTCTAGTACAGACGTAGCAAATGCCCAAATCAGAGTGCTAGGGTGTCTAATGCATAGTGAAGTGTGATGTCAATGTCATGGACATCTGAATACATTGCGGCAAACTTTAGAAAATAGTAGCTTGGCAGGGGATACCCCAGAATAGGTTGATCTGGTAGGAAGGCTGTTCTCCTTAAATTTTCACATACCTAGGATGGGCCTGCTCGGGCCTCATTACGTCTTGGCCTAGAGAACACAGGTGTAGAAATGGCAGGTCTTCCTTCTCCCTCACTGCCTCCAAAGCTTATCTCTGTCTGGTTTTGTCTGATATTTTAGAGGGTGAACTGTTAAAAGCCAAGTGTCCGTCAGACTCATGCTGCTACCGCTCCTTTAAGTGTGCTCATCAAGATTTGGTGCACCTGGGCCAAGGCAAGAATGTTGCTAGGAACCAAGAGGCCATAATAAGTTGTGATTAATAGCATGAAGTGAAATAGTGTGATGTAGAAAGTGTCATTCTGTGATTTGAGTGAAATTAAAGCTACTGGCATGACCTTCACTGACATATTGCTCTTGCCTACTTGAGAAGGTTTTAGAGCAAAGGTAATTACATTTTCCTGAATTGGTCTTTTTTTTTTTTTTAAGCGTATTTTAAAAAAATACGTTTTCTGATTGTGGAAGCAATGAGTATGTCTGAATCCTTGAGTATAGCGATAGTTCTTCTGATTTTTTTTTTTTTTCTGTATGCCAAATTCTTCAGAAACTTGGTGGCTTAAGACATCAACCATTTTATTTCTCATAGTTTTGTGAGTCAGGAATTCATGAAGGCTCCAATGCACAGTGCTTCTACTTGACATGGCATTGGCTGAGAACATTCACTTGGCCACGCATCTGCAGCATGGACTGGTTAGAAGGTCCAAGAAGACTTTATTATGTATCTGGCACCATCACGCTTCTCCACGTGGCTTCTGTTTCACCATATGACCTTGTAGCAGCGTTGTCTCAGGGTAGTTGGACTTCATACATGATTGCTAGCTTTAACTAGAGAGCATTCTAAAGGGTGAAGGCTGCAGGTCTTTTAAGGCCTGGCCTTGGGGCATTACTTGCTATCACGTCTACTGTGTTCTTTTGGTCAATTGGGTAGCTCAGATTTAAATGGAGGGAAAATAGAATTTATTTAGTGTGAAGAGTGGCAAGGAATTTCTAGCTATGTTTTTCTGCCACTTCGTTGTGGACTTTGTAAGTTTGCCTTTATAGACCCACCAGTCAGACACTGGCATGAAGTCATTGTCTTTGGGTTTGTGTCACAAGATAGAGGCCGGTATTTCATTGTCTACTGCTCTTAATTTGTTAGAGAATATTTACGTGATTACCGGATTCAGCAACATTTCACCAGTTTGATCACATTAAAGACCATTCAAGATACATTTAGGAAAATACAAGTCTTTCACAGAACTCCTTTGTTCAAGTGAGTTAATTCTTGGAGTAGTTACACTTTGTCACTTTACACTCAAGTACTGAAATGATTTTTTATATGTTATTAATCCCTTTCATCTTTCTGTTGTTACAGTTTGTCGTATTGCGCCCCATTTTAGAGATGGAGAAACTGTGATGGGTTTTAAATCATGTTTTTTAGCACCAAAGAGTCAAATATGGAAGTCGGCTTGCCCTAGCTTTCTTTTGCAATTTTTAAGTCATTGATTTAAAAGCCTACTTTGGCTTATACTTTGGCATCTTGACATTTTACTTAAGATAATCCGTGATAACTTTCAACTGATTCATTTAATTGAAATTATTTCAGTTCACATATTTTTAAAATCAAGGCTTTGTGTTGAGGAATATGGCCAACCAGGGATTTGTTTGTATATATAGAAGTGTGTTTACCACTATACATGTGTTTATGTATTCATGTATGATTGTTTTCTAATTGTGAATATTCAGGATTTCAAGTTTATTTTTTTTTACATTGACAGATATAATTGTACATATTTACTGTGTGGATTTCAAGTTTAAAAGAATAGCCATCTCTGCATAGAGATTTGTCTTTTCCTGTTTTAAAATACCAAATATTTTGATAAAGGCACTGAGATTGGTTTAAGCGTTTGCATTACCCTATACAGTCAAGAAAGGTAAGGCTATGTCTTTTTTGTTTTTGGCAGTGGCTTCAGATTAGATCAACTGAATGTTCTGAATATTTTGCTAATTATGGCTATTCCAGTGGTCACTGGGCCTCCCACCATTCCTCTCCAGAGCCGATGGTAATTGCAATAGCTGTGACTTCCTCTCTCCCTGTTTTTAGAAGGTGTTGCTTTCTCTTGTATATCTTGCTTTTATGAAGTGGCTGTCAGCAGGGAGCACAAAGAGCTCTCTGGCAGTTGCTGTTCCTTCGAGAGCATGCATCTTTTGCCTGTTTGTCACTCCACTGAGTACTGCATTCTGGTAGTGAAGGGAGTAATCCTTCGCCACCTTAGTTTGTGCTGCTTATACTCTTGTTCAGGGTTGAAGGCTGGAATATAGAATGGAGGGATATTACTGATACGTGTACCATAACGTGTATGCAAAGCTTAATTTAAAAACTGAGTGGAAGTGAAATTGTAGGATATTAATATTTTATGCCCTTGACTTTAAACCTTCTGTGGTAAAAGGTGATGTAGAAACTGTTATTGCACCATTTCTTCTAATCTTGGCTTGTAAGATCTCCATTAGTTGGAATTCTGCAAATGAAAGACGTAATGAAAGGAGAGTTTTTTTTTTTTTTGTGAATCTTTGCTGTACTGGGCAAGACTCAGTTGTTCTGGTAAAGAGGTGGCAATAAACACCAATGCAGAAGTCAGAGAGTGCACTATAATGTATTGAACCCCATTATTTGGTCTATTTTAAATGTATGTATAATCTGGTTGATGAAGTCTTCTGGATTCTGTTATCCTATTCATGGTCAGTCTTAGTTTTGTTATCTTTACTATCTTAAAGCAGCAAATCTCTTTTGGGATGCACAATTAGAATGGCCTGTGGACCCCACATCTCTAGAGCATGCTTCAGTAGGATTCTAACTGATTCTAATGCACACTCCTGGTTAAGAGGCAGGATTAGTAAGTGATACAGGATTGGTCATACTAAAATCAAATCCATTAAAGTCTTAAGGGGTTGAAGAGGTTTACAGAAGGCAAATTTTGATTCATTTTGAAAGATATGTCATGTTTAGGAGAGTGTTTGTGTTCTGCAACATATAGTAAATGAAGATAGAATTATGAAACTTCATAAATATGGGAAAGTGCTTTAATGTACATTACTATAAAGGGAAAAGAAAAACTAGACATCTGTGCTCTAACTGATCTCCATTTACAGATTTTGGTCAGTTTTATTTAGAGTAGCAGCCCAAAGTTGGCAAACATAGATAATTCCTATTTCTGACTTGAACAGTTGAGAATGTTGACAAATGCATTATTTCATCCAATAATTTCTTGGACTGGAAACAATTATATCATCTTGTTAATTGTCTGTTATTAAGAAGGGGGTTTTCTAGGTTGCTCCCCCCCCCCATTTATTACTTGTATGAATTTTTAAGGCTTATATTGATGAGATTTTTATGTAATGGAGGGGAGAAATTTTTTCCTTTTTAACATGTTCATGTAAAAGGAATTTAGGAAATTATTTTAATCTTGCTGGGAGCTAAGACAAAACACAAAACAAAAACACTGCAGAACAGTTTATGGTCCCATGGACAAATGTTCAGTCTGAACACAAGTGCTAGAGAAGACCTTGGAAGGCTGAGGTCAGAATGGGTTAAAGTAGTTGAGTTCATGGGCAAAGGGGGACTTGGCATGTTTTCACACAGTTAAGTATAAATGTATAATATGAACAGCACTATAAAGACCTGGGGGAGATGGGCTTTTTGGGGTTTGTTTGTTTTCTTAGAACATGTTACCAAAAACAAAAAAAAAAGATTGAATACTTTTGGATGATAGGGAGACCTTTGAAGAAGAGATTGGGTGGCTTGGACTTTGCCTTTTAAGCCACGGGCTGCGATTATATTTTTGTTTTGTTTTTACTATGGAAAATTTCAAACATGTTCAGAAATTGAACCAGTAGAATGGTTCCCCATGTATTCATTATCCAGTTTGATCAGTTTCAGCATTATCAATTTATGACTGATACTGTTTTCTATCCCTCCGTATTTCCCTCTCCTTTATTATTTTGAAACAATCCTAGAAATCATACTGTTTTATCTATATTTTAATATGTATCTCTAAAAAATAAGAACTCTCTTTTTGAAATTATACCTAAAAATTGGCCGGGTATGGTGGCTCGCGTCTGTAATCCCAGCACTTTGGGAGGCCGGGGTGGGCAGATCACTTGAGGTCAGGAGTTCGAGACCATCCTGGCCAATGTGGTGAAACCCTGTTTCTACTAAAAGTACAAAAATTAGCCAGGAATGGTGGCCTGTGTCTGTAGTCTCAGCTACTTGGGAGGCTGAGGCAGGAGAATCGCTTGAACCGGGGAGGTGGAGGCTGCAGTGAGCCGAGATTGTGCCACTGCACTCTAGCATGGGTGACAGCGTGAGACTCTGTCTCAAAAATAAAATAATACCTAAAAACTTAATTTCTTTATCGTCAAATATCCAGTCAGTGTTCACATTTCCAGTTGTCTCAAATATTATAATTATTGTTTTTTACATTTTGTTTGAATCAGGATCCAAATAAGGTTTAAATATTGCAATTTGATTAATACATTAAGATTCTTTTAATCTATAAGTTCCTGCTCCATCTGTCATTTTATTTTTATCCCTTGAAATTTATTTATTGAAGAAACTATATCATTTGGTTTGTAAAATTTTCCACGGTGTGGCTGGCTTTGGCTGATTGCTAGCGTCATTTGCTATTTATTTTTGTCCTGTATCTTGGATCTGGCGCCTTGATCAGATTTAAGTTGATTTTTGGGGACGTAATTACTTCATAGGTATTATGCATTTTTGGATAGAGGAGTAAAGTAGTGAAAGTAATGTTTTTAGGATGGTTTGTCTGGCAGCAGTGTGCAAAATGAATTGGTAGAGGAGGAATGCAGAGCTGCCAATTAGAAGGCAGGTTCAATCAGTGCAGGAAGGAAAGGCTACAGTAAGGCAGGGGCAGGGAAAAGAAAGGCAATAGAGATGAGAGAGATTTTGAAAGAAGGAATTTTCAATACCTTTTAGGCTTAACTATAAGAAATGGAGAGTCGGCTGGGCATGGTGGCTCATGCCTGTAATCCCAGCACTTTGGAAGGCCAAGGCCAGTGGATCACCTGAGGTCAGGAGTTCAAGACCAACCTGGCCAATATGGTGAAACCCTGTCTCTACTAAAAATACAAAAAAACTAGCCGGGTGTGGTGGCGGGTGCCTGTAATCCCAGCTACTTGGGAGGCTGAGGCAGGAGAATCGCTTGAACCCAGGAGGCGGAGCTTGCAGTGAGCTGAGATTGCACCATTGCACTCCAGTCTGGGCAACAAGAGTGAAACTCCTCAAAAAAAAAAAAAAAAAAAAAAAAAAAAAAAAAAAAATGGAGAGTCTTAAGTCAGGTTGAAGTTGTGAACCTGAGTGATTGGGAATTGGGGTCAGGAAGATGGTGCTTTGTGCATGTTGAATTGAAGGTCTGTGTATTGGTAGACTATCCTTGCAGAATTGTGTTATAGGAAGTGTATTAGTCTGTTTTCACACTGCTGATAAAGACATACTCCAAACTGGGCAATTTACAAAGAAAGAGGTTTAATTGGAATCACAGTTCCATGTGGCTGGGCAGCCTCACAATCATGGCGGAACGCAAGGAGGAGTAAGTCACATCTTACATGGATGGCAGCAGGCCAAAAAAAAAAAAAAAAAAAAGCATGTGCAGGGAAATTCCCATTTTTAAAACCATCAGGTCTCATGAGACTTATCACTACCATGAGAACAGCACAGGAAAGACCCGCTCCTATGATTTAGTCACCTCCCACTGGGTCCTTCCCACAACATGTGGGAATTCAAGATGAGATCTGGGTGGGGACACAGCCAAGCCATATCAGGCAGCTAGATTGATCATGGGGGACCAGGGGAGAGGTAAGGGCAGGAGATAGAAATTTAGGGATTCTCTGTCTGCCTGGGAATAGCTGAAGCCATACAAATGGACCAGCTCAGAAACTTGTGAGTGAACTGAGGAGCACTTTCCTTAAGTAGTTCGTCAGCTTAATCAGCTTTCTATAGTTGTCACAGCAAAATATTACACTGTCTTTAGAGACTGGAGTTTCTCATGATGATGCCACATTTTGCCTTTCTTTGCTTCTGTGGTTTTTCATCATTTATAGGTGATATGGCAGCAGATTTTTGAGCAGAATCCAGCTGCTGTTCAGGTCAGGAGTGTTAGCTTTCCGAAGCTGGCGATTCCACTGGGGATGTAGACAGCTTGGGAGGAAATAAAAGCCGAGTCCGTAAGTGAGCCTGGGAGGAGTGAAGAAGCAGAGCAAGCAGGACAGAAAGTGGGCGGGGCCAGCTATAGGGAAAGACCTTGGGGTTGAGGGGATTTGATAGACTTGCCTTAGTGTCTTTTAGTTCCTTCAGAAGCCCAGCCTGACCTCCATCATGAGAGAACTGGTTAGTGACGGTGGAGCACCAACAGTTCCCTTGTGTCCTCTCCTGCTGTTTCTCTCTTATATCCAGAGACTACAGAGAATGTGGTTAATGGGAAACTACAAAACTTATATGTAATCATTTCAAAAGTCCTCCCTAGCTGAAAGGATTTTAAGAAAATGTGCTATTCAGAAATATCCCTTAACCTGTTTAACAGCATCTTATTTACTCATCTGTGTTTTATGAATACTTTTCCCTGGTTGCAGAAGGATGGCAAAATAAATGTTTGCTATCAAATCTATACCTGTAATTCAGTGAAGTATTGAACACAGGTGATGTACCCTTCTTCACAGGGGAATTATGTTCAAAATCATTTTAATTTTTTATCCTCAGTAAGATTATATAGAAAATCTTATAGCTCTCAAAGGTGCAGATTATATTTTTCTGTAATAGTTCTGGGCTTCCCAAAAATTTTTGTTGGTGTTGCCAAAGAGTTGTGTCACATAAGTGAGTGGCACAAACATTTTTTGACTAGCCACCTGAAAGTTGTGAAGGGTTTTGAAAATATAAAGTAAAATATAAAGTGAACACCACCACTGTCAACAAAATCCACTGCTTTGGATATGATTTCACAGGAAGATGACGGCTGTCACCAATTGAACTACAGCAAATGACGAAAGCTCAGCACGAATTAGCCAGTCTCATTGGGGTGATAAACGACAGCACATTAAATATGTGTTAGCAACGTGATATGGCAATGAAAAAAGCCAACACTATTTTTGGCTGTGCTGCACAAAACAGCATCTCGTCACCGAGCTGGGCTGATCATTCCTTTCTACCCAGTACTTGTGAGGCAGCATCTGGGATGCTGTCTTGAGTGTAGGACACGTGCGTACTGGAAGGATAGACAAATGGGTAGGAGTCCCAAGCAGAGCATCTGCTGTGACTAAGGACTTTAGATGAGACAAGTTTTAGAAGTGGCATGTTTAGGAATGAGCATGGAAGTAAAGAGATGTTAACCTTTTCAGAGACAGGATGATGTTGAGGAAATACATCATAGACTCCTCATTAGTTGGCATTAGTTTAGTACAGTGCACTTTAGAGGAATTACCCAAATACTTTCACAGACAGCATATCAGCAAAAAGGGGCTCTAAAGCAAAATTAAGCAAGGACTTATTTATGGTCAACTATCTTTTAATCAAGAGATTAACATTGGCAGTGCTTGCTATAATGTGAGAAGGAATAGAAAATAATAGATTACATAAGTCAGGTGCTTTTGATTGGAAATTCAAATGCAAATATTAAACCTGGGAACAATGGGGGTGAGACTTTATAGTTATCTTTAGAAATTCAAGTAACAAATAAAGGAATTACTTACTTTCCACAGTAGTATAGGCAAGCACAACAGAAAGAAATAATTTAAGAAATACATAGTATAAACTGAATGTCAGGGAACATTTCTGCAGTGAGAACTATCGGACCATAGGATATTCCCCTAGGAAAATTGGGTTGAATTTCATTGGACATTTGATCCTGACAGAATTGAATGTGTATCAGTAGGGAAATAGACTGAATATCCCTGTAGACATTTTTCATTTCTCTCTTCTCTGATTCTGGGCCCTGTTGATGATCTGTTCACCTGCTGTGATTAGGAAGAAATTTTATCTCTTGTTTTTCTACACCCAGGCACATTTTAGATGCTTTCCTGATTGACATAGGCTAAAAATGGAGCTTCATTGCCCTGAGGTTGACCTGGTACCATCCCTCCTGGTGTTGTAGAAATTTCTCCTTTCTGTTTGGGAGGCAGTGTTAGGGTCCTTTATCTAAGGTGAATACATGTAATATAAAATGGGCCCATGTGTATAGGGTCAGTGTCTTCTTCAGATATATCTAGTAACCTAACAGGGCTGCAAGCTGGCCTCTTTGGGAGTGAATGATGGTTTTATTTTCCCCTCTTCCCCCAGGACTTGACTTTGAAGAAAAAGGATATTTAGCAGACTAGGAGACCACAGACTTTTACTGTGTCCTGTAGAAATGTGAAAAATTTCAGGTTCCTGGATAGGAAAGGGCTACTGGAGAAGAGCTTGACTCCCTATGCTGTGACAGTGGTGTGTATGCCAGTCTTTCCCTGTAGTAGTATCATTGTATAATCAAAGAAGTAAACTGAAAATGCAAATTTAATTTCAGGTTCATTACAAATGGTCTGTATTTCCTTGTTATAAACTAGTCTATTGGATAAGATTGTTAGATAGATTGTTATCCAATCTTAGTCTATTGGATAAGATTGTTTTCTTAGCTTGGCATTCAAATACCTGTACAATTCGGACAAAGTCTCTGCTTTTCCAGGCTTAGTTTACCCTTTTCTATAGTAATGCTGTATTCCAGTTAAATCAGCCTTTCTTTCTGTCCTCTAAATATGACTCTGTCCTTTCCTACAGTAGTAGTTTTGTTTATTCCATACATCTTTCCTACTGTCCTTGCCCTCATCTCTGAATACCTTCTCTGATATGCTCCAGTCCTCTGTCTTATCTATGAAGCATCCATTGATCATTTCCCTTCAAGAACTCATTGCATTTCTTGTTTTTACCACTCATTTGACATATCTAATAGTTATATTTTTCTTCCTCTACTGAATCCACATCTTTCCTTTTTAATCAGATTAAAAAGGCTCTCTTGAGGACCATTTCTTACATGTCTTTAAATTTCTCACAACTAGTCTTTAAGCCTTTGGAGAGAAGGAACTATGGCTTATTTATGGTGCCTGTCTCTTCCCCTAAACTCACAGAGTTTGGCAGTATGCACTTAATAAATATGTTTTGAACAAATGAGTAGTAGATACTCTATACATATCTATTGATTGATTTAAGATTTGCTATAGACTGAATGTTTATGTCCCCCCTACCCCCATATTCATATGTTGAAAGCCAATCCCCAATGTGATGGTATTTGGAGGTGGAGGCTTTGGGAAGTAGTTAAGTCATGATAGCAGAGCCCTCATGAATGGAATTAGTGCCCTTGTAAAAGAGGCCCCAGAGAGCTCCCTCGACAGTTCTGCCACGTGGGGTTACAGCAAGAATAAGCCATCTGTGAAACAGGACAGGGGTCCTCACCAGACATTAAATTTGCTGATGCCTTTATCTTGGACTTCCCAGCCTCTGGAAATGTGAGGAATACATTTCTCTTGTTTATAAGCTACTCAATCTGTGGCATTTTGTTGTAGTGGTTTGAACTAAGACAAGGTTGAATTTTAAATGCTTTGTAAATGTGTTGAACTTTGTAGATTTAAAAATCATGTAGCAGAAGACTCATAAAGCTACGAAGGTTTGCTATATTCCCAGGAGACCAGTTCCTCCTGCTTTCTCCTAGACCAGCCTGCAATTAAATCATCCCTATATGAAGAGTTTCTGTTGGCCAGGCAGATTGTTAGCTCAGGTTTCCAGATATGAAATGATGTCATGAAATGATGGGCATGAAATAATGTTGGCAAGAGAAACCATTAATAATTGGGACTGTCATAGTATTACTATTATATAGCCAATGCTCGTGCATAGATAATATCATTTCTGTCATGGGTGTGACAATAATAGATTTGGAAGAATGGTGAAAAATTTGATAATAGGTTAAGTGAAATTAAACTATACAAACGTCCTTTATTCTTTGAAAACGATTTAAATTTTTGATTTTTCATTTTAATTTTCTTACTCATATTTAAAAATTTTTCCTTCATGTCTTGCTAGTGAAATGTACTTGCTGCAAATTAAATCCATTTCTTTCAGTGATAGCTTTGGTTTGTAATTACCTTCTTTAAGTGTTAAGTCTGTCCTTAGAATCATCAGAGCTTCTATTATGTAATTCTTTGGAGTAAACCCTAGTTAATCAGAGCATGCATTTCACTGGAGGGGCAGCTTCCAGTGAGTGATGTGAAGGTGTTTCCTCTGAGAAACGGAAACAGTTATGAAGTGTTTTGTGGTCCTCTGGGAGTTGAGGTGCTATAGAAATGTAAGGCTTTTATTACAACTCCTGACCTACTATACAGAACCATGCTAACATCATTGATGATTCTTTTGCATAATCAAAGAATTAAACATAAAAGTCATATTAATTTTCAGCTTCATTAGAGATGCAAGAATCAAAAGAGATGTTTGCCAAATGGGAAGGCACTAAATTGGTAGGAGAAAGAATTTTAATTTCAAGCTTCAAGTGAATGTTACAAATAACCTAGCATAAAAAAGACACTACCAAAAGCGCCTGACAATGTCCTTTTTAAAGATCAGCAACATTAAAAAGGGGAAAATGTAAAAAAGAAAAAAAAAGGGAAAAAAGAAACTATAAAAATATGAAATTAAAATTGCTGTATTTGAGTCAGTTTATGGTAGTAAATTACTTCTGAGAGCCTCAATTTGAAGATCACCAGGTAGTCTATGGTAATTAGTATAATTTTGCTGTGGTCACCAAATCTTTATATTATTTTTGCTGGTCAAACAGCAATACTTTTGCCTTTTTTTTTTTTTTTTAACTTGGTCGCAGCTGAAGATGATGAAAAATCCATTTACTCGTGAAAGGGTAAATGCAACTTCCTGATGTGAAATAGGGGCATTTAAAGCACTCACATTAAGGAAAGTTTGCATTTTAAATATAAAGTAGTCTTAAAATTTTTCTCTACCCACATATAAACACCATTCCAATATGTGTGAAGAGCTGTTGTTCATCTTGTAGGATCACTAATCACAGGATTAAAGCGATGAGGAAGTATATACAGTGAAGAATGATGCCCTTTTCTTTAAAATAAAAATCTGGAGGCAGCCAGAAGAGCTTGGGAAAATTCTTGTATTTTATATCTATTATGCTGTTGATTTTATATCTACTGTATCTCCCTGATCTGTGGCCAGCTGGGATGCAAATACGGCACAAGAAGTTCACAGTATCAAAGGAGCAAGTGAATAGGACCCCAGAATGTGATTGTTATGAAAGTATTGAGATTATTACATTTAGGCCCTATGTGATTCTGGAGGAAGTGAGTTTTACTGCTCAGTAGAAAATTATATATATATACACTGTATATATAAAACACACACACACACTGTATTTAGAAAGAAAAAGACCATCTGTTCATTCTGTCTGTATTTCTGTGGGGATTTAATCTGACAGTGAATCACTTGGGGTTTGTACAGAATAAACTTGTGCTAACATTTTTATGAAAAAGGGTAGGGAAGACAACCAAAATTTTCTCTTTAGGGATTGTTTAGCTCTGCTTTTTTTGTTTTTTTTCTTTACAGCATACGAACATGGCAATATGATGATTGATTTTTTTTTTAATTTTTTTTATGTTAGCCTTTTCTGATTCTACAGGAGAGGTTCATTCCTTTGTCTTAGCATGAAAATTTCTCAGGATAGACAGTAGCATCAGGAATGATCTTTAATAGACTAGTGGTTTTCAAAGAGTGGTTCCCAGACCAGCAGCATCAGCATCACTTAGGAACTAGTTAGAAATGCAGATTCTAGTGCTGTATCCCAGATCTCCTGATTGAGAAACTTGGAGGATGGAGCTCTGCAGTCTGTGTTTAGTAAGCCCTCCTGGTTATTCTGATATGCAGGAGAACCATGGAATTAGACACAGACTGTAATAATGAAATGCTAGTGTTATTTCAAGAAACTTCAACACTCAGACTCACTTATGCTGATGAATATGACCTGGGCCAAACCTTAAATATCTTATTTCCTTCCACCCTCATAACACTTCGGAGAGCCTGCCATCATTATTCTTCCGTTCAGATGATGACACTGTTCATGCTCATTTGATTGGTAAGCAGTGAACCCGGCTTTGAATCTTGGTCTGGTTTCAAAATTTATTTTCTTAACTGCTGTAGAATAGGAAGATTTAAAAAGGAATGATTTTCAAGTGGCTATTCTTGTGACTTTTTACAACTAAGTATGTCATCAATTAGGAAAGTACCTGAGGGGTTGAGTGGCAAGTTGGGTGCCAAGAGCAAACCAGAGTATAATCTAGAACTCAGTTCTAGTCCTGACTCTGCCTTTACTCTCTCTCATTCATTTAGTTGGCTTAATGTCCTCTGAACAGGCTTCCTCCTGGGACACTTGATTCCTTAGATGACTATACTTTTCCTGTGAAGTGTGCCTGTTTTACAGAGAAGCTTTCCACTTCGAACTGGAAAAAATAAGCATAGTGGAGTGACTTTTTCAAGGTCATTATCCCCTTTCAATGGGAGAGCTATAATTTGCTTCTATTCAGTACCATCCTGTTGTAATGGAAAAAGAAATACAAACCAACGAAGATGCTGAAGTTTGCTTTTACCTGCATTTTATTTAGGGGTTCATTTGCAAACCTGAAATATTTCATTGACTTGTACCTTTGCTGTTTGTCACAACAATAATCATGATTCTTTCATCTCAAGCCTTGATTTGAAACAGCCTGGATCTGGTCCAGACAAAGCCCATCTAGTCATTGTATCTAGGCCTGTCGATATCCTCTTGTTTGTTTTTGTTTCATTTGGTTTTCTTTTCTTTTCTTTTTTTTTTTTTGAGACGGAATTTCGCTCTTGTTGCCCAGGCTGGAGTGCAATGGCGTGATCTTCGGCTCGCCGCAACTTCCACCTTCTGGGTTCAAGCGATTCTCCTGCTTCAGCCTCCTGAGCAGCTGGATTACAGGCCACCACACCCAGCCAAATTTTTTTTTTTTTTTTTGTATTTTTAGTAGAGAAGGGGTTTCTCCATGTTGGTCAGGGTGGTCTCGAAATCCCAACCTCAGGTGGTCTGCCTGCGTCGGCCTCCCAAAGTGCTGGGATTACAGGTGTGAGCCACTGCGCCCGGCTCATTTGGTTTTCTTACCTGTCACCTAAAGTTGCAGTCTCCTTAACTGAATTATTAGTTCTTAGGCATTAAGGACAGCTTCTTTGCTTTTTGTCTGTAAACTATTGCTGTGTCATTTTCACAGTACATGCTCAATAATGTCATAAAGAATTAATATTTTGCCTCTTCCTTATTTTATTGTCCTTTCCTATTATTTTCCAGCCTATCTTCTGTATATTATTCCATTTATCTTTTCTGTTCGTGATTTTTTTCCTCTGTTCCCTCTGAGCATTTGTACTTGCCATTCCTGTACTGCAGATACACCATTGTTTTCTTCTCTCTCCATTTATTCTCTCCATTAATAACAAAATTAAAAAATTACAGCTAACATTTGATAAGCATTTACCACATACCACTGTGCTTAGTACTTTATATGTATTATCTCATTTAACCCCCACATTTATAATGCCATTATTATTCTTAGTTTGTAGGTGACAAAAATGAAATTTGGAGAGGTTAAGTGCCTTGCCTCGGCTATTAAGTGGTGAGACTGAGATTCAAATTCAGCTGTATCTTAATTCCAGTTAAACTTTTAATTATAGTATTTTGCCTCCATTGTTTTCAAAAGACATAAAAAAACCTTTATGGCTTTGTCTGCTTTGCTTTGGTATGACGTCTTATTCATGTATTAGGCTTAACCTGCTTATTGTAATCTGGAAAAAAAATATGCAGAGACCTCTAGGCTGACAGGCACCTACACCTAGAATAAGGATTTTCTGCTAGAGGGAACTGAATGTCATATGGGGCTGTGATGGGCTACAGCCTCCCAGGTTAAGACTTACTTCACATGGATCAAGCTATCTCCTCACTCCAGCAATGACACAGTTAGTATATATGTTCATAACTAAGCTTAAATGCCATTTTTAGTAAATATTAATACCAGTATAAGGTAAGGACAAGGATGCACATACAGTCCTATTATGAAATAGGGCTGTAGCAGCATTTTTCTAGTTTAGTTACTTCCTTCCAGTATTTCAATTCCTTTCAATCCAGGATCTTAGTGATTTTGCATGTAAACCTTTTTCCTATTTCATGCTCTCTCTTTGCATTTGCTTTATTCAGTTGTATTGAATTTCTAATGTGGGTTAGAGCACACAGTAGGGCTGGATCTTCATTTTAATAACTTTCCTTTCCAGGCACTTCTCAGTAATCCTTTCTTTTTTTAAGCCAGGTTTAGAGAGGGAGCTAAAAGCAGAACAAGACATTTGAGTTTGTATTGTTCTGCTTTATTTTCATAAGTTCCACATTCTCAACTGAATTTCTAGGGACGAAAGAGAACCCGATTACTTTTAGTTCCTTTCAGTGCCACTCTAACTTAGTGACTTGATTTCCATTTCTCTAAGTGGAAATATTTACGTGTATTTCAAAGGATGCTCTCTGGCTTAGTTAGTATCTCTACACTGATTAGAGAATGTAAAGCGATGTTTAAGTGCTTATTATTTTTTAATTACATTTATAAAGGTTAAAATATAGATAACCATTATTATTATCCTCATTTAGAATTTGTATACCATTTACATTTCCAAAGTGCTTTGTTCATGTAAATTAGTTGGTCCTCCTGCCATTCCTATAAATTATGTCAGTATTATCCTCTGAAATGTTGCCATTTTCAGTTTATAGTTATTATTTTTATTTCAGACAACTACACCTTGTTCAAAGGGTGAAAGTGATTAATAGCTTTAAAACCACTAAAGGTAAACATTCTTAAATACCCTTGAAGTTAAGTAGATGCCGGAATTGCTGAGATGGCTGCCAAGCCAATGTTGGAGAATTTATTTTTTTGTACAGATTATATATATATCTTTGATTTTCTTCTTCTCCTCTCTGTTTATTTTGTATTTTTTATTCATATAGGAATGTGCACACATTGTATATTTTTCACAAATTTTCATGAACTAAACCTACCCACTAAACACTTGTGTCAGGGAACAACACACTACCAGCATCACTCGTTTATTGAATCTCGATTTGAGTGCGCGATTCTGTCTTACAGACTGAATCTGTCTAAACATCAGCATAGCTGGAATTATGGACACAATGAGTTTTCATGCTCAGATGTTGCTTCCATTATAAAACTAATTTCTGTATGTTCCAAAAGTGTTATCTTACTGGGTTAAAGTAACACTGAGTAGTCACAGTAAGAGATGCACACAAGATGTGCCTCATGAGTGGTGTAGACAAGATATACTGTTGGACATCACAGGAGCAAAGTTGTACCTTTTCAGAAACGCTTCACATGGAGGTGAAATTAGAGCTGGACTGCCCACTAGGGATAGAGGGCTTAGACATAAGTGTAGGCTTTGGTAAGAGAAACAAAGAAGAGGGAGTAGTGGTGGCATGTGTCCCAAGCAGGGAAGATAGCTATGTCTTGCATATGACATGTTTTGATGCAGGGAGATTTCCAGTTTGTTTGGAGTAAGGGTTCATGTATGGGTTTAGTCACCATTCAAATTTGAGAGTTAAGTAGAGGTCAGATCTCTAAGGACTTTGAATGCTAGCTAAGGACTCATAGTGAACTAAACACTTACTGAATACCATCTATGTGTTAGGCACAATGCTCAGCACTTTTATATGCATTTTGAATTTATGCTCAAGACACTTGGATCTGTGGGGGCAGGAGTTAGTGGCACTGAGATATATGAGCAGCCTGGGTAAAAATGGAGAGACCAGAGATAGAAATCGCAGAAGGCTATTAGGGTTGATGACACCTTGGATTACGGTTGGTCCTAAAATTTATAATTTCAGCTACTTAAGACCTGGTTCTAGAGGACTGAAACTTCATCTTTTCTTGGTTATTCTACATATAATCTAATGCAATAAGAACCTGAATGATGAGTACTTAGTTGGCAGATATTTATCAGTCGCCTACTCTATATACATCTCTTTGTTAGATTTGATGGGCTGCTCACTCTGTCCCTCTGCCCACCTGATGTTAGTTAATCTGGGGGACAACCACGTAATAAGTTACTTCCTAGTATCTATAGTGACCGGTTATTTGGGAGTCACCTGATTGACCAAAGACTGTGTTTTTACAGTGTTGTCTCCTTTATTTTTTTCTTAGGATTCTTTTTGCTTTGCTTTTTTACAACAGCCTGCTGTGTCGCATCACTGAATCTAGTTTATAGTTTTTCGTTTCTCTACATTCCATCATTTTAGAAACAAAAGCCACATCTCTTTGAAGAAGTACTTTTGACTTTTTCTCCCAATTTTAGCACTTGTCTGTAACAACTATGTAAGGTTTGTTTTGGGCCCTCCTTTCCTTCTATCACCCCTTTGAGGGGCTCTTGTGCCCTGTTTTGTGTTACGTGGTAGGTTAATAAATGAGGTAATGAGGGGATGAATGTAGAGATAGGTGGAACATATAGATTGGTAGATTAGTGGATATTTTGGAAAATGAATTGTGTAAGAGAAGACAGAATTTGAAAACAGAAGGACAGAGAAAATGAAAAGGTATGAGACCTCAGAGTGGGGGCATGAGGAGCTGTTTGTAGCCAGAGGTTTCTGGTTGAACTCAGGTTCCTAAACTCTGAGTTGTACAGGAAGTAGTAAAAGTTATTTAAATGTCCTTCTAGTTCTCTTTTAACCAACTAGAAGAGTTGCCAGGATTTTTAATTTCCACTCTGGGGTGTGCCTAAGAATCTTAGTTACCATTACCATTTGTATACAGTATTATTCCTTGAGAATAATTCCAGAGCCCACTTTTTTTTTTTTTTTAAACTTGGCAGTCTGAAGAGATTTGGCCTCTTTGTAGTGGTTTTTGTGCTAATATTGATCCAAATTTAGTTTCAGTGCCTGTTTTCTTCTCTTTCCTATTCAGTCAAGTATTTAACCTCTCAGTGATTTTAGTTGTCCTGAAATTTGGTCTTTCTTAGCAAGGACAGTTTGTTTTATGTTCTTTAATAGTTAGAGGATGACTGGGTTCATGCCCGTAATACCAGAACTTTGGGAGGCTTGAGATAGGAGGATCATGAGCTCAGGAATTCAAGACCAGCCTGTGCAATATACTGAGACCCCCTTCTCTACAAAAAATAAAAACATTAGCTGGGTGTGGTTGCATGGGCCTGTAGTCCCAGCTACTTGGGAGTATAAAGTGGAAGGATTGCTTGAACACAGGAGGTTAAGGCTGCAGTGAGCTATGTTGCTGCCACTGCACTCCAGCCTGGGTGACCCTGTCTTAAAAAAAAAAGAAAAAAAAGATAAATCATCACTCTGAATCTTTTCATTGAGAATTTTTTTTAATAGCCTAAGATGCTAAGTAGTCTATACAGTGATTTCTGCATGATTTTCCTTTTTTTTTGTCTAAATCTTGACATAAGTTTACCTTCTTCAACCTTTTAATCTATTCCTGAATGCATTATTTTAATAGATGTGCTATTTATTAATATTTTGGAACTAGAATATTAATTACCCCTTTTAAGGCAAATCACTACCCAAAACACATTAACTGTGCCTTCACTAAGAACCTTGGTAACACATTTGCACCTGACAAAAGGGAGTGGGCAGAAAATTAGCTAATGAAATAGTTGTTCTGGAGTACTATGTAATTAAGGGCTTTGCAGAGAGCCCTTGGGGAAGCTGGAAGACTGGGAATGAGTTAAATGTATATGAGTTTTCTAGTGCTGTAGGAAATAAATGTGTGGTAGAAATGAAAATTTTCCTGTGGAAAGTATTTAAAACAAGGACAAACTGTAGTTATATTAGTTTGCCTAAGTATTCAGGTGTATAGGAAATTCTGAAGATACTTTTTGTTGGCTAATTGCCATTAAGTACCCACGTGTACTGCTTTGTAAGTGGTAAAATTTGAAGGCTGCTGTTGAGTAACTGTTTCAAACAGGTATGAAGTCAGCAGTGCTTATGTTTTCATTTTATCTATAGGGAATAAGTTGTGGACAAGTCTCCTAATTCGGTGCTTCTCAAGCTTTAACAAGCATATGAATCACAATCACTGGGGGATCTTCTTAAAATGTAGACTTTAATTCAGGATTTCTTGGGTGGGACTAGATAATTTGCATTTCATTCATTCATTTATTTATTTTTTGAGACGGAGTCTTGCTCTGTTGCCCAGGCTGGAGTGCAGTGGCACCATCTTGGCTCACTGCAACCTCCGCCTTCCAGGTTCAAGCAGTTCTCCTGCCTTAGCCTCCCAAATAGCTGGGATTATAGGCATGCGCTACCACACCCAGCTAATTTTGTTTTTGTATTTTTAGCAGAGATGGGGTTTCACCTTGTTGGCCAGGCTGGTCTTGAACTCATGACCTCAAGCGATCCACCTGCCTTGGTCTCCCAAAGTGCTGGGATTACAGGCATGAGCCACCATGCCCGGTGGAGAATTTGGATTTCTAAAAAGCTATCAGATGATACCAGTGGTGCATAGACCACACTTTGAGTAGCAAGAGCCTAATATTTTTTTTTTTTTTTTTTTTTGAGACGGAGTCTCACTCTGTCGCCAGGCTAGAGAGCAGTGGAACGATCTTGGCTCACTGCAACCTCTGACTCCCTGGTTCAAGCGATTATCCTGCCTCAGCCTCCCGAGTAGCTGGGATTACAGGCACGCACCACCATGCCCAGCTAATTTTTTTATTTGTACTAGAGACGGGGTTTCACCATATTGGCTAGGATGGTCTTGATCTCCTGACCTCGTGATCCACCCGCCTCGGCCTCCCAAAGTGCTGGGATTGCAGGCGTGAGCCATCGCGCCCGGCTGCAAGATCCTAATATTTCTTAGAAGGAGAGAAATCCTTTACTCACAGGAACTGTACACACATGTTCACACACATGCACAAGCATGCCTGCTATCCATAAGCATTTGTCATCTTTCAGATGATGGAAGCTGTTTGAGACCCTTAAGGGACTGTAGTCATGACTCCTGTCTTTTCAGTATCCCTTTCCCCTTATCACTGTGATCCTACTGCATTTATGGAAAAACTGCTGGCGGGCCATCATGTTTGACCCAGAGCTGAAGTTCAGAACTTCCTTGTTGATTGTCAGTGTTAGTAGGAATGAATTTAGCCCATTATAGTGATTGGCAATTAGAATGGTACCGACATTATCAGTTAAATCCTGTCTGTTTGCTTAACTCAGTTTTGGGTGCTAAGGCAGCTGTGTTCTCCATTTCAGTAACTTCTGAATATTACCATTCAGGTGCTCTGCATCAAAAAACCCCACATTGGCTGGGTTTTGTGGCTCATACCTGTAATCCCAGCACTTTGGGAGGCCAAGGCAGGAGGATAGCTTGAGCCTAGGAGTTCAAGACCTACCTGGGCAATATAGCAAGATCCCATCTCTAAAAAATTTTTTAAAAATTAGCCAGGTATGATGGTGCACACCTGTAGTCCTTGCTGCTTGGGAGGCTGAGGTAGGAAGGTAGCTTGAGCCCAGGAGTTTGCTGTCAGAAAAGTCCCACATCAGTTACTAGAGTCTAACAGTTCTACCTCTCTCTGTCTCTAAAATCCTCTTAAGTCTCTCTGTCTCTCTCTAAGACCACAGCTTTAGTTCAGGGCACTGGTCTCTCTCCCTGGCTCACCATACCATCCTATTAACTGATCTTCTGGCCCTATTCTGATATATTCTCCATAGTGCAGCTGGGATCAGCTTTCTAAATGACAAATCCCTCCTTAACTGTTTTTTGTTTGTTTGTTTGATACAGAGTCTTCTCTGTTGCTCAGGCTGGAGTGCAGAGGCACAATCTTGGCTCACTGCAAGCTCCGCTTCCCGGTTTCACGCCATTCTTCTGCCTCAGCCTCCCGAGTAGCTGGGACTACAGGTGCCCGCCACTACGCCCGGCTAATTTTTTTTTTTGTATTTTTAGTAGAGACGGGGTTTCACTGTGTTAGCCAGGATGGTCTCGATCTCCTGACCTCGTGATCCACCCGCCTCAGCTGCCCAAAGTGCTGGGATTACAGGCGTGAGCCACCGCGCCCAGCCCCTTAACATTTAAACTCTGAAAGTTAAGTCCAAATTCCTTCACATGGCACACAAGGCCTTCCTTGAGTCTGGCCTTGGAAGCTGTGCATCTCACATTAGTTTCTTGGTGGGGTCCTTTCTTTCTTGCCGCCAATCTTTTGCACATATTGTACCCTTTGTTGTAGAATTCCCTAAAGTGCTGTGCACATTTCTTTCTCGCAGTTTTCATCTTATGTTGTCATTGCCTTTTCTTGGCTCAACTGGGAACTTTCTTGGGGCCATGACTCTGACCTGTGCACAGCTGTCTTACTGCCTGGCACGTTAGAAATATTTATTGAATAAGAGGTGAAATGAAAAGGCTGCGTGCAGTGGCTCATGCCTGTAATCCCAGCACTTTGGGAGGCTGGGGTGGGAGGATTGCTTGAAGGCCAGGAATTCAAGACCAGCCTAGGCAACATAGTGAGACTGCGCCTCCACCCCCTGCGCCCCCCCCCCCCATACACACACAGACACACACACACACACAGACACACACACAAATTAGTTGGGTGTGATAACCTACACCTGTAGTCCTAGCTGCTTGGGTTGCTGAAGAGGGAGGATCCCTTGAGCTCATGAGTTCAAGGCTGCAATGAGTTATGATCATGCTACCCTACTCCAGCTTGAGTGATAGGGCAAGACCCTGTCTCTAAAAAACATTTTTAAAAAGAGAAAATTAAAACTTAGGTAAGTACTGTTTCTTTATTTTGTCTGAGGTAGAATTTAAAATGTTGAGGGTATGGAAAGTTTATATTAAAATCATACAACATTGATTTAGTAATAAAGCTTTAATGATGTATGTAGAGCAAATATCAATAAAACAAAATTTGTAATTTTATATTAGTATGTAGGCAATGATTCATATTAAATATGGAAGAGGAGGGAAAAGATCTGGAATAATAATCATAAAACCAATAATAAATATTTGAGTAAAGATAGAGATGTTGTAGAAATTGTAAAACGTTAAATTTTTCCCTTTTTGTGGTTTCTCTATTTAGATCATGGTAAATGGATATAAGTATTATCAAAAAATATTGATATAATTTTTTATTTTCTGAATATGATTTTTATTTGTCTTTGGTAGCAAATGTACCACATTAAGGTGGTATTTGGATTATAATTTAGGGCTAGTAAACAGGAAGGAATTGCCTTAATCCAAATATACAGTAGTCTTCCCTTATTTGTGGGGATAATTTCCAGGCTCCTCAGTGGATGCCAGAAACTGCAGATTGTACCAAACCTTATATACACCATATTTTTTCCTATACATAACTATGATAAACTTTAACTTATAAATTAGGCACAGTAAGAGATTAACAACAATGATAGTACTATGCTATAATAAAAGTTATGTGAATGTGCGCTTGGGAACTCTTTCATGGACACACTGTCTTGCTCTCTCTCAAAATATTGTACTATATTGAAGGTATGTACTATACTGTGGGTAACTGAAAACATGGAAATTGAAACTGTGGATAAGGGGGGACTATCCATTTACCTCACTTAGTAAATATTTGAGTGCCTACTGTGAGCCAGACACTGTGTTAGGTGCTGGGATTATAAGCAAGATATACATGATCTGAAAGATAAACTATGTCCATTATTTGCAAAAACAAGTTACATGTGAGTGTTCTTTGCTGTCTGTAGATAACAAATATGTGTATAGTGATTTACTGCTCATAGAGCTCTTTCATGCGTCTTATTGCCTTTAATTCCACGTAACAAGCTGAGGGAAACAGAGACTGAGAGTAATTTGTAGAAAGTGACATTGCTATGTGATAGAGAAAGTAAACTTGAACCCAGGATAGGCTCCAATTCCAAATCCCATGTCATTTTCTTACACCATACTGCACTACATCCATGGGCGATTGTGGAATACCTTACAGAATCATATCAAGTTTTTAAGAACATGGTTTGAAAATCACTTTTTTTTTTGTATTTATGACACAAATGCTTAATAATTTTTGAGCGTTGGGGATGAGCACAACCTAACTTATATCCATTATATTACTATTGCGCCTCTGACACTTTAAAACAGTAAAAACCTGGTTTTACCCTTAATGTTTTCTGGAATTGTATTTTTTTAAATTAGCAGTAAAGGGAAGGTATGTATTTTTTGAAATTTCTTCAGATTCTTTCTGCCTTTTGCAATTTCCTTGCTACCTTGATGAAATACAAAGGGTGAAATTCTTATAGCTAGAAGGAACTTTAGAGAAAGAAATATATTATTGGAATTACAGCACATAAATAAAATACAGTTCTCATAGTTCACCTCAGTTTAAATTATTCTTTGTATCTGCTTCTGCAGAAAGTTTTCATTTAGGCCACAGTCATTTATATTGACAGTGTCAGTTGACAAAAATGAATGTAACTGTGGTTTATTAAATGCAATGTGATGTATGAATGTAAGGTGGTATTATTATAGTCCTCCACTTGGACAGAGAGTGAGAGGGGACAGTCCATTGCCACTGGTATTGATGTCCTAAAGTGTGTGCCATGAACCTTATGCTCTTTATTAGGAAGGCTACTCTGGCTTGCATCCAAGGCTTGTTTACTCTTGGATTTGACAAAGACTGTTTCCTTGACAGAACTTCAGTTAGGTTCCTCTGAGCCCTCTTCTCAACTTGGGGTCAACCTTGAGTTTCTGTGTTTGTCCTTGCTAAGTCCAGCTTTAGCAAGAATCCTGCTGTGTCGGTTTAATGAGAATCCACCCTCCCCTTTATACCTGATCACCCTGATCAGATGTGGATCTGATCAAGTTCCACATCCCCCACCTTTGATCTGTAAGTCCTTGACCTGCCTTTAGAAACAATCCTGTTAGGTTAGTTTAATAAGAATCCCCCTACTCTTGATGTGTTTCCTCTTAGTACTTTTCCATCCACCATCCTCTTACTTTGCTTCTTGGCTATAAATCCCAAATGTCTTAGCTTAATATGAAGTTGAGCCCAGCTTCTCTTCCCTATTGGAATATCTCCATTGTTGTGGTCTCGAATAAAATCTTCCTTACCATTTTTAACATGTTTTGAGAGTGACTTTTTTTCTTTAACAGATTCTCAGCAGCAAAAGCAATTCAAGTAATCCAGTCTACGATTGGGTATAGAGGTTAAGGTCTCTATGGCCTAAAGGTAAAAGAAGGGGATATCAGCCATATTCAAATATGTAATGTTTAAATAAGCTACGAAGGATAGCAACCTCGGGTAAGATAAGATGTGTGTAAGATGTAGTCCACAGCAAACTGAAAAGCATGGCCATAAATTCTAGGAGTGAGATTAATTTAAATAAAATACTGATAATAAATACCAATATTACCAACCTATGGACCATTTCTCCTTGAAGGAGGGTGCAAAAACATTTAAAATCAAGCTGGAATAAGCAAAATAAGAATTTAGGTAAGAATGGAGTTCTTGTTGAGCTCCTAGATTTCTAGATGCACACCTGGTGACACTTTTTTTTTGTCCTCTCAATAATTATGGAAAGCCAGAACCATTAATTATTTTTCACTTTTAGATGATAAACCTGTGGTTAAAAATGGTCAAATAATTTATTTGAAGTCAACTAGAACTTAAACCTGACTCCAAAACTTGTGAAATAATGGTGGTGGTAATGATGAAGGAGAAGGGGAACTGGGGGGAAGTTAGTGGTGATGTTGGAGGTGTTGATGGTGTAATAGATGATGATGGTGGTGGCGACGGTAGCCATGGTAGAGATGTTGGTGGTGATAATGGAGGTGGTGGTGCTGGTAGTGGAGGAGGTGGTAGTGATGATGGAGGTCATGTTAGGGTGATGGTGATGATGGAGGTATTGGTGGTGATGATGGGTGGGGAGGGAATGATGTTGGTGGGGTGGGACTGGTGATGGTGGGGGTCATGGTAGGGTGGTAGTGATGATGGAGGTATTGGTGGGGATGATGGAGCTGGGGATGGGGTGGTGATGGTGGGGTGGGATTGGTGATGGTGGAGGTGATGGTGGTGATGATGGAGAGATTGATAGTGATGATGGAGGTGGAGAGAGGTTGGTGATGGTGGATTGGGATTGGTGATGGTAGAGGTGATGGTGATGATGATGATGGAGGTCACAGTAGGGTGGTAAGGATGATGGAGGGATTGGTAGTGATGATGGAGTTGAGGAGGGGGCGGTGATGGTGAAGATGCTGATGGTAATGATGGAGGTGATGGTGTTATGGTGGTGGCAGCTGCCACTTACTTAGGATTTCTTTTGTCCTAACCTCTGGGATGATCTAATTTCACCTACACCTCTGCATCCATAATTTACTACATGCCTATTAAGTGGCAGAGCTTGGATTTGAACCTAAGTTTGTCTGACACCAAAGTCCACATACTTCACAGGAATGTTGCGTTGCTTCTCACATTATTTCCAGTCCACCATATGTGAATTCTGTGTATTTTCACAGAATAATGACACCTGTATTCTGCTACTGTGGGACTAGTATAAGATGGTCAAACTGCTGTCAATGATTCTATTCTCTTTGCATATTTCAGTATCCCACAATTTATTTATAAGACCAAAAGACCTTTCTGAACTATCATAGGTAGCCTGTGTTAGGACCATCTTATATAAACAATTTTCTCTTGCTGGAACTATCTGGAGTGACTGCATAAAAAAAGAAGTATAATCAAAATCAGATAAACCTCCCAGTAGGTTAGTCAATAGATAAATCACCATTGTTCTTACTTATAGGCTGTACCTCTGTGTTGTTCATAAGGGATTGTACAGTAACCAGCAAATTTGTAAATGTTTAGCTAAAATTCAATAACAGAATGATCAAGTTTTATTGCCACTTTATTGAGGCTTTGTTTTCCGTTAGAGCTACCATTTGATAGTCTACTAAAAATGCCAGAATTTAGCTGTATTAGGTTTACTCTTAATTCATTGCCATTATGGAATGTTCCTATAGCACAAGTGACAGGAGAAATCCATGTATAAATGTCTGTGCTACATGCTATAAGCACAGTGATTCCCACCTCCACCCTCCATCTTCTCAAAGCAATCATGTGAAGTATCACCAGCTATGAGAGACAGAATATGCTGGAGGCTGAATTTCTTTATCTTTAAAATGTTTCCAAAAATGGCCAGAGGAGTTGATTTGCTTTTGTTTCCATGAGTATTTTCGCTATTACCTTTAGAGATCACTAACTCAGAGCAGTTCATATGACTTTCTGCTGTCATCATCCTGACCCCTGCGTAAACTTTTCTTACTGTGGAAAATATTAACAATTGACCTTATTCAGACATTTGGCAGGCTGTGGTCATTATTAATTCCTTCTTGCTTTTCTACATATTTTAATTGCCCTCGGGATCTGGTATTCTGAAGAATGCTACTATTGGCCAGCTTGATAAGTTTGGGAAATACTCTCCTCTTCATAGCTCTGAGTTAGCCTTATAGGACTAGGAATGAGAGTTGAATGAAAGAACTAGAAATTACTAGATCTTTCTTATAAGGGAAACCTCTTCTTAGCTAACATTTTAAAATAATTTTGCATGTTTTTTTTTTTTCAATAGTTAGGCTATCTGTATGATGTTCTTAAGAGAATATTCAGAATTATTAGCTTGATTTTACCAATAAAGATTAGAGACTGAGTATACAGATTTGCTGGGAGTCTCTTTTTCATGCTAAGAAATGAAGTTATATTTTACCCAGGCCTCCCTGCATATCATCTTTTCATTTTTTCCCTTCCTCCAGACAGCCCATCCTGCTGAGCCAATACACAGTTTTGAAATGGTTTTATGTCTATGAGCACCACATGGTTAGTCTGCAGGAATCATAATAATGTCTTGGACATGTGTTTCAAGATAGCTCAGCCTTCTTATCAAGACATATCTCACAGGATATCAGAGGAGGGAGGGAATAAAGCATTATATTAGGGAAAAAAGCATTACATTAGGGAAATTAAGAGTTTTGTGCAGGGTTATCAAATGAATGTTAATATTGAGGAATGTATATCTGTGTGTGTGATTTTTTTTCTCCACCTGTGGCTCTGCTGCGTGCATTCACATTGTGCATGCGTGGGCATCTCTCTGCTGGCTTATTTTATCTGATTTATTTTTTACAACACAATCATTTAATTTGACTCACCTGAGGGATTATTTCATTATCAGCATGTTGTCCACTTCTATGTTAGGTCTATTTTGATTGAAACCTTGGATTTTTCCCTTCAGGATTGTGTGTTGGGGTGGGGGCATACTGGGGATGACAGAGGGAGAAAGAAAGATTTTTATTTTTCCTTCTAATAAATGTTCATTGAGAAAGTTATAGAATATGGAGAAAATGAAATTTATAACTCTTCTGCGCAGAAATACTGTTAGCTGTGAGTTTCTTTTCTATATATGCTTATATAGTTGAGATTATGCATGTATACAGTTCTGCATCTTAGCTTTAAAAATAATGTCACATCTTGATAATTTCCCAGTCATTAAAATTATTTGAAGATATAACTGATGTATCACCTTATTTTATATTCTATTTGAATAATACATCCAAGGTCACCAAAAGATGACAGTGAAATGTATTGTTTGTAATCTACATTAGCATCAGTAAATATGGACCATTTAAATTGTGTTAAGTCAACCTCTCTGATCTTATTTTATTAAAGTTTAGGATAGGCACTACATTGGATGGGACTGTGATCTTAAGAGTCTCTTAAGAGGCTATAGTTACAGAGGCTAACTATCTTTGGTTTACTTAACTTTGGCCGCTTTTTTAATCCATATACTATACCCCAAATTATGGCCAGCCATCTTAAAAGTATCCATCTTTTGTATCAAAAGGAATTTAGCAAAAAGATGTATGTAGATTAGTGCAAACTCATTCTCACTTTTGTAAAAAATAGTTAAACTTGATGTCTTACATCTGTAGACTCATTTTTGGATACAAAGTCTTAAATAGTTTGTGTTAGCCAAATATAAAGAAGTTGAAGCATCTTTGTATATTCTGTAGATCATAGATCCTCATTGAATCATTTTACTATAGTGTAGTCTTTAATAGTTTGTAATGTCATTAGAAGTAAACTCAATAATTCTTATTACTATAGAATAAACATGCTATTAATAAGAATAGAAATATTGTTAGTCATTTATGCGTTGAAAAGACATTTCCATTTCCTGTGCTTTTCCTGACCTCAGCCAGTACATTAGCACATTCGTACACTGGCAGAATGCTAACTAGATGTTATCACAGATTATGTATCTGTAGATTTAATCTTTTCAGGACTTAGCATCAGCAAAAGTAGGACAGTTTTTTTTTAGTCTTTGTATTCCATCTAAACATGTATTGACATTCTCAAGAAAGTCATTTGAACAAAAATCCCAACATCAAATACTCCAGAGAAGGCATCTCCAGGTGCAAATTATGATCAGATTATGGGAGATTTATCTTCAAGGTCACAAAAGTATGCTAGCTTTGGGGGAAGCTGTGTCATAGTGTCAAGTGGAACATGCTTGTTTATTTGGTACTCACGCAGTGTTGTTTATACTGAAATACTTGAATGTATGTGCTCACCTGCTGTTTTTCTTCTGCCTTTTAAAAGTCTTGGAGTACATCATTATAACAAAGCAATTTTTTTTTGATTTTGCATTGCAAGTTTTTGTTTCTCTCTAATAATGCAGTTTACTTCTAAGTGTGGCTTTGATAGGAAGATGTCAGACCTTCGAGTGGATCACTAAATAATAATCACTTGTCTATCAGTGAGCTTGTTATAAGCTGTGTTGCTTTTGATGGGCTATTACCTGACTGCTGGGTCAAAGTTAGTCTTGCTCTGTATTGGGCAATCTAAATTTAAGCCTTGAAGAGTGTCCAGATTGTACAGAATTTCTGATTTGTATCTGGTCAATACTGTCAGAATTCAGTTTTTTTTTTTTTTTTTTTTTTTTGCCAGTATTTGGTTGATGGGCATTAGTTAGCTGATAAAAGTGGTATGTTGTGGTGGGACATTGTGGGAGATTAGACATACTTTTATTGGAATATATTTGGGTATTTTAATATTCCCATCTTTATTTGGGATAATGTCCAATTATTTTGTTCACTTTCAGGTATAAAGTGTTGTGTTTTTCTTCAGCGTTTGTCTAATGGTAGCCCAGCTCTGCAACCACACAATTAATCCCAAACCGCCATGAAAAATCAAATATTCTTTTTAGCTGTGGTCCCAATTATGCTGGAGACTGAGGCAGGAGAATTGCTTGAGTCTAGTTGAGTCCAGCCTGGGCAACATAGTGAGACTCTATCTCTAAAAAAATCAGAACAAAACAAAAGAACAGGACCGGGTCATAAGCCTAATTCATATGACACCATCAAGCATCAGAAAAAAGTAGTAATCATAGAGAAGTTTTTCATAAATAAATTCTGAATCATATTAAAATTTAATGGGAGAAATGAAGTTTGAGATTTTCTTTTTTTCCCCTGAAAATAAAATTCAGAAGATGTTTACAATTACTCTGCTATCTTTCTCAAAATAGTGGTTTAATGGCAAACCTCTCGGAAGGACTCTGTATCTTTCTTAGAGGTGCTGAAGGCATTGCTGGTGCTCAGTTCATGTTTAATAATAATGTTATTCTGGATTGAAGTGTGGCTAGTATACCAGGGTTAATGCTGGTGCTTTAAGGAGAAGGGTGATTGGCATTTTAATCAGTGGAAATGTTCAGAACCTTTGTCTGAACGACTGTATTTCTAGCTGTTCAGATTTCTCAGTTCTGGTTCAGTACCAATTCAAAGCGGAGAGCTCCATCTACTGAAGACCTATTTCGGAATGATTTCTTCTGTTGAGTTCAGTGATTTTCTGTTTGCACAGGTCATTGAATTTTTTTCTGATTTATGAGCTCCAATGAAGGTTATGATGAAACTGGCAATTTGGTCATTTCAAAACCAAATTCCTTGTCATTTTGCTTAGTGCCTAAATCCAAAGGACTTACCAGGGGGCATTCTTAATTAACTGTATTTAATAGTCAGGTTTTCTTGGGACCAATGTAGATAGTAAGACTGCTCTTAAGAAAATGTTGCTGTAGATGGTCTTTCTTTAGTCTTCCGTAGCTGAATCCCCTTTCATAGACTCACATTGGGATTTTATTGACGATGTCATAGAACTGCAGTGACTTTGGTGTCAAATTTAGGCTTGACTTTCAGTCTTGCTACTTTGGATGGCTCAAGTGATGGAAGTGCAAGTGACTCAATTTTTATAAACCTCAGATTCCTTTTGGGGACTTATAGCCATGTTTAATCAGTCTGGACTTTGCTGGAAGTGCAGAAGAATCTTCGAAGGGTTTTAAATAGGAGATCATTCATATTTGCACTATAGGTCAAACCAGAGATTTTGGTACCCAGAACTTTAGCTGTCACTTCATTTAGAGATTACCAAAGCTGCTGAGAGCTATGTTGTCCAAGATCATATACTTTCCTGGTTTGGCCCATAGTGACTGATCAGTGAAGGGGGTATAAAGGCCAGGCCATCTCAGACAGACTCTGAATAACTTTAAAGGGACATACTTTCATGACAGTGTAACAGAGAAGACACTTGAAGCAGATATAAAAATCAAAAGCCCTAAAAGACTGACTTAAAAAAATACATTAACTTAAAAATCTTAAATATAACAAAAGACATTAAAACAAAACAAAATGATAGACCACAGACTGGTTGTATGTATTTGTAACTCTTCTAAGTGGTCAAAGAGAAGTATCCAGGATTTGAAAGAAGTCATACAATTCAATAAGAAAAAGATAAACAACTCAATGGAAAATGGATAAAGAATATGACTAGGCAATTCACATAGGTGAATGCTTGAATGACCAATTATAAAAGATGCTTAACTTCGCTAACAGGGAAATGAAAAGTAAAACCCTGGTGAGATTCCATTTTACACCTATTGATTGACAATACCTAATAAGCTTGATAACACCAAGTGTTGGCAAGGATGAGAAGAAACAGGAACTCTTGTATATTACTGATGAGAATAAATTACTACAATCTTTTAAGCAAGCAATCTATAGAAATATCTGGTAAAGTTGAAGATGTCCATATTCTGCAACTCAGCCATTCTGCCTTTATGTGTTAGCCTAGGAAATTGTCACACATAGAAATAAAAGAGACATGTACAAGGGTGTTCATTGTAGCACTGTCTACTTCAAATAGAAAGAAAGCAGAGGAATGCATAAATGTAGGGTGATGTTTCCTCCATACCGTAGAGCAGTTAAAATAAACTAGTTGCACATGTATCCACATGGATACATCTCAGAAACATACTAAGGGTAATGTAAACTGTAAAAAAGTATATAATATATGTAATATAACTATTATATATGTGATATAGTGATTGTCTATATTCTGTATTATAGGTAAACCTTTTTTGAGATATAAGTTTGATACCATACAGTTTACCAATTCAAAGTATACAATACAATAGCTTTAAACATGTTAACAGAGTTGTGTATCTATCACTGCAGTCAATTTTAGAAAATTATCATTACTCCACAAAGAAACTCCGTTCTCTTAGCCATCAGCCCCCTACCCCCAACCGCTGCCAGCCTCTCATATTCTCCAGCCCTAGGCAACCACAAATCTACTCTCTGTCTCTATATATTTGCCTACTGACATTTCATATAAATGAAATCATATAATATGTGGTCTTTAATGACAGGCTTCTTTCAGTTAGATAATGTTTTTGAGGTTCATCAGTGTTGTAGCATGTATCAGTACTTCTTTTTTTATTGCTGGATAATATTTCATTGTATAGATATACCACATTCTGTGTATCCATTCATTAGTTGAACATTTGGGTTGTTTTCACTTTGTAGCTATTATGAATAATGTTGCTATGAGCATTTATGTTTAAGTTTTTGTGTAGACATGTGTTTTCATTTCTCTTGGGTATATACCTAGGAGTGGAATTACTGGATTCCTGGTAACCCTATGTTGGAATAGCCAAATTGTTTTCTAAAGTGGCTGCATGCTTTTACATTCCCACCAGCAGCATCTGAGGGCTCCAGTTTCTCCATATCCTTGTTGATACTTGTTACTGTTCATCTTTGATTATAAACATTTTAGTGGGTGTGAGGTAGTATCTCATTGTAGTTTTGATTTGCATTTCTCTGGTGGCTAATGATGTTGATCATCTTTTTCATGTGCACATTGACTGTATATAGATTTGTAAAGCATATAAAACATTGGCATATATTGTTTCTCGATACACACATGTATGATCAAAGTATAAAAAAATGGGAAGAGATGGTGAGTGGAGCTTTAGCTATATTTGTATCATTTTATTTCTTAAATAACAAAGGGCATTAAGCAAATGAGGCAAAATATTAGCATTTGTTAAAATTGTGGTGCTATATACATAGCTGTTATATTATTTTCTAAAATATAGATATGTATAGTTGTAGTCAACAACCTCAAAATAATAGTTGTTGTAATGAGAGTAGAAAATTTTGCCAAGGAACAATTAAAACATAATACAAGTTGCAGAAATTCTTTGGTGCATGCTTACATTTTGTTGAGATCTGACAAACAGGAAGTAAAATTTGGTCATAAAAGTCTAAGTTGGAGAATCATTTATTAGTACAGATACTAAGGAAAGGTTGTCAACAATGTCAGATCATACAGAGAGGGAGCAAATGTAGTTAAATAAAAAACAACAAAACTTTATATTTGGCAATTCTTATTAATATCCTCCTAGGATGCAGTTTTAATTTTAGGAGCAAGGTTCAAAATCAAATTGTAGGGAGTATACAATATATGCTCTATGAGAAAAAAAGACTGTGGTGTAAAACACATTAAAAAGGTTGTCAGTGAATTGAAGGAGAGAAATAGGGCTTGAAAGGAAAGATGGAGCTGAGAAGTTTGCCTTGTGCATCAGATTTGGTGTAGTACTTGACCATCACCCATGTGAACAGTTTGAAATTTCAAAGTGGTACCACAGCAACATAGTTCTGATTTAGATACCTAGAGTGACAAGTTTTTTATTCATACCTTCTCTCTTTTAAAAAGATGTAATTTGCATATAGGGTTGTTTCTCTTTCTAGCACTCAGAGATCCTTTGAGTAAGGAATAATGGTTTCTATAATAGCACTGCCAACCACAGAATATAGTCAGATGCATAAGTAAATATATCTTGAAAAAGAACTTTATCCAGCATGGAGAGACTTTGTATGTGGGAAAGCTGTGAAAAACATGGGAAGATGAGACAATGTGTACAAAGTGCCATCAACACTACCTCACTCATGATCGGTCAATCTTAGTATTCCCTCATGTCTCCTCCACTATCAGATATTTGAGAAGAAATAATTGAGGAAAACGTTTCAGAACACTCTGAAAGGAATGGAGAGAGAGGGCAACAGTACATTTTTAAAAGAAGGATGGATGAATGACTCTCTGCTTGCAGGGAGGGAAGCTAAGCCGATGTTGGAGTAGAGGAGGAGCTGAAGGAATGCACGGTGAGTGCCCTCCTGTTGGTAGGAAGAGGGCCTGGTGGTGATGAAGGTAGCAATGTGGGGTATTACAGGGAAGAAACAACATTTGGAGCATCTTTGGATGAGTGAAGAAATGAAAGACAGATGTCTAAATGCATTGTCTAACAACATTGAGGATTCACATGGATTTAGATAGTATGAATGATGAGGTCTATATGATTATGTGATTTTTATACCTTGGAAGCTGGGAATGAAGAATAGCATACAGGGTGTGTAATAGAAGGGATTTGCAGGGCTGCAAGGAAAGATTTGGTGGCGACATCATGGCAATTTCCCTTAAATGTTTGAACAGTTCTTTTATGGTTAAGTAATTCTTTTAATTCTGTTTTATCATAGGACAGAACTTAGGCACTAAAGAGTCTAAGAAAGGCAGGTTCCTGCCCAGTCAAAAGAAATCACCAGTAATTAGAGCTATCTAATCATAGAATACACTGTCTTTAGAGGTAGGGAGTTTCCTAACAAGGGAAGGATTCAGAGAGAGGCTAGGATGTGAAGATGGAAGGTCTGACTGCGTGTCAACTGAAACCTTTTTTACACTTAAGGTGTTAAATGGTTTTGTACTCAGAACATTGATGGGGTAAAAAAATCTCATTTATAATTAAGAGCAGAATAAATGTAGTGACTATAAGAATCCAGGCTAGGTTAGAATACATGTAGTGACTATAAGAATCGAGGTTAGGTTCTACTTGTACACAGAATGGAGCCAAGGATCTAAGACAATTGGGGAACATCTATGCCATAGTTTACGTCCTTTTTTCTGCCTCTGTACTAGTGACATCAAGGACAGATCATATGAGTAATATCCCCTCTTGCTTGCTGTGATCCTTGACCAGTCTACCTCATCAGTACCTTTAGGCACCATGTTTTTTTTACCCTCATTTAAAATTTCATTTGAAACAAGTCATTATAATTGGCTTCTTTAAAATAAAAAACCAAGGAGTGTTAAATTTATTTGTAGACTGTGCATGTGAAACATTAGAATTCTTTATAGATTTCCAGTTTTTGCATGATTTTTAACCCTTGGCATCAATCAGTAGATGGATTTTTGATTTTAAGTGAAAGCCATAGTATTAATAACTAAATGTCTCTTCCATGTTTTACTAAAAAAGTAATTCCTTTCTACCCTTTCTTCCCACTTTCATCTCCACTTGGTAATAGAAAGAACATAGCAGATTTATTAGTTTCACTCATCTCATAAAGATAATGTCATCAAACATGTTATGAACATAGTTCAGGACAAGAGACCACTATATGTATTGATTCCTTTCTTTGTTCAGTGCTTTACATATTTAGACTATAGGCTGCAATCTTCGAGAATCCCAGACTCGACACTTTTTTTGTTGCTGTGGCACATTAGTGCCCAGAAATTTAGTATTGATTACTGTAGTTTCTCTTGCCTCATCTGAATGTGAAAGGAATGGCAAAGTGGCTTCATTCATAATGTTGGCCAGTTAGCTCTTTTTGCTTACTTAGGTTGTACATTGGTTTTGGAGAATACGGAATAATCAGGCTCAGAGTTACTTTCACATTGTACTGCTAAGATACTGTTGAATTAAAGTCACAGTGTTCATGGAAAATAATGTGTCAGAAATTACTAAGAAGAATGTCTGAAATGTGCACAGGTTGTGAAGTGCTGGAGAGAAAAAAATGGGTCAGTGCATTGATTCTCTTGGGGTAAGGGTGAGGACCACATTCTTTAAGGGGTGATAACAGGAGCTCTAGTTAAAACGTTTCTAAATATACACGACCCACCTCCTGAGGTTCTGCTGTAGCTGTCACCCCTAGGGTTTGTTGTTTTCCTTTATTCTGCATGCATCACTCTGTGTACTCACTACTAGTAGTTACTTTTAGGGTTATTGTGAATATTGTTAGATATAAGATGAATTGGTGCATATCCTCTGACGCTGGGAGACCATTGTAATTGATTGGTCAGGTATTTTATAGCAAACTTCTATGTAGAATATAGGATTAGATAAAGCCTTCGTATACGGTAAGCTTTCAGAATTTAAATTAAAAATGAAAAAGTCAATGGAGACTTATGGGAATATATTGTAAGGATGACAGATAATTTCAGTGGTGAGAAAAAGGTCATCTTTGACTATGTTTCAAAGTCATAAAGTGGTTCAATATGATATTCCTGGTGTAAGTGAATTCAAGGAGTGTTGTACAGCAGAGGAAATAGGGGAGACATCCTCTGAATAACTGTTATTTCAAGAGGCTGGGTGTGTAGGCAGAATTAAAGAAGGTAGAAGTGGAGAGATGGTTTCAAGAAAATAACAAGGTGGTTTCAATTTGAGAGACATTAGATGAATCATGTAATGAGGATTTTGGGTGGTTATGGACTTGTAGCACCACCAGCAGCATATGAGCTGATGTATGGTTAGTAGGACTGAAAAAATGTCAAGGAAGAGGAGGAAAGGAGACTCATGGTATGGAACAGATTAAGGACTTATTTACAGATGCAGTGAAGGAAGACGTTTGAAATGCTCCAATTCTTCAAGTTGGTATTCATGATTAAAATAATTAAGAAGTCAGTTTTGAGAGCTAACAGTAAAGGAATTGACCACCTGACTGGTGTTTTGATGTGAAGCAGATTTAAAGGGATAAAATCTGTATGATGGGAGATCAGGAAGGCAGCAGTGGTGCATTCATACACAGCCAACACTCAAGTATTTATTTGAGTATTGTTCTGGGGAGCCATGGAGGATATGGTTTTTGTGTTTTAAGGGGATCATAGTCTGATTGGCACAGGGATAACATCAAAGGCCAACCCAAATAGAAGACAGCAAATGTTGGTGTGTCAAATGAATGTTAGTGCTGTTTGAAGTGTGAATCCCAGATCCCAGGCCCCAATCCAAACCGACTCTTATTATTTTCCTATGGCTGCCTACAAATTACCACAAACTTAATGATTTAAAATAGCACACACTTATTATCTCACAGTTTCTGTGGGTCAGGAGTCTGGGACGCTGAGATGGTTCCTCTGCTTCAGGGTCTCTCACCATGCTGCAGTCAAGGTGTTAGCCAGCTCTGGGTTCACCTGAGAGGCTCAACTGGGGAAGAGTCTGCTTCTTCTTTTTTTTTTTTTATTATTATACTTTAAGTTTTAGGGTACATGTGCACATTGTGCAGGTTAGTTACATATGTATACATGTGCCATGCTGGTGCGCTGCACCCACTAACTCGTCATCTAGCATTAGGTATATCTCCTAATGCTATCCCTCCCCCCTCCCCCCACCCCACCACAGTCCCCAGAGTGTGATATTCCCCTTCCTGTGTCCATGTGATCTCATTGTTCAATTCCCACCTATGAGTGAGAATATGCGGTGTTTGGTTTTTTGTTCTTGCGATAGTTTACTGAGAATGATGATTTCCAATTTCATCCATGTCCCTACAAAGGACATGAACTCATCATTTTTTATGGCTGCATAGTATTCCATGGTATATATGTGCCACATTTTCTTAATCCAGTCTATCATTGTTGGACAGAGTCTGCTTCTAAGCTCCAGTTGTTGGCCAAGTTCTTTTTCTTGCTGCTCCAGGATTCATGACAACTTGCTTCTTCAAAGCCAGCAGTGGGGTTGGTGGGAGGGGTTCTGCTAGCTTCAGAGTCTTGTATAGTGTCATGTGACAGCCTATCATCTTTGTCATATTCTGTTGGTTAAAAGCAAGTCACAGTTCCCTTCCACGCCGAAGGGGAGGGAAACACACAAAAGCGTGGACAGTAGGAGGTGGGGCCAATGTAAAGTCTTGTCTGTGACACCTGCTGGATCAGAATCTACATTTCAGTGACATTCCTTAGACGATTACATTTTAAGAAACTGTTACAGATGGTAGGTGCCAAAGAAGGTTGATTTAGAGGGAGAAGAAAGTTCTTTGGGCTTGACCTGGCCAGGTGAATTGTTTTATGGTCAGCAAAATAATTTGTTGTGTAAAAGCTTATTCACATCAGGGAATTTTTGGTATTCTTTCTCCCTGCCACTTCTGCTTGAGTATAGTGTTTTTCACTTTTGTAGTGCTGTTGTACTCTCTGAGAGAGTTTGTAATTTCCTAACTTGGGCTTAAGAAAAAAAAAAATTGTTCCTTTCCCTTTTACTGTTCCATTTTGATGATAGGGGTTGGTGTAAACTAATGGACATGCTCTGCCCTAATAGCAGAACAATCTTGGGAAAGACATTGAACTATCCTTTGCATCAATTCTTTTATATGTTAAGTTCTGTCATTCTTCTCTTACAGGGCTGTTGTGTGTGAATTGAATGAGTTAAAGAAGTAAAAGTTCTTGGTAAAGTGTAAAGCATTATATAATGTTGTGGTGGACTTGTTTTGTTGTAATGCCTTATTCACAGAGCTGCCCCCTTCCTACCAATAGTAGTGTGTATCCAGAAGTCATGATTGTTCCTTGATTGCGTCTAACCACAGTCCTTCAGAGAAGGCATGGATGGCTGATCCAAACTGGGTCACACAGATTCTCCATCTTGGGAATTTGGATTTGGGACCAAATGATGACAGTTTAGTCCTTGCTGACCTAACGTAAAGAGATTAGAATCCAAGGAAATTGTGGTACAGCTGACTTCTACTGTACGAGTAGCAGAGAATGTTCCTTGCAGAGGACAGAGGGAACTCAGATCTGAAGAGAGAAGGAAAGTTATGGAGAAAGAGGGCCCACTGCTGGGGGCCTGTCTGCTTTTGATTTCCTGCTTGCTTTTCTGGGTCCTTGCAGCATTTTTGCCTTTAAGTTGTATAACACATAATTCTAAATCTGTATATTAGTAATAATTTTCCCTCTTTTGTTCAAGCTATTTTGAGTTGTTTTCTGTTACTTTCAACTAGAGAGCTGAAATGGGAGCCAATAAGTGTGTACTTAAAAAATTTTTTAAATCTCCTAACTACTCATTCATTTTCCCCCCAATGCCTACATAATTTGTTTTTAAAGGCCAATTATATTGCTTCATTCATTGAATAGTCATTTAGCATTTTTTCAGGATACTTTAGAAATACCAAAATGAAGAATATGATCCTTGCCCTGAAGCAATTTTTTAATTTACTAAGAGAAATGGACATTTAAATGACTACCTATAATACTAGGCAGAAGAAAGAAATAAGAACTATGTGCAATTCATTTGAGGTAATTTTTATGTTATGCCCAGTAACCTGATTGAAGGTGATTAAAAATTTCATTTTTTTGCAAAGAACTGAGCCCTTTTGTCCCTGATTGATGATAAGGTCCTGACATGCTTTTGGGCCCATCATTTTTGCTTACGTCTCTGAACATTGCAAGTAGGCTGGGCAGTCTGGCCATATATACCTTTCTTCATTAAGTAGGCAGAGGACAATACAGTGAGATAGGCAAAACTGAAAACAAAACAGAAGTTTAAATCGGAGATTTTTAAAAAACTCGCTTAGTGAAGTTATTTGATTTCTTGATTAAGTCATCCTTTAGCTCTGGGTGATTTCCATGTTTAAGCTTGGTTTTAGAGGTTTTTTCTTCCTTATAGCTTGTATCATGTATAAAAAGGGTACTTATATACCTTATATTATACAATAAAGAGGGTATTGATATTGCTTGCATTGCATAATAAAAAGGGTGCCTAACATAAGAGTTCTGTGTTTCCTATAGTTTGCATTACATAATAAAATCAGTGCTTAAATTAGATGGGAGCCAGTGAAATTATAGTCAAACTGCATGAAGCTG